>NC_090933.1:1246051105-1246651105 GCF_040938575.1 Ambystoma mexicanum | reverse complement strand
CCTGCTGATTGAGCGTTGTAGTTCAGTGAGTGGATGATGTTTCCCCGCAGGAGGTAGCTAGATTGTTCCCGAGTGCGGAAGATAATTGACTGGTTAAGCTCCCCAGGTGAGGGGCGTATCACACGTGAGGCGACGCAGTGTGCGCAATCCGATTATAAGAGTTTATTGTGGATTACCTTGCTCCAGTTGCAGCGGCAAGACAGCTGTGGGGATTGTGGGGTTTTATTTTGGGATATTTGTGGGGTTGGAAGAAATGGGTTATTGTTCTGTGTATGCACATTTGTCTGTTAATTTGTACTGTGTTTTTAGTTTGGTGACGTCCGGTTTTGGAGAGGAAGGAGAGGTGACCCAGAGGTGGTGTGTGGAAGACACATGTGCAAGATTGTGGGGGTGTGCCGGAGAAGGCAATGGGTTGGTGAAGATGGGCTGCACGTGGAGTGCACTGGCTAAGGTGCAGAGCCAAGCAGGCTGATAGAAATTTAAGAAAAAATAAATAAAAATAAGAGAAATGTCACACTATTTTCTAACTTTTGCTCCCTGAACAGTGGACTATCGAAATTTTCAACTTGAGGTGAGGTAAAAGGTATCACACAATAGAGAAATGACTCCCCTTCGACTGTTATGTAGGACACAGCCCATGCCAAGATAAATTAGTAAATAACATAGTGTGCAAAGATTAAAAACTACTGAAGGCAAATAAATAAGACCATGGCTGCCCATAGGCGGCTTCTCCAGAGGCGTGCAGCAATTGCTACTGACACACATACACAGCACCTACACGGGAAGAGGATGAAAAACACCTGGCTACAGTTGAACTATGGCGCATGATGGGAAGGAAAGTGGTAAGGAGTCAGCAGATGCTGAACTAGCACGAGCAGAGCGAAAAGGGGTCTCACCCTTCTGCACATCAGGGAGTGTAATATTTGATGACACCGATGGCAAGCAAGGAATGCATTCCATGAGAGCAATGAAAGTAGCAGCACGGACATATACAGGGATCATTTCAACAGACACCACAAGCACCAACACGAGCACTGTCACCACTACATGTACAGACACAGACACAACAAATGACAGCACCACCACCCCAGGATTTACAAGCATCACAACCCAGGGGCACTGCACAGCAGTCAGTGCCCATAAAGAACACTGACACAATAGCAACAGTACCAATTACATGACCGGGGGGTCATCTTGGTGGGGAACAACTCTTTTAAAGGAAATGGATTGACATTATACTCCTAATAAGACATCCCCAGGCAATCTTGATTTGTCTCACTCTGCCACACACGCTCATGCTCCACCTCCCCGACAGAGCGGGCGAGACGGCTGGTGTTGCGCCCGCGGTTCACCGCGGGAGGAGAGAAATAGGGGTAAAGGGAGGATGACCCATGTTCCCAACAGATACCATTTGGAGACAAAATAACACAGTGCAAGTAGTAATGCCACTAGCGCTTTTGAACACAGCACTGGCACAACTGCATTAGCCAACATACATAGGGAAAGAGGTAATTGCTGCACGAATTGGAGAATAATGGTTGTATTAAAATTTGCGAGTAGATCATGGGGGGAGAAATATATTGTTTAAATTTAACAGTATTGGAAGTAGTGGAGTAATACAATGCTAGGCTTAAATACATGAGTAGTTAACAGACTAGGGTTTAACAAGTGGAAATGTAGTGGGATACAGGACATGGGAGTAAATTGTGACGGTTGCGATTGAAAGAAAAAGAGGAAATAAATAAATAAACAAATAAATAAATAAATAAACAAATAAATAAATAAAAAAGAGGGGGGGGTAGCGAATACCTGGTAGCAAATTTCATTAGTACCAGCTCAAAGTGCCTGCAGTTCACTGCGGGGCACGCCCTGAGAAGTTGTGAGAGGAGCCATAGAAAAAAGATTTAAAAAACACTGTGATTATCTTAACTAAGGAACATGATCCTCTTAATTTAGACACACAGCCACCCTATATGACAGATTTACCACTCTGATGTTTCCCTGTTTAGCTTGTCAGTGCCTAATGCCCACGGGACAAAGGCGCGCACTATAAATAGCTTTAAACAAAAGTACAGTAAATATTAAGATTCAAAGGCTCATTTGTACACTAGCACCTAAATTGCGTATATATGATCCAAGTGTGTCATGAGTATATTAACCTAAATAAAGTGCAGATGATCCAGATGTGTTAAGGATACAGCTACAGGATAGTGGTTGTCTACCCATTTTCCAGGTAAATTTCGAATTATGTAACAATTTACAGTCAGATCGCCACTGAACATCCACCAGGTGGTGACAGGATGGTGCATAAATGTACCCTTGGCTCCTCCCACTAGGACACTGAATAGTGCAAGAATAGTGCAGAGAGGTTAGGTCAAGAAATTAAAGAATATGTAAATTCTCAGGTCTCAAGTGCTTCTTTTTCATTTCTCGCCAGATACAAAGGGCCTAGGGCAGGCCTGAAGACAATGGACAACTAAAACTGAATGGCTAGGAACTAGAGTGGGACATTTTGCCCTCCTGACAGACTTTGTTAGGTGTGTAAGGCGTCAAGCCCTACAAAGCGGTGGCCACCCTGGCAACGAGGGAGCAACGATCAACAGGGCCAACGCAACACATTTTCATGAACTGCAAGAAAGCACAAACACTTTAGAGTTAGGGAAACATGGCCATCCTATGGTCCAACGCACACAAGCAGCTAGAATAGGGACCAGCACCCCAGTGTGCACAGCATGCTGAAAAAGGATTTAAATGATATTTTGTGCACCCGACAGCTGGAACACTGTTTTGTTCTTTCTCTTTTCCTCGCACATGCAGGTTGTTGCGCATGTATGCTGTTAGAATTGTGCAGGACATTTCCTTACTGTTATCTCCCATTAGACACCCTGAGGACTACTCATTCAACCATTCTGAAGCTTTTTCCCACTCAATTTGCCCACTCTGTCAGAAAACTCAGACCCCTTAGAGCATGTTTCCCTGAAGTATATTTCCTTGCTTCTATTGAATACGAAGCCCAAACCTTTCCCCAACTTGAATACAGTGCATATACTGTCCGACCCACATTGAGAAACCCTCAACAAGAAGTGTCCGTGGGGAGGTTTCATTTTGCCCTTAGTAATTGTTTAGTTCGCGGAGCTTGAGGTTACTACCAAGTACTAACGTATTAACGCCTTTCTTGCGATTTTCAGGCAGGCAACGTTATCATCTCATCAGCTGCAAGGACCCAGCAGCGTAAGTGGTTATGGGCAAGCAAATAAGGACTTTTATCTTCACGATGGGACTGTTAATGATGAACAGAATAATGGGGGGTGGTCATTTAAAAATTATATGTAATACTGAGCATTACCGCTGTATCCCCTACTAACATTCCCTAACCCAAGCAGGAAGACTTACGGTGTCAGTGGGTGAGGAAAAAACTGCTGCCAAAGTAAGGAGAGGTAAGCGCAGAAACAAATGGAGCAAAACATACACATAACACACATAGCAGAAGTAACTAACAACATGCACACATGTCCAAATTGGAAGGGACACCACTGGGGAGAGCTGTCCTGACTGCTCTTTAATAACATATGCCTTGAGAGAATTGATTACAACAGAAATTACTACAGCAGAGTACGACGCCCATGTATCTCAAAGTGTTCCAAACGTGAAGAAGGTTGCAAGGGAAGATAGCAACATTGAGATTAATGTAAAAAGAGTCAATCCCCTATGAAAGAAGATTACATAAAGACACTACCCATGATAAACAACTACTGGCAGCTCATTGAAGATCAACTGTATGTAGCAAGTGGCCAGAGAGAGAAGAAACAACTAGCAAATGCACCAGTAAGCAAGCTAAAAATAAATTAAAAAAGAAAGAAAGAAAAATATGATAAGTGTCTAACAGAGTGGGACAAGAGAGCGAAAGATGATGACTTGGGTGGAGAATGAAGAAGGACCTATACTGTGAAGGCACCAGCCTTATATTACCAGCACAACAGTGAAAGGAAGTGGACGAAAATGCTGGATCTAAGAAGGTTGAGAAAAGTAGGGAGATGAGAGCAGGAACATCACTGCTTATGGACAACTATTGAGCATATGGATCGAAAGCTCAAGAGAAACTACCAGTGAATTGGGGAGGCGACTGTTCGTTGGTGCACATCAGCATGCCCTTGTTGGTGATGCCCAAGGAAGACGTGAAGCATGACACATTCCCCAAGATGGAAAACAACAGAAGGGAGATGAGGTGACTGCACAAAGAACAAAAAGCCCAAACAACGGAAGAAAAGAAACAGACAGAGGAGTGAAAAGAGGGGGGAACTACTTCTCGAGCGAGACAGAAGCAACATTGGATGAAGTACCAGCACACAAAAGACTGTTCAGCAGAATACACATGTGAACAGAGAAAGACAAGAACTGGCTAGCATCTCCAAAGTAATGAATGCCATCATGACTGGCTGGTCGATTGAAGGTGATAACGGAAGCACTCCTACCGAGCGCAGCATCATTGTGCAATATCAAGATCCATTGCAAGATGTGAGAGATCAACAGAAGAAGATATTGGAAGGCAAATAAAAGATATGGTGAAAGGAAGAGCCGGACTAAGGGAGAAGATAGCGGTGTGTGACATGGTTCCAGCAGTAATAAAGGTGGACACTGCCTGTGATCCGAGGAAGTACGAAGAGCATTGAATGTGGTGGAACGCAGAAGGAGAACGCTCCTACACTCCTACATGTACTGTTCATTGACAATAATGTGAACAATTGTGGACACTTCAAAGAATTGACAAAGATATGCATACCGGAAGGAGGTGAATGTTCCTTGGTGGTGTGGTCGACAAAGTCGACCAGAGGGGGGACTGAAGAGGGAAAATCGAGATCAAACTCCTGACCCTCAACCCAGGCACATCGACAGACAGGACAGCAGGAAGAATAAGGAGCGCACTTATCATTTGAACCAGGCCCCAGCGCGCCCATGGGTGACAAATATGCTGAAAGACACCCACTTCACCAACATTGCAACCTACATGCTACATTAGCATCAATGCAGCAATACCAGAATCTACGAAACACAAGAATCCCTGTTTAAAGGCTTGCAGATGCCCATATGAACTAACCTGATCTAATTGCACAGTGTAAAGCCATGTTTCAGGAAAATTACAGCCAAGTGCATTTGTCTCACTGAACACCAGCTGCAGTGGAGATTTGTGCTGACTTCAGCAATGCTCCCCGCAAGCCCAGCAGCAGACAAGGTCTTACGGTACGATAAGATTCCTTTCTAAAGACATTTTTGCAAGACTCACACATCATTTGAAACATAATTGTAACAAGAATGGCTCAGCTCTGGCCAATGAACACTGAGAGCCCAGGGGCAAAAAGCCTGTTTCAGCTAAAACTGATGGGAACAAATTCATACTGCAACAATTTTAGAATTAGGTAATGGGGGTGGCGCAGCTAAACCAACCCACTGACGCAAAAGTCCTAATGTCCAATGGTCAGGCTTCCTATAAGGGCTACCTAGGTAACCTATCACTTAGCAGCCAATAACAGGATGAGATAGGTTTCTGGGAGCTGGTCCAATTCTGTGAGGTCAGCCTGAAGTGTGTTACAAAGCTGGCTTGCAATCCAGCCCCGGGGATGGTGCCTGGATCTTCGCTGTGCACAAAGCTCTCTGTTTTTTATTTTTTGCTGCCCAGAAATAAACACAGTTTGGAACATGTTGCTGCCTGCTTGGGACTCTGCTGCATTTCTTTGGGCAAAACGGGAGGTGTTGGGGTCTCCCATAGCTCGGACCCCCAGAAGCCCTGGTGGGGGTCCAACTTCTCCCCAACAGAGTAGACCCAGAAAGCTGAGGTAGCCGGAGGGCAGTCCGTCCATAGTGAGTCTAGCACTCTGCATCTCAAATGTTCCTACCAATCCGTGATGGTCTCGCTCGGGTCTGCAGCAATAGCTTCTGCTGTGAAGTTCAGCAGTGTGCCACCATCATCTACAGCTCCAGCGTTCCTCTAACTAAATCGCTAATGTTCTGCTTACTCGCTCGCTCGCTACCGCAGGAGGCTCTGTTCCAGCTCCCAACATACGCAGCAGGGCAGTAAGCAAGAGAAAGCTTAGTGAAAGGGTGAAGCTGCACTGCAATAAGAACCGCTTCCGCTGCCCCCCAAAATGAAGCTCCTCATAAAGTAAGTGTCGCATAAGCGTTCACGTGGGTGTGATATATCTAGTGCGGCCTGGATTTACAATTATCTGTGTAGAGTAGGGATACAACTTGCAACGCTTTGTATAGTTGTAAAACTAAATGCTGATGGCTGATTAGTTTTCAGTCAATCCTAACCACTGACAATTGCACTGGGCAACCTTGCAGATAATTCCTTTTCAGCCTGCCATACCCACCCAGAATGGGAAAGACCATTTGCCAATCAGGCTTTGTGCCAGTCCAAAAGAGCCAGCCAAGACTGCTAGGTCACATCTCTTCTACACAAGACCACAAGCACCTCCGAGATGCTTCACCCTGTTAGGCATCATTAGTTAGGTGATGCTTGAGTCTCTTGATAGAGCAGGCTCGGGACCCATGTTGGGCATCGTTAGTGAGGTGATGCCTGAGTCTCTCGGTCTAGCAGGCTCGGGACCCATGTCTGGGCATAGCCGTCCCACTCAGGGTGTGTGACGGATTGCCATTTGGCAAGGATGTGGAAGCCCTGGCTTTTTTGATTTTTATTATTTAATGAAAAGATGCAGCTAATTCCATCTGTGAAAAAGTAATCTGCTGATCAGATTCCCCTTTCATAAACTCCATGCAAGACACATAGTGCACACCTGTGCCCTGCGGCATCATTACCCTGATCTGCAGCAGCTGCCCTCCCATTGCCACAGAGCAGGTTCAGAGGTCACAGGTGCCCATTTGACAGCCAAGTCTCTGCAGCCCCTGTGCTGTATTTAAGAAATTCTCCCCTGTGCTAAAACCCATAATTCTGAGACAGTGGGGTAATCTTTAAATATAAGCCATACCTGAGGGAAGGTATGGTGAATGGTACTTCACATAGTTCCTACAGCCGCAGCAATTTGATATCACACTTGAGTCAGCCCTGTGAGCCCACATCTGCTGAGAGGGGATTATGTGTATTCTTCCCAGACAAGGCTGTCCCTTGCCACTCCTGCAGGACTGCAGCCTTGGGGGATTTCTTCTCTTTGGTAATGTCCTGCCCACAAGACAGCCACTCCACAGTAATCTGGCCTGTGAACAGGAATCTAAAAGGCTTGGCCTCACACCTGGGTGCTGCATGTCAAAGGGCTTTTGATCTTATTGAGAAGGGAAGGGAAGGGGATTGTGTATAGAGCAGGAGCTCTTTACAACTGGGGGACGGTTCCACCATCTTGTTTCTCTCTGCCTCTATCTCGCTCTACTGTTACTATCCCATCTACTTCCTTTAGCACAACACTCTTTGATTGCAGTGTCAGATGGCAAAGTCCACTTCTTTCAAGAGCAGGGATTGGATCCCTAACACAGGCTAGCTTTAGTACAATCACGTGAGGGCTTTTGCCTTCAAAAGAACGGGTCTCCCACCATTTCTTTGAATCATCCTTTGGACTTCAACCTTTCAAGAAGATTTCATTTGACCTTTGTTGGGAGAGTTGGTCTCCCAAAAGTCCTGCGTGATGTGAAGTGTGAGTTTCCAAGGCTAAGGCGAGCTCTGTCCCTTAACCTACCCCATGGATTGTGGGGATGCCCTGCTGCTGGGACAGGCCTGCCTCACTGCCAGCTGAAACGGTGCCCTGGACCTTACTGTGCTGTAGGACAACTGCAGTTGTAGACCAGCCTCCCTAGTGCTTGGGAGAACAAGAACAAGGACTACATTTTATCTTTGAGCCTGTAGAATGGGACTCACATCAAGCAGAGGACTAGGCCAGCCAGAAGAGCCTGTGTTTTGCCAGTCAAATTACTTTGAACTGTGATTTGAGTGCGGTCAACACTTTTGACCCTTGAAGACACTCCAGAGTTGCTTTTGGCTCCCTCCCTACCACCTCGAACAGCTGTACTGCATGTTCGAACAAGTGTGCCGTGGTACTGTGCCAGCTAAGCACGGCAATGATTTGGCTCAAACCAGAAGAAGCCCATTGAAGTCACAGCATTTGAATCGCTATCGAACTGCCAGCACCTTTGGTGCCGATCTTCATCGACAGTCAATCATGCCCTGGGGGAAGCCTTCAAACAGCAATCATCGAACGCCACATCGAACCGCTAGAACCAGTCTACGCATCCAGTCACTAGCATCTTCGCCGTCACCTAGATGTTTGAACTAAAACTGGTGGCCTTCTCAATCTGCATTCCTTTGAGCACCGTTTTTCAACCCGCCTCATACTTCTGCTTCACCCGGCTTAACACCTGCCCAGCATCTGGATCCACGCAGCATCTGCACTCGAACTCTTCGACCAACGTTCTTGCACCGGTTGAACCTCCTCAATGCCACCTCGTACCTTACCGAGCCCATTACCTGCCTGGCTCAAATAAACTGCTTATTGTGGGACCCCTACTCGAACTGCTCTACAAACTGCATGCCTATTCTCTGCTCTTTACTTAGGGGTGAACTTTATGTTCTGTGTTTCTACTTAGTTTAGTTTAACCTTGATTGGACATCCCATTGTTCTGGACTGTTATGCTTTGCTGTTTGGGTCGCTACTGAATCACATTCACACCCCTCTAGGAAGTATAGCCTTGCCTCGGGCCACGTTACCACAAAAGGTGAGGCAAGTATATCTCCTAGCTATGCCGGTTGTACCTCTGTGGTTGTGTTGGCTCTTGGTTTGTAGCGGTGTGTGAATAGCAAAACAAAAGAGTTGATGGCTGGAAGGTTTAGAATAAATCTTGACCTCTGGCATTGCTCTGGGCAACCCTCCAGACCATCGTTCTTCGCCTGCCAAGCCATTACAAAAGGGGAAAAACCATATGCAAATCAGGCTTGGTCCCACCCCCAAAGGGGTAGTCCAGCCCGAACTGCTAGGTCACATCCCTTTTGCACGAGACCACAAGCATCCCCAGACATGTTTCAGCCTTGTTGGGCGTCATCAGTGAGGAGTAGCTTGGGTCTCTAGGCCCAGCAGGCAAGGGACCCACGTCTGGGCATACCCTTCCCACTCGGGGTGACAATAGCAAAACAAAAGAGTTGATGGCTGGAAGGTTTAGAATAAATCTTGACCTCTGGCATTGCTCTGGGCAACCCTCCAGACCATCGTTCTTCGCCTGCCAAGCCATTACAAAAGGGGAAAAACCATATGCAAATCAGGCTTGGTCCCACCCCCAAAGGGGTAGTCCAGCCCGAACTGCTAGGTCACATCCCTTTTGCACGAGACCACAAGCATCCCCAGACATGTTTCAGCCTTGTTGGGCGTCATCAGTGAGGAGTAGCTTGGGTCTCTAGGCCCAGCAGGCAAGGGACCCACGTCTGGGCATACCCTTCCCACTCGGGGTGACAATAGCAAAACAAAAGAGTTGATGGCTGGAAGGTTTAGAATAAATCTTGACCTCTGGCATTGCTCTGGGCAACCCTCCAGACCATCGTTCTTCGCCTGCCAAGCCATTACAAAAGGGGAAAAACCATATGCAAATCAGGCTTGGTCCCACCCCCAAAGGGGTAGTCCAGCCCGAACTGCTAGGTCACATCCCTTTTGCACGAGACCACAAGCATCCCCAGACATGTTTCAGCCTTGTTGGGCGTCATCAGTGAGGAGTAGCTTGGGTCTCTAGGCCCAGCAGGCAAGGGACCCACGTCTGGGCATACCCTTCCCACTCGGGGTGACAATAGCAAAACAAAAGAGTTGATGGCTGGAAGGTTTAGAATAAATCTTGACCTCTGGCATTGCTCTGGGCAACCCTCCAGACCATCGTTCTTCGCCTGCCAAGCCATTACAAAAGGGGAAAAACCATATGCAAATCAGGCTTGGTCCCACCCCCAAAGGCAGACGATGGTCTGGAGGGTTGCCCAGAGCTTTGCCCGTGGTTATGATTAATTCAAAACCTTCCAGCCATCACCTTTCTGTTTTGCTAAAGTCACCCCGAGTGGGACGGGTATACCCAGACGTGGGTCCCGAGTCTGCCGGGCCTAGAGACCCAAGCTACTCCTCACTGATGACGCCCAACAAGGCTGAAACATGTCTGGGGATGCTTGTGGTCTCGTGCAGAAGGGATGTGACCTAGCAGTTCGGGCTGGACTGCCCCTTTTGGGGTAGGACCAAGCCTGATTTGCATATGGTTTTTCCCCTTCTGTAATGGCTTGGCAGGCTGAAAAACGATGGTCTGGAGGGTTGCCCAGAGCTTTGCCCGTGGTTATGATTAATTCAAAACCTTCCAGCCATCACCTTTCTGTTTTGCTAAAGTCACCCCGAGTGGGACGGGTATACCCAGACGTGGGTCCCGAGTCTGCCGGGCCTAGAGACCCAAGCTACTCCTCACTGATGACGCCCAACAAGGCTGAAACATGTCTGGGGATGCTTGTGGTCTCGTGCAGAAGGGATGTGACCTAGCAGTTCGGGCTGGACTGCCCCTTTTGGGGTAGGACCAAGCCTGATTTGCATATGGTTTTTCCCCTTCTGTAATGGCTTGGCAGGCTGAAAAACGATGGTCTGGAGGGTTGCCCAGAGCTTTGCCCGTGGTTATGATTAATTCAAAACCTTCCAGCCATCACCTTTCTGTTTTGCTAAAGTCACCCCGAGTGGGACGGGTATACCCAGACGTGGGTCCCGAGTCTGCCGGGCCTAGAGACCCAAGCTACTCCTCACTGATGACGCCCAACAAGGCTGAAACATGTCTGGGGATGCTTGTGGTCTCGTGCAGAAGGGATGTGACCTAGCAGTTCGGGCTGGACTGCCCCTTTTGGGGTAGGACCAAGCCTGATTTGCATATGGTTTTTCCCCTTCTGTAATGGCTTGGCAGGCTGAAAAACGATGGTCTGGAGGGTTGCCCAGAGCTTTGCCCGTGGTTATGATTAATTCAAAACCTTCCAGCCATCACCTTTCTGTTTTGCTTGTAGCGGTGTGTGGGCAGAGTGGGCCTTTTAACCACTGGTCATCCTTTTACTCCTGCAGGGCAGAATCTAATTCATCACAGGGTGACTGAGGCTGAAGGAGTGATCTGTACAAAGCTTAGAATTATTCTCAACCTCTGGAACTGCTGTAGGCAACCCTCCAGACTATCGATTATAGAGAGGCGCAAGACCATTTGCAAATCAGGATTTGTGCCACCCCAAAAAGGGGCAGTCCAGCCCGAAGTGCTTGGTCACATCCCTTCTGCACAAGACCACAAGCTACCCCAGACATGCTTCAGCCTCGTCCTAATGCCATTCAAAGCCTTCAGATGGCTCATTGGCAAGCAGCCAAGAGCTAGCCGAGGGAGTAACGATCCTGGGCACTGACCGACAACTGGTCAGCGCAATGGAGTAAACACCCCCAGCAATCCTCGACCACCAGCCGTGGCTCTCGAGCCGTCGCGCCCAGAAAGAGCCACTTGACTTTCTCGTCCTACACACTCACTCTGTCCCAATGACACAATATCAGGATCCAGAATGCAAGACTGTGCTGCTGCCTGCATTTCTCCATATCTGCCTATCACACTCGATGCTGTCCCCATTTCCTGCATGCACTACTACACAGCTAGCTCAGTTAGTAAGAGCAGCTGCCGCTGATACTGTACAGTTCATTTTAGCGCAAACTGGACAGGCGCCAATCATCATAACTGCCTAATATATGCTGCGCCAATTAGGGCCATTCTTTGTGAATGTACACTGCCAGTGCCAAGATGCCTTTCGGCGAATGTGCGCTTTAGAAATGTGATATCATGACGTAACGCACCTCTTCAAGTGAAGGCTGGACGCTGCCAGTCTAGTTAGGGTCACTAGGTAGGGTCTGCTTTGTCTCGTGTACTATATGTTTGTAATCTGTGTTTGTGTTTTGCGCGCCGATGCCTGCGGTCGTTCGGCGCAGTATAATCAATGAATAAAAATAAATAATAAATAAATAACATCATGTCGTATACCACCGAAATAATCATTCCCCGGAGTCCAAAAGAGAAGAACTAGTCCCTGATAAGGAAGCTCATCCCACGCCTTCCATGTTAGAAAACCGTGTTCGGAGATCGCATAGGATGTCAGCATTTTGGGGCAACTATGGTGCTGATGTCTACACCCATGTGGTTGCATCCAGAGGTGGCTGGTTTCAGCTCTTTCATGCACATGTCAATATGACGCAGGTCATTTGAGAGTCGCTCATCCAGCCCAGGCTTGCCTTGTCTTTTTGCGACTTGTATTACCAGATTCATAATGAGGAAAGAAGAGCTACAAGTCCCAGGACTGGAGGAGCACCTCCCGAATGGCCCGGGTCATTTTGACAGGTGCATGAAAGAACTGAAAACCAGCCGATCTCACCAATCTGATCTGATAATCACTATCTTAAAAATGTCACAATCAATGTGGTCAAAATCCAGGTCACGGACCAATGCCCAGTAGACCTTCATCAACTTCATCCTCCAAACCAACAAGCTGTTCCTCTCCACACACCTCAATGGGTAACCTGTTTGGACATTCGGCCTACACACACACCACACTACTGCAAGCCCCTCTAACCCTTCTTCCCTAAGCAGTTACTAATCTAACATTTACTGAGAACAGTGACTAGGTCTGGAGAGCTGCTGCAGGAGAGGTCCCTGGCAGGCAGTCATGCAGCACTTGTGAATTTACTGGCATAGCTGAGTCCTCCGTCTATGTTTACTATAGGGGAGTCAGGCAATTGAACAGAGCGGTGTAATTGTAATTGGTTATTTAAAACTCGCTTAATACCCAGAGGTTTCTAAGCACGGACCTGGGGATCGAACCTGTGTTGCTCTGTGTCGTCTTACTTCCAAAGGGCAACGGGATGCGCCTGAGCTATCCTCCTGCGACAGTTTGATCTTCTTTCCCCTACCCTGATTGTCTGAATTATTTGTGATGATGATCTGTGGTGTGAGCGGAGCTGCGACAACCACAGGCACATGACCGTGCTTTCAGATTCCGGCACACGTGTTCTCAGTGCACCCTATACCTGAAGAGTAAGGTGGCCGATTAAGGAGCCCCACCGGAGCCCAGGCCTGTAGGTGTGCACCACCGGCAGCACACACACATAGGCTGAGCAAGTGGTCAGGCTGTAGTATCTGTCCTGTGGGTGGGGTTGAAGCACTGTCACTGTTGCTGCCTGTGTAAGCCACCCATGAACCATGCATTCAGCATGCTGCCGACTGTGAAAGTCATGGGTGTCATTTTATGGGGAGAAAAAGGCCCTGGTGGGGCCACGCACTCACTGACGTGTCTCAGTGTGTAGTATTTCTTCTGGTGGCGTTGCATTGCTATGGGGATGCCACCATCAGCACCGTGCATCCGTGGCGCCCCCTGTAATTGGCGAGTCCCACACCCTACATTCTCTGCCAGAGCACTTTACTCAGGCTGCCTCATCCGCGGGAGCCCAGGACTTCAATGTCTTCAGAGCCCGGCCCACCTGAAACCAGCTATACCATGAAAGCGCGCAAACATCCCTAAAAAGTCACATGGTCTTGGACGGGCGTTCAAAAAATCAGGATTCGCTGAGGCCCAAACATTGCTCTTAATGCACAGCAGTGGTCTGATAACAATAGTGCCCGGGGCAATTATAGGCCACTGGGCGATTCTGAATGCCCAAGTCTAGTGCGCGTTCCAATGATGTGAAAATGTATTCATGGCATGGCCCCCAGGCACCTGGGCTCCAAAATCTCTTCCTGTCATCCGACTCATCTCCTCCGCTCAAGGGATCAAGATCTCCTGACCATTCCCTCTTCTCGATGTGTTTCTCTTGGTGACATATGTTTTTCTGTTAGCTTCCCCTGAGTATGGACTTTGTTGCCCGCCGATCTTAAATTCCCAGCCTCTATTTAGAAAGAAGCTAAAAACCTACTGTCTCCAAGTATATATACTATAGCAGAGCCCTCACCTGTAAACAGTTGACGTAGGGGTTGATAGGCTTTTCATAATACCCATGTCCCCTCTTACACTGCAACCCATAGAATACAGCTGAGTCCCACGAAAGATTTGGTCCAGCTGTCATAGTCAGTGACATAGTCAGTGACATAGCATTCATCTCTGTGCCTGAACACAATGCTCTGAATGATGTCTATAATGTTTTAAACAAGTCATCTCTGCTAGTACTTGAGTAGTCACCTAATTTCTAATTACTATTTACATGCAATGTAATGTCCTCTTTATTTTTATGTTTGCACAGACTACAGTCTTCCGAAGGGCATTACACCCAACAGCACTTCAAAGCCATAACACTGGCAGCAGGAGCTATACAAATATCAAATAACATAACATACTGCATGGTTCATTGTGCTCACTATGCGCCTCACAGCAAACTTCAGTGCAAGCTAGCCACTGTGACAAGAGTCAGTATGAAGCACCCCTCCATCCCCAGTCCTGCACCTGCAAGTCAGCACATACAGCAAGGGTCTGCAACATTGTTGACTCACCACTTTGTTTTGGACTATAACTCCTATTATCACTAACCAACATAGTCAATTGCAAGGGATCATGAGAGTCATAGTCAAAAATATCTGGAGAGCCAATGGTTGCAGACCCCCTACATACAGGCTCCAAAGCACTATGCTTCCAGGCTCCAGCCTCTCGAATACCTGACCTCTTGCAACTAATTCCCACTGTTCCTCTTTTCCACCTCCTTCCAACAAACAAAGCCACAAAGCTAACCATTCCTCCTCTAACACCTATCCACCTCTCCTCTCCTCCCCTGAGACTCAACCTCTCTACTCTTCCTTACCGCATCAACTGAACATTGCACTCTGGAATGCTCAGTCTGTATGAAAGAAACGCCCTTTATCACTGACTACTTTCACTCCAGCTCTTCTCCCCTACACCTTCTAGCTATCACTGAAGCCTGGATTTCTCTATCTGACACTGACACTCTGGCATCCCTAGGCCACTCCTTCATTCACTCTACGAGACTGCCTGGCAGAGATGGAGGCATCAGACACCTACTCTCTTCCCCCCTCAATGCCTCACAAATCTCAACTGCCAGGTCCTCTACTACCACATTTGAATTCACCATCTCTATTATTGCTCTGCCTCACTCGGTTCGCATCATCTCCATCTATCACCCTCCTAGTCCCACTGGACCATTCTTTGATGATCTTGGGCAACTCCTTGATTCTCTTTCCAATAAACATCACCTCATTCTCTTAGGTGACTTTAGCCTTCCCTCTCCCACCACTTCTCAGAAATCTGAACTTCCGTCTTTTCTTAGTGATTATGATATCCATTCTATCCATAATCCACCTGTGCACAGAGGGGGTGACTCTTTGGATCTCTTATTCATCTCCACCTCTTTCTAAGCCACTAACAATACTCACATCATCCATATCTGGTCACACAATTGTTTACAACACCATCTCCTTTCCACCCTCTGACCTTTCCTCACCACTTCCTTCACCTGTTACTAAAAGGAAATGTAAACCTTCTGCCGTTCTCCCCAATCCCCCCCTTTATCTTTGACCTACGGTTCTCACTCTCCTCCTTCACACCTAATGCTTCTTCTACCAACACTTTCTTCTCCAGTTTCCAATTCCTACTATATGACTTATTTTCCTCTCACATCCCACAGCTTACTTTCACCCCTAAGTCTCAGCATCCTCAACCATGGGTCACACCATTCATACGTTCTCTCCGCACAGACATGTGTCGACTGCTGCGCAAATGGAGGCATACCCACTCACATGAGGACCTGCAACTCTACCTCTCTGCCCTGAACTCTCTCAAGGACCTGCAACTCTACATCTCTGCCCTAAACTCTCTCAGGTCCTCTCTTGATAGAGCGAAAATTGAATTCTACCCAACCCTCATTGACTCCCACTCCAACCATCCTTGACTGGCTACAGGGCAGCCTAAACTCACTCCTCACTCCTAAGTCTATGACCATCAACTCCAGTCTCACGGCTAATGACCTAGCTGAATACTTTTCTGCAAAATGTTCTTCACACTCCCTCCTCCTACATTCTACACTCTGCCTACTCTAGCATCATCCTCTGCCTCCATCTCCCACTTTAGACACACTAATACTGACAGAGTCCTATCCCAACTGATGAAAGCTAACCCCTCGTGAGCCCCAGTAGACCCTGTTGCTCCTCAGCTAATTAAGCCTATTGCCCCTTTAGTGGTCTCTCACCTCGATTAACTCTTCAACCTGTCCTTTGACTCCACTTGCTTTCCCTCTGTTTTCAAAACAGCCATGAGCATCCCTCTCCTATAAAAGCAAGGGGCTCAACCGAACCTACTGGCTAACCTTTGCCCTGTCTCTCTACTTCCACACTACTTTAAAGTGCTTGAAAGGGTTGTGTTCAACAGTCTTACCAATTTCTTAAATATCCACAACCTTCTAGACCCCCAACAAGCAGGTTTACGATCCAGTCACTCCACGGAAAATGCTCTCATGAATGTCTCCAACTTCATTGCCTCTGTTAAACACTCCTACCTGTCCTCTATCCTAATTCGCCTTGACCTGTTTGCTGCCTTTGGCACTTTTGAACACTCTTATCACCTAAATACTCTCTTTCTTCTTGGGATTCCCAATCGAGCCCTTGCCTGGATTGAATCCCACCTTGCACCTCACCAATGTTCTGTGTGCTGGAGCAACAGCACCTCTCACCTCACTTCTCTAATTGGTGGGCTTCCACCAGGCTCTGTCTTGGATCTGCTCCTCTTTACACTCTACACCTCTGCTCTTTGGGCACTTATCTCCTCCTTTGGGTTCTCGTACCAACTCTTTGTGGATGACACCCAAATCTTCTCTTTTCCTGAACTCTCCTCTGATCTCTTCATCATAATTTCAAACTGTCTCTCTGCCATTAAATATTGGATGGCCAGGCACTTTCTGATGTGAATCTCTACCAAAACAGAGGTACTCTTCTGCCCTGCCAAAAGCTCTCTCTCATCTCTTCCTATTCAGTTCCCACCTGACACTCTCCCCTACTCTTCTACAGTTAGAATCCTCGGCATCATCTATGACCCTTCTCACACCTTCTCTACTTTCATATCCACAACTGGAACAGCATCATGATTGAACCTGCTAATTATTAGGAAAATCAGGCATCTCCTTCCTTTCAACACCAACAAGCGTCTCTTAACGGTTCCATGTAATAATGTCCCCTCAAAAATATCGGCATGCAAAAAAATTCCCGAATAATTGCTGTTTTTGTGGGGACATTATTAGATGGAACATGCGGGGGACAACCCCGCATCCCCCGCTCTCCCTGTCCCTATATATATGGTCACCTATATAATGTTGCCACAACCTTTTCCAGGCGACATAATATACGGCGACCATATATATAGGGATGTTATTACCTGATACCCACTTAACCACTCTTGTCTACTCTAAACTGAACTACTGTTCCAGCATCCTCTTTGTTCTCCCTAACTATGCTTTCTGTCCTCTCGACAAGATCATTAACTTTTCTACCAGTACTCTCTTTGAACTCCCTCACTTCAGGCCCACTTCCTCGTACCAGCACCAGGCTGGATGGCTGACTATGCAAAACAGGGCCAGACTTAAATGTGTTCTCCTTGTTCACAAACCTATCCTCTGTAAGGCACCACTGTATTTGCCCTCCTCTATCTAACTCTACAAGCCTTCTCCTAATCTCTGCTCTGCCTCCTCAACTGCCCTTGTGTTTCCTCGCCCCCCCATGCGCGTCCTCTCGGTTCCGCTCTGTCTCTCTTCTTTCTCCACTTGCATGGAATTCTCTTCCATCGGTCATCCAAGAAACAGCCCACAATGATTTATTCAAAACCACACTAAAAGATTACCTCCTCACCTCTGAATTACCCTTTTAACCTCCCTCTCTTCTGCCTGCTAGCTAAAAATCTTCCCTCTCCTCTAACCTGCCACTCTCCCTCACTTCCTCTGCCTCTACTCTAGCACTTCACCCATCATGGTCACATCACAAGAACAGATGGTCATACCGCTAAAAATGTCTAATGTTGGTTGTCCTTAATCCATGTATGTCCACTTATGTATTTTCCCTGGTGACTATTCCATTTACTCCCCTCCACAACCTGTTCAAAATATCCCTCAACCTCACCCCATTGTAAGAAGCTCACTGCTTCCCATCAAATCTGATTTCTTATCTGTTGTGCGTTCTTTTCGTCTCAAAAGAGCATTGATCCTCTTGTATATATATATGAATAAATAAATAAATTACAAATAATGCAATTTCAAACAAAGATAAAGCGCAGTGAGGCAATAGCTACGGCAGCTGTGCGCTATACAAAATACTTTTGAACTTGACAGTGGCACTGACATTTGACCTGGTAGCCTTTAGTTCGATGGATGGTTCAGCACAAAAGGGTTCTCATGCTAGGAAGTTAATTTCTTGAAAGCATTCTGGGAGATCTAGGTGCTGCGAATTAGCGGATAACAACATGAGTATTTGCTCATTCGATACTCTAGGATCGCCTGCAATGAAGAATTAGAGTGGTGAACTGGTCATGATGACAAATGCTAAATAAGATAGGTGGCATGACATCTACTTGGCACACACCTTCCAGTAAGGGGACAGATGTATTGAATTGGGGATCGCTGCTCAAATTCGGATCCTTGTTGTAATTGATGCATACATAGCTAAGACCGGTATTAGGTCAAAAAGTCTTTTTCATTTATCCAAAAGACCGATATAGAAAGACCACTCTGAGAACGCTCAGAGCGGTCTTTCTAATTCTTAACTGTCACGCCCCTGCCTCACGCGAGTGCGTGCAGGGGCTGACAGGCTGACCGAGATGGGCAAGGGAAGACAGGTTACAGGTAAGTGTGTGTTTGTGTCCGTGTGTGCATGAAAGGGGACAGTGTTTGTGGTGGGGAGGAGGCCGGGGGAAGGATTGTGTCTGCGTGTGTGTGTTTCTGAGTGTTTTTGAATATAAGGGGCTGCTGGGGAAAAGGTGTATCTGAGTATGAGGTGGGGTTGGGGTGGGGGAGAGTTTGAAGGGGGGTTCGGGCTGAAACCCTCAATTTCAAAGGGCAGAGGAATTCTAGTATTTTTAATATTATAGGCCACCCAAAATCGGCCAAAAATAATCCCTTTTTGGTGCAACCTTTAATATTCGGGATATTGACATAGAACCCTAACACCAGGTGTAGTAAAGACTCTTTAAGTATTAATACAGTTAGACCTACTAGCCCAGCCATAACTTCCCATGATCAATAGTATTGAATGCTGTTTTGAGGTCCATCGTAACTATATAGATGAAGTTGAAACATTGGCCAACTACTTCTGCTGTCTCTCTAATCCCTATTGCACTCTCTCATGATAGTTTCAGCACTGGCCCAGCTAAGAACCGGATCTCTGTTTTAAAAGAACTTTCATAAAAGGTGTTGACATGCACAATTTCTTTACAACCGAGCAGGGTTAGACTCCAAATTTTAACAGCTTTCTCGTGAAAGCTCCAGTATAATTTTTGACAAAAGAAATAAAAGGTATTGAGAGAGGGTTTGGACTCCAAATTGTAAAGTGCTTCCCGGTGACGGCTACGAGGAGAGCGGCCCATACCCAGGACAGGGGTCTCTGTAAATAAGGAGATACCTCATCTGCATTACCTTGCGCTATTGCTATTAATGCGGAGAACGGCATCGCAGACCTGCTAACACACAAGCGCGCCCCGTGACCATACTCTAAATTCAGCGTGGTGTCCTGGGAACACTAAGATATCAGCACAATGGATGCCTAAAGAACTGAATAAGATAGACATTACAGGTTTAATCCTATCAACATAGTGTTGGACGTTTAAGCTACTAACATCACATGGTTGCTTAATGGTAAGCTTTATGATTTTGGAATGGAACTAATCAGTAACTAAGAAATTACCACATTTCAATGAGCCCTGAAGAAGAGCTAAGCTTGAAACACGTGTAGGCTCACAGATGTTAATGGCCTTCTGGCCCATTCAGTAACCTAGAATAAAACAATGAAGATTATCTGGAATATATCCTTTGTACATTGAATTAAACTGGGCTTTTAATGCATATTTACAATCAGTTGAATCTTGGGCCGGCGCTCTTAGGAACCGAGTCCTCATTTTTTGGTGTTGCTTCCTGGTAACATCTAGAATCTCGCATAGTTTTACTAACTGAACCCAAGGCTTGGTTAAAGCGGTCACCCTCTAAACTGTGAACTGCTTTCTAGTACAAATGCATTGAAATCCAGAATATTGCTCGAACAGAAATGGCAGTGCATTCCAATGATCATGGTCGGACATCTATCAAGTATGTCTGGTACACTGTGATGTTAATGCTCGAGAAGCGGGTGAGCTGATCAGCCAGGTACTCAGGATGCCCATTTGAGGAGCGGGCAACGCCCTCCTCCTCGACGCTGTCCCGGTTTGTTCAAGTGGCAGAAAGGATGTAGGGCTAGAACAGACACACACCTAATGTAGAAGCACCAGCTGGGATTAATCACTGCCGTCACGGCCCATTGAAAAACCTTCCCCAATCTTATAGCTCTTGCCCAAGGCCCAACATTCTCTATATGCCCCTCGACGGTATAAAAAATGGGCAACCCACCAGGCCTTGTCTCAGCCTGGCTAGAACCTTTTTAGGAGCTTCCATAACCTCTTTACCAATATCTCACTATATCCTATCGCAATAGCAACAGCTACCAACGCACCCTAAAACCTGAATCCTGTAGAGAATCCACCCCAGAGCCCCATTTCATCTTGCCACCCACACCGCTGCGATACCAACGCGCCCCAAAACCCGAATCCTGTGAAGGATCCACCCCAGAGCTCCATTGCATCTTGCCACCCACACTGCTGCGATACCAACGTGCCCCAAAACCTGAATCCTGTAGAGGATCCACCCGAGAGCTCCAATGCATCTTGCCACCCACACCGCTGTGATACCAATGCGCCCCAAAACCTGAATCCTGTAGAGGATCCACCCGAGAGCTCCATTGCATCTTGCCACCCTCACTGCTGAGATACCAACGTGCCCCAAAACCTGAATCCTGTAGAGGATCCACCCGAGAGCTCCATTGCATCTTGCCACCCACACCGCTGTGATACCAACGCGCCCCAAAACCTGAATCCTGTAGAGGACAGTCCCCAGAGCCCCATTGCATCTTGCCACCCACACCACTGTGATATCAGTTCCCAGGGGACACTCCCGTTGTCTCCCCACCGTTGCTAAGGGGTGATCCATAATCCTTTTTCTTTTTTCTGATGGAAGGGGCAGAGAATGCCAACGATTACATCACTATGAGAAACATAACAGAAGACAGCCCGAACCTCATCAAAAAGCTGACCCCAAAAAAAGCCAAACGTAAACTACAAAACTACATCACAACATCGAAAGAAAGGAGATTCAAATGAAAAAAATGCTTGGAGAATTAAAATCCCACTTAACAAATAAATGAAACTGCCCCTAAAAAAGAAAAGCTTTCAAACAAAAGTCAAGTGCATTGTAGCCATGCTAGAACATTTAGGGACACAAGCGAATCCAGCTACTTCAGATCATCCAAACGTTTGCCTTTTCGCTCAATCGAATTCTTGATGCCAGAAGGTTAATTATTTATTTATTTTCTTCTTTTACTTTCACAATGATATTTCCTGGCTTTGTGGATTGCACTTATGTTTTATTGGTGGTTTATATGGCCCCAATGTCAATAACCCTTTAAGGAATTATGGTCTGTCTTGCATACCGTCTTATCCTCATTAACTGCTAGCCCCTCAATTTCCAGGCCGACTCATGTAGTTCCCGCTCCTCCATCAGTCTTCTGTAAATTATCTGTACACGCCTGCAATTATTTCTCTGATTCCCCCGCCTCTCTTATTCCTTTTATCTTCTTCAATGTATACATAGGCATCCCCCACTCACACACACACACATATATGTGTATAGGACTTTTCTGTCCTTGGACTTGGACGCCCTGCTGACCTGGACCTTTTAAAGGACATGATCTACCCAAGGGTTGACCCGCTCAACCTTGTCGACATCATACTTAAGCTGCGCACATCCTGAGCCCCATATGCACCCAAACCCTAAATATACTTTTACAATACATTGACCCCAACTCTTCATGCACCTTTTCAATCTCCTGTCCATTCCTCTTACACTACCATCCTTATCTTTTCTGTGATATCACACTATTCCCAAGTCATTTCCTTCCAGCAGTATCTGCGATCCTGGGGCAGGGACACAATGTCCCTAAATTCGGATAAGGTTGCACGCTTTCACACCACCATGGTGGTGAGGTGGCACGGTTAAAAAAAAAAACATCATTTAATTAAGTAATTTGTATTAGTGTATTTCACAGATAGAGTTTTGCCAGGTATCAGAGCTATCCCATTGGGGGAGGATGTTTTACAATCACACACTAGTGATGTGTGAATGAACCACAAACCGGTTGTAGTTGTAGGTGGTCACTATTATTGCAAAATGTATAAAGCACAGACTAAGACCTGAAGGCATCTAGGTCATGCAGAGTCGGAAAAATATAGAAAGGTATTGGGCCTCATTATAAGCCCAATTACGAGTTTGGCGCTGATAATACTGCTGAAATCCCCCAAGGAGTCCTACAGACTATAATTAATGGGGACTAATGCCGCTTACGACCACTTGTAATCTGGTGGTAATACCGCCAGACTAAGTAGCGGTAACAGTGTGAGGAATTCGACCATCCGCACGAGGTGAGTGCGCTCGCTTGGGCTTTTAGATTTTTTGATAAATGAAAATGAATGATGGGGGACCAACCTCTGAGAAATATGTGAGGCCATTCCGCACACATTTCAACTGCTTCCCGCACAAAACGCATAGTCATGTGTACTCCTGGAAGACACAGCCAACAGGCACCGTCTTCCCCTATCATATTCAAGTGGAATGTTGCAGCCACAGGTACATCAGAGCATCTCAAGAATGGGTAAGTCACCCCTTCATTGAGCCATGGGTAGCCTAATTTAAATATCAAAGGGCCCATGGATCTGCTTTCCTTTTGTCTAATCCGGTTGGTGGCAGTGCATACTAATGAGGAATAATTAAGACAAACCTGGAGAAGAGGCTTGGTTGCCGGCAGAGACAACAGGAAGGCGGGGCTAACACCCATTTGGTACGCAATGTGTCAGCTTGAAGCTAGTTCCCACCTCTCTTTATGAAAGGCAGTGAATGGCCTGTCTGGGTCCATCAGTTATCGCAGGTGTCCCTGCAGAGCGTACCCCTTTCCGCGGGACAAAGGATGTGATTTAGGGGAGAT
Organism: Ambystoma mexicanum; assembly: GCF_040938575.1. Classification (NCBI taxonomy): domain Eukaryota; kingdom Metazoa; phylum Chordata; class Amphibia; order Caudata; family Ambystomatidae; genus Ambystoma; species Ambystoma mexicanum. The sequence continues at coordinate 1,246,627,837 of NC_090933.1, read as the reverse complement.
GGGAAGTCTGCTCCCATCACAAACTTCAAGGGAGACCTGAACTTTAATCAAGACTCACAGAGGGCTTAGTTAACCAGAGAGACACTTTGATCTACAACCGACAGGAATATGGGTGGGACTTAGGTATATGTTGTCACCCCTTTTTTGTCCTGTTGCACAGCACTCCGGTCCTGACCTCATGCATAACAGAGGATGGTTGGTTGGGACCCATGATTGGTTCATTAAGGTGGCATTAGCCTGCACCAATCACTGCGGCTCATTTGGCTTTAAGAGAGGGCTGAACTCCTCACTTGGCAGATCATCTGACGACTCCGAAAGGAGTAGGAATAAAGACTCATTTGGACCCGGCTGAAGGTACAGTCTACCTTACTTCTTCCGCCAGTGAAGGAAGGCCAGGTGTTCCAAGAGGGTAGCAAGATCCCTCCCCTAAACATCTGCCAGGGAACAGAGGGAGATACCGGACTCAGTAGACCTGTCCAGCAGCTCCAGAACTGGTACCCAGCCAGCCTACAGCATGCCCTACTAGGTTCTGCCAGCAAGTTTAATAGGTGGGAAGTGCTGCAGAGTATCTGAACTAAGGACAAGGCCGTTGCCTGAAATCACTCTCCTAAGCTTTGGGCCGCCCGCCTTGAAAGTATGAAACGAGTCCTGCGAAGAAGCCAGGAGGTGTGCCACACAAGCATCAACCAGCGTCTTTCTTTTAAGGACATTTTCGAGACAGTCGAGTCCTTGAACCGCATCCGGCTGAACCACTAACTGTTGCCATGCCGCAGTCACCAGAGCCATCCGAGCCACCTCCACCAGCATTGCAGATCCGCCAACCAGCACAGAGACCACAATTCTTGGCCCGAGCCGCTGTGCCGGCCAGCCTGCAGACGTCCATCCAGCCTCAGTTGCCGAACCACCTGTCGCCTGATACCCGTAGCTCTCCCCGCCACTAACTCTGTGCCGAGCACCAAGAACTTCTTCAGTACCTAGTACATTGTGGTTCTGCCCCCCTGGTCCTTCTCCGAAGGCCCCTACAGACAGTTATGACCCGTATCCCTCTTGGTGCTGGAACCGAATAACCTTGAACAGTAAGACTGATTACTTTACCAACTTCTCTCCTGTGAGTATCCAGAGTGCATCCCTTTCCTTTGTGAAACTGTCTGTCCTCTGTGTTCCTTTACAGTGTGGGTTGTATTTTGTAGTGTGCTTAAACTGTCTATTGTAGTAACAATAAAGTCAATATTTTTATAAAACCTTGACTGAACAGTCCCTTTTATCATTGGGTAATAATTGTATTTTCACTGTGTTGCAACTAACCAACGTTCCACGACCTTACGGAGATAAGCCTGCCATTCCGTCCACGTTACCAAAAGTTGGACAAGGAGGTCTTATAATTCACTTGTATTCCAATCTGTTTGTATCCCTTCTGATGTACTAGAGGTGTGGGGTTGATTGATGGTTTAGAAACCGCTATTCATCCCCAGAAGTTGATTTGTCACAAACAGAAATTCCGTTTGATAGTATCTCAGAGAATTGTAATGAGCCTCATTATTTACAGAAGGTGAGGTTCAGCAGGGACAACTTACAATTCATACAGTTTGATTTACATACAACATAATCCAGCAGAAAGTGCACTAAAGGGGATAGAAGGATAGTGAGGAGGGCACTAGGGAAAAGGGGGCATTCCTTCCAGGGAGAGGAGGTGCTTTACTGGGCCAGCTTAACGTCTGGTGATGGAGAATTCTGGTGGTGCAGAGTAGCAACAAGGAACTGTACTGTGAGGTAGCAGATGGGGCGGGGGGCAGAGAGGTTGAGGGTAGGTGCAGCTCGCTGAGTGCCAGGTGACGAGCGTGGAGAGATGAAGGCAACCATGAAGGGGGTGCCAAGCATTGAATGGATTTATAGACAAGAAAGAAGTGTTTGAAAAGGGAGCAGTTTCGCATAGATAGCCACTCTAGCCGGAGTCCATGGGTGAAGAAAAGAAAGAGGCGTCTGAAAAGGGAGCAGTTTAGCATAGACAGCCACACTAGCCGGAGTCCGTGGGTGAAGACAAGAAAGAGGCGTCTGAAAAGGGAGCAGTTTAACATAGACAGCCACTCTAGCCGGAGCCCTGGTGAAGACAAAAAAGAGGCGTCTGAAAAGGGAGCAGTTTAGCATAGACAGCCACTCTAGCCGGAGTCCGTGGATGAAGACAAGAAAGAGGCGTCTGAAAAGGGAGAAGTTTAGCATAGACAGCCACTCTAGCCGGAGTCTGTGGGCGAAGACAAGAAAGAGGCGTCTGAAAAGGGAGCAGTTTAGCATGGACAGCCACTCTAGCCGGAGTCCGTGGGCGAAGACAAGAAAGAGGCGTCTGAAAAGGGAGCAGTTTAGCATAGACAGCCACGCTAGCCTGAGTCCGTGGGCGAAGACAAGAAAGTGGCGTCTGAAAAGGGAGCAGTTTAGCATAGACAGCCACTCTAGCCGGAGTCCGTGGGTGAAGGTAGGGGCAGATCGGGGAAACAGAACAGGGTGCTCAAGTTTTAGAATGCTGTCAAAGAGGGCCTGCAGGCTGTGAGACATGGGGGACAGAGCGGGGGTGTAGGGAAGAAGGGAAAGAGGAGATGGGAAGGGAGGAGGGGCTCAAGAAGCCAGGAGATAAGTGATTCAGTCTTCGACGAGTTCAGCATGGTAGAGCAAAATGCCATGTGTGGCTGAAGGTGAGGGTTGCGCTGCGCTGTGTTTTATTTTAATCCATATGATTGGCAGAACCGTCAGTGCTTTTTCCTTTTCAGACAGGGGCATGTCGATTTAAAAAAAATAAAAAAAAAATAAGCCCTACTACCATACAGGAGCCGGCTGCTCTCCCAGTAGGAATTTAAAAGTAAAAAAAAAAGCTGCGGTTTGGGGGCTCCTGATTGCCTTTGCGACTGTTGAGAATAAATGCCGTCAACTGTTGCCTCGGAGGGCGGAGGAAGGCAAAATGGCAAAATGCCCTCATCTAAGAATTTCTCTTCGAACTACCACCCCCCCACATCCCCCCACAAAAATAGTTATAAATATACAAATATAGGAAAACGTGACACTAAGAACATTTTGGTCGGTGGAAAACATTAAACTGAAAATAATTTGCACATTTTGCCAAAATAGCTGTTCTTTGAACTTACAATTTCCAAAAGGAAAATGCAGGCCTCAGAAAAGACAAACGCGCGAAACTCAGCTTGGACAAAGAAAGTGAGCTGCCTCTCATTCATGTGCGGCAGAAATCATTGGCTCTTCAATTTTTCACACCGATCAAAAATGTTCATGCGACCCACTCCAAAATCTCCAGAAAACCAGCTGTCAAGACTTGTGTATGATCTTTGCCAACCGGAAAATGAGCCGTCTATTCCTGGGTCTGAACTCTGTGCAAGATTGAGGTGCCACCTGCCATCTCAGGCTATTACACTGGAAATAAGTGACTCAGACCAACATAGGACAAAATGGCGGCCTTAGTGCCGGCCCTCTCAGTCTGGCTGGCCCAGTCCTCTTTTATTGATAGCAAAACAATCTGTTGTTTTTATTGCATATTCCATATCTGGGATGAATGGTCCATTGGGATGAGCAGTTTTCCTAGGACTAAAGTGGGTTCCCAGATTATAGATTATGGTAGGTGCCCCCATGCTATCAGTCCATGGCCCACAACTAGTAGGCATCCATCTAAAATAGAATTGTGGGCTCTGGTGCCAACCGCCAGGTGAGTGGTGGCGAGCGGGAGTGCAGAAGCAGCGAGTTTTGTAAATCCAATGCAATGTTCATCAGATTTAAAAACTAACAGCTAAAAAATTGCTTCTTATCGCTCGAGGCTTTCATGCTAATGGAGGTTTTTGTCTCAGAAAGCCATTAGGTGTCCATGTCCCCCCCACTTCCTTTCTTAAGAGTCCTATTGATCCAAGTTCCTAGGCGAAGCAACCGGCCCAATAAAAGAAATCAGTCAATAATGAAAAATGGAGAATGGGACTCCATTAAACCTGTCCGGCCGTGGATTTGAATGCATGAAATGCTCAGACATTGTTTCATTACAGCACCGGCTATAAGACACCGGGTGCAGGGACGCGCGGGTGCGCGAATCGCAAGACCAAGTCAAATGGAGGTCGAGAGGCCCTACTTCAGACTCATGGCGGCTAGACCAAATTCTGTTCTGTTTGCTTCCTCAGGAACACAATTTCATGGATACAATTATCCGAAAATATGGTTGTCCACCTCCTCAAGCAAAGACTGTCAGGGCCGTCCCACTCATCCAGATGTGGGTCCGCACGATTACTGCACCCTATTTCACGTGGCTTCAACGAACACAGCAATATGTATTGTGGCCAAGCTTGGTGATCTGCTGAACAGGGGTTTAAGATAAGGGCTGAAAAGAGGCAAATGATCGCCTCTGAAATTGATTATATGTAGGTTTTGGGAACAGGTATACACTGTGGGACACATGACTCCATTTTAATAACTTTTGAGTTGATGACCAGCTCCATAAGGAGCCATCTTGAAAAGACGCGATGCAAATCATTTTTTTATTGAAAAGAGCCGGCCTTTGCTGATCCTCAGTGACCTTCGGTTTGGTGAACGATTCAACAAGAAATCTGTAAGTATTTGGAAGTCAGAGAATCATCTGGGTCTGATAGACTTGTACAATGGTGCTGTCATTTGTAATTTAGAAAAGGCATATTCCAAAATGCAAAGCCCACCTTCTAAAACAAACCATTCACTCCACTATGACTGTATAGAGAGACCACCCTCAACACGGGGAGTTCCTTCCCTCCTCAATCAAGGTGTCACACAACAAACCGTCTAATGGATTCTTTTCGTTGGCCCTACTTCAGACTCATATCGAGCACTTAGGCCTCTGCCCTCTATGAGCCAAGAACCATGCTGGTGTACAGAAAAATATATATTTATTTAAAGGATCAGTTTAAAGAAAATAGCACTAAAATGACACACACCACTTTCTCTGTGGCAGAAAAAAAAGCCTAATTACAAAACGCACTTTTGGGTAGGATGTTACTTTTAAATGCAATTTTTCTGCATTTTACTTTTGTTTCACAAACATGGAACGCAGGCTAAATAAACTGGTCAAAACTATTTTCCCCTGGATCCTGTTGTATGTTGAATTTCAATAATAATAATATGGCAATCTTCCATATTTCTTGCTGAGAGTTTTGCGTTAAAAAATCAGCCACATTTTCATTTTATGAAAACTAGTTCACCTTCGAGGTTTGATACATGGAGTTCCCTGTGCACTCAAAATGCTATCAATTTGAAATTACACATGTGTACAAATACATGTGGCATAGAGCCCTGTTTCCATTTCACCCAAAAGCACTACCAAAAGTGCTGTGATGAGGAGCCAATGGGCTGATTAATTACAGGTAATCTTCCTTACTCCAGTCCATGGGCCTCATTACTCGTTTGGTGGTAGACGTGCCTGTAGCAAAGGCACGGCTGCGGCCAAACCCGTGATGTTACCGGCACCCACGAATGGGCTGAATGGGAATGGGGAGCTTGGATGCACCGGCACCGTTGACAACAGTGACGGTGCATCCATGAGTTGTGCTCGTGGGTGCCGCACTGCCCGCCAGGTCCGACCTGGTGGGCAGAGCGAGACCCGCGAGCACAACTCGTAGCATAGCGGTACGGTGACAACAGTGCCGGTATGCTTACCTGCACCGCTGTCACCGCACCGCTAGGGTCGTAATGAGGCCCCATGTCTTATTCGTCACAGCTCTTACTCTGTCCGAAGGACTATGATGAGGAGGTCATCAGCCGATTACTTACCCATAATCGTCATTGCGCCAAGCCCAGATCTTTCTCGTCATAGTCCTGATATAGAGTAAAGACCGTGACGAGTAAGACAGACAAGGAGGATCGCTACAGTAACATGACTACTGACCTTTCCGTTGGTATTAATGTCAATGCATGTACTGTGCCAGCAGGATCCCACACCTGTACATAGGATACACTGCACATTATTGAATAACCAAATGAATACAAATAAACCGCGAAAGGTTTTGTCAGCTTCCAAAATATGAAAGTGCCCATGAAAGCTGGGAATACTGTTTGTCTTGAAGGAGAAGAAATAACCAACAGCATTTTCTAGAAACTTTAAGGGTACCAACTGGTGACCCTTGAGTTACATAGAGAAGAGGAGGTGACGAGATACATTAACCCAAGGAGCCAATTCACCATCTTCTGTATGCATGTCAAATGCAGCCATCTGAGGGTGCAGCGGATGCTGTATTTATCAACGAAAGAGCCCGCAGTCCCTTTGAATGTCGCTAGAATTCCCCCAACAATAGGTGTAATTGCTGTCCATTATTAATTCAGTAGTGACAAAGTGCTCTCTATTGTTCCCCTGACAGCAGTCAACTGCTCTAGTGATCTGAGACCCTTGTGCCCTTTGGCCCGGAAGAAATAAGCATAGCTGTGGAATGGCAGTCTCAGCTAGCGCCCTCCTCGCCACCCCTCCACTGTGGCTGTCTGGAGGCAGAGATCCCCTCCTCCTCTCTTTCACCGGTAGCACAGGGTGCTGGGGTGTGTTTGTAACAGCAGCTGGCATGCAAGCCTTGAGAGCTGAGCCAGGGATAGCGTGTGAATGCCAGCCTGGGGCTCCATGGCCTCTGCGCCATGTACAAGCCAAGCCACTGAAGCCAGCCCAAGTATCTGCCCCATTTCTGCCCTTTCATGAGAAAAAGGCTATCAGGTAATATTACCCCCATATATATGGTCGCCGTAAATAATATCGCCGGGGTGTTGCTGCTGTCACTGCAGTACTGTGTTTGCACCTCATCTCTAAGAGCTGCTATCGCTCATTACATTAAGAGTCATAGAGGAAACAAATGCAGGTGCATATGTGCGATAGGATCATGCAGAAAACTGTGTATTAATTGTGGAGAATTTTAGCAGATAAATGTTTTCGGAAATAATTGGAAATTGCTTAAGTCTATAATTTCTGTGTTTTTTTTCAACTGGATAACAATAGAAAAGAATGGAGCATGTCGTTGATAAGGATGGGGGATATGGGAAGAAACCAAAAGTTGGAAGAGTGCCGGGGAAGGTGGAGGGGAGAAAGTGCTATCTTCTGTTAGTTGCCATCTCAGCAACAACACTGAGAGATACAGGGTTTCACTGCAAAGACTGTGCGATCTAGAACCTTTAGATCGACATGTGCTGTCACTGGTTAGAGGAGATGGGGAGGCGTGGCCAGAGGCATCGCTTGGGAGGTGTGGGGGGGTGGGGGCTATAGCCACAGGGCTTTTGGTTGTAGCTCCGGATAGATGGAGTAACTTTGCTGAAAATGTCGGGTGGGGGGGTGACATGACGTCTAAATGAAAGTGACCCCATTGGAATGAGTGGGACAAAATGGTGTGCCACAAAAGTTGGGGGGACAAACACCCTTGTTCCCCTGAAAATGTACACCCATGGGGGCTACAGCGAAAAGGCTTCCTAGATTGAGTCCTGACAGTGCTGACATTAGCGTAGCCCCAGATCTTTTCCAGACCTAGCAACACCCCTGGGTGGTCATTCATCGTACAGTCAGAGAAAGCCATTCCCGATCTGATCAAATTCAGTTTCCTTCAATCCGGTAGGCCAGCCTTTCCATCGTAGCCAGTCCACCCATGCCGGCGGCCATGTTTCTTTTAGGCGATCACCATCTCTGGCTTTTACAGTAAGACCAATTATGGCTTCGATGTCGGCCTGCCAGGATTCCAGGTCATGCCGCGTCATGAATGTGGCAGGAGGAGGAAGTGTGATCAATATACTAGAGAGATTTAAGGGGGGCTCACTTCAATCCTAATGATAGTAATACAAACGTGCCTGGGTCTATCTCTTCAAATGAAACTAAAGGGGATGTAACTTTTGGGGGTGAGTCATATTTGGGAGGTGATTGCTGTTTTTTTTGGTGTTACCGCTGGAAATGTCATCAAATAGAATGACTGTTACCGTATGTGGTAAGCATGTGGTAACTTCAAGCGTCCGCCTTATCCTGAGTCATGAGTCATGTAGTATATCACATACAGGGGTAGCCGCCTGACGGTAATTAATAAATATTTTTAATGCTATATGCCATTATACAAAACACAAGGGGATTAATTGGTGTTTACAAAGGTCACCACTATTCTCAACTTGTGTCAAAGTCTGAAGGATCCCAACGGGGAAAGAAGTTCAATGCACCTTCATTCGTACATGTAGACACAAAATGTGTACATGGTGTAAGTTTATTACAACAAATATATTCACCAGGGTTCAATCAAGGTAAAAGAGTTGGATGCTTACAAGAGTAATCGAGTAACATTTCCTAGGAACAAAAAACCCTAAAAAACCTTCTGCAGCGAAAAGTTTACAGAAGTATAGGTCGTTCACATATACATATATTCCATCAACACATCACATTAGTTGTAAACTGATGAGTACAAATGCAAAATAGAAAAAACAAACAATTAAATCCAAAAGAAAACATAAAATTCATTTACAAAAAGTTAAGTGCAGTGAAGTATGGTGATAGACTGTAGTGAAGCAAGAACATGTCTAATGGGCGCTTTTCTTTAGTGCAAGCGCAAGCATATAGAAAAGGTGCTTGTCCTTATATAATCAGGGCAAAACCTATATGTATCTGGATATTAGTCTATTAGCTATAGGTGACCAATCCTTGGTCATATAGACCCTTCAGTGATTCCATTTTGCAGTTTCATGGGACTTCATGGGGAGGTGCCACACTATTGCATGCTGGATTACTGCATGCAGTAATATCTCATGCGGTACTGTTGTGTGTGGAGGTAATCACCACTACACAAAAGCAGGTGCAAATTAATTGTTTGGAAGGTGAAATTCAGAATTTGGTAGAGCGGGAAAACATGCTCCATTTGCAAATACCACATGTTTTTACCGTTGCTGTCAAACCCCTCAGTGATCCCCATACCTGTCGATAGAGCAGCCTGGATGCACACCGACTATAATTAAGTACCATCACTCATAATAAACTAGTTATTTCCATTTTTTTTTACGCTGTGCAGAAATTCGATTTCTTACCAATAGATTTTTGGACTAACCAAAACACTTAATGGCCATGTGGTGAAGTTTATCTTGCCCGCCCTCGCACTCGCCTTTTGCCTCTCATTCTCTCTATCACTCTCTCTTTCTCCCCCTCTACTCCTCTCTGCTTATTCTTCACTTTCTGTCTCCCTGTCTTTTTCTATATCTCGTTCTTCCTAACTCACTCCTTTTCTCGTGCTCTTCCTTCCATCCTCTTTCTCTCTCACTCTACTTTTCTTTCCCCTCTCTTATCACTCGATTTTCTCTATATGCTTCTCTTCCTCTCCACCCCTCTTCTGTCCCTATCCCTCTCCTCTCTCCCCTCACTCTGTCTCTCCTGATTCCTAGCTAACTATTTCTTTTTCGACACCTTTTCTTCGATTCCTGCTGCTCTTGCTCCATTTTGTTTACTCCTTTTCTCACTGGCCTCCCTCTCACTCTTGTGTCCCTTTCTATCTCGCTTGCACATCCTCTCTTCACCCTTTCTCTCTTCCAATTTGGCCTCCCTCTTCTGCCCATTCGCTCTCTTCCTTCTGCTTCTTTCTTACCCCACACCCTGACCCCCACTCCCTCTATTTTTTCTCTGTCTCACTTTCTAAACCTATGGCACACTCTCCTATAGAACCCAACTGACGCAGAGCTTGTCACTTGCCCTGAGGTTACAGGCTATATAGCGCTAACCCTAAACATTTGAATACATTTGTTACAATGTTATCCCACCATCCTCATTGGCTACCACCTATAGAACATGCTAATGTCCCCCTATAGTCCCTGGTCCAATTGGCCACACCTTTTCTAAACCCATTCCCCTGTGGGATGTTTTAACACCACTAGTCCATGCCCTGCAACGTCACTGTGCATTGCTTGCATCAGAAACATCAGAAATGGCTGCCAGAAAGCATGGTGTTTGCTAAAAATCACCCAGAAGTGCGCAGGAGAACCTGAAAAATAGGCTGCCAATCCACTTTTTCCCATGTCAGTGGTAACAAAGAAGACCACTGCCAAAACTCATCATTTGGCTGCCCACAGAGCAAAACCATTGCAAGGGAAACGCAGAGCTGCTTTAAAAATCCGTTTTTCCTTGGCTGTGAAAAGTGCAAAAATCATGGTTCTGAAACATCACAAGAGATCCAACTTTCTTGTTGGGTGTGAAACATCACTGTATATAAAGAATTCACCTGAGAACAATGTTAGCAGAAACATATTTTATCAGAACAAAATCCACATTTAGAGATGCTTGCTTGAAAGAAATATGTCAAAAATGGGTGCAATACCGTTACTCGCCTCTGTCAGAAGCTGGCGATGTCTAAACCTGTCATTTTAAAGTTGTACATTGAATCAAAGTAAGCCAAAGAAGAGACTTCCTATCAAAAGCAAGATGGCTGTTACAATTCAAAACTATATTTTAAGAAGGCTGAAATTAAGAGATTTGTGGATATTTGTTAAAAATGTTATTTGTATTTTAGGACAAAACTGTTAAACTTGGGTTCAAAGTGAGTTACAGCTAACTACACTGGGCTTCAAAGACATTCCACACCCTTTTGCCCAACAAAAGAATCCTTCCCCCTGCTCTCTGCTAAGAAACTGGCAGGCTGGTGTGAAAGGAACTCGGAGGGGGACTTGGGCCTGTTGTGCTGCTAGCAGACAAAGGACTCCCTTGAACTGAATGGAAATGCTAATTCGGTTGTGAACAGAAACCAGCCCTGGCAGGAAGACAAGCCCATGTGACTCTCTAGCCCAGCCAATACCTTGGAGGCGGAGACAAACCATTGTGTGTATTCAGAGAGCACAGAAAATATTGTTTTGGAAAAGACTTATAAAAAATTGTACCGAACTGGCAAAAATATGGAATTTAGAGATTATTAAAATTAAAAGATTGCTCACAAGTAGAAACTACTCTGGAATGTTTGCGATGTTCAGAGACTGAACTATCAACATGTGGACTTTGTAGCAGTTGTGATTATGTCAAAAATATGAAAATTTACAGGAATATGTCCAGTGGGTATGTGCATGTATGTGTAAAATTGGTATAGATTTAACATTGAGAAACCCACCAAAAGCGTGAAAAATTGTCATTTGGGAACCAAAACTCGTATGAAGATGGGTCTTGAACAGAGACGTGCCTTAATTAATCTGTGATGTGTATATGTAATATTAACGTTGGGGATATTATGAATATGTTTTTTATGCAAAATAGATTTTCTGGTTAGAAAGAAAGGGGAGGATTTTTTCTCTGACCATAAACACAGTGTCACTCTGACACATGACGACACATCACAACACTTTGTTCCTTCTCAAATCAGGGGACAGGAAATTCTCTGAACTATCAGATTCTTAGAGGGTTGGGCATAGTATAATCAGCCTCCCCACCCCTTTGGAAAATGGATAAATAGGGACTGCTGAGGACAGGCAAGACACACACATTCACCCATCACTGATCGACTGGCGAAGCACCCTGAAGGAATATCCAGACTCCAGAACCCATATCCAGACTCCAGAACACTGAAGCAGAGGCCCAACTGAAAAAGCTGAACCCTTCTCAGCGGCCCTTTAAAATCTTACAACCTGATTTTAACCCCTAAACTTCCACGGGGCCTAACCCATTCAACAGCCTGGCTGTGCTGTGTTGGCTGCTTCTGGCTAAGATCCCTTGCTAGAACCCAGAGATCCAGATCAGTAGAGCAGAGCTGTACCCAGAACCACCCGTCAGATCCAGTCCAAGAGGCCGTGCAGACCAGAGTGCCTTGCTGAGAGCAGAACCAAGCGTCTGAGACCTGTCCGGTGGCGAGCGAATTCCTGCCAAACAGTTGTGAGTATTTAGCGTAGAACTGTCCATAACCAGTCTCTTAGTATTAAGTAATCCAATCCAACTGTCAGGCGGAAACCTGTGCAGTTCCCTCTGGGACCACTGCAAAAGATTTAGGACTACAGGTGTTTGGCAGTAAACCCACTTGGTAGTAGTCTATACCACACAGATTCACTGTTGGTAGCTGTGGCTGAGCAGTCAGACTTCCCTCAAGAAGAGTTAAGCAGTATGTGGAGTATACAAAATAGGGCAATTCTTCACAGTAAGACAAGCATACAGTCAATGAGGCTCAGTGTAAAGGTATTTATTTCTAACGAAACATCTATCAAAAACACTATGGCACTATCACGGCAAATAAATCAAACACAATTACTCTACGAAGAAGAAACGATCAATCCCCCAAGCAATATTTCGACAAGTCTAGGTTTTACCGGCACCACTTATTTACAGACAGAGGTGTATGCCTCAACCTAGATGGCACTCTAATATTTAGCTAGGATGGGAGAGAAAAATAAGCAGGTTACGAAATCAACACAGTTCAATACTTCACAGGAAAAATGCAAGGCAAGAAGGCAAGAACCACAATAGATCATAAAGTTCAGAGGCCAGGCCCACTCGGAGAGAGGCAAGGCGATATGTCCCAAAAGTCTCTAGTGGCGAAGCGTTCGAGTCTTTACAGCAAATTGTTATCGGCAGATTGAACCAGTTCAGAACAATACGTGAGAAAGCTTGGAGGCGACCCAACGGAAAGGAGAGGATTAAGACACCTCACTCGAACTGATCGAAAAGGGAAGCCAGGCGGACACGGTACCTTGTTGTGGAGGGCAGCTCCGGCGGGGGCAGTTGTTCCTGGTGGTGGATGCACGTCGGGTCTTTGCCAAGAGTAGTGATGTTCTCGTCGTCGAAGAAAAGTGAAGTCCGGTGCACCACCAGGGAAGAGACCAGCCGCGGAGTGCTCCGTCACAAGGCACCACATTTTGGTCGCGGTACAGGGGTAGTGGCTATCCGGTTGCCGAGGTGCTTTGCACGGGAAATTCGACCACTGCGTCCTGAGGCGAATAAAAAGCAAAGGGGACTGGTTGTTCCCACCAGTCAGGGGCTCAGCGTTACCCTCGTCGGATTCTTAGGTCCTGTGGCGACTTCTAAAGATCCAGTCCCAAAAGCCCTGCTTTTATGCAGAAAACCCCCATTCATTCAGCCTAGCTGTCAATCAACACATGCTAAGTGGTGAGCGGGGAGGCTCACCACTTGGGCCAATCACTCCAGAGTGCGACCGGAGTTGGCAAGGCAACTCGGTCCAGGGTGCCTAAACCCCCTCCCACACCCCTGTGGTAACCCAGACAGAATGGCACCACTTTGGAGGGTCTCTGTACAGAGCCCGCCAAAAGTGGAACAAAGGGCTCAACCTTTGGTTTAGGAGTCACAGAGACGAACACAGACGCCATTTTACAAACCGAGTTCTGGCAGAAAATACCATCCGATAAACTTATTTAAGATAAGTAGATCGGTGGTACGTTAGAGATTAACGAGAAAAAGTATCAATCTCCAACAATGGGACGAGTCCCATAGGGTTATGTTCGGGGTCGAACATAACAAGTAGTTTCCACTGCCACCAGCCAAACCTCGATGAGGGGGGACGGGACAGTGCCCCCTCGAATAACAGATCCAGGAGTAATAGAATTACCCCTACTAGTACGTCCACAATAAGATGGTTTGTACTAGTTCTGTTAGTAAATTTAGGTCTAGTAAAGCCAATGGTGACTTTACATGCCCGGGGAGACAGTAGTCAGTCCCCGGGTATGGAGTCTATGGTGGGGGTCTGCTAGGATGCCCCAGTGCTACGGCACGTAGGGTGCGGTGTAACACACATAGAAAAACATATGAGACCCTATGGAGTAAAAGACCCCATAGCCCAAAGAACACATTGACATTCGAAGGAATTACACACATACATGTCCAAGAGTGGGAAAAAAAAGAGTCTCACTCTTGGCAGGATGGAAAAAACAACTCCAGAAATCCAGCAAAGCTGCTGGGGGACTCACTAGGTTAGGAAATTCAGCCTAAACAGAGAATTCTCCCTAACACCAACCCATTCCAACATACCCAAAACTGCATTGTAGAATCTCTTGTGTCTATCCTGAATCCTTCTCCCATCCACAACATAATTATGTGATAATTGTAGTGATAATCATCTGTGCGCTGATATTTTTCTGAAGAAAGTCAAGTGTCCTGGCAGACAAAAGTCGGAGCGGAGGCGCCGGTTCTGGTGGCTGACCGTTCAGGTATCTTGCATATTCATAGCCCCTTAGTATAAATCCATCTTGGTTCCTAATCTTTAAAGCGCATCTTTCATTTTGAAATCTTGACTCTTTTCTAAGAAAAGTCTACCTTCACTAAAACCTCTGTAACTTTTGAACCGTACATGCTAGGAACAAAATTTACGAAACGAAAAATATCATTTTGAAGCTAATCTCCTCAGCTTTCAATCGCATCAAGAACTGTACTCCTACTCCTTATACTTTTTCCATAATCACATTTCTCGCGCGCAGAAAAGTTGCCGCGAATTTGCACTTGGCTCAATTTCACTCCATATAAAAATATCTATTTCTTGCTTTCAACTTCTGAATTTCGTTTTCAATTTGCTAATCATTCCACAATCATTGCTAGTGTTTACCTGAACCTATCCAAAGTGAATCTCACTAGTTCTGAATCCTATTTAGTGAATTAAAGTCATTTTTAGCATTTTTCCTATTCATTTCAAATCACATTTAAAAGCATTTGACCTGTTTAAAAAATCATTCCTGTTCTCTCTAAGCTTGCTGGGGTAATTGCGACTGAACTTGCAATTGTTGATTGTTATTCCTGAAACCTGTGGGCCCTCATTCCATCTCTTCATATGGCATCTTGGGAGGAGTGAGTAGTATCAGGGGGAAAGAGTGATCACATTGTCTTTGATTGAATTCATATCAAGTTTTATTTCTGTGTTGCATTCTTTCCTATCCTTGCATTTCCTTGAATCCATACAAAGTTATTCTCTGCTACATTATTCTTCCTATTCCTACTCCTAATTGATTAAAGAGATTGTTGATATTTTCATATTACCCATTGCGGATCATTGCATAGATATTCATAAGTGTGATATTCAGATATTGTTCATATTCATAAAAGTTTGATATATATATTGTGCAACTCTTAAAATAAATCTTTTAACTCTGCAAAACAAACCTCTTTCTTGGTTCAGTGAGACAGGGGGGATTCAAAGAGAGGGGTGTTATATAAGGGTACATCATCCAGAAATAAAAAACTTTTGACATAAAAATATATAAATAAGGGTTTCCATTGGGCATCCGATACTAGGCATTGACTTAGGTGGAGTGCTGAGTTGAAAACACTTACACCCCTAAACACGTGATCTACTACATCTTCATTATTGAAACCAGGTAAGGGATTGGTGGTTTGAGCTTATTGACACATTAATGAATCAAGACTGCAATGAGATATGCACCCCTCTGATCCAGACACGATCAAAGTAAACTGGGGAGGCCAACTCTGCGCTGATAAGACAATATACCTTCTCATTATTCCGGATGCCATGGCACACACAAGCTGCCTCCCTGACATTGCACTAAATTCATTATCATTGCCTCTGCTCCTCCTGTCCCAAATCACAGAACGTTCCAGACACGTCTCCACCCTTATCTCCTTCAAACCCTAGATGCCCAGTAATGACCTGACTGCGGCACCGCTCCTGAGTCTGAATTTCAGGGATTTATTTGTTTTAGTTGTGTGTCTACTTGTAATTCATATGGGATGACCACTTTTTGGGGAGGGAAGAGGTGCTCTAAATCTTCTTATTACCAACAGGCCTCACAAAACCGTATGCCCTATTCTCATACATTGGTCCTTCAAAGGGTGCATCCGTAACAGCTCTCCCCGCGGTTCACATTCCCCTCCCACCACCTTCAGGCCCTGTTGCTGGATACAATCAGCATTTTACCATACTCCGGTAAGATGTCTCTGCGGGTTAAACGCTCATTGCTATGGTCTGTGTTTGATGTGCAGGTTGCAGGTTCAATTCCTGGCAAGGCCAAGTCAGCCTTTCATTCTTCTGAGCTAGATAAATGAGTACCAATTTCGATTGGGTAATAATAATGATGAATGTGAATATGTCCTAAGTGCTTTAGATCAAAAAGTTATGTAAAAAAAAAACAAATTATTACTATTATTTATCTGTGCACCGTACGTGCCTCTGACCTCAGCTTCTCTCCTGGGGAATGGAAAAGGGGATTTGTTTTTGGAGCTGAGCAACACAGAGCCTCAGCACCACGCCAGGGCCTGCCTTATATCCTCGTCATGGTACACTAGGCCTTAACATCCTATATGGCCACACTTCTACATTGTCAACACACTGACCTTGTTCTACCACAGTACATCTCAGATTCCATCTTCCACCTTCCCACCTGTTTCAGCTCTTCCTGCACACCTCACTTTGGCCCATAACTTTGAATACAAAAACTAAGGATAGGGCCTATACTACTGCCCTATCCATAACCTTTGCAACCGTGGTACATTTGTTGCTCTTTCTGTGTTGCTATATGCCATTTTGCAATATGTGTCAAACCTAACTAAAAACAATGCATGCACCTTCTGCTGCACAAACCTCAGTCTGCTCCCACAATGTTACATGCTAATAGGTTTTCCTTAACCTGAACCTTTTTGCCTGGCTGGGACGCTGTACGTGCATCTCAACAGAAGTGATTGCATTACAAAGCTGCGCCTATATCAGAATAGAGGGCCTGGGTTAAAAATCTGCACCTCTATCTGAGAAAGGGACAGCTTTAGAACGGTGTGCATATAACGATGGAAGGGACTATGCTAGAAAGTTGTGTCTGCAGCAGTAGAAGGGATTGCATTAGAAGCGTGCGCCTGTATACGCCGAAGGGACTGAACTAGAAATCTGCGCCTCTATTGGAGGAAGGGATGGTGTTATAAAGCTGTGACTGTGTCTGCGGAAGGTTAGAGTGCTGCACCTGTATCGGAGGAAGCAACTGTGCTCGAAAGCTGCACCTGTATCGGAAGAAGGGACTGCATTAGAAAGCTGGGTCAGTTTAAGAGAAAGAGAGCACATTGAAAAATCTGCACTGTTGGAGGAAGAGACTGTATTTGAAAGATGCACCTGTAGCAGACGATGGGACTGCTTTAGAAAGCGGTGCCTGAGTCAATGAAAGGGACTTAATTAGAAATCTGTGTCTGTGCCAGATGATGGGACTGATTTAGAAATCTGCACTTCTGTTGGAGGAAGGGACTTCATTGGAAGGATGCCCCTGTAGCAGAGGAGGTGGCTGCTTTAAATAGCTGTGCATGTGCGTGTGCCAGATGAAGGGACTGTATTAGGAATCTGCACTTTCGTTGGACGAAGATACTCTATTAGACGTAGGCACCTGTAGCAGATGAAAAGACCACTTTAGAAAGCTGTGCCTGTGTCAGAGAAAGGGACTTAATTCAAAATCTGTGCCTGTGCCAGATGAAGGCACTGAATTAGAAATCCGCACTTCTGTTGGAGGAAGGGACTGTATTAGAAGGAGGGACCTGTAGCAGAAGATGTGACTGCTTTAGAAAGGTGTGCCTGTGTCAATGAAAGGGACTTAATGAGAAGGCTGTGCCTGTGCCATGTGAAGGGACTGTATTAGAAATCGGCACTTCTGTTGGAGGAAGGCACTATGTTAGCAGGATGCAACTGTATCAGAGGAGGGGACTCCATTGGAAAGCTGAGCCTGTATCAGTGGCAGTAACTGCGTTAGAAGGGCGTGTCTATTTTGGAGCAGGGACTGTGCTAAAAGCTGATCTTGTATCAGACGATGGAACTGTGTTAGAAATATACGCCTCCATTGCATCAGGGGACTGTGTTAGAAAGCTGCGCCTGTACCAGAGGAATGGACTAAGTTAGAATACAGGACTAAACTAGAAAGCTGCTCCTGTACCAGAGGGATTGACTAAGGTAGAAAGCTGCGACTGTACCAGAGGAATGGACTAAACTAGAAAGCTGCGCCTGTACCCGAGGAATGGACTAAGCTAGAAAGCTGCGCCTGTACCAGAGGGATGGACTAAGCTAGAAAGATGCGCCTGTACCAGAGGGATGGACTAAGCTAGAATGCTGCGCCTGTACCATAGGGATGGACTAAGCTAGAAAGATGCGCCTGTACCAGAGGGATGGACTAAGTTAGAAAGCTGCGCCTGTACCACAGGGATGGACTGAGCTAGAAAGCTGCGCCTGTACCAGAGGGATGGACTAAGCTAGAATGCTGCGCCTGTACCATAGGGATGGACTAAGCTAGAAAGATGCGCCTGTACCAGAGGGATGGACTAAGTTAGAAAGCTGCGCCTGTACCACAGGGATGGACTGAGCTAGAAAGCTGCGCCTGTACCAGAGGGATGGACTAAGCTAGAAAGCTGCGCCTGTACCACAGGGATGGACTGAGCTAGAAAGCTGCGCCTGTACCAGAGGGATTCACTAAGCTAGAAATCTGCGCCTGTACCAGAGGGATGGACTAAGCTAGAAAGCTGCGACTCTACCAGAGGGATGGACTAAGCTAGAAAGCTGCGCCTGCACCAGAGGGATGGACTAAGCTAGAAAGCTGCGCCTGTACCAGAGGGATGGACTAAGCTAGAAAGCTGCGCCTGCACCAGAGGGATGGACTAAGCTAGAAAGCTGCGCCTGTACCAGAGGGATGGACTAAGCTAGAAAGCTGCGTCTGCACCAGAGGGATAGACTAAGCTAGAAAGCTGCGCCTGTACCAGAGGGATGGACTAAGCTAGAAAGATGCGCCTGCACCAGAGGGATGGACTAAGCTAGAAAGCTGCGCCTGCACCAGAGGGATGGACAAAGCTAGAAAGCTGCGCCTGCACCAGAGGGATGGACTAAGCTAGAAATCTGCGCCTGCACCAGAGGGATGGACTAAGCTAGAAAGATGCGCCTGCACCAGAGGGATGGACTAAGCTAGAAAGCTGCGCCTGCACCAGAGGGATGGACTAAGCTAGAAAGCTGCGCCTGCACCAGAGGGATGGACTAAGCTAGAAATCTGCGCCTGCACCAGAGGGATGGACTAAGCTAGAAAGCTGCGCCTGCACCATAGGGATGGACTAAGCTAGAAAGCTGCGCCTGCACCAGAGGGATTGACTAAGCTAGAAATCTGCGCCTGTACCAGAGGGATGGACTAAGCTAGAAATCTGCGACTCTACCAGAGGGATGGACTAAGCTAGAAAGCTGCGCCTGCACCAGAGGGATGGACTAAGCTAGAAAGCTGCGCCTGCACCAGAGGGATGGACTAAACTAGAAAGCTGCGCCTGCACCAGAGGGATGGACTAAGCTAGAAAGCTGCACCTGCACCAGAGGGATTGACTAAGCTAGAAAGCTGCGCCTGCACCAGAGGGATGGACTAAGCTAGAAAGCTGCGCCTGCACCAGAGGGATGGACTAAGCTAGAAAGCTGCTCCTGTACCAGAGGGATGGACTAAGCTAGAAAGCTGCGCCTGCACCAGAGGGATGGACTAAGCTAGAAAGCTGCGCCTGTACCAGAGGGATGGACTAAACTAGAAAGCTGCGCCTGCACCAGAGGGATGGACTGAGCTAGAAAGCTGCACCTGCACCAGAGGGATTGACTAAGCTAGAAAGCTGCGCCTGCACCAGAGGGATGGACCAAGCTAGAAAGCTGCACCTGCACCAGAGGGCTTGACTAAGCTAGAAAGCTGCGCCTGTACCAGAGGGCTTGACTAAGCTAGAAATCTGCGCCTGCACCAGAGGGATGGACTAAGCTAGAAAGCTGCTCCTGTACCAGAGGGATGGACTAAGCTAGAAAGCTGTGCCTGTACTATAGCAAGGGACTGTGTTCCAATGCTATACCTATGTCAAAGGAAAAGTCAGTTTAGAAAATGACGCCTGTACCAGAGCAATGGACTCTGCAGAAGGCTGCACATGTATCTGCGGTGCCTATATCAGATGAAGAAAACAAGGATCTGCGCTAGAAAGTTGTGCCTATATCAGAGGAATGAACAGTGCAAGAAAACCGTGCCTGTATCAGAGAAAAGAACTGCATTAGAAACCGTTGTCAGTATCGGTGGAAGAGGATTGCATTAGGAAGATGCACCCATAGTGCTGGAAGGGGCTGCATTAGAAGGCTGCACCGTAGTGCTGGAAGGGGCTGCATTAGAAGGCTGTACCGTAGTGCTGGAAGGGGCTGCATTAGAAGGCTGCACCGTAGTGCTGGAAGGGACTGCATTAGAAGGCTCTGCCTTTGTCAGAGGAAGGGAGTGCACTAGAAACATGCACCTGTAGCAGAGGAAGGGACTGAATTATAAAGCTGCACCCGTAGTGCTGGAAAAGACTGCATTACAAAGCTGTGCTTGTTCCGGGTGATGAGACTGTGTTATAATGTATGTCTCCCTCTTATTCCTGAGTGTGGTGATGTCAGTGTAGAGTGCACGCTATTAGGTGATGTCACTATAGAGTGTTGTGATCTGAATGTAAGTTCCAAGGGGGACGGTTGGAGAAGGAGAGCTGGCTAAGAAGGACGTGCTGGTGTTTGCTGTTGCTATCTTGAACAATAAACCCCCAATAACGTACCTGCTGGTTTGTAGAAAAGAAGCAGGCAGGCAGTAGGTAAAGCTTCTTTATTGGCAACCAGCCACAGCCCAGCAGTATCAAGCCTACCTTACAGCTCTCCAGATAAGTCTCAACCGTCTTTCTGGAATGTAGAACATTAACAGAGTAACATAAGAAAACATGACATAATAGGATGGGTGGAATTCTACAGGTTGTAGAATTCCACCCAAGAGACATTATAACACTCCCCCCCCTTATTCAACTAAAGAGTAATCACCCAGTCACTCACACTGACACACACACACACACACACACACACACACGCACGCACGCACGCACGCGCACACACACACACACACACACACACACAACTAAAGATAGTGTGCTGGAAGGATATAAGGGAGAACACGGAACTGGGAGGTGCTACTAAACACAGCACCCAAACAATTTATCAGGACTTGGAAGGATACTAAACAACAGCACCCAAAACAAACTCTTTGTACTTGGAAGGAATCCTCCTCTCCCTGCTAGACCGAGTATGAGTGGGAACAGAGTCAGCCGCCCTAGATGTGGACACCTGACTCTCATCCACCGGAAGACTCCTGACAGCAGAATCAGACACAGAGATGGGAAAGGAATGTTCTTCAACACCCGGGCGAGCAAGAGCCGCTCCAGCGACCACAGGCTGCAAGTTAGCTGGTCCCTCCTGAGCTGCTGAACCCTCTAAGGGGCCATCACAACCCACCCGACATCTCCTGAACTGTTACCGGGCACACTGGGCTCACCACCCGCAGAGACCACTTTCTCCTTATCCACCACCGCTACACGCCTAAGACTCCATGTGGATCCGTCATCAGGTTTCACATAGCCACGACCACGCTTAAGCACCTTGCGTGGACTTAAGTACCTACTGAGACCCTTGGCCACAAACCTTGGATTCTTGACATGAACCCAATCCCCAACCTTCACCGGAAGGGGCTTCCTACGGGCCAGTTGTTCACTCAAGAAACGTTCTTGCTTACTGCGAACTCGATCCAAAACTCCCTCCATGTCACCTGAGTCTGAACCCCGCCACCCAGGGCTGGCACTATCAACTTGGAGCCAGGTTTCCTCCACCGCATCAACTCAAAAGGAGAATGGCCAGTCACGACAGAAGGAGTAAGTCTGTAGGCTTTAAGAGATTCTGACACCACCTTTCCCCAGGGAAGACCATTGGCAAGGGCCAACTGAATGGCTCCCTTGGTGAAACGGTTCATACGTTCCACCAGACCGTTGGCTTGTGGGTTGTATAGTGCAACTCTGTGATGGCGAATCCCCAGATCACTCAAATAATTCTGCATGTGCTCCGACACAAACTGAGAGCCATTGTCGGTCACTAGACCTGCAGGAACACCTTCCCTGTCAAACACAGCAGAGAGGAAATCAACTACCTTCTCGGCAGTAACCGTAGATAATACTGTGGCCTCCACCCATCTCGAAGTATAATCCACCATAACAACAATAAACCTTAGACTTCCTCCCAATGAATCAATGGGGCCCAATATATTATATCAAGTGCCACCTTGGACCACACTTCCTTGGGTAGTTCCACCGGATAAATGGGTTGATCAGTAGGAGCCTTGCTCTTGTCACTAGTGGAACAAGCTGCACAATCTTTGACTACGTCCTTCACATCCGCATCCATTCCGGGCCACCAATAATCTTCCCTGAGCCTTCTTTTGGTCATGGATCTCCCTATGTACCCTTCATGGGCCAAATCAACAAGCTTCCCTCTAAGAGAATGAGGAGGGATCAACCTCAGGCCTCTAGCCACACCCCATGGACCCACAGATAATTCCTCCCACACATGCCCATAGGATCGAGACAACTCAGGTCCAACAACCCCACTGCTGAGCGCCGTCTTTCTCTACATCAACTGGGGATCAGTTGCACATTGTGCACTCCACTCCAACTCTGACACTGCGGGCACTACACTGGCCACCAGGGTACAATCCTCCTCCTCCACCACCTGTGGCTCAACATCATCAAGAGATCTCGGAAAGCACGACAGTCTGCCACCGCATTTCTGGTTCCTGGAACATATTCAACTCTGAAATTATACACTGACATGTCGGCCATCCACCTCATGATCCGCGTAGATGCGTGAGATAAGCTCCTAGTCATCAACACATGCACCAAAGGCTTGTGGTCCGTACGCAGAGTGTACTCAATTCCCCAGAGAAAGGTTCTGAAATATTTGGATGCCCACACAGCAGCAAGGGCCTCTCTCTCAATGACAGCATACCTGATATGATATATGATATGATATGATATGATATGATATGGTATTTGTAACGCGCCTATACACAAGTGTTTCAAGGCGCGACGAGGCAGGGAGGGGGGTACAAGGGGAGACAGAAAACGATCCTACTAGGCCAGGTGTCATTCAGATCGCGCAAGTGCAGGGGTAGGGGAGGGGAAAAGTGCAAGGGGAAGGGGAGGGGGGGAAGTGCAGTACAAGGTAGGAGGCGTACGTAATAAATAAATAAATAGGGCCAGCTGGTGGCAAGTGTGAGGTAAGTGCAGAACAAGTGCTGGGGGAGGGGGGGCTGTAGGGATACAGAGACAGACCCGCCGTGCAAAAGGGGTTCCAGGGCATCAGTGCAAGTGGAGAGTGGCAGGGCCCAGGACCGAGGCCGTTTAGAGTGGTCCAATTGCAGGATCAGTGCAGCTTCAGTGAAAATTAATTAGCCGCTCAGCAGGGGAGAGGGAGAGGGAAAGCAGAAGCAAAGAGGAAGGTTTTGAGGTGCTTCCGGAACCGGAGATGGTTCTCCTCAAGTTTCAGGGAGGCAGGAAGGCTGTTCCAGAGGGAGGCCCCTGCCGCGGAGAGAGATCTACCCCCAGCTCGTTGCTTCGAGAAGCGGCTAACCCTGAGGGAGTTGGAGGCGGATGAGCGAAGGGCTCGGGAAGGAAGATATTTGGGAAGAGAGAGTTGAAGGTATTTAGGACCCAGGCCCCAGAAGGCCTTGTGGACAATGCAGAGGGTTTTGAACTTTATCCTCGCAGCCACTGGGAGCCAGTGTAGAGATTTCAGTCCTGGAGAGATACGGTCCCTGGGCTTGAGGCCAAGGACAAGTCTCGCAGTTCTGTTCTGGATGAGTTGCAGAGGGCGGAGAGTGGAGGCAGGCAGATTAAGATAGAGGCTGTTACAGTAGTCCAGCTTCGAGAGAACCAGGGCTCGGGAGACAGTGAGCTTCTGGGGGAAGGAGAGGAAGGGAAGAATACCTCTGAGGAGGTGCAGCTGGTAGTGTGACCTCTTGGCGACGTCAGAAATATGAGGAGAGAAGGAGAGTGTGGAGTCGAAGATGACCCCAAGGTTTTTTGCCTTGCAGGTAGGAGCAGGGAGGGGGCCAAGGGAGGCAGGCCAGAGAGCTACAGGGAAGGAGGGAGTGGGAGTACCGATGAGTAGAATCTCAGTCTTACTGGCATTAAGGCAGAGGTCATTGGCGGCACACCATTCTTGGATAGCAGACAGACAGTCAGAGATGAGGGAAGGAGAGGGGGAGGCTGAGGGTAGCCTGAAAATGAGCTGGGTATCGTCCGCATAGCACTGGAAATTAGGGCAGAGAGCGGCGATGCGGTGGGCAAGGAGTGCCAGATACTGGTTGAACAGCCAGGGAGAGAGATTAGATCCCTGGGGGACACCACAGGTGGAGAAAAAGATGTCAGAGAGGAAGGACCCCAGTTGGACCTGGGAGGGTCGATTTGAAAGGAAAGAGGTCAACCACGCCAGAGCCTGACCAGTGATACCCAGGTTTTCCCGGAGACGGTTGAGCAGGATGGCATGGTTGACAGTGTCAAAGGCAGAGGAGAGATCGAGCAGAATGAGAACACACGGAGTGTTGGAATCAAGGTTCAAGAGCAGGTCTTCACGGATGTTCAGGAGAGCAGTTTCCGTGCTTCTGGCAGCTCTGAAGCCAGATTGATGGTCATGAAGACTACCAACAGATTCAGCATGGAGGTTAAGCTGGGAGATGGCGAGTTTCTCCAGGAGCTTGCCCAGGAAGGGAGTGATGGAGATAGGGCGATAGTTAGCCGGGCAGGAGGGGTCGGAAGAGGGTTTCTTGAGAAGAGGGTGCACAAGGGAGTGCTTGAGGGGGGAAGGGAAGACTCCAGAGGCGAAGGAGTGGTTGCAAAAGTCAGCCAGGGCAGGAGCCAGGGAGTCGATGTGGTCCTTGATAGTTTTGGAGGAACAGGGGTGAACCTGTTTAGACGAGACTTTCATAGATCGGACTTGTCTGGAAACCTCGTCAGCAGAGAAAGGTGGAAAGGCAGAGAAAGAGGGAGGAGGGGTGACCGCAGAAGGGCCAGAGGAAGGGCTGGGTAGGGAGGGAGGGAGGTGAAAGGAGGAGAGCGAGGACAGGATGTCCTGAGTTTTAGAGATGAAGTGAGAGGCCAGTGCAGTGCAGAGGGCCTGGGAGGGGACAGGAGAGGTAGAGACTGCAACAGGGTTGGCCAGCTCCTTGCAGATTTTAAAGAGTTCGGCGGAGTTGTTTGATGCCGCAGAGATGCGGGCTTGGATAAGGGCTCTCTTCTTGGTGAGAACGGAGAGCCGGTACTGCCTTTGGAGCAGGCGGCAGGCCAGTTTGTCAGAGGATGAACATGAAGCACGCCATTTCCTCTCTGCAACCCTGCACTTGCGTTTTAGGGTGGCGAGATCCGAGTCGTACCAGGAGTTACATTTGGCTTTGGGCTTCAGGCGGATTCTCATGACGGGGGCAAGGAAATCAAGAGTAGCAGATATAGCAGAGTGGAGCATGGAGAGGGCTGTGTCAGGGTGGGAGTCAGCCGAAGGGGCAGGGGGGGGCGAGAAGGTAGCAGCGAAAGCCTCAACTGACACATGCTTCATGGGTCGGATGACCGAGAAGGTGGGTGGCAGTGATGAGGGTGGCTTTACCTGTGGGGTAGGCAGGGTGAGGTGGGAGGATAGGAGAAAGTGATCACTCCAGGAGAGAGGAGTGGAGAGAGGGACGGAGAGGGGAAGGTCAGAAGAGATCAGAGCATCAAGAGTGTGCCCAGCAGAGTGAGTAGGCCCAGACGGGAGAATAGAGAGTGAGAGAGAGTCGCAGAGGTCACGAAAGAGACCAGTGGGGGGGCAGGAGGCATCAAGGTGGATGTTAAAGTCGCCAAGAAAGAGGAGTTGAGTGGTTGAGGACAGGAGTGCGGAGGAGAGGTCAGCCCACTCAGAGAGGAAGGAGGAAATTTGACCAGGTGGCCGATAGATAGTAGCAACGGTAAGGGAATGGCTGGGAGAGAGAGAGAGTCGGCAGACAAGGCATTCAAAAGAGGAGTAGGTCTGCGTAGGAGTGACAGTGGCAGGAATCCACTCAGGGAAGATAAGGGCAACACCACCCCCTGCACGGTTGGGCCTGGGCACGGAGAGGATCTTGTATCCGTCAGGTAGGAGTGTGTCAAAGCTGGTGGCAGAGCTGGATGTGAACCATGTCTCAGTGAGACAAAGGACGTCGAGGTCTAGTTCCTCAAGAAGGTGACAGATATTGGAGGAGTGCTTGATGGCAGAGCGAGTGTTTAGTGTGGCAATGTGGAGAAGGCTGCCATCCTTGAAGAACTTCCGGGGAGGGGTACAGATCAGAGGTACTCCCTGCGGAGGTATTGAAGAAGGAGGTGAAGAAGAAGGAGCACGAGGTGAAGAAGGAGCACGAGAGGGGGCAGGGAGGGAGGGTAGAGGCAAGGTAGCCAAGGATAGAGGAGGGGGGACAGCAGGAGAGGCGAGGAAGTTGATGAGGAGTGGGAAGCGTCTATCGAAGAGGTGAAGGTTGGCCTGAGGGCCTTGGACCAAGACGGTCCCGTTAGCGTAGACATTAATGATGGCCTTAGAGGAGCGGAAGGGGGCCAAGAGGACATCCCAACGGGTGCCACCATTAATGGGAGAGGAGGAGAAAGGAGAGAGCACAGAGACCATATGAAGGGTCCATAGGTCAGGCGAAGGCACGAAAAAGAGGATGTCGGTGAGAGTTTCCTTAGAGCAGGCATTAGTGTAGGTGTCAGCGATAGGGAGGCCTGGGTTGGAGACCAGGATGTCCTTTTTAAACTTTTTCCTACCAGATTTAGTGAGGAGAGCAGGATAGTCAATGGAGAAGCAGTTAGAGAAGATAGGTGAGACGGAGAGCACCATGGAGTAAGGAGGGAGGGAGACAGACGAAACGAGAGCACGCAGACCGGAAGTGAGCGGCAAGCACAGGTTACCACAATTAGAGCAAGCCAACAGTAATGCGTATTAGGTACCGGGCCACCTAAGTTTGAGAATCCTGCGAGGGGAGAAAACCACCCTTCAGCCTCTCTGAGTACTCTGGACGCAAAGGCAATAGGCCGCAGTTCACCCTCCACCCTTTGCTCCAGAGTGGCGCCTATATCATACTCACTCGCATCCACTGTGAGAAATGTTTTCCTGACCGGGGAGAAGGAGCTTAAAGACGGGGCCTGTTCAATCTCCTCCTTTAATTTGATAAATTCTGCCTGACACTGATCTGACCATGCAAAATGCACACCTTTCTTCAGTAACGACCTCATATTAACAGTCTTGTCAGCGTATGAAGGCACAAACCTGCTGTAATACTCTGCAAGACCCATAAAGGATCTCAACTGGTCCTTGTTTATCGGGGCTGCTGCATCACTCAATGCCCTCACCAATTCTGCCTTGAGATGAATACCTTCAGCATCCAAAGAATGTCCCAGATAAGTTACGCAGGGGACGCCTACCTTGCATTTACTAAGTTTTACAGTGAGACCACAATCTTTCAAAACACCCATCACCGTCAGAACCCTGCAATCATGCTCTGCCTGCGATCTACCCCACACAAGGATGTCATCCTGGAAACATTCCACACCCTTAATGGCCCCAAAGAGTTTCTGCATAATCCTCTGAAAAACAGTAGCAGCGGAGACCAAACCGAAGGGCATTCTACAAAAATGGAATGTACCAAAAGGGGTTACAAAGGAAGTGAGTGGGCGAGATTCTCTGTGCAGGTCTATCTGATGATATGCAGACGAGAGGTCAAAGGTTGAAAAACATGAAGCCCCAGACACCAATGAAAGCATCTCATTGATATTGGGTAGGGGGTGTCTGTCAACCCAAATGCATGAATTGAGATCTCTGAGGTCTACACACATTCTCAATCCTCCATCACCCTACTGTGCCAAGACCACCGGGGCCAACCATTCTGAACACTCCACTTCTTCTATGACCCCAGCTTCCTTGAGTTTGCACAGTTCTTCCTTTAACGCATCACGAGCCATGATGGGGACCCTTCTGACTTTGTGAACAACAGGTACTGAACCTCTCTTGAGAACTATTCTGTGTGCAAAACCCTTCAATTGGCCCAACTCAGAAGTGAAAACGGAGGGAAACTCACTCTCTAGGAATTCTGCTGTGATGCCCCCAGACCACACATTACAGTTGTTCCCTTCAGTCACGCTCATCACCGGGACAGGTTTTCCCGGTCTGATAAGTAGCTCCAGGGCAGCTTGTTCCTCCCACCCCACAACAGGGTCCCCCTTGTGGGCTACATACAGCTTACCCCTGGCCATTCTACCTTGAACCTCTATGTCAGCCCTCTCAAATCCTAGAACTTTGATGGGCAGCCGTCCATAGGCCTACAGGTTTATGTCAGGAGAGGACAAATCAGAAACCCTTTTGTGGAACTTGGATTCATATAGCTCAGGGGATATGATAGTGTATGGGGACCCCGTGTCCACCATCATCTCCAACGGGACACCATTGACCACAAGGGTTGCCCAAGCTCTTTTCTTGCAACTCCCCACACTCAGCATGGAACCCTCCAGCACTCTCCTCTCACCCCCACCAGAACAACCCATGTAGCCCACTATCGCCACATCATCATCATGAATGTCCATCATGTTCACAGAGTCCGTAATGGAGACAACACACCTACACATGCGGGCATAATGTCCCTTAGCCTTGCATTTCCTGCAGTTTACGTTAGCAGCAGGACAACCCTTTACACCTGCAGCATGGCCACGCCACCCACAATTCTTGCACAGGTCCTTCGAGGAAGACCCCACTCTGGTTTCTCTTTTTTTCCCTTTGGCTTCCGTAGACCTCCGGGGGATGACTGCATGCACAGTTTCTCCCTTGTCCGCCATCACTCTAACACTTTTCCTGGATTCTTCAATGGCACGGGCTATCTCAACGACCTCATCCAGAGGTGGATCTTTCTCTATCCATAGTCTCTCCCTGACACGCACATCACATGTCCGCATCATGAGTTGATCACGAATGTATTCGTCGATGGTGCCTGTGACTTTACAAGTTGCTATCAAAGTACGCAGAGCAGTCACATAAGCATCTATGCCTTCACTAGAACCTTGAGCCCTCGAGAAGAAATGATATCTTTCAAGTACCACGTTGGCTCTCTTGCCAAACCTCGCTTCCAACTTGCCTAGGGCTGTCTCATAGGCCAGTACTACTCCTGGTAGGGCATCACCCCCTTCAGCTCCTTCCATGTGGGCAACAGATGCAGCATGTACATTGGGGCCAGGAAGGTGCCTGAACAGCCTGAGCCCTTTGGTGCCCAAACAATTGAGTAGGGCGGCCTCTTTTTCATCATCTGTGAATTTGGCGCCCCCTGCCGCCTTTAGGTAAACCTTAAACGTGTCAATCCATAAGTCCCATACAATTGCCGGTGCGCCAAGACTGGCCAGAAAGTCTGGGGGCGGACGTGCATTGTTGTGCTGCATGTTGGAACAAAAGTAACTGGCTTGCAAGTTTGTTGGGCAAGGCACGGTTGAACTTCCCTAATCACAGATCAAAAACTCCAGGTCCTCTGGAGAATAGACAGCTGAAGGACCTGTCGGAGTAGCACACGCGGCAGGCACAGGGTTAATACTCCTCTTTGGGTGAAGGGCACACCCCTTTGGCTCGCCTCCTACTACCGCTGCCCAGGGTTCCTAACACGGCAGGCACAGGGTTAATGCTGCTCCTTAGATGAAGGGGAACGCCCCTTCAACACACCTCCCACTGCCGTTGCACGGCCCTGAACAGAGGGAAGCCACAGGTTTCTCTCGGTGCGCGCAGGGTTAACTCCCTCGCGATCGTGTAGGAGAACGCCCCTATGTTGTTCTCCTCGTTGCTGAATGCAGTCCGATGGTGGGCGGGGACACTCCCGCCTTCCCCCCCAAGCGCCGGCTGGTACTCGGGATCTCCGCGCAATGTTAGGCTGAACTACGGCCTGGGGAACGAGGCCTCTGGAGCGCTGGCTCCTGCTCCTGGTACGTTGCCTTCCTGCTAGCGGTCCTCCCTTTGCCCGCTGTCCCTGAACTGCGCGGCGCCGAGGTGCACGATGGGGCTGAAGCGATCGCCTCAAGCACTGTGGCGGCAGGGGGAAGAGTCACTCACCTGTCACAGTTGTCCTTAGCGCTGCTGTGGGCAGGGGCACCGCGCTCCACCCCGGATGGGGAGCGCAGATCAGCCACGTCGGTCTCTCTCGCCGGCGTCCGTTGGCCATGCCCAAACAGTCACGGCGGCAGGGGCACAGCGCTCGACCCCGGCTAGCGAGCGCCGGCAGGCACACCGACTTATGATGTGGAAACGGCGAGAGAGGGGTTTCTTCCCCTACTTCCAGCAGGACACTCACGCGGACGGCGTCAGTTGGACAGCTCCTCCCTGAAGAGCTCGGAGGCAGCCACGGGCTAGGCAGCCTCTCAGGGAGAGAAATACAGGCAACTGCTGGGCTGGAATCGGCAGCGTGGGTTGCGAGGCTGGTTGCTCTCGTCCCCAGTGTAGAAAAGAAGCAGGCAGGCAGTAGGTAAAGCTTCTTTATTGGCAACCAGCCACAGCCCAGCAGTATCAAGCCTACCTTACAGCTCTCCAGATAAGTCTCAACCGTCTTTCTGGAATGTAGAACATAAACAGAGTAACATAAGAAAACATGACATAATAGGATGGGTGGAATTCTACAGATAGTAGTTTCAGGGTTCAGTAGGTTCAGGGTGTCTTTCTGTGGGACCACAATACTTCAGACTGCATTAGAAATCTGCACTTGGTTGGAGGACGGGACTGGTTAGACGGCTGTGCTTTTGTCGGAGGAGGGGAATGCACTAGAACGACGCACCTGTAGTAGAGGAAGGGCTGCATTAGAAAACTGCTCCCCTAGCGTTGGAAGGGACTGTGTTAGAAGGCTGCACCTGTGTCAGAAGAAAGGACTGTGCTAGAAAGATCCACCTGTAGCAGAGGAAGGGACTGCATTAGAAAGCTGTGCCTGTGCCAGATGAAGAGACTGCGTTAGAAATCTGCCCTTTTGTTGGAGGAAGGGACTGTGTTAGAAGGCTGCGCCTGTGTCAGAAGAAAGGTCTGTGCTAGTAAAATCCACCTGTAGCAGAGGAAGGGACTGCATTAGAAAGCTGTGCCTGTGCCAGATGAAGAGACTGCATTAGAAATCTGCCCTTTTGTTGGAGGAAGGGACTGTGTTAGAAGGCTGCGCCTGTGTCAGAAGAAAGGACTGTGCTAGAAAGATCCACCTGTAGCAGAGGAAGGGACTGCATTAGAAAGCTGTGCCTGTGCCAGATGAAGAGACTGCATTAGAAATCTGCACTTTTGTTGGAGGAAGGGACTGTGTTAGAAAGACGCACCTGGAGCGCTGGAAAGGACTGCATTAGAAGGCTGCGCCTGTGCCAGAGGAAAGGACTGTGCTAGAAAGATACACCTGTATTGGAGGAAGCCATAGGCAAAAAGGAAATGCTTCCTGCACATTTCTCAAGCACTTACATGCTTAAGTAACCGTTCCCAGGTAGTGATAAGCGACTTATTCTCTAAGCATTGAGTAAACAGCTTGAACATGTTTACTGACTTTTTCGTTAGATAATTTACATTTGATGTGCCCTACGGCTGCCTAGGTGGGGCAGTTGTTTACTTAGGCAATGCTTGAGTAATGGCGTCCCTTTTGACTAGGGAGGAGACTGCGATAGAAAGTTGCAACGTTTAGCAGGAAAGGACTGCATTAGAAAGCAACTTGATGTGGTTTGAGCAAAAGAGGAACATTGATCCCAAAAGCAACAGCAGAAGCAGCGATTCAAATGTAGCTGCAAGAAGCGCTATCCTCAAGGGTGAGAGATCCCAGCACCATGAGCTCACCCTCCCTGTCACCCTCCCTGTCGATCCTCAGTGTCCCCGGTCATCATTGGCTAGCCTATGACCTTTCCACGAGGGACCTATCGCCGCTGGCGTCCACGAGGATCCAGAAAACCTCTTTCCGTTATGCAACTGGGCGGCAGGCGTCCTTCTG
This sequence comes from Ambystoma mexicanum, assembly GCF_040938575.1. Lineage (NCBI taxonomy): Eukaryota > Metazoa > Chordata > Amphibia > Caudata > Ambystomatidae > Ambystoma > Ambystoma mexicanum. The sequence continues at coordinate 1,246,596,103 of NC_090933.1, read as the reverse complement.
CAAGGCTTCTATGATAGTTGCTTCCTGTTATGCAGCCAGATCTAGTTAGAGGGCTTTAGGCCACTGACTCAAATAACTTTCCCACCGCCACTCCTTCCTGCATGGACTCGTACATGCTAACATATGCAATGTCATTTCTCATCCAGTCCAGGGTTCTTATCTGTCTTTCTATGACGTGTAGTCCTGGATTTATAATTGGGAAAGCAAACCTACAAGTCCCAGGATTCAAAGGAAAAACAGGACTGAATGGGCATGTCCTGGGCAAAATAGGGCATGTATGCTCAGGACATCATAGAAGTGGAGCCGTATGTGCAGGCTACCCTTGCCACACTAATCAATATCTATTAATCATGCTTCTGAAGAGATCAAACCAGAGCCATGCCTGTTGGCTTTGTCCATGCCTATTTTAGTTAGCATTCCCACCGCTCCATGGCTGCCTCTCAAGCTAATACCAACATGCTTAAGTGCAATAAGAGAGGTGCTTCTTTCTCAGCTGAAGATGAATTGCCAGCTTCTGGCTACAGAAGAAATATGATCACAGCAGGGCTGCAAGAAAGGCTGCAGAGAAGTGAGGCCTGGGGTGCAGCAACTTCTGCAATCGGCCCATTTAAGCAGATTGGAGGACTAACATTTCTTTCTTTCTTTCTTTCTTTCTTTCTTTCTTTCTTTCTTTCTTTCTTTCTTTCTTTCTTTCTTTCTTTCTTTCTTTCTTTCTTTCTTTCTTTCTTTCTTTCTTCCTTTCTTCCTTTCTTCCTTTCTTCCTTCCTTCCTTTCTTTCTTTCTTTCTTTCTTTCTTTCTTTGTAAATTTACTGAGCGTGCAGAGCCCAAAGGCAACTAGGCGCTGGCACTTAAGCGTTTGGTTACACTTGGTAACATACTTGGTTACAATTCCAAACCCTGTTTCTGGTGACGTGTTTTATCCACAGTTTTTGCTCAGATGCCAGGTGTGGCTGACCAGCTGTAAAGGCCATGGGACGCCCTGCTGCTCTGCCCATGGCCTAGAGGCAGCTTCCAAAGACACCTGAGAATAAGTGACCTATTGTACTGTTGCCTTTGCTTTGACAGGTGCAAACGCTCACTTCTTTACATCTCTTCAGAGTAATTGTGGGGAGGCGAGCGCTAGGCTAGGTTCTTATTCTCACCCTTGCGGGTGGGTGTGGGGGGTCGCTTTGCAAATGGGATTCCCCTGTTTGATATCATTGCATGACCATAGCTTTTCTGTTTTCCATGACACAAAAGGAAAGTCTTTTGAACAGTTTTTTCTCCTCCAGACGGGACACCCAAGCCCCCCATCACCCTGCAGGCAGCCCCCTCCAGATGGAACACTCCAGCCCCCCGTAACCCTGCAGACAGCCCCCTCCGGATGGGACTCCCCAGCCCCCATCACCCGTCACCCTGCAGGCAGCCCCCTTCGGATGGGACACCCCAGCCCCTATCACCCGTCACCCTGCAGGCAGCCCCCTCCAGATGGGACAACCCAGCCCCATCACATGTCATGCTGCAGGCAGCCCCTCCAGATGGGACACCACAGCCCCCAACATTATTCACCCTGCAGGCAGCCCCCTCCAGATGGGACACCCCAGCCCCCATCACCTGTAACCATGCAGGCAGCCCCCTCCAGATGGGTCACCGCAGCCCCCGTCACCCTGCAGTCAGCCCCCTCCAGACAGGACAGCCCAGCCCCCATCACCCGTCACCCTGCAGGCAGCCCCCTCCAGACGGGACACCCCAGCCCACCATCACTTTGCAGGCAGCCCCTTACAGAGGGGACAACCCAGCCCCATGTCACCCTGCAAGCGGCCCCCTCCAGATGGGACACCCCAGCCCCGATCAGCAGTCACCCTGCAGGCAGCCCCCTCCCGACAGGACACTCCAACCCTCATCACCCTGCAGGCAGCCCCCTCCAGACGGGACACCCCAGGCCCCCAACATCCTGAAGGCTGCCCCCTCCAGATGAGACACCTCAGCCCCCATCAACCGTCACCCTGCAGGCAGCCCCCTCCAGATGGGATACCCCAGCCCCCATCACCCATCACCCTGCAGGCAGCCCCCTCCAGATGGGACACACCAGCCCCCATCACCGTAACCCTGCAGGCAGCCCCCAATAGACGGGATACCCCAGCCCCCATCACTTTGCAGGCAGCCCCCTCCAGATGGGACACCCCACCCCCCATCACCCGACACCCTGCAGGCAGCCCCCTCGAGACTCGACCCGCCATCCCACATCACCCTGCAGGCAGCCCCCTTCAGAAAGGACTCCCCAGCCCCCATCACCCTGCAGGTAGCCCCCTCCAGATGGGACACCCCAGCCCCCATCACCCATAACCCTGTAGGCAGCCCCCTCCAGATGGGACACCCCATCCCCCTCACCCTGCAGGCAGCCCCTCCAGATGGAACACACCATCCCCCTGCAGGCAGCCCCCTCCAGATGGGACACCCCAGCACCCATCGCCCTGCAGGCAGCCCCCTCCAGAGGGGACACCCCAGCACCCATCACCCGTCACCCTTCAGGCAGCCCCCTCCAGATGGGACACCCAAACACCCCATCACCCTGCAGGCAGCCCCCTCCAGAGGGAACACCCGAGCCCCCATCATCCCTTCAGGCAGCCCCCTTCAAACGGGACACCCCAGCCCCTGTATCTTTGCAGGCAGCCTCCTCCAGAAAGGACACCCCAAACCCCCATCAGCCTTCAGGCAGCCCCCTCCAGACCAGCAACCCCAGCCACTCGCCACCCTGCAGGCAGCCCCCTCCAAATGAGACACCCCGGCCCCCCATCACCCTGCAGGCAGCTCCCTCCAAATGGGAAAGCTGAGCCCCCATCACCCGTCATCCTGCAGGCAGCATCTCCAGAAGAGACACCCCCCTTACCCGTCACCCTGCAGGCAGCCCCCTGAAGACGGGATACAACAGCCTCATCACCATGAAGGCAGCCCCCTCCTGATGGGACACCTCAGCTCCCATCATCTGTCACCCTGCAGGCAGCCCCCTCCAGATGAGACATCCCATCCCCCCTCGCCCTGCAGGCAGCCCCTCCAGATGAAACACCCTAGGCCCCATCACCCGTCACCCTGCAGGCTTCCCCCTACAGGTGGGACACCCCAGCCCCCATCACCCTGCCAGCATCCCCCTCCAGATGGGACACCCCAACCCCCATCACCCGTCACCCTGTAGGCAACCTCCTCCAGATGCGACACCCCAGACCCAATCACCCTGCAGGCAGCCCCCTCCAGATGGAACACCCCATCCCCCCTCAACCTGCAGGCAGCCTCCTCCAGACTGGACACCTCAGCCCCCATCACACTGCAGGCAACCCCCTCCAGACGGGACACCAAAGCCCCCATCACCCGTCACCCTGCAGGCAGCCCCAATCACCCGTCACCCTGCAGGCAGCACCCTCCAGATGGGACACCCAAACCCCCTCACCCTGCAGGCAGCCCCCTCCAGACGGGACACCCCAGCCCCCATCACCTGTCACCCTGCAGGCAGCCCCCTTCAAACGGGACACCCCAGCCCCCCATAACCCTGCAGGCAGCCCCCTCCAGACAGGATACCCCAGCCCCCATCACCCTGCAGGCAGCCCCCTCCAGACAGGACACCCCAGCCCCCATCACCCGTCACCCTGCAGGCAGCCCCCTCCAGATCAGACATCCCAGCCCCCATCATCCGTCACCCTGCAGGCAGCCCCCTCCAGATGAGACACCCAAACCCCCCTCACCCTGCAGGCAGCCCCCTCCAGACGGCACACCTCAGCCCCCATCACCTGTCACCCTGCAGGCAGTCCCCTTCAAACGGGACACACCAGCCCCCCATAACCCTTCAGGCAGCTCCCTCCAGATGGGACACCCCAGACCCCCATCAGCCTTCAGGCATCCCCCTCCAGACCAGCAACCCCAGCCACTCGCCACCCTGCAGGCAGCCCCCTCCAAACGGGACACCCCAGCCCCCATCACATGTCACCCTGCTGGCAGCCCCCTCCAGACGGGACACCTCAGCCCCCATCACCCGTCATCCTGCAGGCAGCCCCCTCCAGATGGGACACCCCAGCCCCCATCACCCGTCACCCTGCAGGCAGCCCCCTCAAGACGGAAAACCCTAACCCCGTCACCCTGCAGTCAACCCCCTCCAGACGGGACACCCCAGCCACCAACACCCGTCACCCTGCAGGCAGCCCCCCCAGATGGGACACCCCAGCCCCCATCACCGTCACCCTGCAGGCAGCCCCCAATAGACGCGACACCCCAGCCCCCATCACCTTGCAGGCAGCCCCCTCCAGACGGGACACCCCAGCCCCCATCACATTGCAGGCAGCCCCCTCCAGATGGGACACCCCAGCCCCCATCACCCGTCACCCTGTAGGCAGCCTCCACCAGATGCTACACCCCAGCCCCCATCACCCTGCAGGCAGCCCCCTCCAGACGGAACACCCCATCCCCCCTCAACCAGCAAGCAGCCCCCTCCAGACTGGACACCTCAGCCCCCATCACCCTGCAGGCAGCCCCCTCCAGATGGGACACCCAAACACCCCCACCCTGCAGGCAGACCCCTCCAGACGGCACACCCCAGCCCCCATCACCCGTCACCCTGCAGGCAGTCCCCTCCAGACAGGACACCCAAACCCCCCTCACCCTGCAGGCAGCCCCCTCCAGACTGGACACCTCAGCCCCCATCACACTGCAGGCACCCCCTCCAGACGGGACACCCAAGCTCCCATCACCCGTCACCCTGCAGGCAGCCCCCTCCAGATGGGACACCCAAACTCCCCTACCCTGCAGGCAGCCCCCTCCAGACGGGACACCCCAGCCCCCATCACCCGTCACCCTGCAGGCAGCCCCCTCCAGACAGGACACCCCGGCCCCCCATCACCCTGCAGGCAGCTCCCTCCAAATGGGAAAGCTGAGCCCCCATCACCCGTCATCCTGCAGGCAGCATCTCCAGAAGAGACACCCCCCTTACCCGTCACCCTGCAGGCAGCCCCCTGAAGACGGGATACAACAGCCTCATCACCATGAAGGCAGCCCCCTCCTGATGGGACACCTCAGCTCCCATCATCTGTCACCCTGCAGGCAGCCCCCTCCAGATGAGACATCCCATCCCCCCTCGCCCTGCAGGCAGCCCCTCCAGATGAAACACCCTAGGCCCCATCACCCGTCACCCTGCAGGCTTCCCCCTACAGGTGGGACACCCCAGCCCCCATCACCCTGCCAGCATCCCCCTCCAGATGGGACACCCCAACCCCCATCACCCGTCACCCTGTAGGCAACCTCCTCCAGATGCGACACCCCAGACCCAATCACCCTGCAGGCAGCCCCCTCCAGATGGAACACCCCATCCCCCCTCAACCTGCAGGCAGCCTCCTCCAGACTGGATACCTCAGCCCCCATCACACTGCAGGCAACCCCCTCCAGACGGGACACCAAAGCCCCCATCACCCGTCACCCTGCAGGCAGCCCCAATCACCCGTCACCCTGCAGGCAGCACCCTCCAGATGGGACACCCAAACCCCCTCACCCTGCAGGCAGCCCCCTCCAGACGGGACACCCCAGCCCCCATCACCTGTCACCCTGCAGGCAGCCCCCTTCAAACGGGACACCCCAGCCCCCCATAACCCTGCAGGCAGCCCCCTCCAGACAGGATACCCCAGCCCCCATCACCCTGCAGGCAGCCCCCTCCAGACAGGACACCCCAGCCCCCATCACCCGTCACCCTGCAGGCAGCCCCCTCCAGATCAGACATCCCAGCCCCCATCATCCGTCACCCTGCAGGCAGCCCCCTCCAGATGAGACACCCAAACCCCCCTCACCCTGCAGGCAGCCCCCTCCAGACGGCACACCTCAGCCCCATCACCTGTCACCCTGCAGGCAGTCCCCTTCAAACGGGACACACCAGCCCCCCATAACCCTTCAGGCAGCTCCCTCCAGATGGGACACCCCAGACCCCCATCAGCCTTCAGGCATCCCCCTCCAGACCAGCAACCCCAGCTACTCACCACCCTGCAGGCAGCCCCCTCCAAACGGGACACCCCAGCCCCCATCACATGTCACCCTGCTGGCAGCCCCTCCAGACGGGACACCTCAGCCCCCATCACCCGTCATCCTGCAGGCAGCCCCCTCCAGATGGGACATCCCAGCCCCCATCACCCGTCACCCTGCAGGCAGCCCCCTCAAGACGGAAAACCCTAACCCCGTCACCCTGCAGTCAACCCCCTCCAGACGGGACACCCCAGCCACCAACACCCGTCACCCTGCAGGCAGCCCCCCCAGATGGGACACCCCAGCCCCCATCACCGTCACCCTGCAGGCAGCCCCCAATAGACGCGACACCCCAGCCCCCATCACCTTGCAGTCAGCCCCCTCCAGACGGGACACCCCAGCCCCCATCACATTGCAGGCAGCCCCCTCCAGATGGGACACCCCAGCCCCCATCACCCGTCACCCTGTAGGCAGCCTCCACCAGATGCTACACCCCAGCCCCCATCACCCTGCAGGCAGCCCCCTCCAGACGGAACACCCCATCCCCCCTCAACCAGCAAGCAGCCCCCTCCAGACTGGACACCTCAGCCCCCATCACCCTGCAGGCAGCCCCCTCCAGATGGGACACCCAAACACCCCCACCCTGCAGGCAGCCCCCTCCAGACGGCACACCCCAGCCCCCATCACCCGTCACCCTGCAGGCAGTCCCCTCCAGACAGGACACCCAAACCCCCCTCACCCTGCAGGCAGCCCCCTCCAGACTGGACACCTCAGCCCCCATCACACTGCAGGCACCCCCTCCAGACGGGACACCCAAGCTCCCATCACCCGTCACCCTGCAGGCAGCCCCCTCCAGATGGGACACCCAAACTCCCCTACCCTGCAGGCAGCCCCCTCCAGACGGGACACCCCAGCCCCCATCACCCGTCACCCTGCAGGCAGCCCCCTCCAGACAGGACACCCCAGCCCCCCATAACCCTGCAGGCAGCCCCCTCCAGATGGGATACCCCAGCCCCCATCACCCTTCAGGCAGCCCCCTCCAGACAGGACACCCCAGTCCCCATCACCTCTCACCCTGCAGGCAGACACCTCCAGACGGGACACCCCAGCCCCCATCACCCGTCACCCTGCAGGCAGCCCCCTCCAGATGGGACACCCAAACCCCCCTCACCCTGCAGGCAGCCCCCTCCAGACAGGACACCCCAGGGCCCATCACCCCTCACCCTGCGGGCAGACCCCTCCAGACGGGACACTCCAGCCCCCATCACCCGTCACCCTGCATCCAATCTCCTCCAGAGGGGACACCCCAGCCCCACCTCACCCTGAAGGCAGCCCTCTCCAGATGGAACACCCCAGCCCCCATCACCAGTCACCCTGTAGGCAGCCCCCTCCAGATGGGACACCCCAGCCCCCATCACCCTGCAGGCTGCCCCCTCCAAACTGAACAACCCATCCCCCCTCACCCGTCACCCAGCAGGCAGCCCCCTCCAGATGGGACACCCAAACCCCCCTCACCCTGCAGGCAGCCAACTACAGACAGCACACCTCAGCCCCCATCACCTGTCACCCTGCAGGCAGCCCCCTTCAAATGGGACACCCCAGCCCCCTGTAATACTGCAGGCAGCCTCCTCCAGATGGGACATCCCAGCCCCCATCACCCGTTGCCTTGCAGGCAGCCCCCTCCAGACAGGACACCCCAGCCCCCATCACCCGTCACCCAGCAGGCAGCCCCCTCCAGATGGGACACCCAAACCCCCCTCACCCTGCAGGCAGCCAACTCCAGACGGCACACCTCAGCCCCATCACCTGTCACCCTGCAGGCAGCCCCCTTCAAATGGGACACCCCAGCCCCCTGTAATACTGCAGGCAGCCTCCTCCAGATGGGACATCCCAGCCCCCATCACCCGTTGCCTTGCAGGCAGCCCCCTCCAGACAGGACACCCCAGCCCCATCACCCGTCACCCAGCAGGCAGCCCCCTCCAGATGGGACACCCAAACCCCCCTCACCCTGCAGGCAGCCAACTCCAGACGGCACACCTCAGCCCCATCACCTGTCACCCTGCAGGCAGCCCCCTTCAAACGGGACACCCCAGCCCCCCGTAATCCTGCAGGCAGCCCCCTCCAAATGGGACACCCCAGCCCCCCGTCACCCTGCAGGCAGCTCCCTCCAAACGGGACAGCGCAGCCCCCATCACCCGTCACCCTGCAGGCAGCACCCTCCAGATGGGACAACCCAGCCCCCATCACACATCGCCCTGCAGGCAGCCCCCTCCAGACGGGACACCCCAGCCCCCATCACCCATCATCCTGCAGGCAGCATCTCCAGAAGAGACACCTCGATCACCCGTCACCCTGCAGGCAGCCCCCTCCAGATGGGACAAACCAGCCCCCATCACCCGTCACCCTGCAGGCAGCCACCTCAAGATGGGAAACCCTAGCCCGTCACCTGTCACCCTGCAGGCAGCCCCCTCCAGATGGGACACTCCAGCCCCCATCACCCTGCAGACAGCCCCCTCCAGATGGAACACCCCAGCCCCATCACCCTGCAGGCAGCCCCCTCCAGATGGGACACTCCAGCCCCCATCACCCTGCAGACAGCCCCCTCCAGATGGAACACCCCAGCCCCATCACCCTGCAGGCAGCCCCCTCCAGATGGAACACTCCAGCCCCCATCACCCTGCAGACAGCCCCCTCCAGATGGGACACCCCAGCCCCCCATCATCCTGCAGGCAGTCCCCTACAGACAGGACAGCCCATCCCCCCTCACCCTGCAGGGAGCCTCCTCCAGATGGGACACCCCACCCCCCATCACCCTGCAGGTAGCCCCCTCCAGATGGGACACCCCACCCCCCGTCACCCTGCAGGCAGCCCCCTCCAAACGGGACACCCAATCCCCCTTCACCCGTCATCCTGCAGGCAGCCCCTTCCAGATGGGACACCCCAGTCCCCATCACCCATCACCCTGCTGGCAGCCCCCTCAGATGGGACACCCCAGCTCCCATCTCCCTTTCACCCTGCAGGCAGCCCCCAAATGACGGGACTCCCCAGCCCCCATCACCTTGCAGGCAGCCCCCTCCAGATGGAACACCCCAACCCCCATCACCTGTCACCCTGTAGGCAGCACCCTCCAGATGGGACACCCCAGCCCCCCATCACCCTGCAGGCAGTCCCCTCCAGGCAGGACACCCCATGCCCCCTCACCCTGCAGGCAGCCCCCTCCAGATGGGACACCCCACCTCCCATCACCAGACACCCTGCAGGCAGCCCCCTCGAGACTCGACCCGCCAGCCCACATCACCCTGCAGGCAGCCACCTCCAGAAAGGACTCCCCAGCCCCTGTCACCCTGCAGGCAGCCCCCTCCAGATGGGATACTCCAGCCCCCATCACCCTGCAGGCAGCCCCCTCCAGACCGGACACCCAAACCCTCCTCACCCTGCAGGCAGCCACCTCCAGACGGGAACCCCAGCCCCCATCAACTGTCACCCTCCAGGCAGCCCCCTTCAAACAGGACACCCCAGTCCCTGTCACCCTGCAGACAGCCCCCTCCAGATGGGACACCCCAGTCCCCCATCACCCTGCAGGCACCCCCCTCCAGATGAGACACCCCAGCCCCCTGCCACTCTGCAGGCAGCCTCCCCCAGATGGGACACCCCAGCCCCCCCCGTAACCCTGCAGGCAGCCCCCTCCAAACGGGACACCCAATCCCCCTTCACCCATCATCCTGCAGGCAGCCCCTTCCAGACGGGACACCCCAGCCCCCACCACCCGTCACCCTGCTGGCAGCCCCCTCAGACGGGACACCCCAGCCCCATCACCCGTCAACCTGCAGGCAGCCCCCTCAGACGGGACTCCCCAGCCCCCATCACCCGTCAACTTGCAGGCAGCCTCCTACAGACAGGACACCCCACCCCCCATCACCCGTCACCCTGCAGGCAGCCCCCTCCAGCCGGGGACCCCATCCCCCATCACCGTCATGCTGCAGGCAGCTGCTTCAAGATGAGACACCTCAGCCCCCATCACCCGTCACCCTGCATGCAGCCCCCTCCGGATGGGACACCTCAGCCCCCATCACCCGTCACCCTGCAGGCAGCCCCCTCCAGACAGGACACCCCAGCCCCTCGCTCACCCTGCAGGCAGCCCCCTCCAGATTGGACACCCCAGCCCCCATCACCCGTCACCCTGCAGGCAGCCACCTCCAGATGGCACACCCCAGCCCGCATCACCCTGCAGGCAGCCCACTCCAGATGGGACATTCCAGCCCCCATCACCCATCACCCGTCACCCTGCAGGTAACCCTCTCCAGATGGGACACCCCAGCCCCCTGTCACTCTGCAGGCAGCTCCCTCCAGACGGGACACCCCAGGCCCAAGCCCCCCGTCACCCTGCACCAGCCCGCTCCAGACGAACACCCCAGCCCCCCGTCACCTTGCAGGAAGCCCGCTCCAGATGGGACATCACCTGCATGTTGAAACCTGACACAGTGACACATCATCACTCCATCGATTGTGTGTCGTGCACATTGACTGCAGTGTAGTGACACCAGCCAGAATATCCACTGGAACATGTGTCCTGAAAGCAAAATTGAATGCATCCACCTGGGCCACATCCATGAGTGTGGCAGCTGGGCAACCAGATTAGCTGTCTGCAACCATCTCCCAACATACACATGAAACAAGTGAATGTAAAAGTGAGTGCCTGCTGGCCATGTGACAATGTCATGGCATCAATGCCCATGGACACGTTGTTCACCAATGACAGAATCCCAAACGCCCTCAATGTGTGCCACATGAACAAACACTGGCTGTGTTCACCACAGCCTGAGATTCATTGAGCTGCTATTCCTAGAAGAGAGTCCCTAATAAACACATCACTGGTATGGCCATGTGTGAAGGACATGGCAATCAGACAGTGCAGCATGCACCGAGTCAGCTGCTAAGGACAGGCCATGTGCAAATACCATGAAATGACATAAGTGTATCCCAGTGCAAGAGGTCGACTAACACCAGAGAGTATGTTATCTGTAAAAACACATGCTGCTGAATTGTAAAAGCACCACTTGTGTGTTAGACAGCATCAAGCAAATCATGTGCACATGTCCTGAACATGCAACACTCCCACAGTCACCCCACACACCTAACTCACAAACACAGTCAGGGCAAATACACAGAGAGGATGCACATGTGAAGGGAAATGCCATTTGCCTGTGCACACACAAAGTCCCACTGCACATAACACCCAGGGGTCGCCCCATGAGCATACTCACCCTGCAGAGAAACAAACGTAACACATGCAAGTGAGCAAACACACACATGATTATCAATGGTCATGATCCGGGCTACTAAATGGACTACCAAACAGGTACACTGCAAAAATAACTGAACGACAATGAGTGTGAGAGTAAAATAAAATTATAATAAACAGTAGTATTACCAGCCTACATACTGTAAATAGAATATTAAATCATAACATAAAAAGATGTCCATGTCCACTCCTCAAACACAAAACAACTACGTACAATAAAAAATGGAGGAAAGTTTACAGTCCACTCCAAAAAAAAAGAACAAAAAGGAAATGCACAGCTATATAACTATGTACAAGAAAATTGAGTAATGTCCGCAATGCTCGCTCCAAATCATAATGAAAATTAAAAGAAACGTATGCCACCTCTCTGCCCGATGCAGTGCAATCTCTGCCCTGGCTATTGTGACTCTTGCCTCCAGAGCCCACTGTCTCTCTGCCCCGATTTGCTGCCTGTACCGCACAAACACGGAAGACATCCTTGTGCGAAGGTCCGGGTGTCTGCTCTCATGCCATTGCCATTGCTCCATCACATCTGAGTCCCCTCAACGGCAATCAGGCAGCAATACTAGGGCACACATTGAAATGCAGCATTTACATCCACCAGGAGTGATGCCCACTCACACAGTCACATCTGAGACAAATACACATGAACACCATGCCTATTCATGATGTTGACAAAACCACTCATCTGTCACACCTCACACACGGGCACTTCTCAGACACATGTAAGTAACCACGTGGAGTCCTATGCTGCAGTACAACACACATTGCAATAGTAACACCGTCAAATGTACGCATGCTTCATAGAACACATGTGGAGCACTGTCTCGGACATGCACACAGACATCCGTACAAGAGGCATATTTACTGTAAGGCCAAGGTGCACACTCCCACCATACATCAACATACACATGCACTGTGTAGGTCAGCAACACAAGGACACTCAACTGACAACTCCAGACGGTGCTGAAAATCGCTGACCGGGGCCTGCAGTGCCGGGTAAAACTTCTCCAGGACCTGCATATCGGTGGTGTTCAAATGGCCTCGGCGCCCCCCTTGGTCGGCACCAGCCTGGAAGAAGCACCAGGCCTTATTGTCTCACCACTATCCCCAACTTCAATGTTTGTTTATTCCATCTGAATGCCAAAAAGTTAGGCAATGCATCAGAAAGCAGCATTATCTGACTGTTCATTCACGTGAGGGGCAAGGATTTCACAGTGCAACCTACATAGCTTTTGTTCTCCCTTTCATGCAAACGGCAGCACTCTGAAACACTGCAAATGAAAGAAACGGCTTGGGCTTTACTTTTCATTTCATGTCACATCGACGAACCCTGCTGTATCTCCCCATGTCCATGAACCAACAGTAATTGCAAACCCACCCAAACGATCAAACTAAAAGTACATCCCCTGATTTACAGAACTGCATTAAAAACATTATATGGCTTCCACACGTGTAAAAAAGAAAAAAAGGAAAAATATCTTTTAAATGCCATCGTGATAACAGTAACTTTTGCTTGCACAGAAATGTCAGTGTGTGGGTGGGGGAGGGCTACACATGTACAGTATGTTCTCCCCCACAAGACTTCAAGCATCTTGAGACTCTTGAGACTCAGAATACTAGTAAAACCAGTTTTTGGGCTCAATTGGAAGCCTGGCCTCCCTGGAAGTCACATGTATAAAAACTATTTGGCAATGACATATGAGGTGGCTGAGGGTGTGATAATAACCTGTTCAGCCTGACTAGCAGGCAGTCCTAGCAGAAGGGACAAAGAATGCAAGTATGGCCAGTGATTGACCAAGAAGTGCAAGTTCCTCCAGCACCCACTCTGAAGGACAAACTGACAAACTTCAAAAGGTACAATATAAGTCATTTGTTACAAGCTGAGCCAGGGGAAGACATTTGGCTGTGGGGGCTGAAGCACCACCTTCCCATATGTGGCTGATCCTCCAAATTGACATTAAAGGGTGGATGCATTTAAGTTATTTTTCCCCACCACTCAGAACAAGAAATAATGTTGTTTTATGATATTTTTCCATGTGATTTCCAGGCGGATTTTCAGAGACTAAGTGCATGTTTCTAGGACTTTGTGAACTGAAATGGCCAGTCAAGGGACAAATATGGTAGTCGGTGGAAAGCTGGAGATGTACATTATGAATATGCTTAATAATTTGCAGAGTGATTACTATTATGCCTATCATGAAAATGACAAAAAGGTGCCAAGGGGCCATGCTACCTCACACAGAGTTGGCGATTGGCTTCTATGATTTCCTCTGACCCACTGAATCCGCCTATCTACTTCTTATGGCGGTGACAGGTATACATTTGAAGTATAGGTGCATAACTCAGTTTTGCTAAAAAGGTGGACAAGAGAACACAAAACTGTTGTAAATGCCAAACAGACCAATGATGCTCTCTGCCCTTGAACCAATGAAGCCAGAGGTGGAGGGAAGAATGGTAGGCTGTCCTATCCCAGGGTAGGAGTAATTCTAGGGTACTTCCCCCAGATTGTAAAATAAATGATGTCATTTGGGCTATATAAGGGGGGGACTGTACTGGACAAAGGATCAGACACACACACAAGAATCCAGGGAAACAGGAGAAAGAGGACGGAGAGGAGGCACATGATCCCATCCAAGAGAGTGAAGAGACCAGACTCTTGCCTTGCTGATCCCATGCAAGAGAGTGCAGAGACCCAACCCTTGCCTAGCTGTCCAGAGCATCCTGAGATCCAGCCTGTCTGGCCAAAATCCCGAACCAAGTCTTATTTTGTAAGTAGCAACCAACCCCCATCCCAAATTTCATACCCCTCTCTTTCTAACGTCAATCCCAATGAAAATCCCATAGGAAATACCATTAAAATCCCATTGAAGGTCCCAAATTGCCGTATCATTCTTTCACCTTTTCATAGAAGAATCTGCATTAGCCTGTGTATGTTAGTGCATTCCTTTGATAGATCTTTCAGTTGTCTGTATAAGTCCTTAGTCTCATTTTGAAGTAAATCAATAATTCCCCTATAAGGAATTCACAGTGCGAGCTGGTTAAAATTAAAAATTAACCCCCTTGTGGCCAGCGTCTTTCTTTAATAACTATAGTCTCAACAGAGTTAGTCGACTTTGTCACTGAAAACCGAATTTGTCCGTACATTGTGTGCCTTCCTATGAATTCCGAATTTGCATCTGTCCCATTGAAAAACCCAAACCGTAGTCCCATTGAGAGCAATACCTTTCTGTTAGAATCCTACATGTTATGTACCTCTGATCTTGTCCTTAAAACTGATTTCCGATTTTGACAGCTAAGCCCCTTCCTTAGCTGCTTCCTGTCATCTCAAATTCAGTGTCAAAAACGAAATTCCATTGCTGTGTGTCTTTTTCTTTTGCACTTGACTTATTTGTTATGCGAGTAACAAACAAACCCGATTCTGCCGTTTTGCTCAAAAATCAGGTTTTCATTTTCTTTTCTGACTTCCCATCTTGGGGTGGTGGGCGGTATTCTAAATTCGATTTTTCTCTGTTTATCCTTACTCCATGCCACTGCCTTCCATCAAAAGGGAATTAAGTTAGCTGATGTTTGGGGGGGAGTGTTGCAGGGGAAGTGCTTAACCTTAGTACTGTCAGTTGCTTTAAAACCGTGTAAGATTTTAAACCCATTGTTCTGTAGGAAGTATTTCATATGTGTGCCACAACATTGGTAGTTATTGTAAAATTGTATGTTGAATATTCTTTCCTTTTCCATTAAATAATAAATGAATGCATATCTTATTGATACACATCGGCCTGGTTCCTAGTCCATTGTGACACGGGGTATTTGTAAAAGGTGGGTGTGAGACGGGTTGGGCCTACTTAAATAAAGAACCTGTGGTTTATTAAAGAAAAAAAACGTTTTTATTGTGCGCCACGTTCTTTGCAGGGGAAGGAGTCCCTGGCAGGAGTGTGCCGTGTTCTAAAACCATGACACCTCCAAGAGACATCACGGAAAGTGATGTCAAATGACCTTCAGATTTCTCAGATGCATCTAGCGCTCGTGTTTCCAGGTGCTCTCATTTCAGGCAGATATTAGAACCGAGGCACAGAGGGAGGTGTGATTTGTCCATGATGACACATTTGTGGAATCTTATTTTCCGGATTGGACATGAGGTCTATTTGTAAAACATACATACTGAAGTACTTGTAACAGGTAACCGAAATCTCTAATGCAAGCTGCAGCTAGTGTATGAAACATCTGTAGATCAATGGACACAGAATTACTAGTTATCTGTGATGTTGCTGTGTTAAACAAGCCAAAGAAGCACTGACCTGGGGAGGCATGCGCTGCTGTTTACCCAGGAGCAAAATGCTGCACGAGCAAGGCCTGAAAATTAAACCATGGATCAGGATTTAGTATCAACAAAATTCCCTGGTTATAAATGTATCCATGGGTCAACTACCACTATGATAGAAGAAACCTATTATACTGGTCTGTGTGCAAGCAGGGGAGTGCACCTGATAATGTTATCTTTGCTGGAGTATAATACTTGGGAAAGGTTCTTTCAATATATCAAAGACACCCCATCGTTTCTATTATCTAAGCATAATACTGGGTGGCAGTGGACCTAAAAAGCACCCACCATTTAATGTAATATCATTGTTGCACAGATAAATCTGTGGCACCACACAGTTATTTTAACTAAAAACACCCACAAGTTGCTTCTCACCCGGAGACTCACTTGGAGACTTCAAGGCGTGCACTGCACACTAACCCTTTGTCAGACAATGGAGCAGCACAACATTTGGGGGCCCCCTTGCAAGCAATTCTGTGGGCCTCCCCCAAGCTCCTTAACAAAGCACAGGGCAGGCAACACCCCGGGTCGGCCAGGAACCACGTGTGCATAATGTCCATGATGATTATGCGGCTGCAGGGGCATGCGCTACTGCAAGTGAAAGAAGTAAATATGTTTTTTAATCAAAGTTTAAATGTTTCATGTAGTGTAGAATGAAGGGGTGGTGCCTGGTCCACAAATATACCAGCCACCAGTGGTGGCTGGTGAGTTGTCTTTTTGGAGGGTGTACATATTTGCCACAAGTATGAGATTGCGACCGAAAATGGGTTTGGGGGTCTAGGGGGGATTATTCCCCCTCCCCTGAGAGAATGTTTTGAATACAGGGTGCAATGGTGTGCATCACTTTCTGTGAACATTTGGATAAAAGGCCAACAATTTGGGTAAAAGGCCAACAATCGGTGTTGTTGAGTGTAGGGTAAATCATGAAAAAGGTACAATAGATGCAAGTCACCAAAAGTGCACAGAGTATTTCCCAATGCATTATCATGCTAGTTCCTGCAAAATATACCAATATAGAAAACATTTTCATGCTGGCTGTGTCCATACATTTCCATACTGGCTCCACCAACATATGCTAGAATTCCCATATAAGACCATACTCATGTTCGCTTTGAGATTTTTTTTATAGTATCATTACTGGCACTGGGCACAAAACTGGCTATGCCAATATATGCCAGGGCTCCTAGGTAAGATCATACTTCTGCCGGTTTGGCCATTAAAAGTGACATGTCACAATATGAAAACCTGCCCAAACTGGTTAAATGTAAGCCAGTCTAGACCCATAAGAACACTTATCATGCTTGATTCATCATAGATGCTCAGATTATAAAAAGTCAGGCTACAGTAAAATAAATATACAGGCCACTACACCAACACATCGGTCTAGTGAGGTAACACTACTTATCATGCTTGCTTTTTGAAAAAATGCAAGCTATAAATGTCATGCCACAGTAAGCAATGGCTAGACTGACTACACCAAAATGCCAGTCTAGCTAGATAATGACACACATGAACTTGGCTATGTCCGAAAATACCAGGAAAACATGCAATGTCAATGAAGGATGTGTCAAAAATGCTCTAGTGGTGCCCATTATCCCAAGGCCTTACACACTCATGCACCCCCTTTCACCCACAGGTTACTCACCCAGATATCCTCTCTCACATTCAAACACACTGCATTAACTATACAGGCACACACCCACCCACCCACACCATTCAAACACACACTACCACATTCATACTCATTCACCAACCCGTCACTCACTCACACCTTCTCTTAGATCCACTCATTGCATTCTCTACACTGGCACACACCAACCTACCCACCCAGAACATTCAAAAACACACCATCACATTCATACTTGCTCACCCATCAGTCACACACTCATACACCTTTTCGTACCTCCACCTACTGCATTCTCTACACAGGCACACACCCACCCTCCCACCCAGCACATTTAGAAACACACAATCACATTCATACTCATTCACCCACCAGTCAATCACTTCCACACCTTTTTTTACCTCCACCCATTGCATTCTCTAAACAGGCACACAAACACCCTCCCACCCAGCACATTCAAAAACACACAATCACATTCCAACTCACAATCACATACCCAGCAGTCGCTCACTCATGCACCATTTCTTACCCCCACGCATTGCATTGTCTACACATGCACACACACACACACACACCCAGAGCATTCAAAAACACACCATCACATTCATACTAAGTCACCCACCAGTCCCTCGCTCACACCTTCTTTTAGATGCACCCATTGCATTCTATACACAGGCACATACCCACCCACTTACCCAGAACATGCATAAACACACCATCACATTCACACTCATTCACTCACCAGTCACTCACACCTTCGCTTACATCCACTCATTGCATTCTCTACATAGGCACACACCACCCAGAACATTCATAAAAAACAAATCACATCACATCACTTCTCATTCACCCACCATTCACATACATACATCTGGCACGCACTTCACATCATATTTGTTTTTTCAAAAACCCTTCTGACCTTTTTCTTGCAGATTCGGTCTGTTGTTCCAGGCCACCCTCGGCTTCTCTGAGCTGCTCACAAACAGGAACCAGGAAGCTGCGAGAGCTTCCTGGTTCCTGTATCTGAGCTGCGAGGAAGCTGAGGGAGAAGGGGTTGGAGCTGAATGTGGCATGTGACATGTGTCACATGTCACGGTCCGTCCCAATGCCAACCCCTAATGAGCGCATCCCCGGCCCACCCTTCACCCTGATGGGTGAGGACTGGGCCAGGGACCTCCCAGACCTGGTGTGGCAGGGCCCCCCACTACACCAGGAGCTTCCATTTTTTGTATTGTTTTAAATAATTTGAGTCGCAAGAGAGTCCCCAGGGGTTGCAAACTGCGATCCAGGGGTCGCAGCTGCGTCCCATGGTGATCCCCAAATGACATCCTTGTCCCCTTTCTCATTTTACTGCAAATACAACTTACAGGGAGCCCCTTGGGGCTCATTTTCCAAGTCGCTTTACAATGTATTCCTGTGGAATCTCCCAGAATTTTGCCGGTGCAAAATGGAATCCCCAGCATGTGCTCTGGTATGAAAATCCATGGCAGCGCAAATGTTGCACTATCTTTATGTCGGAGAGGAAGGGACAGGTGGAAACGTAAGTTACTTTCCACCCATCCTCTCCACCATATGAATTAAGGGAAATATGGAGTACCATAAATGAAGTACATTAAAGCCTTACACAGGGCTTTTACGCATTTCATTTACGTGTGCAGGAACAAAAAGAGCTCCCATAAACACTCAGACGAAGGTATTGCTTCAGTCGATTCCATTTTATATCTTATCCCATCTCTGTATGGACTTTATCTAGGTATTTGAGCCACACATTTAAAACTCTTGTATATATTAACCCTAAACCTAACCCTATTATGCATCCGTGTTAATTGAAGGAAAGATGGGCGGGAGTGTGCACTGCGAGTGCGCGCTTCCTATCACAATGCACTGTAGGATTGGACCTCAAATACCTCACGGGTCCGCATTAAAACGAGGCCTGGTCAGTGACTGACTTCCTCTCATAGCTTCCGGGCTGACAGCTGACACGGTAGTAATTTGTCTGGTGCGTGCACTGCTGCCTCCGCCTGTACGGAGCTGGTAGTAATTAACGCTACAACTCTGAATATAAATTGTTTGAAACCGTCTAATTAGCTCCTCCTGTGTGTGTTCGTTGTTCAGTGACACCAGAGCTCTGGAACAGCATTTCATCCAGACCAGGAATTAAGAGAGTTGTTACTCCGTAAGGAGCGGCGTCTCACTTTTGTTTGCCTTAAAATGGATATGCAAAAGACATTCAAGTATTTCTCATTTGAAAGTGCGTGCTTTTCTAAAAGAAAGAAATAACAGAGCAAAGAAACACATTTTCCACCTGTCAGCTCAGCGCCATATTGAAAACACATGCAGTGCATTTCTGGGACTAATTACATGGAAAGACTGATGACGTCTCTCTCTTTACTGACACGAGAACAGAATCACCTGTAAAATTAAATTAAATAAAAAAAAACTGTAAAAAAAATAACACATTTCTCATCACTCTTAGGGAATTGGTGATCCATAAGTAAATATGGGTGTCCAGTCAAAGGGTCGAATACATTCTTTCGAATTACAATAGTTTCGAAACGAAAGGACCGAAAAAAAAGGCTGAATTACTTTTTTTAAATGTATTTTAACTTTTTGCCCCCCCAAACCCCCCCCTCCCAAAAAAATAAATTCGACCTTTTTTTTCCAGTCCTTTTGACTGTAAACTATTGCATTCGAATCAATTGCAGTCGACCCTTTCACCTACAACCGTAAATATGATGTGGATTAACACAACCTACTCAAAGCTCAACAGTCCATACGATTTCACATCCTCTTGTCCCATTTTCCTCTTACCTTGTTGCTAGAAGACATATAAGTTGTCTCTATTTCCCACTTTTAATAAATGTGCAGTAATAACATTACATTTAGTCAGATTTCCATACTCCCCAACTGCCTGCCCTGTAATCATTGCACTACGAGTGCTTTTACAGCATCGGGCGGATAGCTCAGGGGCAACCTGCTTGCCTTGGAAGCGAGACAACACAGAGAACCACAGGTTCGATACCCGCCTGTGCTTAGAAACATCTGGGTATTAAATAGTGTTATAAATATCATATCACGGTTTTCAATTCGCCAAAAGGAAATGATGTACCTGGTGTAATATTGTGTGACCTTTGACTCGCTGACATCACAGGAAGTTATGTCAGATAAGCAACATACAACTTCAATGTCTTGAGCAGTTAGCACAGTAACAAATATTACTAAAGCGGGTAAAAGGCTATTTTAGGTTTCAACAATGGTGCCCGATATGCAGTAGGGAAGTCGTGACATGCTGCGGGTGCTCGTATCGGAATGATCATAGGCCGGGAGTACTGCTTTCCTACGCCATTATAGCTTCTTATGGACAATTACTGTCCTCTTATATCTGTTAAAGCCTCACATGCCAGGAACAGTCATAACATGGTATTGCCAGGCAATGCTATAATTTTCTAAGTGGACTTAATACAGCATGGCAGTGCTATGTTGTGCCAAGTCAAGCCTCCTATGCCATGTGCAGTCCTCAAATACAAGCTAAAGCCTCGTATGGCGAAGTGCTGTGGTCTCGGGAGGATAGCTCAGCAGCAACGTGCTCGCCTTGGAAGCAAGACGGCATGGAGCAACACAGGTTTGATCCCGGGTCCGTGCTTAGAAACCTCTGGGTATTAAGTGCATTATAAATGACCTATCATATCATATGCCAAGTGCAGCTTCAATCACCAAGTAATGCTTTCTTATGACTCAATACATTATTCAGCTGTGTTCTTTTATTGTGGGAACTGAATAGAATCACTACATGTGGTCTCAATTTAAGAAGTTAAGGAAAATGTAGCCCTTGTGGTAAAGTGATTTGCCCAGGATCATACATGTTGGTGAAGTGATAAAGCCATGATTTAAGCCGCATTGACCAGTTGTACTGTCCCCAATTTACCTAGTGGACCACATCTCTTACCATCCCATCTTTAATTTTACACCAACATACTAGGACTTCTTCATTGTGTTCGGTCATTAGTTGAAGGTCTTTTTTCGTGAATTGTTAGTATTTTCTTGAAACAAGTAGGATTTACAGTGAAAGGATGCAGGATAAATGCAGTTACTCGTGTCAAGCACTTAACCCACTGAGCTATCTCTGTCCCTTTCTACATATTGCATAGAAAAAGTTATTTCCTAACTGTACAAGTGTATATATATATATATATATATATATATATATATATATATATATATATATATATATATATGAGTGCTTTGCACAGTTTACAACAAACTATTACACATAATGCTTACAAATTCGCACATAAGCAAAATGCAAGCATAGAGATATCACACACAAGCACGCAGACAGTATACTTATTTTGTTGAGTGCTATTGCAAAAATTTTCAGTTTCCTTAAGGCAATGGACAAAGCATCCACTCTTTCAGAAATCACGTGCTGGTAGTGGCTCCCAAGGGTCTATGTTCTTAGATCGCCAGGTTTTATTTTGCTGCATTTTTTGCTGAATATTTTTTCAGATGAAAAAACAAATCACATTATTTTATTTGGGGGGGGGGTTCCCCCCAAGACCCCCTTCCCTATTGTCAAGTCCCTATTCCCCACATCCCCCAACCACTTATATACCCCTACCCAACACCCCATATGTTTTGATGAGTTAGATCAGCTGAACATTTTCAGCGAAAAACTCTGCACAAAAATAAAAGCCTGGTGATAACAATGTCACACTGGCATCCACTGTCCAAACTCACAATTTGAAAAAAGGTAAATGGTATCAAACACATATAGAGTGCCAAAACCAAAGTAATTATTTCCGGCACAACAGTGTTTTTTCACTGACCAATAAATCACTCTTTTCCATCTAAGTGTGAGGGCCAGTAGTTCAGTGGTTGCGGAGGCAGGTCCAGAGCTACTAAAGAGGAGATTGACAGGAGTAGCAGCTGGTTTCCTAGTTTTAGGAAAGATTGTACCCTTAGTGCTGAATCTACCTGACTTGTGAGAGCCCCAGAACTTTTGCTGGACTGGTAGATTATTTTCCCTATGCCTCAGTGAGTGGGAACCTTTTTCCACACTCACAGATCCTTTTACTCTTTTTATGGGTGTCATTTTTAAGACTCTCCATAGTGTCCTTTGCTTTTTATGCTCTTTTTTGGTATATGCCTTTTTTTATTACAGGGTTGCCCTTTGGGGCTCCCCTTTTACTTTCTCTGGCTAACCTTGTGAGTACTACAGTTCCCAAGGGTAGAAAGGATATGTCTATCCCTTCTACATTTTGTAAGGTGAAACCAGGACACCCCACCTTATGTGGAGTGCTGGGGAGATACAATGTATCCCCTTTTCACTAACACTAACAATTCTTTTACATGGACAAGCTTACCTTAAATGGCTGGTGGCAGTGCACTTGTTTACTGATTCGGTGCACCTTTACTGTGGGCTGTTTCCACAGCGGCAGTAAATGCACCCATGGGTGCCCATTTTCCCAAAATGACCCCTGCCTGCTTTTTCGCCCATTTTAGTACTTTTTGTCCCTTCTTGGTTCTTCCCCTGCCCTCCAGGATGGGAAAGTCCTTTGTATGATTTTTAACTTCGGTGGGTGACCTCGGTCAAGCCTACCTAGGCTCCAGAGTGTCTGTGAAGGCAGGGAGCAAGAGAGGAGTCCAAAACCCTACGCCCCTTTGTCTTCCAGACTGACTGCAAGAACGCAGTTCAAACTGGGAGGCTGGCTGTCCTGAAAGGACTGCCATGCCCGCCAAGTTTGAATGTTGCGTGGCTGTTGATTGGCTGGGTTCCTGCATAAAAGTCTGATCCTGGAAGTTGAAGAAGTAGTAAATAACTGGGCCTGAATCCAAATAGGAATATGAAGAAACTACACCTGAGATGACTTCCAGCAACCGCAGAGCCTGATGTGTAATGAGAGCCTGATGATACCCTTTTCCAAGCAACCTGAGGACTACAGAAATGACAATCCCAACACAAAGCTGGTTAAATCCACTAACTCAAGAAGACCTGAATTTTGAGCCATCCCACGCTGTATCTTGCGAGGCTGAAATACCCCAATACCCTGAGACTTCAAGCCAGTATGTGGTGCATGGTTTTCTGAGTTCTGAATCGAGCTGAAACTGTGGTGTCATCCTGATAGATCTCCAGCAATATGATTCCAGTCCTTGAAGTCCCCTCACCAGAGTGCTGGACCAGATTAGGGATGCAAATCCAAACAGCAATATTCAGTTTTCTTCTGGCTCCTGAAACGGTTGCTAAAACTACACAGACATCCAGCCATCTAGAAACTCTTGCTGAGAGCCTTCTAAGTCGATCCCTGCTGCAAAACCACTTCCAACGTCCTGTCTTCCGTCTTCATGACAAATGAATTCAGCGACTGGGTTTTGGCTTCAGATCCTGACGTCTCCTCTGCTGCAACTCTTCTTCCATGCTAAGGTACATTGTTGGCTGGGGCATTTACCTACCTTAAGCCTTTGTGATTTCTGTAAAGCTTTGGGGTGTTTCTTGTGATTGGGAGTTCTCTCATCCAGTTTGCCCATGCCCACTGCTGGAATCCTCCTAGGTTGTTTACTCAGAAGTCCCTGGACCCTAACTAACTCTAAAGTGAACGTCTTACTTGTTTGCCCAGTCTTCCTGAGGAACTCTGACTTTTCCTGTAACTGGACCCTATCTCACCCTGCCTACAGCTGTCACCTAGACCAATAGGGTCCCTCTTCTGCCTCTGAGAGAACACATGCAATTGAACAGGGAAGGACTAGATAAGAAGAGGATTCTGCCTTGAAAAATATAACAAGTGTTTAAAAGTATACTTACTTGTGAAAGAGTTAGTTGGTAACTGTAACTCTGAGAGTGAACAGTTACAAAAGTTCTTACTTACCTTGAATGAGTGTTGTGCCATTCTGAAAAGTATATGTAAGGTTGTTTTACTCACCTGTGAATTGGTTGTGCCTAGACTCTAAAGTAATGCTGTTGGCTTAACTTAACTATTTTGTTCAGAATATTAGTGTGTAAGTTTGCCAACTGGGTCTTGCTTCTCCTGGCTTGCTGTATAGCCTATGTAAACTAAGTCTGGCCTAGGTTTTACCTACCTTAAATAACATTGGACCATTTTTTAGTGTAACATTGGGTTTTGCTTTCCGTGGTCTGTTTTACACAGATGTTAAAACAGTCTTAGGTGTATACCTTCCTTTAACTTGCTGGTAGCTCCTTTAAAAAGTGTATGGGTTTTACTTACTTCAAATAGCTGTGTGCAATTCTTAATAAGTTACTGTTGGTTTAACTTATGGTCTGCCCTGGGCCATCCTAAAATAAATTGGAGAGTTATTGCTTACCTCAGTCCGTGTTCGACTGATGTGAAAAGCAACTGTAATAGTATATTGCAACATTAGGTTTTATCGTCCTAGAATAGCTGTGTGCCATTCTTACAAGGTGTTCTGTAGGTGTAGCTGACCGTGGTCTGCATGGTGCAATCCTAAATTAGTGTAAAGAGTTATTGCTTACCTTCGTCTGTGTTCCACTGAGATGAAAAGTAACTGTAATTGTATATTACACCAGAAGGTCTTACTCAGCTAGTATAACTGTGTGTTATACTGAATGTGATGATATGTTTCTACTGTTCCTTGAATTATTTTTCCGCTATTCAGAAAAGTATACTTGTAGGTTTGTTTACTGAGTGATTCCTTAACTGAATGTCACTGCACAACTGCTAGGGTCGACTACCCTTATATTACTGAAAGCTATCAGAAAGTAACTGATGGTTTTGCTCTCCATGAATAGGTGTGCCCGCTACTAAATGTGTTTGATAAGGCCTGACTTCTCTAGAAATACTGTTCTTTTTTTAACAGGGTCTATGCTTTGCTCTGTGAACTTTAAAGCATTGAGGTGTGTTTTTATAATGTGTTTATGACTCTATGACAAATGACTGACCCCAAGACTTAACTTGGCCTACTGTATTTATAATAAAACTTTATTTTGTATGATACTTCTGTTTGTAAGTGTTTCTGTTCAACACTTAGTGTACTACAAGTTCTTTGTAGTTGCCTACAGCCCTCTCTCCCTCCTACGATAAGCCTGGCTGCTCTGTCTATGCTACCAAATAGTCAGGTAGTACAGCTAAGAGTGGAGTTTTGTACTGTCTCAGTTGTATGGTTTTACTAAGCCCTTAGTTGGACTTCAGAAAAACTGTTCTAAGACCTAGGCATCCCTCATTGATGCCCATGTGTGGCCTCGTGATGACTGCTGGAGCTTAGACAGGGGCTGACCTTCTTTGCTCAGAACAGGAGAAGGTGTGTGCATCCTACAGTTAAGCTCAGATGAAATGGGTTGAATTCCAACACGGCAGTGACTTGTGAGCTTCAACCACTGAGAAAGTTCTAAACAGTGGTGCAGAAAAAATGAGAAAAAAGGGGATGTGCTGTATCGAAAGGACATTACTAGTGAGAGCCTTACCTCGGGTGAAGGATTACAACCACTGAAAAATGAAGTAGACGCAGCATGTTGGCATGGGAAAGTCACGCAGTCTCACATGACCTGTCAATGCTTCCAGTTTCTCCATGCAAAATGATTTGATTTTGATTTTTTGCATTTGTAACACGCGCATGACGGAATGAACCGTATAGAGGTGCAGATGGAAGCAAAAGTTGTACAGGAGTTGGACTGAAATCCAAAGAAAAGGTAGCTCATACAGGTATACGAAGATGGGACTATCTAAATAGGAAGGTCTTTAGTGCTCTTCAAAATTGTGCAAGTGACTGGTGGGTCCTAATTTCCAATGGAAGTGAGTTGTATAATTTTGGGCCAAATACAGCAAATCTTCTGTCTCCCCTTGAGTTATAAACAGAACGGGGGATAACCAGAAGGTGTTGATCGTTAGAGCATGGAGATCTTAATGGTTGATATACTTGGATCAGATCTCTTAAATATTCTGGGGCAGGACCATTGATACATTTAAACACTAACATGCCACTTTGAACATGATCCGGTCTTCCACGGCCAGCCAATGTAGTGCTCGCCGCGATGATGAAACATGTGCGTGTCGATCTAGGCTGAAAATAGTTCTTACTGCGGCATTTTGAACTTTCTGCAGTCTTAATATTTGTTTATGAGGAATGGCAAGCAGGCTATTAAAATAGTCCAAATGCCCGTTAGTTAATGCACCTACTACTGTGGCATAATCCTCCCTGGGGATGAAAGGTAGTACCTGCCTAAGGAGCCTAAGTACGAAAGTACCGCCTTGACCTTTGCTCCGACTTGAGCCACACCTCCCAGGTCGTCCTGTCAAATGCAACTAAGGTTCTTGATCTTAGAAACAAATTTCAGGTTTGACCCCAACAATATTGGGGTGGGCAGCTTCTTAGCAGCCACTATAAGATGTTTGGGTCCAAGTAAAATGAGCTCAGTTTTAGCATCATTCAACTGGAGCTGATTATGGAACATCCAGGTAATGACATCATGCAGGCCGTGGTGTTGTCTCTCTGAGTCCGTCTGGAAGTTCCTAGGTGGCATAGTAGGGTAGTCGGATAACCCGAGTGTGCATTTCCTCCTGAGGACAGTAGTCCAATGTTGAACCTGACTTTTGTCTTGCTTTTGTTGGGGAGGCACTGAAGAAGGTAGTTCTTGTCTAAATATAAGGCACAATTAACTATTATCTGGATAGATTTGTAATGTCAGATCCTAGGCATTGTAAAATCTTAGTGCTGCATATGAGTCAAACTCCCCCTCCTACCCAGAAGGAATGCTGCCTGTGGGATCTAAAATTGACCACAGACGCTTAAATGTGCGGTGTTCGTCAGCATGGCCAGAACAAACTGACTCACTGTCCATCAAGGGTCTAGGGAACCACACAAAGATAATAAATGTACCTTCATGCCCGTGTCCACCCTAAATACCATCAACATCATTAAAGGTCTAAAACCTTCAAGATGTAAGGGTGACACCTGCCCTCAACCCTGGTAAAAGTATGTGCTAATGAATTAGCACCCATCATAACCAGCCTCATCAACAGTTCATTTGCCTCCAACACAGCACCGAATTACTTCAAAGCAGCCTGGGTACTACCTTTACAGAAAAAAAAAACACACTACACCCCAAGATCCCCACTAGCTTCTGACCTATCACTACAGTGCCATTTCTATTAAAAATTCCTAATCGTACAGACTACCTGCAGATCAAAAAATTCCTGGAACTCAATAATCTCCTAGGTCTGAGACAATCAGGGATTAGACCCGGTCTTGGACCAGAAACGTCCCTTCTGTATTTAAAAATGCAAATGGACCAATATAAGACTAAAGACAACCTGTGCATCCTCCTCCTGTTAGACCTCTCCGCAGCCTTTGATCTGGTCGATCATGATATACTGTCCCAACACCTTGAAACAGCTGCCCACTTTTCTCCTGAAGCCATTAAATGGATCAAATCCTTCCTCTCTAATTGGACTACAAGCGTCTTCTCTGACACATCAGCAGCCCCCCTGTCCTTGTAACCTGCAGCGTACCACAAGCCTCTTGCGTGTCAACCACCCTATACAATGCATTTACTAAGCTCCTATTCGACAAGCTTGATAGAATGGGCATCACGTATACAAATTATGCGGATGATACGCACATTCTTATACCAATCACTGGATGCTATAACACAGACACCTAAAATCTAAATAAAATCTATCTTGTAATCCAAGCATTCATGGCTCTTAATGAAATATGTCTTAATGACGACAAGACTGAGCTAATTCTAATCGGAAACAAACCTAATCTCCCCCAACAATACAAACAATTCAATATCCATGGCAACCCTATCATGGTCACCAACGAAATAAGCACTCTCGGGATCTACATCGACTCTTCCCTCACCTTAAAGAGACAGGTCAATGCTATAGACTCTTCCGCAGACTATACCTCTAAACTGATAAGAGCAAGCAGACGTGTCCCCTCTATGGACAACTCCTTCACACTGGCCAGAGCCCTGAAACTCTCCAGGATCGATTATTGTAACTCACTATTTGCTGGAACTAGTACCAGAAATATCAAAAAACTACAAATAGGACAAAATAATGCACTCAGCTGCACTGAATATTCCCAATAACAAACACATTTCGAGTATTAGGCGGAATATCCACTGGCTCCCAGTCCATGATAGGATCAAATTTAAAATGGGGTTTGATGGATGTCCTGTTTCCAGAGATTATTTTAGAACAGGAGAGCAGTCCACATTGCTTTGCTATGGGCTGTGCCGGTGCACATAACATTCAGAGCTCTCATCCTGGACAGGTCCTTCTATGATATGGATTCTACTGGTGTGCATACCTTTCTAAGCTCTGTTACTTGGCAGAGCTTGGACAGCGCTTTCTTTACTAAATGTTCTACTTGTGTATATAACATGCTAAGCACCGATCCTGGATAGAGCTTTAATGGATAAGGGTTCTGCTCGTGTATATAACATTCTATGCACTGATCCTGGACAGAGCTATCGTTGTTCAGGGTTCTGCTGGTGTATACAACAACATTCTAAGCACTGAACCTGGGTTCTGTTCGTTTACAGGATAGCGTGGGGCTGACTCTGGTCCTGTTCAGAGCTATGATCCTGCAAGCAGCCTGATCTGCTGTGTGTTCTGTTGGTGTATGGGATAGCCTGAGGCTGGCTCTGATCCTGGTCAGAGCTCTTATCCTGCACACAGCCTGCTCTGGTGTGTGCTCTGGCATGTACTGGCAGTGTACGGTATAGCCTGAGGCTGGCTCTGATCCTGGTCATAGATCTGATCCTACACCCAGCCTGCTATGCTGTGTGTTCTGTCAGTGTACGGGATAGCCTGGGGCCGGCTCTGATCCTGGTCAGAGATCTGATCCTGTACTGAAGTAGACTGGTACATAAGAGGACTTATATATATATATTTTAATTAAGTATTATATTACATATTAGGGGATATGAACGGAGCAGCGGAGATGGGCGTCCTTCTCCCTCTCCAACCGCCAGCTCCACGCTCCTCGTATTCCACCCCTCACGTTCCCATTCTTGAACTCTCATCATGGATGCCAGCTGTATCTATACGATACTATACATCCCTCTTCTTCCTCAAGACCTTCCTCACTCTGCAAAGTCCATCAAAGGAACCAGTCTCCGATAGCTTCTTCCAAATCGAGAAGTTGAGGCTGGCACCGCGCTAAATTTATATAGCGCGCAAGCAGCCCAGGGGCATTGAGGCGCTCTTACTTGCAATAACTTAGTTACATGGTACATATGATAGCGATTGTTGACACATTATGAATAGTACAAGAAATCATACTATTGTTACAAATATTGCATTTGGTCGTATATTGCAAACATAAATGATAGGTATTCGTGCTGATGTGTCGGTCCTTAAGTGAAGAGGGTAGTTTTCAGTGTTTTGCGGAAGGTGGTGAGGGAGTCCTCGCCACGGATGGTGGGAGGTAGGGCATTCCAGTGGGTGGGCGCGAGGTAGGATGGATTTGATAAGGATGAACTTGAACTCTGACTCAAAATATATCTTCCTTCACCCAGATCATCATCATCATTACTCTTATCATCCATAGGCATGAACATCACCCGACCATTATTCCACACTCTGCCATCACACGTTCTCACTGCATGCTTGAACACTTCAATCACTTTAATAGGATTTGATCACTTGCTGCCATCCACCCTAAGCGCCTCTGGTAGCCAAATCCTCACACAGCAACCCACATAGGGAATCTTAGTGGCTCTGAACCTCCTTTTACCATGACATAATTTATTATTGAGTTGTCCCTTCCTGACTTTTGCTTCTGTATCACACAGTGACACTGCCATATCTAACACAGCACTCATCCACTCTGGAAACAGTTTCGTGTTAGCTCTCCTGCCTCTACTCAACTCAAAAGATGACACCCTTGTTGTACTATGCAGAGTAAACCTTTGTGGCACAACAGTCATCCTCACCACCTCCTTCCAATCCTTGCCATTCGACCAAGCCGACCTAATTGCTTCCTTCAGCACCCTGTTATATCTCTCAACATTACCATTCGTCTGAGGATGATAAATAGCACTAGTTAAATGTGTAATGGACTTCCCTCTTAAATACTCCTCAATCTCCTTGGACTTAAACTGGGAGCCATTATCAGACAAAATCACCTCCAGATAACCCTCACAACCACATACTTCTTCCAAAAAATCAATAATACCTCTAGTCGAAAAACTTGACAACATCAGCCTATCTTGTTAACATATCTCTAGTCGAAACACTTGACAGCATCTTGACCTCAGCCCATCCTGTTAACATATCAACTACCACCACACAACAAGTCTGATAACCCTCACTACACACAGGACCTAAAATATCTATAGCTAATTTCTTCCAAGGTCTCTCAGGTACATCTGTCACAACCATCGGATACATCTCACCCACACACACTTGTTGCAAAGGATACAATTCCTGACGCTCCTTTCAATTTGTAGATCACAACCAGGCCACCAATATGTGTTTCTTACTCTGTTCTTTGTCTTGAGATACCTTGATGTCCCTCGTGTCCTAAAAGTATAATTCTCTCTCTGATTCCCTCAGGTGGAATCAACTTGTCTCCCCTCAACAGGTCATCATCCTGACTACTCAATTCATGTCTGACACTCCAAAACCCTTCAGCTCCAACTTCTTGGACCTTGTCAATTGGAACCATTCTTTTGTTGAGATCTTCCATTACAAACATTATTTTGGCATCCTTTCTCATCTCCTCTGCCCATTCCTGTCTGGAGATAGCAGCATCCTGCAGCACACATATTATCTCTTGTTGGTCTTCTACTTCTTCACCCTCTTCATGAAGGTTTGTCATCCTTGAAAGACAATTGGCAGCATAATTCTTCACACCAGGTATATACTTCATTTCAAAATCGAATTCCTGCATCCTGGAAACCCATCGCCTTATTCTTCCTGATACTTTGTCTAGCCCTTTGGTCATGAACACTTCCAGCAGTGGTTTGTGGTCAGTGTGTAATTTGTTAACTGCCCACACAATAGCCAGAACCTCCTTGTGTCAACACTGCCCCCCGACCGACAATGCTTGCATCAGTCGTGATTAACGTGCGTCTTCCTCGCACATATTTCTTCAATGCCAGTGCTGTTCCTAAGGCAATCTTGATGTACTTGAATTCTTCCTCACATGCATCTCTCCATTCAAACTTCCTGTTAATTTTCATCAGATCCCTTAGCATTGCTGTGTGATCTGAAAATCTTCGCAAATACTTCGAATAATATTTCGGCCATGCACAAAAAAG
The DNA here is from genome assembly GCF_040938575.1 of Ambystoma mexicanum. Classification (NCBI taxonomy): domain Eukaryota; kingdom Metazoa; phylum Chordata; class Amphibia; order Caudata; family Ambystomatidae; genus Ambystoma; species Ambystoma mexicanum. The sequence goes on along the minus strand of NC_090933.1, from coordinate 1,246,564,643 downwards.
TTCTCAATTGCTCTCTGTGGTTTGGAGTGGCCATCTCCTCTATAACAGACATCAATTCAGGTCTGGGTGCCATACCATCCTTTGATATGACGTGTCCCAAATATTCAACTTTGCTCAGCGTCATACCCGCATTAAATAATTTACTTAAAACCTTCTCTAGCCTTCTATTATGCTCTTCTTCCGTATCTGCATATATAAGTATACCATCTTGAAAAGAAATGACACCTTCATCCCCATCAAATATACAATACATATATTTCTGAAATACCGAAGCTGCCGGGATGAGTCCAAAAGGCATCCTCCGGTACTGGTACAACCCATCTGGTGTGATATGTTCATTCAGATGTCTTGAATCCTTATGTAATTGAATCTGATGTTATGCAGAGGTAAGATCCAGTATTGAAAATACTTTAGCCGATCCCATAGTTGAAAGCATTTCTTGGATATTGGGTAACGGGTCTCTCTCCGGAATAAAGCATTTGTTCAACTCCCTTAGGTCCATACACACCCTCCCTTTTCCAGAGCTTTTCCTCACAATTACAAGGGGTGAGACCCATTCTGCTGCATCAATTTTCTCTATGATCCCTTGTTCTTCTAACTTTCTCAGTTCTTTTTTTACCTCTTCTCTCATAGCCAATGGAACACTTCTCAACTTCCGAGCAACTGGTCTGCACCCTTCATTGAGCTGGATGCAGTGTGTTATGTCTTTAAAACACCCAATCCCATCTCTAAATACATCCATCTTTAACTTGCCTACATCCTTTTCAGTTGACTCCACAGCATATCGATTCTTCTGCACTGGCATCCAATCGTACTTTGAGCCATGCCTGATGTGTCCAACTGAGCAAAGGCGATGTACCTTTCTTTGAGACATATACTTTTCCAACAGCTGTCCTATCTTTGAACCCCAAAGTGGCCTTGAACCAACCTATGATATCAATCTCCACACCTCCATAGGCTCTGGGATTGATGTCGGCTTCATTCAACCACTTAGGACCTATTTTCTTGAACAATGCTTCTGGTAATAATGTATATCTTGCTCCAGAGTCTGTCATCATTCTAATCGGGTTTCCATTCACCATGATAACGGTCTTCGGGCTTTCCAATTCTACTTTGTTATATTTGCCACAATTGCGAAAACACGTTTCGTCTCTTTCATCCCCTCCTTCTTTTCCAATCCAATTCATGCTGCTCTCCTTCCAATTCCGCAACATTTAGCCAGGTGACCTCTACAATTGGAATTTCTACATATTATGTGTAGAGCAGGACATTTCCGGACTGCTGGCCCAATGTAATGGACTGTCACATCTGAAGCATCCTCTGCCCCAACCTCTGCCTCTTTGACTACTTTGAGGTGGACGACTTCCCATGAAACGTCCCCAATTGTATCCACGACTTCTCACTTCTCGATTATATCTGGATGGGCCCAGAACCCTGGTATCTTCTCTCCTTCTCATATTGTGATTGTTGTGATTGTTTACATTCATTACATTGTCAGACTGTGTAGATTACAGCATGTTAACAGTTGGTTCTGCTTTTATCGAACTATCTTTCACTCTGCCTTCTAATGTCTTGACACAATTTTCCATATGCTCCACCTCTTTAGGAATTCGCAGAACTACATCTAGTGGTGGGTCATCTTCTGCCCATAATTTCTTACGTACTTTGGTACTGCTGCATTCTAACATAAACTGATCCCTCAATCTTTCCTCTAGTTGTTGACCAAACTTTCAATTTCTTGCTAATTTTCTAAGAGCTGTTATGTATTGTTCGACACTCTCTCCTGTTTCCTGCAATCTCTTCCCAAATCTGAATCTTTCCAAAACAGTGCTCAGTTTCCTTTCATAATGCTTTCTCATTTTCATTACACATTTTTCATACTCGCTCATATCCCCACACTATGCTGCTGCCAGATCTGGTAAGTCTTCATGTTTCTCCTGACCAGCTGGGCCTAAACAGTGTAAGAACAGTGATTTGTTCCTCTCTACGCTGTAATTTGTGCCACACACAACACTGGCGTAATGTTCAAAAGAATTCAGCCATCTTTTCCAGGGTAAAATCGGCTCACCCACTTCTCTTAGAAACATAGCCGGTGGCGGGACATTGTGCATTGACATGTTTCTGTATGCATCTCCTGCTCCACCCAATTCAATTGTTGCAACTGTTTCTGCTCTGCTCAAGGTTGTACTGTGCTTTGCTTTGAAGTATTGTTTCTTTGTTTCCTCACTATATATATATATGCATATATATATATCTCTTTGTAGTTTGTCATTTACTTTAGTATATAATCTCCATAAATACGGTTCTTCACTGTCCTTTCAAAGACCAAAACATTTTTTTTTTTTATTATACTGGGACGAGGTGGGGCGGATTACCACACGTTATATCTGCTGTTGTGGCCACACGTTATATCTGCTGTAGTGCCTGACTTCCACAGTTCGGAAAACTACGTGTTTCTCCCTTTATATTGTGTGCTTTTGTTTGATCTCGCTGCAGTGAATGCCGTGTGTCTGTTGTCACGGCAAACTCAAACAATCCCCCAAAATGGCCGCCACGCATGGACACGCACAGAGGTGCTTTCCTCTAATGCATCCAGAATGGCAAAGCTGAGTTCATAAGATGCAGCTGCTGTTTTCGAACACCTTCGCTCTGACTTTTTTTCAGGACGCAACCGGTCTCCTTATCAACACAACTGTTCATGGATGAGTGGGCTCCAGCTCCCCTACTCTGCCAGAAGCTGCGGACCGTGCAATCAGCAGAAATCCTTCTTCCGGGGGCTCAGCTGATTCCTCGTCGCCATATGAAGTAGTCTGGAACGCAGGAGGACTTATATATATATATATATATTTGAATTAAGTATTATATTACATATTAGGGGATATGAACGGAGCAGCGGAGATGGGCGTCATTCTCCCTCTCCAACCACCAGCTCCACGCTCCTCGTATTCCACCCCTCACGTTCCTATTCTGGAACTCTCATCATGGATGCCAGCTGTATCTATACGATACTACATGTACGCAGTCTGCTATGCTGTGTGTTCTTTTGGTGTGCTGGATAGGTGGGCCGGCTCTGATCCTGGTCAGAGTTCTTATCCAGCCTGCTCTGCTGTGTGTTCTGGCAGTGTACGGGATAGCCTGGGGCTGCCAATGATCCTGGTCAGAGCTCTGATCCTGCATGCAGTCTGCTCTGCTGTGTGTTCTGTCGGTGTACAGGATAGCCTGAGGCTGGCTCTGATCCTGCACACAGCCTGCTCTGATATGATGTGATATGATATGATATGATATGACATTTATAACAGGAAGTGAGAGTTCACTCTGATCCTTGTCAGAGCTCTGATCCTGCATGCAGCCTGCTCTGCTGTGTGTTCTGGCAGTGTACGGGATAGCCTGGGGCTGCCAATGATCCTGGTCAGAGCTCTGATCCTGCACGCAGTCTGCTCTGCTGTGTGTTCTGTCGGTGTACAGGATAGCCTGAGGCTGGCTCTGATCCTGCACACAGCCTGCTCTGATATGATATGATGTGATATGATATGATATGACATTTATAACAGGAAGTGAGAGTTCACTCTGATCCTTGTCAGAGCTCTGATCCTGCATGCAGCCTGCTCTGCTGTCTGTTCTGTCAGTGTACGGGATAGCCTGGGGTTGGCTCTGATCCTGGACCGAGCTCTGATCCTGTACGCAGCCTGCTCTGCTGTGTGTACTGTTGTGAGGAGAGAGAGAGAAAGAGAGAGAGAAAGAGAGAGAGAAAGAGAGAGAAAGAGAGAGAGAGAGAGAGAGAGAGAGAGAGAGAGAGAGAGAGAGACTGACTGACTGCTGTGGTTCAGTCCTGCCAGTGAGACCAGCATTCTAAGCTCTAGTGCCAGGCGGTTCTCTCTTCCCCTGGTAGGACGCTGCTGCTGCTGGCCTAGATATCTCTTTAAATCACATCACGAGACACATAACAGCTCCTGACCAGAGACATTTGCGCATTTGAAATGCCACTGAAATTTCTTTTTCAATAAAATTCAATTCCATCTGCAGTGAAATGTGTGTCCATTCGATCGGCGGCCGGGCTCCGCGTTGACCCGGTAATTGATTGTAATTTGGGAGGGTGTTGATGAAGTCGGGGACTCGATCTTGGTCCCATTCCACTGAGTGCCTCCCTTTTTATTAACAGAGTGAAATTATTGCTGGCTGTCACTTTCCCGGCTCCCTCTGGGCCCCGCCGCCGACCGCGCAGCCAGCAGGTAGATCCCGGGGGCGCTCGCTCAGGTCCTCCGGCAGTCATTGGTGAGATGGGCGGGGGGGGGATTATTTGTATGCATATGGTTCTAACCCACACACTTCCCATAGAGAGAGAGATCGAGATTGTCTGGAGAAGTAGATGTTTGGATGGATGAAATGTTGAAATTGGCTGATATGCAAAGATTGATATATCGGTGGAAGAAATAAATTCTCTTTTTATTTTTTTAAAAGATACGGAGGCGTTTCCTGGGCATGTAAAACTGTTTAATCAGAATTAAACGGTCTATGGTTTTTATTATTTGGGGAGGGAATATTTATTTACATGTTGGGTTTTTTTGGAAGGGGGTTAATGAGACAAAATATGTAATTGGTATCTGTGAATTGTTTGTAAAATGTATGAAACGTGAATAAAACAATAAATAAATAAACATGTTATCCCTACAGGTTCAACTACACAGCAACCATCATTCAGCTGTGTGGGAAGACGCAAAGCTCAACCCCCGCCCTCTGCCATAGAGAAATTCACGTATGGCTCAGTAAAGATATAACTAGTTTGAGGTCAAAGGTGAACAACATTTTACCTGGAAGACACGGCAGACATTTAGAGGCCGATTCATGGAATTAATGTGCGCTGAAATTTTCAGCGCAAGCATGCGAAAGCGTGCGAATCGCAGTGCCAGTGCGAAAATCGCAGCGAAACCCGCGCACAGCGATTCATGGAAGTCCGTGCGCGAGGAAATTCCAGGATGTGCGCCAAAATTTTGCGTGGCGCACGCTGGCGCACGTCTCCAAACAGCGTGCGCTAAGCGCACAGCGAAATCGCACATAGCGCGGCGCACCCAACAAAAGTAGGAGGAACAGGGGGCGTGACACGTGGAATGGGGAACAACCAGTGAAAATGTGGGCGTCATGGGGGAAGTACAGGAGGCAAGTGCGCGGAACGCCCACACGCACGTTCAAAACACGTATTCATGGAATCGAACGGGGCTAACGCGTGCATCAAAAAAGAAGCACTAATCCGGAAACACGTACGCCAGCAGGAAGCAGGTGTACGTGGCCCCGCGCAGCATAAAAGTGCGCGCAAAAAACAAACAAGCACAGACGCCAGGATGAATATACCGTTCCTAGCAGCAGTGGTCGTGGGATACCGCAGGAGGAGGAGGAGGATAGTCAGGCCCAGAATTTTTACACCCAGAACCAGCCTTTTTGGGATGCCTGATGACGAGGTGTATGGGAGGTACAGGTTTCCACCTCACATAATACTCGACCTGGTCAGTGAGTGGGAGGATGACCTCACATCACCCACCCTGTGCTCCCAAGCACTCAGCCCCCTGCATAAGGTCCTCAATGTACTGCACTTCTTGGCCACTGGATCGTTTCAACGGACAACTGCTATAGTGGGGGGGGTGTCACAGGCCACGCAGTCATGCTGCCTACACCAGGTCTTGGCCATCATGACTGCACGCCCATCAGTCCGCAGTCATATATACCTGCCCAGAACACCCGCAGAAAGGCAGGCTGTCATCCAGGATTTTTACGGGGTGGCACACTTCCCCAAAGTGCTAGGTGCCATTGACTGCACCCATGTGGCTCTACGTCCCCCCAGGGCATCAGAGCACATCTACAGAAACCGCAAGCACTGGCATTCCATCAACGTCCAGGTAGTATGTGATGCCAAGGGAATCATCACCTCAGTATATGCCAACTATCCAGGGTCCACCCACGACAGTTTTATTTACAGAATGTCAACCCTAAACCGGGACCTAGAAGCTGGGCGGCATGGCGATACATGGCTGCTCGGTGAGTATAAATGCCACAGCACATGCATGCATGTCAGATACTGAGTGATGTCACAACCCCACTAATGATACCCATCACCACCTCCCCAGAGGACAGTGCCTACCCTCTGAGCACCCACATGATAACGCCAATTCGGAACCCCACCACGCCACCCGAGGTAAGATACAACACAGCCCACATTGCAACCCGGGGCATAGTGGAGCGCACATTCGGAGTGCTCAAGTCACGCTTTCGCTCCCTTGACCGTTCTGGCGGGCAGCTGTTATACGCTCCCCCAGTAGTGTGCAGGATCATAGTGGCAGCATGTGTCCTGCACAACATTGCAACATGCCGGGGCCTGCCCGTGGACATGGTGGTGCCCCCACATCCCCAACCACATGCACGCCTGCTGCGCATGGGAGGGGAAATGGCACAGGGTGAGGCAGCCCGTACGCAGCTGGTGGCTAATTACTTCACCTAAAATCACACCCCTGTGGAGTGCAAACAGCCCTGGCACATACCAGCTGACAATCAATGATGATGACATAAGGGACCGTCAACTGTCACAACCATACTAGCCTGAGATTGGTCACCTGGAAGTGTTACATTGTGTGCATCCCTACGTACACAAACACCACCAATGCTGTGTCATCAAAAGACACACTTCTATGCTGCAAAAATCATTACCCCCTTGCAAAATACAACATGACAACAGTGCCATGTCACCCAACTCCTCCCCAGCACCGCCACCCAACACACCATGGCATGTCATGCTATGTGAGAGCAAACAAAGCAATCCCCAAAACATGACACTTGTGTCAAAGTACAGTGTCCTTAATGGAAACTGCCCACACACAATATGCTCCTAGTAATGTAGAACTAACAACACACATGACCAAATACTTACCAACAATCAATGCAGCTACACAACCTCAAACATAGCATAAACATGACAGTACCAAGTTAAAATAGTGGTAGTCTTACAACCTGATCATGCCAGCACATCGGCCACTTCCAACTGTACAGTGCTGCTGCCACGCAAATGTCCAAGTGCACTGCTTACAACATGAACTCCATCTCCAAAGTAGACGGCCTTGTGAAGACATGAGGAATTAACCTGCAAATTAGGCGAAAGTCATGGATGCACAAGCACATAGCAATACACCATGCAGTGTAAAATTCAACAACAATATCCACTCTACACACAGTATTGACTACAGACTGCCCAGTCCTACGTCACCGTGTAAGTCAATGTCACTTGGGCACACCCTTTGCAAGCCAATGGAAACGGGAAGCAGGAGGGGTGTGTGTCTCACGAACCCAAGCATCTAACCCAAACTCAGGACAAGCCTGCATGTGCCCAGCCGGAATACAGTGGATGCCCACGGGAGCCACACAAGGCAACACACTGCAAAAAACAAAACAAAAAAATCAAAAATCAAAAATCATAAATGGCCATGTGGGGAGCGCGGGGGGGAGGCCACCCAGGAGGTCCGAGGACAGGGTGCGCACCAACACTCATCTGTGTGGATGTTGGGAAAAAAAACACCTCCATGGGCTCATGGCCTGCACGGCTATGCCAATGTGGGAGAACTGCTGCTGTCGCTCACATCACCCTCTGCTGCTGCCACAGGAGGTGGTGCTGCCACAGAAGGTGGTGGTGCTATGGGAGGCAGCCCACGCAAAGCCCTGGTATGGTTTTCCATTGCAGCAAGCATGCAGGTGTGGAAGGTCTCGTTCTGGAGGATTATAGTGTGGAGATCCCCATGCAGCACCTGACGTGATGCCGGATCTCCTTCCCGAGCTGCCTGCATCTCAGCTGAGAGCGAACGTGTGAGCCGCTCCAGCTGCTGTTCTGTCCTCAAGTTAGTAGAAGTTTCAAGGTCAACAAGAGTCTCCCTGAGGTGATGGAGTTCTACCCTCAGGGCTTCCCTGTGGCCCTGGGACTCTATTGATATCGATTGGCGTAGAGTCTCCAGTGCCGCCCGTCTGTCCCTGTTGGACGCCAACATGTCCTCCCTGTGTGATTGGCAAATGGAGTCTGTTGCTTGCTGTAGTAGCTCCATCTGCCTTTCAAGGGGGACAATGGAATTGGCCGCCCTCTCGATTGCATGAGCCATCATCTCAACTGATGCTGCCTGTTGGGTTGCCATACCGTAAATGGATTGTTCCCATGCGGTATTGCCTGGTGGCGTACGGCCACAGCGTCGGCCGGCACCACACCTGTTTGGGGCAAGGCGATCTGCGCCTTGCTGTGCTGGCACTGCCTGAGGCTGCAGGACTGCATTCCCCCTCTGATATGCTGGCCCAGGAACAGGATCAGATGTTGTGGAGTGTGACCCTGCATTCGTAACCGCCAAAGGCGGATTTACCAACACTGACATCCCCCTAGAGGGTCCTACCCCTGGTACAGGTGGGTTGGACAGAACAGAATCCCCGCCAAGAACACTTACCTGTGACGCCACATAGGTCTCATCATCCAAATCAGCACCTGAATAGAGGTCTGGGGAGGTGCACCCAGAGCAACCCCTCGACAGAATGGTCTGCAGCAAGATTGGGTTCTCACCCACCACCACACCACGCCCCCCACTGGTGCCCGGTCGTGCCTGAGATTCCTCCTGGGTCTGCACCATCTCCTCAACCTCAACAGCTTCAAGTGCGTCATCCCCTGCAAAAACATGACAGACAAAAAATGGAAACAGGCATTAGCACCATAGCACACAAATAGGCCTGACAAGCTACAGAACCAGTACATGATTTACACATGTCCCACATGACTATAACCCTCCCATGCATGCACTGTCACTGAGTTGGAAGGGGAGGCAAAAGGCAGACACTGATGACACCAACATGGAAGAGCAACACATTTGCAGCATGCTGGGTAGCACTGCCATCACACATTGGCCTGTGAGTGGCATGTCCAATACACACACATTAAACATGCCATCACACAGATGGCATGTACCATAGCCATGGTACATTCCACAAGTACATACATATGTTAGTAAATGAATACTGTCAGCCATCCATGTGAGATGGACATGATGAGATGAAAAATGCTAAACAGTGTGACAAAATAGGCATGTGCCACACACTGCAACACATCCAGTGTACACAAATACAGTGATTGCAGGCCGATGTACACATCAATGGTTTGTCACTTCAACATGACAGGAAACAATTATCATGTTCCACATTCAAACAGGCCCCAAAAATTCCTGTGATCAGGCCAATACTCAATTAGCCTGAATGGTCAAATCATTAATCTAACAAGGTAACACATGTGGTCCAATGTGGGGTTCATCAATGACAGAAGCATGTCACAAATGTGACAATAGGGCTGAGGAATGCGTAGCAAAAGTGGGAGAATTGAAACAATCAGCCTGAACGAACACTGAAAAATACAAACAATGTTGTTGCAAGATGCCATTTCAAGGGCAACTGCCGTAATGTTGAGCCAAATTACTAATGTGGGCAGAAGGGATACTGTTACACCCAAATCCAAGGCTGCTGAATGTTTTGCATGAAGCACAATGGTGACCCATACCACTCAGGCACACACACCCTCACCTGGCACTCAATCAGAACCCGTCACCCAAACAACATACACATGCATTACACACACATGCATGGGCACTCACCGGACAATGCATCATAATCAGGTAGTCCTCCCACACCTTGGATCTGTTTCTCTGTGATGAAGGCCCCAGAAACAGACTCATGTTCAGTGAGTTTGTTGTCCTCTTGTGGAGACCCACCGCCAGTCACCAGAGTAGCGGCATGATTTGAGGCCAGCTTATTCTTTGCTCTGCCTTTCAGGTCATTCCACAGCTTGTAGCAATCATCAGCTGAGCGCCTCACTAATCCAAGGGCACTTATGTGGTCGGCGATGGTCTGCCAGTGTGCCTTACGTTGACCAGGTGTGGTCTTGCACCCTGCAGTCACCAGCATTTCGTGGCTATGTGCCGACACATAGCCCACAAGTGCATCAAGTTCCGGATCATTGAAGCAAGGCTTCCTTGAGGTACCGGAGTGTGTAGCCGTGCCTGGGGTCTCAGCTTGTCGTGCCAGAGCACCCTTCTTCCTCTTCTTTAAAGGTTGAGCAGAGCCAGAGTGGCTTACGCCGCTCTGGTCAGTAGGGGCAGAATCACTGGTGGACTGGGTAGTAGGAGTGTGGGAATGCACAATGACCATAGGTCTTGATGCAGGCATTGGTTGCAGGGTAATGTTGGCAGGGGGAACGTCAGTTTGATGGACTGGGACTGACACTGTCCTGGCTGGGAGAGTCAGAGCTGGGGCGGATGGAGCTGCAGCTGCCCCTGCAGCCTTCCCACCCTGCATACTTGGGGCAGCAGATGACATAGCTGCCCCAGATCCACGTGGATTGGTGACAACAACTTGCACTGCCAAACGTGGCCTAGACTTGCTGACCTGGAAGTCAGCTAGGGAGCCATCCTATGCCAGGTCAGGTGCCACAATGGGCTGGTCCAACAGGGGCTGAGCTTGGATGGTGTCAGCCACGTTTTCCTCACCCATGGGGGGGGCCATGGATGTCCCTGATTGTTCCTCCACACATGGGGGCATAGAGACACCCTGCAAATCCCGGCCACGTCCCCTACGGCACCCACCACGACCACCTCTTGAGGGTCGGCCACCTTTGCCTCCCTTACCACTTGGTCGCCACCCAACCCTGGCACTGATGTTGCTGTGCGTATGGGAGTTGCAGTAAACTATTGTCCTGGGCAATTGGGGGTCAAAGGGGTAGGATACCAGATGGAATTCGTACCCTAGTGCTCTAACAAGGCTGTCTGTGACCCCTGGGGGAAGATGACGGGTCACGCAACGCACAGGCAGCCCAAAATCAAAAATAAACGTGCACGCAACACCCCCGCCAAAAGAAGAATTGTACGCTGTCAGAGGAGACAGGACAAAAGGAGAAGTGAACTCTGTTTGAGCAAACAGGCCCAACACAAAATCACAAAAGATCTGTACGAACTAGAAACGCTGTGAAGTAATTGCGTGTGAACCGACAAGAAGTACAGATTTCACCCACTCGCTCTCCACGAAAAGCACGTACAAGGAAATGGCGTCCTACACGCAGCTTTTAAACCGGCCCACACGTACACGTCAGAGACGCGTGTACGCGGGCGCTTTCATCCAATTACACGCGATGACACTCGGACATGCAGTTTTTCCACGTGTGCTCTGTCTTCACGTGCTATGAGGGAAACGCCCACGCAAATAGAGCTCCCCATGTTGCATTTAAACACATGCACCAACCATGTGGTTCACACATAACTGGTCTCACATGCATGACCATGATGTCCCTGCACACACATATCCATACATGGCCTATGTCACACATACAGGCAAGCATCAGGCTAACAGCACATTGCAACATGCCCTGTCTCACACAGCAATGCTTGGCCACTTACCGCTCAACTCCGGGCGGGTCTGCCTCCGAAGGATCTAGGCGTGGAGCGGTGGGCCTACGCATTCCAGGACCCTCATCTGGATGTTACTCATGCGTACCCGGCCCCCCTCCGCGAGACACCGGGCCTTGTGGAGGGTCCTGGACCTGAAGTCCTCCCAGCGCTTCTTGACGTGCTTGATGTCGCGGGTTGCCACCCCTTCCGCGTTGATGGCAACCACTACATCGTCCCAGATCCTCTCCCGTCCTTCCTTGTTGGTGCGCGATGTTCCGAAGAGGACATCATAATGCCCCAGGACATGCTCCACCAGGACACCAACTTTGGTGGCAGTGAAGCTGGTGGCTCTCTGCCTCTCTGGCTGGGTGTTGCCAGTGGTGCCAGATGGAGATGTGCCCGACATGGCAACCCCAGAGGCAGGAGTGGGTGAGCAACTGGGTCCTAGGGCTGGGCTGTGGAGCGATGGTATCCCAGTCGGGAGTCTTCTGTTCCAGCAGGGGTGGACACAGCAACTGGACCCCTGCAGATGGCTGATGTGCAGGCACCAAATAGCAGGGCACGTGGGCAGCAGACAGTCAGGCAGCAGCAGATGGCAGGTGGGAGCGTGCTCGGGGCTCTGGGGGGCAGGAAAATGGTCTTCAGGGCAGGAGCGTGGTCTTCCGTGTGTGTATGTGTGGCCAGCTTGATACGGAGTGATTTGGCATGTGAAAAATGTGCACGTCAGCGTGCAATTCGAGGAAAGGCCCTTAGCACGTAAGCGGGTCAGCACACGTACGCGATTTCATTGGACCAAAGGCCCTTTGCGTGTAAGCGCGTCTGTGATGTGTCGCGCATGGGCGTTGCCCTTTCGCGTGTCAAACTTCACGCGAACCCCAGGAATACACGTACCCTGCTCGCACAGGCCCTTTCGCGTGTGAGACTTCCCGCGAACCCCATAATACACGTACCCCGCTCGCACAGGGCCCTTTCGCGTGTCAACTTCCCGCAAACCCCAGTTAAACACGTACCCTGCTGAAATGGCATGTGAGACTTCCCGCGAACCCCATAATACACGTACCCCGCTCGCACAGGGCCCTTTCGCGTGTCAAACTTCCCGCGAACCCCAGTTATACACGTACCCTGCTGAAATGGTGTGTGAGACTTTCCGCGAACCCCATAATACACGTACCCTGAAGAAATCGCATGTGAGACTTCCCGCGAACCCCGTAATACACGTACCCCGCCAGCACAGGGCCCTTCCGCCTGTGAGACTTCCCGCCAACCTCATAATACACGTACCCCACTCACACAGGGCCCTTTCGCGTGTCAAACTTCGCGCGAACCCCAGTTATACACGTACCCTGCTGAAATGGTGTGTGAGACTTCCGGCGAACCCCATAATACACGTACCCTGCTGAAATTGCGTGTGAGACTTCCCGCAAACCCTGTAATACACATACCCCGCTCGCACAGGGCCCTTTCGCATGTGAGACTTCCCGCGAACCCCATAATACACATACCCCGCTCGCACAGGGCCCTTTCGCATGTCAAACTTCCCGCGAACCCCAGTTATACACGTACCCTGCTGAAATGGCGTGTGAGACTTCCTGCGAACCCCATAATACACGTACCCCGCTCCGACAGGGCCCTTTCGCGTGTCAAACTTCACTCGAACCCCAGGAATACACGTACCCCACTCGCACAGGCCCTTTTGCGTGTGAAACTTCACGCGCACCACAGTAATACACGTTCCCCGCTTGGCTTTGCTGTTTGGCAGCCCTGTAAACTGGTCCAGGGTTAGTGTGGCCCTTTGCGCAGAATTGGGGATTTTGATGGCTTTTCCTTGCGCGAGGGCGTTCTTGGTGGCATAACTGGCGCTGCTGCAGGGTCGCTGCGCCACTCTGCGCCACGGCTGGTTTTGGAGGCTAAAATCCATGAATACGCTGTGCGCGGAAATCGATTTTAGCGCACGCGGCTGGCGCAGACATTCGCACGCGCCCACTGTGCGCCAGCCGCGTGCACCAGTTTTGTGCGAAATTCTATGAATTACCCTGCAAGTGTTTGCTGAAGCAAATTATGCATCGTTGTAATTTCTATGAACAGAGTTTCAGCGTGCATACTACTTTGCAAAAGCATCACGCAGAATGCACCAAAATAAGCTCCCTAAATGGGTCTGCGGAATATGTTTCAGACTGAGACAGTATTTGCAAAGGTTATCCCCGGGATTGTGAGCGAAGGACAAGAGATACAGTAAACGCTTTCCTGGGGTGTTTCGTTTCATTGTTGGTTGCAGGCACAGCAGACGCGAGGTGTGGTGAGTACAGCGGATGGTGTCACTTCCTTCTTTATTGTGAACTTCACTTCTGATCTTTTCTTGTGTACTTGTTTTCTCTTTCCTTCTTGTAGTGCACACAAGTTGTGATTGGTGATTGTCATTGTCTCATCTTGAAAACGCTGCACATTTGTCATTTCTTTTCTATCAGGCATGTGTGCAGAGGTGTGGAAGCGCCACCCGAGTGAGCCCTGACCCGTATCCGAGTCTGTCCCTATGCTCTGGGGCCTGGTCCAGCAGGGGCTGCTGACCTCTCCTGTCCCTCCTCTGGCCGCCCCAGCACTGAGATTGCAATTTAGTGCGGTGGGAACACCCACGAGGGAGGAATTAGGGATTGGGACAACATAATAAAAGGTTAAAGTGTCTGCTTCTGATATGTCTCCAGGCGCTGTAATGCACAAAAAGAAACACAAAAGAGTGAATTATGAAACCTTGTGGCTGCCATCCACACAAAATTTCAGTTTGTGTAGGCCCTTTTCCTGTTTTGCATTGAAGACCAAGACCCCCTCTAAGAGCTTGAAGGCCAAGACTCACTTCTTCTGTGTAGTCTCAACTATCTTACTACGTGGCCCTTGCTTCTCAGAATGAGTTGAAAGAATGATGTCACAGATGGTACAGAATGCCTCCAACTCTCTGAGGTGGCTCAAGGGTCTACAGTGAAGGTTGCAGGGCCCTAGGGCCGTCCCTCTCTCCCTCATCTCAAAACCACCGCCCTCCCTATCCCAGGTGCCATTAACCCCCAGGTTAGTGCCAGTGCTTATTGACCCCTATGAAATAAAAAGCATCATGGGCTGTGATGTTAGCCAAAAGGCTTTAGGCTTCTCTCTCCAAGTCCCTCTGGGATTCCATAACTGCCCCTAATAAAACCAGTTGATCCTTTCTAATGGGAGGAAATGTTCCTTCAAACACCGGTCATGTGTTCCTTCTCCTCTCTAGACTTCATACTAGTCTCCTTCAGTCTCCTTCAGTCTCCTCCGCCCACCTTGTGTATCCCACCTGCTCCTCTGTCCTTCCGATGTCTCACACACCTTCTACTCCTATCCCCTACCTTTGTGTTATTACTTCCTCTTCTCTCTGTCGCTCTACTGCCACTACCCTCCTCACTCTACTACTCCCTCCCAGGGACGTCATATAGGGCTCACCAGGGGTCGCACCTGTGACCCCGGAGGTCTCCATTGCTACCCCTAAAAAAAATGTTTTTTTTTTTTTAAATGCAAGGTTGTGGCTGTGGCCATCTCCATGTGGGTCTACTCTTCTGGAGTGACTGGCTATCTTGTTCAGGCCTCTTAAAAATAAAATTTTCAAAACAAAAAAACAGGGGTTCCACAAGTCTAACACTTTCAGCAGTGACCCTAAATAAGAATGAATAGGAATACCAAATAATTTGAGTTCCTGGAATTCTATATAATAATTGCTAGACTCATTAAAGGTTAATTCCAGGCACACTTCAGGGGGTGAGTCACTGATTTAGTCTGTTCTTAAACACCTCAACTCAGCCTTTCATCCTTCTGAGGTCGATAAATGAGTACCAGCACAGGTTGGGTGATATTGAATGTATATTTGTTCTATATAAAGTGCTTAAGCGTAAGTGCTATATAATAACACATCATTATCATTTGGGCATGCACCTCTGATTGCATTCAGAGTAATTTAGTAATATGGGCCTATACACACTGATCTTAACGATACATATGGTGATCCATTCTTATATGAAATGCATCTCACATTATAGTGATATCGTAACCATATTTATCATAGTGTGCTTAGGGACAATGCTATGTGATGCCACTTCCTGTTTTGTCAACGGGTGAAAGGTTGTGTTCCATTGCTTCTTGTGATATCACTTTGGGGTGGGGTCAAATGACATCACTTCCTGTGATGTCATCAGAGGTCAAAGGTTGTGTGATGTCACTTCCGCTACCCCAGGCATTTTGGTGAAATGACGTTCCTGCTCCTACTCCCTCCTCACTCTACTACTCCTCCTCCACACTCCTACTCGCTCCTCACTCTACTACTCCCTCCTCCACATTCCTACTCCTTCCTCACTCTACTACTTCCTCCTCCACACTCCTAGACCCTCCTCACTCTACTACTTCCTCCTCCACACTCCTACTCCCTCCTCACTCTACTACTCCCTCCTCCACACTGCTACTCCCTCCTCACTCTACTACCTCCTCCTCCACACTCCTACTCCCTCCTCACTCTACTACTTCCTCCTACAACTCCACATGCCCTGTTCACAACCCAACTCTTTCCCATTTCCTGGTACCATTCACTTCCCAGCCTTACCTTTCACTCACTAGCCCTGCACGCAATTGCCACACAAAAAAACACACACACAGCAGTACCAGCACACACAAAACCAATACCTCACCTTCCCCAAAAGATGCCTCCTCAATCTGCCTCTCCTTCCATCCTCTTGCTGGTCCTCCACTTCCACTACCCTCACGCAAATTATCCACACTTCCTGCTTCCTGCCGACCCCTCTTATAGCCCACTCTCCCTAGTGATTGGTGGCCTTTCCTTGACCAATGGGAGCCGTCTATCCTGACCCGAGAGGGTTGAGCTTTAGAAATCTTACAACAAGGACTTTAAGCCACGCCCCCTTGCCCCACTTGGACTCACCACGCAACAAATGCAATGGCGGCCTGATATGGGAAATGTTCATTTTGCTGTTACTGGGTTTCGGGTTTTCTCTAAGCATCCCTGGTGGGCTAGGGCTCAGTCTGTATAAGCAAAGAGTCACCGATGGTTGTGGGTGGCCCTGCACTGTTGTTTGGGGCTGGCGGGTGGCTTTCTCCGGTATCTCTCTCTCTCTCTCCTTTTTGGGTTACTCAGCGTTGACTTGCTTGGTTTCAGTCATGGTTCTTGGGCTTCCCAGCGTTCATGGTTGCCTTTTTTCTGGGTCTCTGTTTCTTTGCTCTGTTTTCTCTGGAAGTTCTTGAGGGTTGCAAGGAACAGGAAGCAACTGGCAGGCACATGGAAAAGGAGGCATGGTTTGAGTTGCAGTACTGCAATCTTGTAATCTGGCCCGGGCGAGGGGATAGGTCCTGAAATTCTTTCTATCTCTCCTATTGCAAGGGTGAGGGTTGGTGCTGGATTCCCCACCCTCCCCCTTCTTTCCAAGAGGAGTCTTTACCCCTCGCTGACAAGGCCAAGTGATTGGCCTTGACATAATGAGTTCTAATAGTCCAAAGTCTTTTGCTAAAATTCCTCTAGACTTTCCCAAAACTGTTTAACACTCTTTGCTCTATTTTCGTATTCTCTTTCATCAAACTCTCCACATAGAATATCCAACCCTATGCTTACTCTAACAAAACCATCTACAGCCTGAGCCAAGCAGTCTGCTCTGTCCAAAGGGGCAACACTATTTCCTGGAGCAGAGCTTCAGTAGTCTTTCTCCTGTGTTGTCTCTTCTATGCAAACTGGCAAATACAGTAGGAGTCTGGATTTGAGCAGTGCACTTAATAATAATGTGTTTTTTAAATACTGCTTTAATCTAAAGTGCCTTACATAGGTCATATTTACAGCCATTACTCAATTGATACTCATTTATGAACCTTGGAGGGATGAATGGCTGAGTTGTCTTTGCTGGGATTTGAACCTGCAACCTACAAATCAAACACAGATCACAGCAACAAGCGTTTAACCCACTGAGCCATCTTATCAGCACTTGTGCTTTCATTTTGCACATGCGTTTTGCCTTTCACATTACCTCTTTCATGGAACCCGTAATTATGCTTTCTCCAGAGTTATCAGAACCTCGCTAACTCTCAACTTCAGTTTGGGTATCTTTCTGTACATCGGAAGGCTCCTGTTTGCCGAAATAGGGGCCTGAAACCAAGAGAGTAGTAGTAGGCCACAGCTCCTCTGTCCTCCAATACCCCAGTGAAATAGGGTTAGAAGTTGCACGAGCCCCCAAAGCTACTTATTATTATTTTTTATTGTGTTGTTAATTTATAACAAGCTTAATACCAGTGAGTGGTTTCTAAGCGCGGGTTCGGGATTTGCATCTGTGTTGCGCCGCGCTGTCTTGTTTCCACGATAAAGGCGTTGCCCCTGAGCTATCCGTTCTCCCCACTACTTAGTTAAATAGATAGCAACCAGGTGCCCTCTTTTGTAGTAGGGTGCATTTGGGTGTTCGCCATGGCCAGCAGGAATCTTAAGATTTTTGATTTTCAAATGCATGCAGGTCTGGGTGCCCCCCTTATTGGGCAGCACCCGATAGAACCGGTTATTTGGCCTTGCCATTCCCAATAGAGGGGCTCTCACATTTTTGGCCGAGGAGAAATATAGAAGCTGAGACTCTCGCCCAGAGGATGTTTGCACACATATCCTTACATGTTTGTAAGCGCCCGGATGCCCAAGGGTTAGGTGTGCTATATGCATGTAATAAATAAATAAATAAATAAATAAATAAATAAATAAATAAATAAATAAATAAATAAATACATGCATGTTTGGCTCGAGAAGGAAAGTTTGTCATCTGAGGAATATATCTGTGCCACAATTCGGTATTCACCATACAAATGTGTGCTGTTTTCTTTTATGCCACAGTTAGAGGCCAACATGGAGGAAGGCCAGCGTTGGACCCTTAAAAGCATTGTCAAAAATGGGATGGGGCGGTCTCTGCTTGAAGCAGGTCAAGAAATTAGAGGACCTCCCTATATGTTTGTTTCTTCACAGGGCAGTGCCAGATTCAATACAACCAGCCCTACAGGTAAGGGGTGTATCGGCCACATTGTCTCCCTAAAATTTGGCAAATACTCCCAAAAAATAAAAGTAGGGAGTACAAATACCCCCATCAGAAAATAGGAAAAAGACATGTCGAATCTGCTTTCACCCTCACAGCTCCATGGATGTGTTTGGACCAGCAGTGCAGCTGGTACCACAGGAATAAACTATTTTAACTGCCTGATTCTAAGCAGTAAACATTCACCTTTTAATGTGAATGAGTAGCTAGATGCACCAAATATTACAAAAACATTTCTGTTTTTCAGTTAAAACATATTTTTACTTGCTTGTAAAATACTCTGATTGGGAATTGGACTTGCATTTTACTCCCTAAAAATTCATTTTACTCCCAACTTTAAAAAATAGGCAGTAAAATACTCCCACTTCCAAATCTTATGTGGAGCACTGAATACAACCCACCACAATGTCAGGCTGGCAAGAAATTCAGTGGGTATGCCTGTCTCAAGTGAGCCAAGCACTTCTGTATGCTGAACCAGGTCTTGCAAACAGTGGCTGGAGCCAGAAATATGTATTGCTAAAAAACAACAAACACCCTTTGGAAATGCTTGATGCAGGCCCGAGTTCATGAACATTCCTTATTCAAGATGGACATGTGGGACCACATACAAGACAGGAGGTTGGCTCTGGACCACAATCCATTGCTCTATTGGCATAAGAACACTGATCGGTTCCCAGAATTGAGCAAACTAGGCACTATGCACAAGGCGTTTCCTGCAGCTACAGTATATATATCCAGAGCATGTCATCAGTGTAGTTGGGTGAATTATAAGCCACAGAAAGACCAATTTGTGAATTGGAAATGTTGAGAGGTTGGCAAAGCTGGGCATGAATAAACCTTTGCTGCTGGAAAATTATATGACTCCTGAGTCAAACAAACAGCCCCAACTCTTGGCTGAGCTGAATTACTTTTTTTTTGTAAATTAGTGTTCCTTGTGCCTTGCTCATCTCTCAGACTTAGATTATGAGGACAGGGCACTGCACACTGAATGTGGATCTTAATTCAACCAAAACATAAATGTGCCTGACAGGGTCCTATGTGATTTGGCCGAAAATAATTGATCAAGGGAGATTTTGTCATTTTATAATGTTATTATATGTGTAATTACAATGCAAATGTATGCAGGGAAGCAGGGAAGACCCCAGTGACTCCCCTGGCCTATGTGACCTTTTATATTACCCCAGGCCACCCCCTACATACATTGTGTTGGAATTCTTTAAAAACAATTCTACACATTCTCCCTCGGCCAATTCCACAGAATCAAGCAGTCCTCCAGCTAGTGTTAGGTTATTTCTGCCAATCCTCTATGAACATTTTTGTACTTCATCAAAATGGATCTTATGTGGCCCAGATTGTTTAAGCCCAATATCGAATGGAAGAACATTGTTATTCTCAGATCGGATCATGTGGGCCAAACGCTTGTTATTTCTCACAATTCTGTTGGTGACATTTTACAAGCAATCAATCTGAGTGTTTGTTAGGCAATAGAACAGGGTTGGCCAACTCCAGGCCTGGAGGGCCGGAAACCTGAAGGGGTTCCAGGATATCCCTCATTAATATTCATGAGCAAAAATGTGCATACATTAAGAAGCATTGTATGCAAATGTATCGCATGAATATTAATGAGGGGTATCCTGAAAGTCCGACATGGATACAGCTCTCGAGGCCTGGAGTTGGACAAGGGCAACCTTGCTCTAGTACAACTGATAGACAGAGTTATGGCTAGCTACAAGTGGTGAATAGAATACAGGCAAAGCCACCTTTGTATAGAAACTGGACATTGGTATCATGAAATAAATAAGCCGAAAACCCTGAAAGGGGAATGAAAAGCTGTGTCGCAGTAGAATAACAGGTTGCTGAAGCTGCCTGGCGAGGCTGTTTGGCCTAAAATCAAGATCCTAGGAATCAAGGTCAGCTATCTACTCTGAAGAAGAACACGTGTGCGCATGATGAATCCTCTCACATTAAGGTGCAAGAAAGAACTCAAAGGCTGCCAGGTTTTAGTTCATTCAAAGCATTTAAAACCAGGGTCTCCAACCATTAGATCGTGAGCCACTGGTAGCTTGCCTGAAGCTTCCCAGTAGCTCTGTGCACAGACATCAAAATGAACACTGTGTGTTTATTTTGGTGTCTAAAATCCCTGGGCCTCTTCTCCTTCCCCCAGCCTCTCTTCTTCCCACAAAACAAACTGTCAAAAGCTTTGTGCACGGTGAGATGAGGGGCTGCATCAGAAGGGATTGGGGTAGTGTCCCACCAAGGGGTTAACTATCAATAACTGTTTTTTAAATGTGTATTTTATTTGTGATTTGGTTTATGAGCAAATCTTACACCATAAAACTAGATTTTCTATATAAGCAAAGTTTACACAATACAACATATCAATAACAAAAGGGAATAGGACATGTGGTTGTGGCCATTGTCACTAAGAGGTCAAAAAATGATGGCTGATTAGAATGCGAAGCGGTGTATAAATCTCCACGCCATGTGATAAAAAACTGGGGCTCTGATTGTTTCAGTCTAAAATGTGAATTGTTATTTTTTTTTATTAGATACTGAATTCTCTGTTTCAAGACAATAATATCCCAATTGATGGTCAGGCATGTGGCTGGGTGTTAAGAGGGGGTCAGGAGATTGCGCAAGTGCAGGAGACTCATTATGTGTCCAGCTAGGCTGGATTTTTGTCGTGGGACTTAGCTGCATTCTGATGGCAGCGATATTGTGCATGATATTTCAGTCTGGTGTATGGATGCGAATAGTTGCGGGTGGGTGGCCGTGCCTGGGGCTAGTGTTCACTAAAGTGGTGTGTAACTACATACCTTGAGCATCATTTGGCATTCTGTTTAGATGTGTCCATGGAATCTGTTTGTCCGGTCTGCTCAGAGATTATACTTTACCTTTTGTTCGAGGATATACTGGGCAGGCTCAAACAGTTTCGTGGCCCAGTGTGATTGTCTATCTCTGCAAATCTGCCTTTTTCAGACGTGAACTTTCTGAAATCAAAACTTTGATCCCATCTTCCAGCACCTGACTGCTGTTGTTGTTCCAAACTACACACCGGATTACAGAACACTTGTGAATAGCATGCAGTGTCAGCCTTCACAATGAATGTTGCGATTGGTTTCCTAAATTTGGATATGCTTAACAATTTTTAGGATACAGCTACTAATAAAAACTAAAAATTAAATAAAGATGTTTCTGAAGTTATTAATATCATGGCAAATGCATATACGTTATTCCCTTTTTATATAAAGAGCAAATAAACCACCACAAAAAATCTTGGTATGAATTCTCATACTCCTGGACATCATCACCCGAGTAGCTCTTGCCAGTAGCTCCTGCCTATTGGCCATTAACTACAAGTAGCTCTTGCTAGCACAAATGTTGGTGACCCCTGATTTAAAAGCTGCAGAAAGAACCAAATCGTGGTCTCTTGTCACGTGAGTCAAGGATGGAAATAGAGTTTGAACTTGGAGTTCCAGACACGATAGGCAGGTCCCTCACTCCTGTGCATTGCCAGGACGAGAATACTCTGCAAGGTCAAGTACAAAGACAATTTCGTGGCAGAAGGCATGGGTGATGAGAGCTGCTGGGCTAATTGGGTTGTGAGTTAGCTTCATGTCCCATCTCCCTGCACCTGGGTCTTGGCTTACATGCTGCTAAATGAACCAAATGTTCCAGACATGGCACAAGCGTGCCAAACCAATTGTATAAGTCCATATAACGAAGGACCTTATAATTTAGAAGACCAATGAAACACGGTGTAACTGAGTTGTCTTAAAATTACACATTTGAAGAGGTGGGCATAAGTTGTCCACCTGATATCGGACAACCAATAACAATCCTAGCTTCTATATGATTGTATATCTAGATGTTTCCCTTAACCAATCCAGACACTTGATAGATTTTTCACTATTGCCATGTAGTATGACGTCACTCTGATGCATAATGAAGTATATGAATTGGATTTTTTGCAGAAATACATTGAGAGACTGAGCGTACATCCGTTGATGTTCGTTGTAACCTCCCTGTTTTAGATAATTGTTAACAAAACAGTAACTGGCCATTTTCTTGAGTTTGTCCAGTTATTTGGACTCAGAATTTTCTGGTGTAATCCCATTAACATATCCATCTTCCAAGGGCCATAAACTCACGTGGTAGCAGTGCGGATGGTTTCATATCTAAACTAGTTTGACTTTAGAGTTAAGGACGATCGGTCATCCTCTCCCATTATCTGAAAGATCGTGGAGTTTCCTGTGGAGAGCGGCTGATAGAAATAAACTTGCAAGAAGAATTGAGATGGTGGGCAGGTCCCTCTTTGAAGAAATCTCTGCTCGGTTTCCACGAGCGCTCTGCAGATGGAAAGGCAAAGTGTCAGATTGGAGGAGGAGTCGATACCGAAGGCCTTGAGTTAACCGGATGTAAGTAGACTAAGGGAAATGGCAATATAATGGGGCAGGATTTTGATAATTTTGGGTAACAGGATATTTTGTGTAGATAAAGGAACACCTAGGTAATCCTATTTCAAGGGAGATAGAAGAAGACGTCTCAAATTCCAGTCAGAATATTAAGGGAGAGAATACGTACAGTCAGGACTGGGTAATGTGACGTCTTAAACCCTGTACAGGTTAATATAATTGGAAGCTAGGAGGGAATACCTGTTACAATAAATGATTATAGGGAAAAGGGAAGATGATGACAAACATTATTAAATATGTTTTGTTTTATTATTTTGAGTATTATTTAATGTATGAAGTTTCGAGAGGTAATGAACTGTGAAGGTTGGAATTGACGTTGTCTTGCGTTAAGTGTAGTAAACTATTGGCACCAATCAGAATACAGATAGTACAGTACATCGCAGAATGGGTAAAGGGAACAGCTGATTAAATGTTCATGCCATGGCCACAAGGGGTATCATTGTCAAAGGCAGTACTACAACACATGGCCACATATGTGCATGCTGCGTACACGGGAAAGAAATTAGAGAATAGACTGGCAGTTTTAGAACTGTTGCAAATGTTAACAGGAGGAGAAAGAAGACCCAGTACAGGAGAAGTGGATGCTTAATCCACATAAAGGGGAGGATATTCAGCCCTTGGCTCCTCTTACTTCCTGAGAGATTAAGAGCGTAGATGCAGAGGAGGTAGGATTTTACCCTTTAAAGGAATTAAAAGCAGTGACAGGGTATAGTAACACAACGTTTGAACCCCCCGCTTATAGTAGTGATGAAACAGTCCAGAAGAGAACAAAAAGAAGGAAGATGCGTGTAGGATGATGCAAGATAAAGAGGAACGAGGCCAGAGATTGAATATTTCAACAGATATAGAGAGAGAATGTCATAAACCCACGGCCCACATTACGCCCCCAAGGTCAAAACAAAGGCAGGGTGGTTGCAGGGATTGTGGGAGGAACGTCTCTGAGTCGCTGTCACCTTTGTCCCCAGTGCAGATGTACTTGGTGTGGGGGTAAAAGGTGTGCAGGAGAAAGAACCAAAGGAAGACTACGCTTCCCAGCAGCCCCGGGCCTGAAACTACAGCTCCGGCAGCCCAGGAAATGCCCAGGACAACGCCCGACGCAACACGCATGCGCGAGGAAGCTACCGCGCATGCGCAATCCCGGAAAGCTTGTCCGTGCTCGACTCTGCTGCCGAGAGGACACATCTGACGGAGCTCCAGCAAAGCTTCTCGCGGGGCCGCCCTCGCCACCGGATACACCTTCAGGTCCTGCGATGCCAAAGATAAGTACTCTGCCTTCCTTTTGAAAGCTAACCAGAGGGAAATTAAAACTGGAAAGAGACTCCCCTTACCAGTGACATTTAGGAAATCTGTATAAACTTCGGGGGAGATACGCGAAAGTTCGCGAACTAACTATTAACCCACTAAATCTGCATGTGATGTGCATTCGCCAGTTGCGGGTGCAAACCTGACATTATGCTCGCCTGTTGCGGGCCATTCTATGCCGTATTCGCTGTTGCGAGTACTTGTGAAATGCCAAAAGGCGTGAGAGGGCACAGCTAACTTTCTCCCTTTTTGTCAGGAGTTTACCTCCACTTACAGCGATCTGATTGTTTCGCAACGCACAGTCTGCAGAGCCGGCGGGTGGAAGAAGCGCACTGGAACACTAGAGCTAAGTGCATTAACGTGATCAAAGAATTGTGTTTGAATTTATGTTTTAGATCTTGTGGTGATATGTAAAAGGGGCAAACGTTATCTGCATATTGAAGCCAGATTAGAACATTGTGTTTATAGAAACCCAAGGCTGGAGCAAACTCGTGAATGAGGTAAACAAAGTGCTGGGTTCCAGTCTGAGGGGTAATGCATGCATGTGGTAAGAATGCATGACTGAATGAATGCCCAAACGTTTAAAATAGCAACTACTAAAGTGAAAGATAGTTCAGACTCAGAAGGTCAGAGTCTGGGAGCAACTCAACCCCAAAAAACCCCTTCCCTATCCATAACCTCTCCCTAACCCTCAATCCGGTTACCCTACCATCCCGAAACCCATCCAATCCGTGGATCCTAACCCTCTTTCCCCGTGGGGGTCGCGGTGACCTGTGTTTCAACTAATCCAGGCGCCAAGACCGTCAAGGGGAGGTAGGAGTTCTTGCTACTTCTGCGTTGGGACGGACTTCGCCTTGACAGAAGCACGGACCCACGTATTTTTACACGCCCAAGTAGCACGAACTCCGGAACCATGGAAGACATAGCCCGCGTCCTACATGAACTAAAAGATGCTTTAGATGCTATAAGGCAGGATTATGCAACACTAGCTCAGCGTGTGCAAGAACTCACAGCACAAGGTAGACCCCTGCCAGATGGGCCTCCTCCTACCCCAGTGCAGGTTCAAGTGACCACAGAGCCGCCATGCCCTTAGCCACCCCGGAAAGGTACGGGGGGACCCACAAAAGTTCTCCATATTTATGACCCAATGCCAGTTGCATTTCTTGACCAAGTCATCAATCTTTCGTTCGGCCCAGTCCCGCACAGCCTTCGTGATTTCTTACCTCACGGGGGATGCTGCGGCATGGGCTACCCCCCTAGTACAGAAGGACGATGCTTTACTTTATGATTGGGGTGAATTTCAGGAGGAGTTCGGTAAAATGTTTGATAGGAAGTCGGCCTCCTTGATCCGGGATCGGGAGTTACTTATCTTGCGGCAGGGAAGTAGAGAACTCATTTGGTATGTGACAACGTTCAATAGATTAGTGGTTGAAGCAGAGTGGCCCCATGAAAAAACACTGGCCCTCTTTTATCAAGGCCTTAGGGAGGAGTTGAAAGACCTTATAGTGCAAGTGGACCCGCAACCAACCACCTGCACGGGAATGATAGAGTTAGTCCTACGTTTAGATCACAGGCAAGGGGAAAGGAGGTAAGACAGACATAAATGGGAGGCAAAACAGTATCCAACAAGATTGGATTACCCAAGAGCTGCACCTGGTTCGGGCAAAGCAACAGAGAAGACTTCGGAAATTGAACCCATGCAAATCGGAACAATTCGAGGACCGATCACCAAAGAAGAAAGAGAGAAACGCAGAAGAGAAAAGCTGTGTATGTACTGTGGCAAGTCCGGACACTTTGTGAAAGAATGTGGGGCTAAGCCAAAGAATACCACCTCGTCGGGAAACGCCAACGCTCGCCAGTAAGGAGGGGGTATCTGCCAAGCCAAAATCGCCACAGCGCCCCCAAGCATTTATTGGGTAATGTGACACAGGTACACAAAGCCCATGTTACCGTTACTGGAATTCTTCAGACACGCCAAAGGGATCAAGCCATCATGTTAATGGTGGATTCAGGAGCAACTGGTAACTTTGTGGATTCTGATTATGCTGTTAAATTGGGTTTACCAGTGGCCACTAAGAACATACATGAGGAGGTTCGATCAGTCGATGGATCTCTGTTGACATCTGGACCAGTGACACAGCAAACGGGGGAGATGATTTTGAACATCCAAGGGCATAAAGAGTGCATTCAATTCGATGTCATCGCTGCCCCCCAGTTTGGCTTCATCCTGGGGCTGCCTGGGCTGGCGCTACATAACCCGGCAATTGACGGGGCACGCGGAACAGTTTGTTTCCCTTCTAGTCTTTGCCGGACTCAGTGCACTAAAGAATTGGGACATATGGTGCAGGATCTAGGGGCCACACAAGAAAGCAAAGGAGAGCCGCTAGTGGGATTACCGCAAGAATACCAAGATTTTCAGGATGTTTTTAGCACAAAGGCGGCAGAAACATTATCACCAGGCAGGTCGTTTGACTGTAGGATAGATCTGGAACCAGGGGCCGCCCTGCTGTGCAGCCGGATTTATGCCTTGACGGAATCTGAGAACCAACATCTCAAAGAATATATAGACACTAACCTCCAGAATGGGTTTATTCGTCACTCCACTTCTCCCGTTTCTTCACCGTTATTCTTCGTTCTGAAGAAAACTGGAGATCTCAGGACATGTATCGACTATTGTGCGATAAACCGCATTACAATCAAAAATCGATACCCCCTACCGTTGATACCAGTCCTGCTGGATCAAGTACGAGGAGCCACAATTTACACCAAGTTGGCCTTACGAGGTGCTTACCACCTGGTGCGGGTGCGGAAGGTTGACGAAAGAAAGACCGGCTTCAGAACGAAATTTGGACTGTATGAGTACCAGGTCATGCCATTCGGCCTCTGTAACGCACCCGCCGCCTTCCAACACTTCTTGGATGAGGTTCTACGTGGTTTCCTAGACATTTTCGTCGTTGTTTATATCGACGACATACTGATTTACTCCCGGAATAAGGACAAACACGTGCAACATGTCAGATCCGTTCTACAACGTTTGCGAGAACACCATCTGTTCGCTAAATTGGAAAAATGTACATTTCATTGTACCACAGTGGAATTCCTGGGCTTTATACTCTCTCCCGAAGGCGTAAAAATGGATACGCATAAGGTACAAGCAATTCTGGATTGGCCAGCCCCGCAGAATGTCAAGGAACTACAGTCAGTACTAGGATTTGAAAACTTCTACCGAAGGTTCATCCATGGGTTTGCGGAGAAAAGCGTAGCCATTACCCGTCTACTCAAGAAACGAAAAAAGTTTGTGTGGGATTCTGAGGCAGAACACAGTTTCAAGCTATTAAAGGAGGCGTTCACTACAGCCCCCGTTCTGTTACACCCGGATCCAACGTTACCATTTCTGGTGGAAACTGACGCTTCTACTTTAGCTGCTGGGAGCGATATTATCACAACGAGACCAATCAGGGCGTTTACACCCAGTCGCTTATTACTCAAGAAAACTTAACCCTGCAGAGCAAAATTACACTATTGCAGACCGCGAGCTACTAGCTATAAAGGCGGCTTTTGCAGAATGGAGGCACTATCTGCTGGGAGCGAGGCACACCATAACGGTGCTGACAGATCACCGCAATCACCAGTTCTTAAAGTCGGCACGAGCTCTCACTCCACGGCAATTACGATGGGCAATGTATTTTGCGGACTTTGATTTCGTGGTAACATACCGACCCGGACAGGAGAACAAGAAAGCAGACATACTTTCCAGATATCCGGAGTTACCAGTTTCTCCTAGACCTGAGGAAGCGGCAAAACCCATTGTGCCTTTAACCAAGATCGTAGGGAGTGTAACCAATACCTTGTTGGAACAGGTGGGGAATGCCATGACAGCAAAAGAGTTACTCCAATGGGAAGATCCACAGGAAGGCATACCGTTCCAAGGCAAAGAAGTATATTTACCGACTAAGAGTCTACAGGCTCAAGCCCTCAAATGGTGCCATGACTCCCCATTGGCAGGTCACCCGGGGATGAACAAAACACAAGAACTACTTCAACGGCACTATTGGTGGCACAACCTACATAAAGATGTGCGAGAATATGTGGCGAATTGCGAAATATGTGCTCGTAATAAAACGGATCACAAGAAACCAGCAGGACTGTTGAGACCTTTACCCACTCCCTCACAGCCGTGGCATACAGTATCATTGGACTTCATTGTTGAACTGCCCCCGGATCAAGGTCAGACCACGATATTAGTGGTAATAGATTTGTTTACTAAACTTGCCCACTTCATACCCAGTTGCGGCCAGCCGACGGCGGAGGAATTTGCAAATCTTTTCCTACAACATGTCGTTCGCCTGCACGGAGGTCCACAACACATTGTCTCGGACCGAGGATCGCAGTTTACGTCAAAGTTCTGGAGGCATTTCTGTAAGAAAATAGGAATACAATTGCAGATGTCTAGTAGTTACCATCCCGAGACCGACGGACAGACAGAGCGACTGAATCAGACGCTAGAACAGTACCTCCACTGTTTTACACATGGAGCTGAAGGGGGTTGCGTTGAACTCTTGTGGTTAGCAGAACTAGCCTATAACAACTCTCAGCATGCCTCCACAGGATATTCTCCTTTTTTCATGACCTACGGATACAACCCATTTGTGCAGCCAAGTGGAGAACGAACTCCGGATGCATTGCCATCAGTACAAACCAAAGTGGCTCAGTTAAGACAGATCTGGAAAAAAGCCCGACAAAACCTAATCACAGCCAAGAACACAACCAAGAAGTACGCTGACAGAAAGCGCCGTGCTAACCCGAAATATCAAGTGGGTGATAAAGTTTGGCTCTCAACGCGACATTTGCATCTTCCAGGTTCCCGAAAATTGAAGCCCCGTTACATAGGCCCATTTCGCATCACACAAGTGGTTAACCCAGTAGCAATGCGACTTCGTCTTCCAGACCATATGAGGGTTCACTCTGTATTTCACGTAGCGCTCCTAAAACCAGCAAAGCCCCATACGCGCATGGAAAGACCGCCACCTGTCTTCATAGAAGGGTACCCAGAGTACGAAGTTAAGGCCATACTAAATTCACGAGTGAGGGGGGGTAAGGTGCATTACTTGATTGATTGGGTGGGGTACGGCCCTGAGGATAGGTCCAGTGAACCTGCCACCAATGTGCATGCCCCTAGGTTAATACGCTTATTTCATCACAATCATCCCACAAAGCCTGGCCCTTCTGCGGGGAGGGGATGTACTGTCATAAACCCATGGCCCACATTACGCCCCCAAGGTCAAAACAAAGGCAGGGTGGTTGCAGGGATTGTGGGAGGAACGTCTCTGAGTCGCTGTCACCTTTGTCCCCAGTGCAGATGTACTTGGTGTGGGGGTAAAAGGTGTGCAGGAGACAGAACCAAAGGAAGACTACGCTTCCCAGCAGCCCCGGGCCTGAAACTACAGCTCTGGCAGCCCAGGAAACGCCCAGGACAACGCCCGACGCAACGCGCATACGCGAGGAAGCTACCGCGCATGCGCGATCCCGGAATGCTTGTCCGTGCTCGACTCTGCTGCCGAGAGGACGCATCTGATGGAGCTCCAGCAAAGCTTCTCACGGGGCCGCCCTCGCCACCGGATACACCTTCAGGCCCCGCGATGCCAAAGATAAGTACTCTGCCTTCCTTTTGAAAGCTAACCAGAGGGAAATTGAAACTGGAAAGAGACTCCGCTTACCAGTGGCATTTAGGAAATCTATATAAACTTCGGGGGAGATACGCGAAAGTTTGCGAACTAACTATTAACCCACTAAATCTGCATGTGATGTGCATTCGCCAGTTGCGGGTGCAAACGTTACATTATGCTCGCCTGTTGCGGGCCATTCTATGCCGTATTCGCTGTTGCGAGTACGTGTGAAATGCCAAAAGGCGTGAGAGGGCAAAGCTAACTTTCTCCCTTTTTGTCAGGAGTTTACTGCCACCTACAGCGATCTGATTGTTTCGCAACGCACAGTCTGCGGAGCCGGCGGGCGGAAGAAGCGCACTGGAACACTAGAGCTAAGTGCATTAACGTGATCAAAGAATTGTGTTTGAATTTATATTTTAGATCTTGTGGTGATATGTAAAAGGGGCAAACGTTATCTGCATATTGAAGCCAGATTAGAACATTGTGTTTATAGAAACCCAAGGCTGGAGCAAACTCGTGAATGAGGTAAACAAAGTGCTGGGTTCCAGTCTGAGGGGTAATGCATGCATGTGGTAAGAATGCATGACTGAATGAATGCCCAAACGTTTAAAAAAGCAACTACCAAAGTGAAAGATAGTTCAGACTCAGAAGGTCAGAGTCTGGGAGCAACTCAACCCCAAAAAACCCCTTCCTTATCCATACCCTCTCCCTAACCCTCAATCCGGTTACCCTACCATCCTGAAACCCATCCAATCCGTGGATCCTAACCCTCTTTCCCCTTGGGGGTCGCGGTGACCTGTGTTTCAACTAATACAGCCGCCAAGACCGTCAAGGGGAGGTAGGAGTTCTTGCTACTTCTGCGTTGGGACGGACTTCGCCTTGACAGAGAAATTAAGAGATGGAAAGGAGAGAAGGATAGGGCTGATGAGGTAATGCTTGTACAGAACGATTGGATGGGAGGGTAGATATTAACAAGGTTAAATGGGAAGAGCATCGAGGAGGTTAGGCAAAAGATGACAAAGTCAAGTAAGAAAAAAAGGATAGGAAAGAAAGAGAGAGGAAGAAGAGGCACAAAGAGCGAAGGAAAAAAGATTACAGATAAGGAGAGAAGAAGAAGAACAAAGGCAAGAAGTAAGAAGGGAAGAATGAAGGCAAGCAGAAGATAGGGCAAGAAGGGACGTGAGAAAGCAAAGGGAAGTGGAAGAAGAGATAAAACAGAATAGAAGGCAGAGAGGTCTTGGTGCCAGCCTCATTCTTAAAGAACGAATAAGACCAAGAGACGAAATACAGGGGCAAAGAGACACAATAAGTGAAGTTCTCCCAATGAGAGAAAAGAGTCAAGAAATACCTAAAGTAGCTCGGGAAGAGGAAGGATATGATGCAGAAAGTATTGGAGAAAGGGTTGATAAGATACGTCAGAAAATAAGGTAGAATAGTGAGTATGGAACTCAAGGGAGCGGCAAGCAATCCCTGATACCTAAACCACAGGATGAGGAGGAAAATGAATGCAGAGCATTGTGTTTAAGTATTAAATTTAGATGGAGAAGAGGATGATAGTCACATCAGTTGTGGTTGAGTCATGTCAGACTAGGAAAGAGAGTCCGGTGGTGAGATAGAGGGAGTGGGCCCATGCGTCCCCTTGGCAAGTCAAGGTTTGGACAAAGAGGTAAGATGGTCAGATCTGAAACACCCTAAGGAAAGAACTGCAGATCCTATACCATATCGCGAACTTCCCTGAAGATGATTGTGTAATAAGAGAGGAGAATCTCCACCTTATGTCAGTACGTTAAGCTTGTTACCAGCACGAAAACGAATAGTGACGATTACCCCTGCATAAGGTTAATGAATAATGGGGTTTGATTTTGGAATCGGTTTCTCACAGTTCCCCTTTCTAGAGAAGGGGGGAGCAAGACCGCAATATAGTCCATGGCATAAGATGGATAAGGATAACTTAAAATCTAAGCTCCCTAGTTTTACTTCGGGGGCTGGGAAGTGGATATATGAATTAGAGAAAATGACAGTGGGAAACAGGCTTGCAATAGGGGACATAAAAGGTCTGTTGGCAACTATTCTTGGAGAGAGCTGACGACATTTGGAGACACGCAGGATATGCGAGTGTGACAGGACAAAACACAGCGCATGATGGAACGCCATTTAATAATAATTGCAAAAAAGAAGATGAGGAGCCTATTGCTTATATTCAGGATATCCAAGAGAGATGGCAGCTTGAAACACGTTAACCGTGGGAAAAACAGTGGTGCTATTCTATCATATTTTGTGTCAAGAGTTGCCAGAACAGGCACAGAGACAAATAAAAAAACAAGTAATAATGGAAGCAAAGCCGTGGCTGAGATACAGTTAACTATCATGCATCAATGTTGGTTATTACAAGAGAAAAACAGAAAGAAAGATGAGAACAGAAAAATCGAGCAAGTTAAGCTATTTCCCAAACAATTGCCGAAATTTTCTATAGAAGGGCAATACTGACAAGCGGAGCAGGAGTAGGAATGCAAGAATTAGTGTCGAGTGGTAGCACTTATTGTTGTGCTCGAGAAACATTAAGGTCAGGGAGTGACAGTGTGCAGTGATTCTGCCAATGTACATGCAGGGCTGTCAGGCTGTCAAAGGAGGGGTTATCTCTGCACAGACGGCACTCCAGTGCAACAGTGCAACATGCGTCTTTATTGGACATGCTCATTAATGCACTACAACTCCCAGTAGCCTTAGCGGTCGTAAAATGCGCAGCACATATTAAACAAACAGACTTTATCTCTTGCAGGAAAAAAGTTGCAGACGTGGAAGCCAAAAGAGTTGCATATCCCTCCAAAATTTTGAGTTTTGATACTGAGACTGTGAAAGAAATATTGACTAGAAATATGCTAGTACGAGAAGGGTTTAATATGCTGTTAATTACGCAACTAATAGAGATTCACGGTAGAACCCCACAGGAAGAGCAGGTGCTATGGAAAAGAAGGGGGTGTTCTTCATCCCCCATGGAAGCATTATGGAGACAGGACAGCACTGGAAACTAGTGATGCCAGTGGCATTGGTGAAAGTCGCACTTGAGCAGTTCCATTATCCTGCGCATATAACTAGGGAAAGTAATTGCAGAAGACTGGTTTGTTCCCTATCTATTGGAACACGTTGGACAGTTCATTGTGAATTGCATCGTGTGTGAGACATTTACAGCTGGGCATACACAGAGAACAATCAGAGGAGTAACACCCCGTCCGAATTGTCTGTTTCAACATCTGCATTTCAATTACGTTGATATGCTGCAGACTATTAGTGGTGGTGTGTCTCTTTTCTATGTGGATGGAAGCCGGTACTTGTACACACCCTGATGCCACTTGCACAGCAAAGTTTCTAATGTGCAAAGTATTTCCAAGATGGGGTGTTTGCAAAATGTTGAGGTCTGTTAATGGGCCACATTTTGTCAATGAGCTTTTTGAACAAATAGGACTTCTATTGAGTACAAAACATATGTTTTCTTCTACTTATCATCCACAAGCAAACAGGGTATGTGAGAGACTCAACTGCCTTCTAAAAGAGAGGATAGCCAAGATCAGATTAACTTTGAAAAGGGGAAGGCTATACTGCCTATCCCTAGCCTTATATGACCTTAGAAATCAGCCAGGTTCAGACCATCATCTTATGCCTCATTAGTTAGTGCCAAGACGTCGCATGAGGCCATCTCTTACACCCCCATCTAGAGTCATGAGTGAGGCCCAGAGTGTAGCACAGACTCTAGCTGGTTAAATGCATGATTATTTGATATGTATTACTACCAGTGTTTCTTCATTGCAGATCAAGTCAAGCATCAGAAGGAGGTGTTGAGGAACACGGAAGAGGATAGCCCAGTAACCAATCCGAGTGAATTGTTGCCTCAACCAAAGTTGTATTTTGGAGAACAAGTGCTTATAAAGAATTGAACCCGTAGATGGCACGAACCGAGATTTAACGGTCCCTTTTGTGTTGAAGAAGATTCCCCTACTGCAGTTAGGATATCAGGAAGAAGAGCTTAGTTACATTTGGGTGATGTAAAGATCTACAAAGGCAAGACCCTCCCTCCAGCACCCGTTGACCAAGAAGCAAGACATAAAGAAGAATTTACACATATGCAGACTCGATCAAGACCAAGAATAAGGACGATAAAACAGCGTTTGGTTAGCGCATATTTCTTTTGGATTGGAATTCATTGGATACTCCTTAAAAAAGTTTAGCAGGAAGTGCATGGAGAATTCCAGAGGCTAAACGTACTTTCTAGAAATTCTTTGAAAAAATAAAAATTGCATCGATACTATGCTTAAACATCAGTTCCGGACTAGAAATTGGAAGAAAATTCAATGTCCAGATTCATTTTTGGGAAACGTTTTTTTAAAAAAAATATTTATGTTAACAATTGATAGTAAAACACACCGGATTATAGTTGCAATTTTTGTGTTTATACTTCAGTCATACCCCTTTCTCCATGAGCCAAAAAATGGTCCAGTTGTAAGAAGACTTCTGATTGCAATAATTGAGCAGATTGTGCAACTACGGAAGTAAATTGAGTATGTGTATTAA
The DNA here is from genome assembly GCF_040938575.1 of Ambystoma mexicanum. Lineage (NCBI taxonomy): Eukaryota > Metazoa > Chordata > Amphibia > Caudata > Ambystomatidae > Ambystoma > Ambystoma mexicanum. The sequence goes on along the minus strand of NC_090933.1, from coordinate 1,246,530,135 downwards.
AATAATTCAGGAAGAAGATAATGTAGTAATAGATAGAGTGTGAGTATTGGTATGGCACACAAAATCTTTTTCTAGACTTCTATGCCTACTATATATGTGCCTGTATATTTTCTTCTTTCTGTACCATAGTCTTTAATATCCTAATGGTCCTATTGAAAAAACGACACCTGTGATTTTCCCTAGTATGAGTACAAATGATGATAATTTCTTTGACCTCTTTGGCCATGCAAAACGGCATAATAGGATAATCAGGGAATAAATACCTATCTTGATAATTCGGCACACTTAGGGAATAACATGTGGTACCAACACTTGAGAAAGGTGGGAGAGAGAGCATCTGTTGAGAGCTGCTATGTCTGCTCTCTCATCCCCTATGCTATGAGTACAGTAAGGACTTTCATTTCAAAAGGGATGTCAGTGCAAGATGCAAAGTGCCTTAGTCATCTAGTAGCGTGTACTACTAGAGGACAGTTCCAAGGGAATTGGGTAACCTTGCGATGGAGATCAAGAAAGACATTTCCATACTAGGATGATTAGATCAAGACAGCACAAATGGAAAAGGAGCCTGGATGGACAGATAAAATGTTTGTGTACCCTTCTGTAGGATAAGATAAGGTGATTGTTGAAGAAATTAAGAGGATGAATTGCTCTGACATGACGGAAAGGGCTGGAATTCCTGGATGCTGGGAGTGTTCACAGCTGCTGATCTATTATGGGAAGATCGAATGATGTCCTGTGCAGCTCATCTGCTGAGGAAGAAGGCAGTGCAAAATATGCAGGTGAATGATGAGTGTCTAAAGTCATGGGCCAAGTACTCTAAACTGCTTACATGGGTGAAAGACGAATCAGGCCCAGTGGCCGTAGTCCCACTGGTTAATGTGACACTCTGCTTTCTGAGCAAGGGAAAAAATTAAGTTGGACAGAATAAACGTAGCAAAAGCATCATTGATGTTCTAGAAATGAGGCGAGGGACAGCTGTCTTAATGGATCAATATGGGGCCTGTGGATCTAGAGCATATATGTAACTGCCCAGGAATTTGAGTAGAGTGTGTTCCTTGGTATACGTCCATGCTCCAGCATTGGTGATTCTTCAGAGTGATCTGAAGATTGAAGGACTTCCAAAAGTGGATGAACAGCTGAGAAAAAGAAGGTCACTAGAACGCTGGCGGATGAAGAGAGAGAAGTATTTCTAACAAAAATCACTAAATGCTTATGAAGATATTCCTGATGAGCACAAGTTGTTCAGCAAAATTGAAGTGATGCTGACGTCTATGTTCATGCTTAGAATTCATACAGTGGTGAATGTAGAATGGTATAGATCTCAGGAGGATAGCTCACAGGGTCTTGGGAGCATAGCTCACGGGCAACATGCTGGCCTTGGAGGAAAAACTACACGGAGCACCACAGGTTCGATCCCCGGGTCCGCGCTTAGAAACCTCTGGTTATTAAGCACGTTATAAATAACCTATCATATCATATTATCACCAGATGGGAGTTGCTACAAACAACCAATGCCACTATAATAGGATTTAACACCATAAAAAAAGAGCTAAGGGCCATACGGTTAATGACCCTCCAGTATAGGTATGTCCTTAACATGATTAAAACAATGGAAGGAGGTGTTTGCGCCAAGATTGGGCCATCATGTTGTATATTCACACCATCTCACGGCGGCGAGAACAGGACTTTGACGGATACTATATCAATGTTAACAGAACATCATTTAAAAATGGAGGAGACAGAGGCCATTGGAGATGACAGTTGGTTTTCACTCCTGTTTTCATGGATTCTTTATTGTATGGCAAATGTATTCAAGTTCCTTGGAGCAATATTGATGATAATGTTTGTATTCTGTATCATAAGGATAGTAATTGGACAATGGCAGAAAACGGCAATGAAAGCAGTGGGAATGAAGATCATGATTGACATAAAAGATGAACAAGAAGACAATGTGTTGACCGATAGTGCCATCAGAGACCACATATAAGCAAGTATTTTGGCACATGAAGGAACACAATTCTGGTCTCCAAAGGGGCATAAGAATTACGTGGGATGCTGGATCTTCTGGAACCCAAGTGGAGAATGCAATTGCATGACTTGGAGTGTGGATGAACAGATACAAACTGTGGGCATCCTGAGGAGGGTGATGTAGATATGGATACCCAGAAACCCTTCTTCAATTCTTCTTCTTTATTGGAGACATGAGACTGTGCCTTTTCTGACATCGGCTATCATGTCAATACCGCAGTGAGTATTTGGAAGAAGGTATCCATTGAGACAACCATATCGAATGTACCCTCGAGTTGATGGCAGCTCCAGGAGGAACTCCCTGAAGGAATATGTGAAAGAGCAAAGAAAATGAACAAATGATGTCATAAGAAAGTGTGCACAACATCCTGAGATATTGAAAGGAGACAATGTATGAACCGTAGAGAAGAAATAACGAAGTAAAGAATTAAGGGAACCATAAAAGTATAAAGAAGAAAAGTACATGGTGGAATAGCTCTTCAGAAATCAGAAGCAGGAAGAATGTACTGATGCCGAAATGCAAGGTAGATCAAATCATTGTATAGGTTAGCTATAAGTAGTGAATAGAATGCAAGTGAAGCCGCAATTGTACAGAAACTGGACATTGGTATCATGAAATAAATAAGCCAAAAATCATGAACGGGGAATGAAAATCTGTGTCACAGTAGAATAACAGGTTGCTCAAGCTGCCTGGCGAGGCTATCATGCCTGAAGTCAAGATCCTAGGAATCGAGGTCAGCTATCCACTCCGAAGAAGAACGAGTGTGCGCAGGATGAATCCTCTCATATTAAGATGCAAGGATTAACACAAAGAATGCCAAGTTTTAATTCATTTAAAGCATTTAAAAGCTGCAGAAAGAACCAAATCATGGTCTCTTGTCACGTGAGTCAAGGATGGAAATAGAGTTTGAACTTGAAGTTCCAGACACAATAGCGAATGCCCTCAATCCTATGTATTCCCAGGACGAGAATACTCTGCAAGGCCAAGTACAAATACAATTTCATAGCAGAAATCATGGGTGATGAAAGATGCTTGGCTAATTGGGTGGTGAGGTTGCTTCATGTCCTATTTTCCTACACCTGGGTATTGGCTTACGTGCTGCTTAATGCACCAAATGTTCCAGACATGGCACAAGCATGCCAAACCAATTGTATTAGTCCGTATAACAAAGGACCTTATAGCTTAGACAACCAATGAAACACAGTGTAACTGAGTTGTTTTAAAATTATACGTTTGAAGAGGTAGGCATAAGTTGTCCATTTGATATCATACAGCCAATAACAATCCTAACTCCTATATTGTTATTGTTATTGTTATTTTGCATTTGTATAGCGCCTTATATACCATTGGTATGGTCTGAAGGCGCTGGTAGGTTGAACGCCCTTGGGAACCGTAGTTCGGGTCAGTGGAAAGATTAGACAGAGTCCAAAGGTGGGTGTGCGCACCGGTATGTGTGCAGCTGGTGCGGAATTCATGTGGTAGCTGCTTCTTAGCGGTAGGTGTGGTGGTTGAGAGATCAGGGATATGTGTTCGGTCTGGCTGGAATTATCCAGACCGAGTGTGGCGGCGTTAGGCCTGAGGAGAAACGCCTGGCTGGGGGTGTGAGACCAGCCATGTTTACTTAGAGTGATGGGGGGTGAGCGGCAGATGTTGATATGAGAACAGTTATACCGAATGGTGTCATAGTATCTCTGTGTTCTAGTTGAATGGTGGTGTAAGGAGAGAGTAAGCGTGGGGTGTGATATGCAGTATGCTCTTTCAAAGATTCCTTGCATTCCAAAACAAAATATGCACGTCGCGCAATTCTGAGCGGTCAGGTCCGTTCTATGAGTTTTGGTTCACTTCCGCTCTATGCACTATTCACCCATACACTCATTTGTTCCATGCGTTCGTCCGCTCCACAACATTCGTTCGTTCCATACACTCGTTCGCTCTCCACACACTCGTTCACTCTCCACACGTTTGTTCGCTCTCCACAAGTTTGTTCGCTCTCCACACACTTGTTTGCTCTCCACAGTCGTCCGCTCTCCACACACTCGTCCGCTCTCCGTAGCCTCGTTCGTTCTCTGCACCCTCGTTCGCTCTCCACACCCTCGTTCGCTCTCCACACCCTTGTTCGCTCTCCACACCCTTGTTCGTTCTCCGCACCCTCGTTCGCTCTCCACACCCTTGTTCGCTCTCCACACCCTCGTTCGCTCTCCGCACGCTCAGCCGCTCTCCACTCTCAGCCGCTCTCCACTCTCAGCTGCTCTCCACTCTCAGCCGCTTTCCACTATCAGCCGCTTTCCACACTCGGCCGCTCTCACGCTCCTTCGCTCTCCACGCGCCTTCGCTCTCCACGCTCCTTCGCTCTCCACGCTCCTTCGCTCTCCATGCTCCTTCGCTCCTCCGCTCTGCACGGTCCTCTGTTCTGGACGCTCTTCAGCTCTCCACGCTCCTCCCCTCTCTGCACTCAACCTCTCTCTACACTCAACCTCTCTCTACACTCATGTGCTCTCCACATTCATCTGTCTTCCACATTCATTTGCTCTTCATATTCGTCCGCTCTTTACTCTCAACCAACCTCCACACTCATCCGCGCTCCACATTCGTCCGCCAGCAGCGCTCCTCCTCCACGCTCATCTACACTCATCTATATTCATTCGGTCTCCTATTCAGCTCTCTCATACTCCGCACTCATCCGCCCTCATCATTCATCTGTTCTCGACACTCATCTTCTCTCGACACTCATCCGCTCTCGACACTCATCCGCTCTCGACACTCATCCGCTCTCGACACTCATCCGCCCTCGACACTCATCCGCTCTCCACACTCATCCGTTCCCCCCACTCAGTCGCTCCCCCCACCGCTCTGCACACTCAATCGCTCTTCCCACTCAGCCGCTCTCCCCACTCAGTCGCTCTCCTCACTCAGTCGCTCCCCCCACTCAGTCGTTCCCCCCATTCAGTCGCTCTCATGCTTCTCTGCTCTCCACGCGCCTCCGCTATCTACGCTCCTTCACTCTGCACGTTCCTCTGCTCAGCACGCTCTTCCGTTCTCCACGTGCCTCCACTCTCTGCACATAGCCGCTCTCCACACTCGACTGCTCTCTACACTCGACGGCTCTCCACACTCTTCCGTCCTCCACATTCATTTGCTCTTCAAATTCATCCGCTCTCCACACTCATCCGCCAATAGTATTCATACTCTAACACTCATCCGCAACTCATCTATACTTATCCACACTCATCCTTACTCATTCGCTCTCCCCACTCATCCGCTCACGTCCTCCACACTCATCCGCTCTCCACAGTCAACCGCTCTCCACGCTTATCGGGTCTCCACGCTCATCCGCTCTCCACGCTCATCCGCTCTCCATGCTCCTCCGCTCTCTACACTCAACCGCTCTGTACATTCATGAGCTCTCCACATTCATCCGTCTTCCACATTCATTTGCTCTTCATATTCGTCCGCTCTTTACACCCAACCGTTCTACACACTCAACTGCCCTCCACACTCATCCGCCAACAGCATTCATCCTCCACACTCATCCACACTCATCTATACTCATCACAGTCATTCGTACTCCCCACTCGTCCAATCACCAACCGTCCTACACACTCAACTGCCCTCCACACTCATCCGCCAACAGGATTCATCCTACACACTCATCCACACTCATCTATACTCATCACAGTCATTCGTACTCCCCACTCGTCCAATCACGCCATCCACACTCTTCTGCTCTCCACGCTCGTCCAGTCTCCACGTTCATCCGCTCTCTGCACTTTCTACATTCCCAGTGATTTATTCCTATTGTCCACTTCACTGTTTTAGATCTACATTACTCGTTTTAGTTCTGTTTGTCATTGTAGGTTACAGTCTGGTTAGTTTAGCTGTACTTTATTTATTTATTTATTTTGTGGTTTGCTGGGTCGGTGTTATTGTGATGATTGATGTTGCTGGTTTGGAACCGGTTGGTTTTAGGGAAAGAGCCAGGTTTTTAGTAGTTTGCGGAATGCCGTTAAGTCCTTAGTTAGGCAGATGTGGGGAGGGAGCGAGTTCCATAGGGTTGGGGCCAGGGCTGAGAATGATGCTCCGCCTAACCTGACTGAGTTTGTCTTGGGAATTACTAGGAGGCCGGCTGAGCTTGATCTAAGGGTGCGAGTGGGGTGATAAGGTATTAACTTTTCTTGAAGATATTGCGGTCCAGTTTTATGTAGAGCTCGATGGGTGAGGCATAAGGTTTTGAAGGCCACTCTACGGGCTACTGGAAGCCAGTGCAGTGTCTTGAGGGCTGGGGATACGTGGTCTCTTGGAACAAGCGCGAGTAGCACTTTGGCCGCCGCGTTTTGTGCTCTTTGGAGTTTATTCAGTTGGTAGGCATGAATTCCGAGGTATAGGGGGTTTCCGTAGTCCAGTCTTGATATGACGATTGATTGGACCCCTGAACTCTGTTGGGAAATGAGAGATATGGAAAGATGCGCCTAAGGTTTTTGAGGTGGTAGTGGCAGGACTTTGAGACATTGTTGACTTGGCGCAAGAGTGTTAGGTCGGAGTCAAGGGTGCATCCAAGATTTTTCACTGTGTTGGAGGGTGTCGGTGAGTTGCCCATGGCGGGTGGCCAGGGTAGTGGGTGCGGTAGAAGATCAGAGTTGCCGCAAACAATGATTTCTGTTTTGGATGGGTTTAACAAGAGGTGGCTTTGGGTCATCCAGCGTTCTATGTTCAGGAGGCAGGATGCAATATCAGGTCGGGAGTTGGGTTTTGCGTTCAGGATTTTTAGAATTAGTTGAGTGTCGTCGGCGTAATTGTAACACAGGATGTTGTGTGAACGAATTATTGGTGGGAGGGTGATCAGGTAGAGATTGAACAGGAGGGCGGATAGACATGCTCCTTGTGGGACTCCTGTGTCGACTGGTCGGGCTTGGAAGGTAAAGTCGGAGAGTGTCGTTATTTGGTGCCTGTCTTTGAGGAACGAAGCTATCCATTTAAGGGCGGTTCCACGTATCCCTAGGGAGTGAAGGCGGTCCAGGAGGATTGAGTGGTTGATCGTGTCAAAGGCGGCCGATAGGTCGAGAAGGATTAGTGCGGCGCATCCCGCAGAGTCAGCTTTCATTTTAAGGTCATCTCAGATCGAGGTTAGGGTGGTTTCAGTTCCATGACGGGTTCTGAATCCTGATTGGGCGGGGTCCAGGAGATTGTTGGCTTCAACAAAGGCATTTAGTTGGGAGTAGGCGGTTCGGTCAATGAGTTTGGCAAGGAACTTGGTGTTTGAGATGGGGCGGTAGTTTTTGGGCTCGAGAGGGTCGAGCGAAGGTTTTTTAATTAGAGGTTTGACGTGCACCAATTTGAATGCGTCTGGAAAGATACCGGCGGAAAGGGAGGCATTTATGATAGATCTTGCGTGTTCTCCTGCGCAGGTGGAGGCAAAGATTTCTTTTAGGGTTGTGGCTGGGCAGGGGTCCAATGGTGATCCAGATGGTTTGCGGGCGGATAGGAGTTTGAGAAATTGTTCTGGTGATATTGGACTGAAGGATTCGAACGTTGGTTGCGTAGAGGTCGCAGCTGATGGGCTGGCCGGTACGGGCGGAGGATTGCCAGGTGGCTGTAAGAGAGCCAGTTTGGTGGTTAGAGTTTTTGTCCTTTCGATAGCCGTGGAGTAAAAGTGGAGGGAGAGAGAGTCACACAGTGATTGTGATGCGGTCGGGATGGTTGTGTTACAAGCCGGATTGGTGAATTTGGAGATAATTTTGTGAAGTTCTTTGCTTTGGTTTTTGCAGTTTAGGATTCGGGAGTTGTAGTGGGCCTTTTTTGCTTTCCGGATTTCGGCTTTGTACCGATACAGGTGTCGGGCTAAGGAGGTCTTGCTCTCATGGGTTTTCTCTTTCTGCCATTTGTGTTCTAGGTATTTGTATTGTCGTTTAGTGGTCTTCAGCTCAGGGGTGAACCATCTGGGGAAAAGGCCACGGCGGGTTGATGGTTTGCACGAGGGGGTGAGCCGCATCAGAGATGCGTTGAGCCATGAATCAAAGGCCTCAGGGGTTAGTTGGTTGTTGAGATAGCAGGTAGGTGGTGGAGACTGGAGGAGTGCCTCGGCTAGGTCCGGGATGATTATTAGTTTCTTCCAGCATTTGCGTATGTTTGGAGGTTCAGATGTGAGTACGGGAAGGGGTTCGGGGGAGTGGATGGTGAACGAGAGAATGAAGTGATCGGACCAGATGACAGGGGTGGGCGGCATTAGATGGGTCAGGGAGTTGGAGCTAAAGATGGCATCAAGGGTGTGTCCTTTATAGTGAGTCGGGCCGTTTATGTGGGGTTGGAGATTAATTGCACCTAAACCGTCAACCAGGGAGTATGTCATAGGGTTGGTGGGGATGTCAAGCCATATGTTGAAGTCTCCAAGAAGGATGAGGTTGGGATGGTTTGGTTGGAGGGTGGCAATAGAATCGCAAAGGTTGTTTGCGAAGTGTCTATCGTAGCCAGGGGGCCTGTAGATTATTAGGAAGCTGTGTGAGAGCGACGGGGAGAGGGATAGTTTAACGAGGAGAGAATCGCAGGATGGAATGGAGGGTTGGTTGTCGATGATTGAGGCGCGGAAGAGATTTGAAGACGAATGCTATCCCCCCTCCCATGGACGGACGGTTCAGTGGGATGAGGGAGTAGTCAGGCGGAAAGGCTTCATTAGCGATTGGGCCGAAGTCGTCAGAGAACCAGGTTTCAGTGATGAAAACTAGGTCTGGTTTGACTGAGGCGAGGAGATCAAAGATGCAATGTCTGTTTTTTGCCACAGATCGGGCGTTAAATAGGATGCAGTTCACATCGGCAGCCAAGGATGGTCTTGGTGCTGGAGCGGGATGGGGCGGTGGAGGAGCGGGTGGACGGAGGGGGGTAGGGTGGGTGATGATAGATGGGAATAGTGGGCGAGCAGAGAGATTGGCAGGCTTTGGGTGGGGTTGGAAGGCTGTGTGTGATAGGATGATCGGGTTTGGGTTGGGGGATTTGAAGGAGGGGTGTTGGCGGTTAGGAGTTTCAGTTGCAGGTGATGTGAAGTCGAGGGAGAGGGGTTTCAGGCAGGGAGAAGCCATGGGGGAAGGAGGAGATTGCTGGATAGAGGTGATGGGTCGAGACAAGGGAGGTGAGGAGTGCTGAGAGATTGAAAGGGACAAGGAACGTTTCCTCTTTAGTTTCTTTGCTGCGACTGGTGTGTGGGAGAGAGTAGGGGGGGTCGGAGGGGGAGAGGGATGCAGCTTCGGTTCTTGCTAGGGCTAGGCGTGCAGTTTTTAGGGAGGGGAAAGGGTATGGTCGGGGGGGGAGGGTGGCAGGGGTATGAGGGGAGGGTGGGAGGTGGGAGAATGCAGGGTGGGGTGTGCCAGGAATTATAGTGAGGGGAGCGGGTATGGGTAATGCTGGTGGGGTGGGGGTGGGGTTCAGGGGATGAGTGGTCTTGGGGTGAGTAGCTCGCCATCATGCCCCCCTGGCTTGGTGTTTGGAGAGGGGAAAGGCAGGGAGTGCGAAGGAGGTTGGAGAGATTTTGGAGGGGGGGGCGGGAGGGAAGGCAGATCGGAGAGTGGGGGTGGTCGTTTCTGACTGACTTTTGAGGAGTGGGTGCACTCATGATTGGTGCGAGCTTTTAGGTTGATTTAGGAGGGCTTTCTGATTGTAGTTCTGAGGCGCGGTGGTGGTGACACGCTTTTAGGCATACCTCAAGGTTCAATTGCTAGAAGATGATACTAGACTATTGGTGGTTTTCTAGATAGAATTGTAAACAGAGGTGATTTTAGTTTATTGGGTACACTTCTAAGTTCACCTGTACACAGAGAAGATATTCGGTCAGCCTCTAGATTCAATTTGCTTAGAGGGGGTATTAGATTATTAGTCACAGTTTTAGATTCTATATTACACAGATATACTGTTAGTTATACTGTTGGGATTGAATAGGGCACGGTAGTGGTGGACTTCTTCAATTCACTGTTATACAAGGAGGGCATTAGGCATGGATCTAAATCAACTTTGTAATTAGATTATTAGTCACTGTTTTAGATTCTACATTACATAGCTATGCTGTTAGTTATTTCTAAATCAGAGTTTCACCGAAAGGTTGTTGGGCACAGATTTAGATTCTATATTACACAACTATGTTTTTAGTTATACTAATAGGATTGAATAGGGCACGGTAGTGGTGGACCTCTTTCAATTCATCTTGATGCAGGGAGGGTATTAGGCATGGATATAAATCAACTTTGTAGATTATCAGTCACCGATTTAGATTCTACATTACACAGCTATACTGTTGGTTATTTCTAAATCTGAGTTTCACAGGTTGTTGAGCACACTTCTAAATTCAACTATCACCGATAGTCAATTGGGTCCACTTATAAATGTATAGACAGGCTATTGGGCACACTTCTAAATGTAACTTTCGGGGTGGGTATCTTTCTAAATTCAACTTTCACAGAGAGGCAAGTTGGGCACACATCTAAACGGACTTCTCGCGTTCTGTTCACTTCTAAATGCAACTTCTAAATGCACTTCTGAATTCAACTTTCACATAGAGGCTATTGTGCACACTTCTAAATGAGCTTCTTAATTCAACTTTTCACAGAATGGCTGTTGGGCACACTTCCAAATTCACATTTAGTCTATTGGGTACACTTCTACTTTTGACTTACCACAGACGGTCTGTTGGACACACTTCTAAATGCAAATTCTAAATGCACTTCTTAATTCAACTTTCCACAGGGAGGCTATTGGGCACACTTCTAATGCAACTTCTAAATGCACTTCTTAATTCAACTTTTTACAGGTAGGGACTTGGGTACATTTCTAAATGCACAGAGAGGCAATTGGGCACACTTCTAGATTTAGCGAGGCAATTGGGCACACTTCTAAAAGCACTTTTAAATTCAACTTTTCATAGAGAGGCAAATGGGCACACTTCTAAGTTCACAGCGAGGCTATTGGGCAAACTTCTAGATTCAGCGAGGCTGTTGGGCACATTTCTAAATGCACTTCTTAATTCAACTTTTCATAGAGAGGGAAATTGGGCACACTTCTAAATGAACTTCTTAATCCAACTTTTCACAGAGAGGCAGGTTGGGCACACATCTAAATGGACTTCTCGAGTTCTGTTCACTTCTAAATGCAACTTCTAAATGCACTTCTAAATTCAACTTTTACATAGGGGTTATTGGGCACACTTCTAAATGGACATCTCGTGTTCTGTTCACTTCTAAAATGCAACTTCTAAATGCACTTCTTAATTCAATTTTTCACGGAGAGGCAAATTGGGCACACTTCTAAATGAACTTCTTAATTCAACTTTTCACAGAGAGGCAGGTTGGGCACACATCTAAATGGACTTCTCGCGTTCTGTTCACTTCTAAATGCAACTTCTAAATGCACTTCTAAATTCAACTTACACATAGGGGCTATTGGGCACACTTCTAAATGAACTTCTTAATTCAACTTTTCACAGAGAGGCAGGTTGGGCACACATCTAAATGGACTTCTCGCGTTCTGTTCACTTCTAAATGCAACTTCTAAATGCACTTCTAAATTCAACTTTCACATAGGGGCTATTGGGCACACTTCTAAATGGACATCTCGCGTTCTGTTCACTTCTAAATGCAACTTCTAAATGCACTTCTAAATTCAACTTTCACATAGGGGCTATTGGGCACACTTCTAAATGGACATCTCGTGTTCTGTTCACTTCTAAAATGCAACTTCTAAATGCACTTCTTAATTCAATTTTTCACAGAGAGGCAAATTGGGCACACTTCTAAATGAACTTCTTAATTCAACTTTTCACAGAGAGGCAGGTTGGGCACACATCTAAATGGACTTCTCGCGTTCTGTTCACTTCTAAATGCAACTTCTAAATGCACTTCTAAATTCAACTTTCACATAGGGGCTGTTGGGCACACTTCTAAATGAACTTCTTAATTCAACTTTTCACAGAGAGGCAAATACGTGCACACTTCTAAATGAAATTCTTAATTCAACTTTTCACAGAGAGGCAAATTGGGCACACTTCTAAATGAACTTCTTAATTCAACTTTCCACAGAGAGGCAAATTGGGCACCCTTCTAATGAACTTCTTAATTCAACTTTCCACAGAGAGGCAGGTTGGGCACACATCTAAATGGACTTCTCGCGTTCTGTTCACTTCTAAAATGCAACTTCTAAATGCACTTCTAAATTGAACTTTCACATAGAGGCTATTGTGCACACATTTAAATGGACATCTCGTGTTCTGTTCACTTCTAAGATGCAACTTCTAAATGCACTTCTTAATTCAACTTTTCACAGAGATGCAAATTGGGCACACTTCTAAATGAACTTCTTAATTCAACTTTTCACAGAGAGGCAAATTGGGCACACTTCTAAATGCACTTCTAAATTCAACTTTCACATAGAGGCTATTGGGCACACTTCTAAATGAACTTCTTAATTCAACTTTTCACAGAGAGGCAAATTGGGCACACTTCTAAATGCACTTCTAAATTCAACTTTCACATAGGGGCTATTGGGCACACTTTTAAATGAACTACTTAATTAAACTTTTCACAGAGAGGCAAATTGGGCTCACTTCAAAATGCACTTCTAAATTCAACTTTCACATAGAGGCTATTGGGCACAACTCTAAATGGACATCTCGCGTTCTGTTCACTTCTAAAATGCAACTTCTAAATGCATTTCTAAATTCGACTTTCACATAGAGGCTATTGGGCACACTTCTAAATTAACTTCGTAATTCAACTTTTCACAGAGAGGCAAATTGGGCACACGTTTAAATGAACTTCTTAATTCAACTTTTCACAGAGATGCAAATTGGGCACACTTCTAAATGAACTTCTTAATTCAACTTTTCACAGAGAGGCAAATTGGGCACACTTCTAAATGCACTTCTAAATTCAACTTTCACATAGGGGCTATTGGGCACACTTCTAAATGAACTTCGTAATTCAACTTTTCACAGAGAGGCAAATTGGGCACACTTCTAAATGCACTTCTAAATTCAACTTTCACATAGAGGCAATTGGGCACACATGTAAATGGACATCTCGCGTTCTGTTCACTTCTAAAATGCAACTTCTAAATGCATTTCTAAATTCAACTTTCACATAGAGGCTATTGGGCACACTTCTAAATGAACTTCTTAATTCAACTTTTCACAGAGAGGCAAATTGGGCACACTTCTAAATGGACTTCTCGCGTTCTGTTCACTTCTAAAATGCAACTTCTAAATGCACTTCTAAATTCAACTTTCACATAGAGGCTATTGGGCACACCTCTAAATGAACTTCTTAATTCAACTTTTTACAGAGAGGCAAATTGGGCACACTTCTAAATGAACTTCTTAATTCACCTTTTTACCGAGAGGCAAATTGGGCACACCTCTAATGAACTGGGTGCAATTTGAATTTAACTTTCTCAGAGAGGATATTGGTCACAGCTTATAAGTGCACTTGGGAGCCACTTCTAAATACAGTTGGGTTCACTCCTAAATGCAATTGGGTTCAACTTTCTCAGACAGGCTATTGGTCACAACTTCCAAATGCAATTGTGTATACGTCTGAATTCAGCTTCTAAAGCACTTCAAAATCAACTTTCGCGGAGAGGTACACTTCTAGATTCGCTTTCAAAGAGAGGCTATTAGAGATTCCATCAAGTGTGGCATATGTTAACATTCACACTTCTGCTCAGAGGTGGCGCAGGCTAATTTGTGTGGTTCTTTCGGGCTACTGTACTAGTTATCATTAGACTGCAGGCTATTGAAAGGTAGGTTAGAGTGGCAGGAGCTTTCAGGAGCAGAGTAATTGCACTACGTCCCACCCAAGCCAGCACTTACAGTTTTGTCGGTGCCTAGTGTCTGTTGGCTTCCTTGGCGTCCCCTGCGGACACCGGCTGACACTCCCTGGAGTCGCCTCTGTTGGAGTTGCCCTTGGCCTCGGGGCCCTTAGCCGCTGGGGCTGCCGGGCAGGGGGCTGCCCTGGGAGGACCGGTGATGAAGGGAGGGATGGGCGGGTCAGGAGGCGGGGGGTGGGTGGTACCAGGAAGGGGTGGGAGGCTAGACCCGGAAGGCTGAGCGGATGGCCCAATCAGAGTGCGGGGCGGGCTGGGAGGCGGGCTGGGAGGCGGGAGGGCCCGAGGGGACTGGAAGAGGGAGTGGGGAGGGATGGAGGGGCAGACACGGGGCTCGAGGTGGCCTGGGAGGGCGGGGGGCTCGAGGGGACTGGAAGAGGGAGTGTGGAGGGATGGAGGGGAAGACACGGGGCTCAAGGTGGCCTGGGGGGGCGGGGGGCTCGAGGGGACTGGAAGAGGGAGTGGGGAGGGATGGAGGGGAAGACACGGGGCTCGAGGTGGCCTGGGGGGTGGGGGGGGGCTCGAGGGACTGGAAGAGGGAGTGGGGAGGGATGGAGGGGAAAAAACGGTCTCGAGGAGGCCTGGGGGGCGGGGGAGCTCCAGGGACTGGAAGAGGGAGTGGGGAGGGATGGAGGGGGAAAAACGCGGGCTCAAGGGGTTCTAGGCCCACGGAATGCCCAGAAGTTAGGGTCAGCCCACGATCCTGGTCACACACTCACCGGCAAGGCTCCCTCTGTATGATTGTATAGCTAGATGTTTCCCTTTACCAATACCAACCCTTGGTAGGTTTTTCACTATTGCCACATAGTATGACATCACTGATGCATAATGAAGTATATGAATTGTATTTTTTGAGGAAATCATTGAGAGACTGAGCGTATATCCGTTGATTTTTGTTGTAAGCTCCCCTTTTTAGATAATTGTTAATAAAACAGTAACTTGCCAGCTTCTAGGGTTTGTCTGGTTATTTGGACCCAGAATTATTCTGGTGTAATCCCATCCATTAGCAGATGCACTTTCCAAGGGTTACACGCTCAGATAGCACTTCTGCATGACAAAATGAAACTCCATCCTTTTCCATAAGTTACAATTTACGCAGAGGCAAAACCAGTTATCTTTCGGTATCTCAAAGACAAATATGTTCTTGACCTTTTGTGTGCCGTTTGACACTTCACTAATTAGACAATGGGAGGTACCTTAATTATCTTTTTTTTACCTATACTCACCAAGATGTTAGTGTCTGCAGTCTCTGCCTGCTTTGTAATTCATTGCACTGGATCTCGTCCTCCCTTCTCAGCTAATTTCTCTTGCTGCCAAGATCTGCTGCCTCCAGGGTCATGCCGCCAGCCCAATACACTGGCTGATCAGTGCCTGGCTCCCGCCTATTCAGCTGTCGTCTCCCAAAAGACAGTCTGCTCTGTCACTTCAGCCAGCCAGCAACACTGATCTGACCACTTTAAATTTCATTGTTTTCTTCTTCCTCTTCTGTCCCTGTTCTTCCTTTTTGCATGTTAAACCCCCTTCTTCCTCCCCCTTCACCTTTTAAGCTCTCTTTCTTTTGCCCTCCCCTCTATCTATATTTCTGTATGGATTCTTTACTGTTTCTCCTCCTGTTCTCAGATACTACTGCAACATCATTAATGATGCCCCTGGTCAATCAATGCCCCCCTTTTTTGGCACCACCCCCGGTACTTTCTAGCCTTTTCTGGTATTTTCTACAATGACCTCTGCACAGCAATTTTGCCCATCACACCACCGATCCCGGATGAATGTGAAACAAACCTTCTTCCTTTTAGCTTCCGGAATTGCACCAGTCTGAACAATGAAATTGTTCTTTTCAGTGCACATTCTGATGTCTCGCTGCACACTGAATCCAGTATCTGCACAATAAACTGCTGTTCAGCTTTTCAATTTTGCATTTATTTCCTAAACTAACATTATAGTGTGAATGTGCGTGCAACTACAGCCTGAAACACAGCCTATGGCCTAAATAAACCCACTGTGGGCCCAGTATAATTGCTAATGTCAATAATATTACAATTGGTATTGTTAAAAGTCAGTAATGTTAGAATTGTTAGCACTAACACCCTACACTGCACTATGCCATACATCTGCTAAATTTCCCTACATAATACCTCCTTGTTCCTGCCGAGAGCACTGAACATGGGTACTCTGCAGAAAACGAATCTCCTGGCTTAGAAGACATGTGCTCCACTCAACTGTACCCTATATTCATCAACTTTTTCTCCATTCAGGCTCGCCATGTGTAAACATTTCTGTATGTCATGGTATTATTCTGACATTCATACTCAGTACTCCATGTTTCCCTACATTACAGAGGCATGACCCTAGCTAAAATCAAGTATAATCATTCACTTATTTCATTAAATTCTGTGATTTTCGTGCAATCATGTGAGCATGTGCTTTCCCTAATATTGAAGTGTCAGCAAATAGAATTTGTTTTTTCCTTCTTTTCTAAAAATAAAAATAAAATTGTTCATAGATTAAAAGAATCTGACAACAATTGTCCATACAGGGAAGGAAATGGGCAATAAATGTCCATACCTTGAAAGAAATTACAACAAATGTCCAAACCTAGGTAACAGAGAATATTGACATGAGGATATCATAAAAGTATAATAGTGAAGAAAGAAAATCAATGAATAGATTCAGCATCCAGTGGACTTGGTGTGACATACCCATCACAAGGCCTAATGCCGGCCCTGCCTTGAGTATGTCCAGCTTGCCGGGAAGGCCTGCGTTCATGTCACAAAGTACATCCCAACAACACTGTGGATTTCCATCTCGTCATCTGGATCTCTCTTCTTCAGCCAAGAGTCTCTTTCCATCTTTTCCCCCCTTTTTGTCCAGTGGATTCCCCCTTTCTCCATCCCGCAGTGTAACCCTTGGACATCTAGCTACAGGGAACGCTGATGAAGGAAATGAGTTAGATAATCTAAACCAGAGGAGAAAGACAGACAGGTTAAGTATTAAGCAAATGCACCTTTCATTTAAAAATCCCCTTATCCTTTAATTACCAGGACAAAACATGTTATGCACATGTACATTCACTATTTAATATCGGTATACTTCTCCTTCATACCTTCAGGGACACCACATCCAACACACTTACTTACCTGCTCCGATGAACCCCTTTCCTTCCTTGTGTGAGTTGCTTACCTCACTGACATTTACCTTGATTTTAAAGTGAATGTTACACCTCTCACTCCCTACTGGTTTCTCCAGACTGTCTATCCGTTTAATCTCATGTGCAAAACGTTTGATCTGGTACACGTGGACAAATTGTTCCACAACCAGATCACCTTCCTTGGTCATTATTCTGTACACAACAGGTGAAACATTGTCCAAAATGTTGCCTTTTCACAAAATTAAATGTATACACCCGATCACCTACTTCATATTCCCTAACAGATGATTTCCTCTCATCACATGGTTTGGCACCCTCGGCTGCCCTTTCCAGATTTTGCTGTGCAAATGCAAATGCATGCTGCAAATGCTTTCCTAACTTTTCCACATATGCATGAATTGTGGATGCATTTGCCAAGTCTTGTTCATTGGTTCTGTACAACAGGTGTTGGGACAAAACCATTTTTGTGCCTGTCATGATTCCATGTATACTGAGGCTTTGTAGACTTTGATGGTGTTGGCCATTATTACCAAAGAGAGTCGCATATCCCAACTAGACCCTGCTTCAGCCCCACATTTTTTAAGAATATTAATTATATTGGTTGCAATGTTCCACACCACCACTAGAAGATGGCTGGTAGAAGATATGTAGCTTCCTTTTTACTCCCAGAATCTGCCACATCTTGGTCATGACTGCACTCGTAAAATGACTTCAACAGTATGATTCTATTCCTTGGGGTAAACCAAACCTAGAAAATTGATGATTCATTAGCAAAGTAGCCACTATCTGTGCACTGCAGTTCGGTCCCGGTATGCACTCCAACCATTTGGACATTAAACAGGTAACTGTTAACATGTACTTGTTTCCTCGTGATGATCTTTGGACTGAGCCAAATAAATCTATTTGCAAATCTGACCAGGGTAGTGTCAGACCTCTTTTCGTTAATGGTGTTCTATGTGTTGGGTGGCAGGCTGACCCTCTGCACACGCCAAACACCCGAGTACACAACTCCACATTTTGGGACATAAGTGGCCAATGCATATTCTTTCAATATTCATAATGTTTTCAGAGAACCTCTGTGTTCCACTGTTATTGCATCATGAGCATGGTGTAGCATCCGTCTCTGAAATGACATGGGGGCCACCCATTGGATCTGACCTCAAATATGTTCTCGGACCAACAGTCCGTCTTGCAGATGAAATCTCTTTTTCTCTTTTTATTCTTTAATAACACCCTCAATTCTTCTCTTCTTTTGCAGTCCTCTTCTGTAAAAGGATTTTGCTCTAGATCTGACAGATGATTGTAAAAGAGCCATATGATTCGGTGTTCTTTCTGTGCTTTGATCAAATCCTGATCAGGCACATCAAAACTCCATTGTAACACTGGTTGATCACTTGCTCCCTGAGATTTGTAACGTGTCACCACATTCAATTGGATCTCACCTAGCAAGTGCTCAATAGGAAACAGTTCCCCCATCACTGCTCCAATTTTGCCCATTGATCAGCTTTGTCATTCCCTTCCTTGTTTTCCCCTGGTATTCTTGAGTGCCTGTGTATCTTCCTCCATTGAATGTTCGTCTCATTCACTAAAACAAGATTGTCGATGGCCTGAATCAATTTTCCCTTTTTGAGTTGTATTTTGTGACATATGACCATTCATCTCAACTTCTACACAGTAAGTACTCAACAAAACTATTCCAAGCATAATCAGAGTCGGTAACCAACACTATTTCTTTCAATTTGTTTTTTACTGGTCTGGATATTGCTTTGTAAATTGCAGCCATTTCTGCCACCTGACTACTTGTGGGACGTATTCTCATGCTCACTCCTGGGATACCATCACATTTGACCCAAACATTCCCTGTTCCTGCCAGCAATTCCTTGTCAGGATCACCCCCTGCATGGTATGCACCTCCATCCACATATACAGTTGGGAGATCTCTCCACCCTTCTTCATCGAAGGCCTTGTGTGGTGATTGTTCAAATTCAGACTAATTTGTTTCTAATTCTGTATCATCTGTAGCATCTACAGATTCACAGTCATGTAAATCTGCCAGCTGCTGAGCTACTGGAATCTTTTTATTCTGCCCATATCTCACTTCCACTGGGAATCCCTGTAACACCATTGTCCATGATGTAAGTCTTTACTGGGCTAAGTTCCCTGATCTGATTCTTTTACTCTGCAGAAATTGCAGGGGCTAATGGTTAGGTGCAACAATCACCCACTCCCCTTGAATAATGAAGCGGAAGTGTTGTAATGCCCACACAATGATTAAAAGTGCTTTTTTTACATGTATTACATTTTCTTTCCACCTGTGACAATGCTTTTCTAGCATATGCAATGGTTTTGTTATTTAAAATCATGCTAATAGCGCTGACATTCATTGATCTGTGAACCCTATCTCCAGAAAGACATCTTGGTTCTTCTTTGGATAAGCCAAGCATAGGGGCTTTATCAGACAATATTTCAATTTGGATACAGCATCACATTGCACCTGCCCCCATTTCCAGGGCACTCCCTGCTTCAGTCATTTCTGCATACTCGTCAATTAATTTCCTATTCTAACGTGTCATCCCTAACAAACTATTCAAGATTTGTGAAATGTTTTAACTTTTGGATGGCTTCCACCTTTTTTTCTGTGGGTTTAACCCTTGTTCTGTCACTTCATGTCCGAAGAAATGTACCCTTTTCCACCACTACTCTGCCTTCTGCAATGACCCTTTTGCCCCAACCTTTTGCAACTGGCTGGGCACATGTCTAATTTCATTGAAATGGCTTTTTATTTTATTTTTAATATTTGTATTTTATTAATTGCCTATGGTTGTACAAAACATTTGCAATAAAAACAATCATAAAAACAACAAATGACAAAATTGTTTTTTTTAAATAGAGATAAAGACAATACAATAAAACAATGCAATACAATTATTTTTAAAATTCTCAGCACATGATGTTAAAAAGAGACAAAGCAGGTTAAAGCAGGTTATAGAAAACAGATACTGTAAATTGGTTAGTGCATTCCAAATGTAATACATTTTTTAATAGAGATGTCCAGTGAAAGTTCATTACTATTTAAGATTCTGGCCTAAAACCACTCAGTATTTAAAAAACCATCATCATGGAAAAAGCAGCTGAAAAGGTGATAGCATAAATCTTTGAAGACAGCGCATAGTATAATCAAGTGAAAGAGAGTTTCGACACTCATTGCACAATACCTGCAGATTCCCTGTGAGTGAGAAATGCCCTGTCTCACACAAACAACCTCTTTTGCCATGGGTAAATTTGATTTAAAATGTAACATCTCAAATCTGTGTTTTTTGGATGGATGTTGTATAAAATAGGAAGGCAGAGCATTAAAAGCTCTTATTGAATATTTAAGATTTAAAAGAAGTCAACAATTCAAAGTTATATCTCGGTTCCTAATCCAGTCAGATTAAAAAAGAAGCCTTTTAGTATTGATTGAGGCAACCATCAGTGCAAGTGGATCTAAATGATATCCTCTCATTATTTCCAAGGAGTCCTGTAGCCTTTTTAGCAGAACTTTACCGGAACTTGTAAACAGTACTGTGCGCAATTCAAACATCAGGGAATTTTCGGGGAGCTGCATGATAACTTTCAATAATTGCAGTCTCCTCCAATCAGCACAGGCCTGGAGAGAAATCAGGCCCATCTCATGTCACAGAACTGCAATAGGAATTCCCCTAGGGAGTAAGAGCAGCCTCTTCAGTATCATTGATTCTAGTCTGTCCCATTTGTTTGTTTAAAGACCTGTATCCACCCCATAAAGCAGACGTGGAATTGACTTTTGATGGTAGTATTTCCAAATAGGAAGAGCCGAGAATCTTCCATACTTTTTGTGAAAGGCTGATAGTTCAAAAGAATGTAATCTAATTTTATTTTTATCTAAATTAAGTCAGTTCGGTCTGAGCCTCTTTCAAAGATTTCAACTCCTAAATATTTAAAATTAAAAACCACATTTAAACAAGTGTGGTTTATGGACCGTTTTAGGTTCTGTACCTTTTTTCTTGTATAGTTTAACATTACTATTTTTGACTTAGGCACATTTCATTGTAGATTCAAAGATGTAAGATAGTAGTTAATTGCTGTCAATGATCTCTGAAGACCAATAGGGGTCAGGCCGAACAGGACTATATCGTCTGCATAGGTGAAATAGATTGTTATTAGATTTCCCAACTTTGGTGGACAGTTATCTATTTGCCTAGGGCCTTTCCCAACTCATAATGGGGCTAACATGCAACCCTGACGTAAACCGCAGAGGGTAGTTTTCCATCTGGAGTAGTTGCCATTTTTATCCAATCGGACCTTCACTTTGGTATCTGAATGTAAGGCAATTAATTTACCAATCAATCCAGGTGGGCACCCCAAATCGTGCAATTTTTGCCATAGTATAGAAAGATGTACTAGATCAAAGGCCTGAGATATATCTTGAAAGGCACAATAGATAACCCTCTTTTCTTGGATTGCCTTTGATTGTAGTAAGTGAATTGCAAAACAGCTACGGGATGTACTTAGGCCAGGTCTAACGCCAGATTGGTATTTATCAATACAGCCATTCTTTAGTGCCCAAAGCTACAATTCTCTCAGAAATGTTTTTTTATATCTTCATTTTTGATCAGGACATCATCCACACAGACCACAGTTCCTCTCTCGGCTGCATCCAGGAGTGCTTTGTTCAAGAAGATCCCAAACTCACTTCCACTATTGAGAAACCCTGAATGGGGTATGCTTCTATGCATATTGAGTCCCTTTAAACAAAAAGGCAAATAGATTTTGTATATCTTTGGCTAGGAGCACACACCAATACCCTGCTTTTCTGTTAGATCTAAGGTAGTGAAAACCTTTGACCCTTTGATCTATGCAAGGCCTTGATCAATACACCTTGAAACAGGCACCCTCTTATTTAGTTCTCTCAAGTCTGCACACAACCTCCATTGACCATTGAGCTTCAGCACTCCTAATATGGGTGTGTTTGAGGTACTGTGAATGGGTCTAATGATTCCTCTGCACTCCAATTTTTTTTTTTCTGCCAAGGACTCTATTCAGGCCTAGAGTAGCCTATATTGTCACTCAAATGCAGGTTCCCTACCATATCCTTCTCGTAAAGTAGCAACATGCAAATCAGCACGCCCACAATCATGGGCATCTTTAGCAAATACCTCCTTGAATTCTATGAATATTTTTCTCAATTGGTCTTTCACTTCTTCATTGGTACACGCACCTGCAGCATGGATGTGCTCCTCAACCATTTTAGAAAAATCTGGAAAATCATCCAACGGAAGAATTCCTGCTTGTTCTTCTAACTGCATGGCAGTATCTCGTTGGAGAGACGCCACCCTCAAGAACCTTGGCACTTCAGCCTCCACCTCAATGTGATGCTTTTGCTCTGTCTCCTTTCCATCCACTTGAAATAAGATGCAATCGTCCTGATGATCACAGATCACATCTTGTGGTTCTTAATGGTATACTGACTGAATTCTGAAAATCCCATTTGGTTTAGAGTCTAAAACCTCAGGCAGTTCACCCTGTGAGGTGACATAGCTTTCAGGAATATTCGCAATGACTGGGTTGTTTAAATCTTCTGTGTAATATGATTCCTGCATTGCCACCCCTACAGGTGTACCATCTTCCAAGTAAATGTCCGGACATCCCTTGTTATTTACCAGTATTTGAATGGGACCATCCCCAACTTCCAATAAAGGTGTGTATTCGAATTCTAGCTCCAGTTGTCTCATGGCTTCATTGAGACACACAAATGTATCAGGTTTCTTCAGTGTGTGTCCCTTCCTCTATGTCAATGCCGTTGTGAATTGCTTTGTGAATGCAGGAATGGTAACATCCTTCTTCACTTGAAGCTCAACTGCATATGGCATTATTTGAACAAAATGGCAGACGTGCCTTCTATCCTCAAATGCAGGTGCTGCTCCTCCCAGTCTAGACCAAAGCTTTTGGTTAAATTAATCTAAAACCCATACTCATTCTGTGTATGATGTCATTCCCAAATATAATTTGGATTTGGTTCCACTTACAATCCATATATTGTGATGAATGCATTCAGACCCTAGGATGATTTTCAACATGCATCTCTGCACAATTCTTTGTCCCAAATCAGGGCCATCTAAACCGAATATTTGTTGATTTTTCATTTTAAAACGTGGTATTACTTCATGGTTGAGCATTTGTTTGAACATGTTCTCACTAATAATAATTTGGCACTTATATAGCGCTACGAACCCTCAGGTATCTGAGCGCTGCTTATTATTACCCACGGTGTGTCATGCTCATTTATCGACCTCGGAAGGATGGAAGGCTGAGTTTGGCTCCACCAGGATTCGAATCTGGGTTAGCAGGCTCTGCACGGATGTCAAAGCGAGCGCTCTACTCGCTGTGTCACTTGACCGGATAAATGAAACTCCTTTCCTGTCCCAGGGCCAACACTGCCTCGATCGTTTCTGGATGCCCATTCACATGTACAGGTATCCAGGCCTGACCTTCCTTCATGTGTCTTTCTGCAATTGTTGAAATATGCTTTTCCTGATCCGACTCTGAAACCTCACTTTGTTCACAGTCTTCATCACTTAAATAGAACCGCAATGTGTTTTCATATGTGTTTGCCAGTTCTTCCTGGGATCCAAGTGAATCTCTAATGACTGCTTTTGTTTTTCTCCTTGCATTTCATCCTGGCACATGAGAATGACAGTGACACTGGGTACACAGCCATTATACACCTCCACAGCTCTCTCTGACCTAGCAATGGTGTGGCATTCATTTACAGTGCTAACCTTGCTCATCACTTTTTTAGGTTTCAAGGGCTTTTTGGCCAAAAACCACAGTACCCCATTTACCCCATCAATAATGCGTGACAGTCTCTTCAGACTTTGTTCCTAATAGAAATTGTGTCTCTTCAAAGGACGTGAACACCACTTCTTGTCTCAGTCTATGTTTCCCCACCTGGAAGTCAACTTCAGTGGCACCGTCCACCGGTATTTCTTCATATATGCAGACAAGGTGGTTTGAATGGGGAGTTCAATTTCGGTGAGGTCCCACTTGGCCAGACCCCCTGGGAGCATCTTGCGTAGTGGGCTCAACTCCCTAGCCTCCATGGGGGTATCTCCCCTCTACGGAGATGTGATATCTCATAGGCAGGGTTGGTCTGTGTGGTGCCGTTGGCGGCATATCGCTGCAGTTCGTTATGTTCCTAGCAAGAGTACCATTCTAGGCATCCTCGTTGGTTCAGCCGAGCCGACTCTGCCCACGACTTTGAAGAGAATACGTGTGGTGCCTCGGGATGTGCATCCTCGCATTGCTACTTCTATACTGGCCGCGTTTCCTCCTGGATCTTTTCCAAGGCTTTCGGCGACTTGCATGCCCCACAGTGCTACTTGCGGCTTCCTGAGACGTCTCTCTCATTGCGGTACAGTTTCTCATTTTGTATTCTGTATCGCCCTCCGATTTCCTATGGCAGACACTTACCTGTGTTTTCTGCTCCAGACCCCGAGGATTCAATTTACGAGCTCCGTACCCACGAATGCCTAAGATTCTTTCCCGAAGCTCACAACCACTGAATCACATTCTCACGGCTGTTCGGATTACGTGCCCTGCCTCCCAGCTCAGAAACCTTGGTAGGAAACCCTCCTTCCGCTGTCACCATCACTCTCCCATAGCTCTCTCTACTAAACCTCTCTTCCCTTTGTCAACAGACATCAGGGTACTCACGTTCCTTCCCATGCCAACAACAGAAAGCCTTCCACAATGTTTCAACAGTCCTTGCTTCCACCCGGCTCTGGGAAATTTGCCTACTATAAGACACCCCCGGATTCCCTCTCCTTTCCTGAATTAATCTGTTCCCTTTGCATTACAGGGTAACAGCACTGCCTTGCACGGCTACACATCAGGAAAGAGAACTCCCACACTGTCCTCCAAGTGGTTCTTGCTCCTGGGTCAGGGTTTTCTTCCCACAGAGGGTTTCCCTGGAAGCCCTGCTCCCCCTCATAGGTTTCACTGGGGAGGAGGAGGCTGGCCAATTGGATTCTCCTTTCTGCCGGTTGTTGTGCCTGCTTCAGGTTGTTTTTTTCCCTTTTCTGCATGTTGGTACGTTGTGGTATTGCAGCACTGACACTTGACAGGGGAAGGGACAAAATGTCCAGATTCATCACAATGAGAAGACCTGGGCTCCCCAGTGCCGAGCGTTAGGTGGGTTATGGAAGACAACATTTGGATGGGTAGATCTGATCTCTGCAGAGCAGAGCGATGGGCGGGTTGTGTGCGACCTATTATAGATGGGTAGATATGGGCTCCCCTGTGCAGAGCATTAGGCTGGTTGTCTGCCACATGTAATATATTGATAGGCCTGGGCTCCCCAGTGCAGAGCTTAGGTGGACTGTATGCCACCTATTATGTATTGGTAGATCTGGGCTCCCCTGTGCAGAGTGTTAGGTGGGTTGCCGTTCAATGCTGAGTTTTGTTACTCTCAAAGTATGGATTTTATGCTCGATGTATGCCCTTTGCATCGATCTCTGGGACTCACTATAAACATTTCCCAGAAAGGTTCCTGGCATCTTTGGGAAAGTGCTCCATGAAAAGGTGCAGTTCTGTAAACATGCCACCCTCTATCTACTCCAGGCTTGCCCCAGTATGGCGCCCACTTATGCACATTGATTTTGCATCACAATTCCTACACTTTGCACTATTCCTCGCCTTCCGCACCACACAACAATGTATCAGCGCATTGGCTAGTTCATACATATGCCCCTGTGTTGGCAGCCTAGGCCGAGGGGCCCGGGAATGGCAGAATAAAATCAGACTTAATACTGATGCTTGCTTTCGGGGCCTCGACTTGCTGTCGAGGATCCTCCACCTGCAGTGTGGTATGGCTCCCACTGCTCGTACTTGGGGTCTCGACTGTCAAGCATTCTCCACCACAGTGCGGTATGGATCACACCACTCGGAGTCTTGACTTGATATCGGGTGTCCTCCACACACACTGCAGTGTGGCTCATATCACTCGCACTCGGGGCCTCGACTTGCTGTTGAGCATCCTCCACCACAGTGTGGTGTGGCGCACACCGCTCATACTCAGGGTCTCGACTTGATATCGGGTGTCCTCCACGGCAGTGTGGCTCATACTACTCGCACTTAGGGTCTCGACCTGCTGTCGAGCATCCTCCACCACAGTGTGGTGTGGCTCACACCTCTCATACTCAGGGTCTCGACTTGATATTGGGCGCCCTCCACTGCAGTGTGGCTCACACCGCTCGCACTCGGGGTCTCGGCTTCCTATCGGGCATCCTCCAACACAGTGTGGTGTAGCCTAAAAAGCAGTGAAGGGCGTAACTCTAGCCAACAATAAATTAATTTCTTAAGCATTGACTAAGCAAGCAAACTGCTTTCAAAATGCCTTATTTAAGCATTTACTAAGATTATCTCATGGGTAAAAAAATGAAAATTAGCCATATAATCAATCAGTAAGCTGTTCTAAGCAGATCACTCAATGTGTTTGGAATACGTTGAAGCAAAAGGAAACACTTGAAGTGGTCTCTGCCAATCTTCCCAGTCGTTAGCAGGAGGAACTCCAAACTCCTGAAGTCAGTAGCCGCCGGACCCATATGGCGCTGTCGTCTGGGTGCCATCTTGAACACCAAGCAGGTGGTCCTGAGCGCACGCGTGCGTAACCCTGGAAACCGCTGAGAGGCTCGTTCGCTCCCTCAGGACCCAGGCTGCTGAGGAAGGCCGCTTTACAGACCACTAGTTTTTGCATAGAGTGGCGCCCGCTCAGCGTTTCGCCCGCAGTAATCACACTGTTTACCTCGGAGCCATTTCCTGCCTCACCAAATTGGTGTTTTTTTTTTTTTTTTTATCATGTGGAACCCTGGGACTTTGGGCGTCGTGATTTATGACGGGTCGGAGGTTGCTGACTTCATGCGTTTGACTTTCTTGTTGGTAAATACCTTTTTATGCTGAAGGGGCTTTTTAGGGAGAGGTGGGGGCCTGCTCCGGTGCTTCACGTGAGCTGCGCACTGACCCCTGGACTTCTCCTGCTACCTTCAAGGTGAAGAGCCCACTGGGAAGTAACGGGAGAGAGAGCCAGGGGAAAGGGCCTGGAATGAAGAACCAGGACACGCAGGTGCCTAGACTCTGCCTTGTGGGAGTTATGAAGGCGTGGTGGCAGGTGCCAGGTCTCAGGAAGTAGCCGGCCTATTCTTAATCACACAGTCAGTCAGAGACGCCGGTCAGCCATCATTTGGACTCAGAGGGCCTCAGTCACAAACCTATGCACTTGAGCAAGTCTTGTGAATGTCCTTTTCCCTGAGCATCTCGGAGAAGCTCCAGGCGTCCCCAACTTTGCCCCGTTTAGTCTCTGTGAATCCGGTATCAGGGAGAAGGGGCACACCTGGGGGCTCACGGACATCAGTGCCAAACCTTGCGAGTCAAGCCCATGCACCATTAGTGCAACACCCTCATGTTGTTTTTATGACATTCTTTGGTTTAATCATAGATTCAAGGTTTATTTATTGCGGGTCTACTTTCTGCAGTTGTGTGGCGCATGTCTCTTGGGTCTCAGTGGGAGGCACAATACATGATAGAGTCCAGGGTTCATACATCTACAAAATGCTAGTAGTGGAAGTGACATCACCGGAAGTTATGTCACATGACCTTTGACACTGATAACATCTACAAAAGGACACTGACCTTTGACACTGATAACATCTACAAAAGGACTCTACGGAAGGAGAATTAATATCGTAAGTGTAACATTTATGCAACCAAATACTATTGACAAATATAAAAAGCTGAGTTCTTGTATTTATCACAGCGCCGCTATGATATGTCAAGGAGGAGCCTCTTACTCTCCTTGTATTTATCACAGTGCCACTATGATATATCAGGGCATCTTGTTACGTAAGCAAGTTTACAAAACAAGATGGTGCTTTGAGTGATGAATTCCTGCCGTGAAAGATCAGACAACATTAGCGATAAGAAACTGCTGTGAGATTTAGAGACAAGATGCAGTTACTAATCAACAACAGATCTCCCCTGAAAAGAGAATAAGACTTTATGAAGCAGCCTAGGGGCTGAGTGATTGGTTCAAGATACAAGGAATCACTGTCCTGATGAAGGCCAAAGTATCAACTAACAGAAACCGTAGTGGATGAATGGATTTTGTAATGAAGGGCCGAAACGCTTTGGGTGTCGACATGTTTTTTATCCAATGAATTTTTGAAATTGATCGGACAAAACATAGAGATATGATGGAGTAACAAATCTCTAAGTTAAAATATATAACATTACAGAAAGAGACTGAATCATGAGGATATTTTTTCAATAAGAAATGTATAAACTGGAATAAATTAGGATTTCTCATGTATAAAAAGATGAAAAGTGGAATATCTACAATATATCATGCTCCCTGTAACAGCTTGCGATAGCGAGCAACATTATTTTTGCACTGTATGAAAAAGAACTTTACCAACCCCCTTTATTTGCACACATTTTTGTATGACTGAAGGCATTATACTACTTTTATAATGAATTTGGAAATGTGTTGAAATAAGAATGAATATTAAAACAGTGTGTATATTTTTCTAAAAAACAGTATGGAGTGTTCAATCTGCAGCTATAAAATATTGAGAAGCTGTAATTGCTACGAGGCCACTATTTGAAATCAAATCAAAAACCGAAGGAGAGGGCAGTGCGTGTTAATTGTTTTCTCCAAAAAGGGAACACAATACATGACCATGAAACTAACACAGATACAAAATCACGCCATGCATGGTGCAAGTCCCGCCCCCTCTTCCGCCCCCAGCAAGACTGGGAGAGGAACTGGTCAGCTATATAGTGTGCTATAGAAGGTCACTGACCAGCTGCAATCAAATACAGTCTCAGGAAACAACCCCCAAACTCAGTACAACACAGAGAAGCAACAGGGGCAGGGTTATTGGGGGCATTTGGAATGCCGCAGAGCCATGCCTCCAGAAAAGAAATGAGCAGGGGCGCAGAAAACTCTGCGCGCCCCCAAGCAGTAAGGTGAGGACTAACCTGATGTAGTGGGGAAAGTCGAAATCATACCCCTCCTCCCATGACGTCTGTGCCCGAAAACGCAATCTCTGAAACCACCCTCAGCATTGATGTGAGAACCAGAGGCTATTTCCCCGGAAGATCGGGAATGAGGGTAACGGTCACCAGGAGGTGGAGAAATAACGGTGTGTCTTAGAGCGCTGGCTTCCAAAAACAAACCATAAGCAATGGTCAAACCTGTCCCCATGCCACAGAAATCAGACCTATGAGCTGGATAGCTCAAGCACTCTCATCAGACATGATGGAAGCTGGGCGCACTTCACAAGTTCCGCTACCTGCTAGGCTGACTCAACCATTCATCCTGTGGAGGTTGGTGAAATGAGTACCATTAAATTAGGTAGTGATGACATCTATTATTACAGCGCTTAGAAGCAGGAGGAATCTGGCAGGATGTATAATAAGGTGATATTATTATTATGATTTTTGGAATGCAAAATGAAGAAAAATCAGCTGTCTTTGTCTGTATCATTGGGACACAGTCAACCAAGGGACCAAGGGTTGGTTATGGATACAATGAAGACTAAAGAATTCCCAACATTATTTCTTTAAATAAAAGGCAAGCACGGGAGCCGGCTTTCTGCACCTTGGCTTACCCTCGTATTGAAAGGACTCTGACAAGGAAGAGGGACCACCTGGAAGTGGATAATAGTCTGTATACAGAGGCGTTGCTAGGGGGGGCGTAGCCTCAGGTCTTTTGGTTGTAGCCCCAGATAGAAGCTCAGCGGCTACAACCAAAAGGCTATAGCTAGCCCCGAATCCTGTCAGTTCCGACATTAGCCTAGCCCCTGATCTTTTCCAGACCTAGCAACACCCCTGGTCCTCGAGGAAAATAGCAGAGCAAGCAGCTGAAAATATTACCTTGCACAACCGTCGTGAACAGGGCCGGCCTGAGAACCCGTAGCGCCCCGGCCAGCAAATGAAAAATGTGGCGCCCCTCCCCCCCGCATGACCCATGCCGTGCGGCCCGGGGTAGGAGGAGCACCACATTTTTCAATAGGTACGAAGGCTCACTATTGTTAATTAATGCGCCCGCTCGTGAGAGCGGAGCGCATTTCATTTGAATTGGGCGCCTGCCGCGCCTTCTCCCATCACGTCAGTTTGGGGGAGACCTTGAAAGACTCCACTGAGCTGGCATTGCGGGGTCTAAGAGTAGGGTGCACCACCGGCCGACCGGCCCGCCCTGCCCTAAGGCCGGCTCTGCTCGTGAAGCTAGGAGGGAAGGAGAACTTGTTTGTTTGTTCACATGATAATCAGCTGAATTCTGCAGGGTTTTGTTGCTGCAAAACATGTCGCGCTTTTCCAGAGCTTCGCCCAGAAATGTTTGAGGTCCCTGAGTAATAGGAATTAGGGACCTGCAAGGGAAAGCAGGCTGCTGCCATACACCAAAGAGCCCTCTAATATGCCCGACTGCCCTAGTGGGTCCTGCCAGTCTCATGCAGAGCAGTTGGTCATGTTAAACTTTTTTTCTGTTTTCAGTGCAGAAACAAATTCAATTATTTTTGGGATAAGAGCGCTGAGGTTTTTGGGTGCTTTTAGGGAGAAGAGGGGGTCTGGTATGCAACCTCCAAACTGTCCTTGGAGACTTCTTGGGAAATAGAACCTTTTTTTCTAAGTCCAGGAATTTTCATCTGGGTGGGAGAGGTTTGAAATAATAAGGGCCCAATTTCCATTGAGTGTGAGCATCGGAGTACGCTTACACAGAGTGCTGACTGTGATGCCGGAAATGCATCTGAGGGACAGGGCCTCTGAATCCTTGTCCTTTTTCTGTTTTTACCGTGTGTTCTGTCATGTTTTCTGCCCAGGAGTCCATGAGGGACTCCTGGCAGTGCAGCTCTCTTTTGGTTTGGTGAACAGACCCATGGGATACCCTTATGGCACCCATGGGTAGGGGTACAACCCTGTGCCCCTAGTGTATGTTTTTGGGCACCTGTGGGTGGCCCACAGAGCAGGGTATGGGCTGGTGGCAGCTCCATGCTAAACTTGACAGGTGCTCTGGGTGTCCTCCATTTTGGGATACCCAGGCCCTGCCATTGGGATCAGTTGATTCCTGATAGAAACAAGATGGCCCCTGTGGCCTCTTGCTTTCTATTGCCTGTTGTCTTGTTTTTCCCAAAGTCCTGGGAAGCCCTGGCTCTGTCCCTTCCCCCTGGCTGGCTGTTGGGTGGAAGTTCCATATATGGTGTTGTTGTGAAGGCCCAGCTAGACTGACTGGAGCCTTCCCAGTGACTGTATGTTATGGGTACCTCCTGTGGGTGGGACCTGGGTGAATGGAGTGTGTGACCAATATACACTCCTTGTTGTGGTTGTCTGGTTTCTGGCATGAGAGACAAAGACTGAGACAGCCCTGCCCGAAACTGGCCTGAATGCAGTGTGTAGTGTTGAATGGCTGGGTACTTGTCCCAATCCACATTCCTTGTTGTGAGTGTCTGAAAGGGAGGAGTGTGGCCTGAATGCACTGTGTGCCTGATTGGCTGACTGACTGCATGAATGCCCTTCTGTGTGATTGGCTGCTGTGTGTGTGCCAGCAGTGTGGATGAGAGACAGAATAGTATATCTGGGGACCTCTCACCACTGGAAATTGTTCAGAAGCATTCAGAAGCTGAGTCTCCACTCAAGAGTAACTGGATTTGCTGATCCTCGACGTCCAGCTGGAAGAAGAAGACTTGCTGTGGCATTTGCTTCGACGGAACTGAAGGTTGTCGAAATCGTCGAGGACTGACCCGAGAGAGGACCTGGTAAGGCGCCCTCTTCCCGTGCTCCGAGGGACCATCGAGCACCGCTGAATCTTCGCCGAAGCTCCCTGGACGCCCGACCATCGAAAGGCTGCCGACCGGAGAAGGGGACTGCCGAGGAGACCGAAGTAAAGCACCCGGACATCGACGCTGTCGAAGTCCATTGCCGTCGACCAGGGTTCGCAGGTCTGTGCAACCGCTGGAGGCCCGTCGAAGTTGTGTTGCCCAGCCGTGGGAACCACTTGACGCCGAGCCGCCGACGACCGGAGCCGTCCGCTCCTTGCCTAAGAACATTTGACTCGAAGGACTCCCTCGTCCGCACCGTCGACCGCTTTTGCCCTGCCGGAGAAAGTCAAGGACGACCAACGCGCCGAGGAGAATCCGCCGGTGGGTTTCCCGCCACCTCACGATCCCAAAGACTCGAGCGACTCGACGCCCTTGCTGGGCTCCCGTCTCTACAATCTTTGCGGTCCAGAACTATTGTCATCGAGGTGCCCCGCACACCTCCGCCTTGCAGGACGCCGACGCCCCGACGCCGACGAGCACCGCTCGGACGAAGCTGCCGCCTCCTCGACATCGTTCTACCTCGTTTGTCGACGGACGTTCGACGCCCCGTGTCTCCCACTTGAAAGGGAAGGCATTCAAGACGGGCCGTCGATTCCCCGTCGCCGAACCCCGAGGTCTTCGACGGTTCTCGACGCCTCTCGACGATCCGTGACTCCTGCTTTAAAGGGGGTCATTCAAGAAGGATCTGTCGACGCCTCTTCGAAGAACTCGACTCCACCAGGTACATTGGGGGGGTAAAAACATTGTAGGAGAGAATAAGACTGTTGAACAATATATGGACTGGGCTTGTGTTATATCTCTTTATTTTACAGGTTGCCCAGGTGGGGGGATCTCCACACAGAACTGTGTCCAGTAGCAAGGGCCAGTCTTCTGCCTATTGTTTCAACCCTCTGGTATCTCTCCTCTCTCTATTGCTGGTTTCCTTCTTATTGATCCGCGTGCCATTGCTACAGTATTGTGAATGCACTGTTATGAGGTCTAATATTAGTGGTACCACTTTAGAATTGTAGATATTTATCATTATTGGTTTTCCTGAGCACAAAGTGCGTTGTTGTGATAAGTGTACATAACCCTTGAATATTAATTATATAAAGACTGTGTTTTCAGTAATACAGTGTGTGGACATTCCTTTGTGGGGGCTTGGGGATACACTGTACTTAAGAACCAGCCTGCATCACCTCCTGAGAAGCTAGGCCTTGATTGCTCGTCCATAGCTACCGTATTAGAGAATCTTGGCTGGGGTCCTCTGTGCCTCTCCTCTACCATATAGAGAGCGGAAGTACAGACCCCCCCACCGGTCTTGACAAGCTGGTGGCAGCGGTGGGATGCTTATGGTTTTAAGACTCAGTGTATAACCGTGCCACTTACAAAATATCCGCACTTTATTAGATTAAGGTTTGGGTGTGTACCAAATAACTGCATTACAGGCAATGGAGCCCATTGCAAATGGTAAATTGACTCGGATGAGCTTAGAGGCTCTCCAGAGTGCTTGTGAAGCCAGGGAGTTAGACTTTGTGGATAAGTCTAGGGCTGAGCTGATAGCTGCCCTGGTGGACTACCAGACTGATGGTGAAACCCTTGATGAAGGGGGGGATGCAACCAGTGAGGACTCTGCCCCTGGGGTTGTCGCTGAATCTGTTTCTGGGAATGCCACCATTCCTGCTGCCTCTGTTCCAAACCCCAGCAATTCCATGGAACTTGAGTTATTAAGGATGAAATTGGCCTTTGAATATCGCAAGTTGGAAATAGAAGCTGAGCTTAAGAAAGAGGAGCTGGCACAGCAAGTGGAACTCAAGAATAGGGATCTTGCGCTCAAAGACAAGGACACTGAATGTCAGAGAATCCAGCTAGAGAGAGCTAGAGTGGAGACTTCAGCTAGACCAATTGAGAGTGGCAGGTCCCCAGCCACCAAGTTTATGAAAGATTTGGTTGGTGTGTTTGTGGAGGGTTCAGATATCCTCCAATGGATTGAAGCGTTTGAAATGGCTTGTGCAATTCATGATGTAGATAAAAGAGATTGGGCTAAGTGTTTGTTAAGCAGAGTGCCTCAAACTGGATATGACTGTATTCTGAAGCTGAGTGTGGAGGAAAGGGGTCAGTATGAGTGTATGAAGTCTGCTTTGATTGCCAAGTTTGGCAAGACACCTACCCAATACCTTAAAAGGTTCAGGGATTTTAAGAAAAGAGAGAATGTGTCTTGGGTTGACTGGGTGAGTACTGCGCACATGAACATGATGGGGTAGATTGACGGTTACAAGGTGAAAACTTTTGTTGAGTTGTCCCACCTCTTGTTTTTTGAGCATTTTTCTGAAGCCTGTTCACCAGAGCTGCGTCAGTATGTGGCTGACCAGAACATTTTGGACCCCTTTAAGCTGGCTAGGTTGGCTGACAAGTGGGTCTCCCACCGGGTGTCCCCTAAGGACTCCAGTGGGAAGGACAAGGACAAAGAAAAGGGGACCTCTCAGAAAGCTGAGGAGTCCCAAAAGCAATCACAGTCGGGTAAACCAAAACCTTCCTCTCCTAAGACCCAAAAATCTAGTGGGGATAAGTCCTCTGTGGGTGGGAATAAGAGTAGTGGTCCACCTGCTGCAAAGCAGGTTCCCAGTGGTTCCAGTACCGTACCCCGCACTCCTGGCACTTGTTGGGATTGTGGGGCTCTGGATCACAAAAGGGGTGACCCCAAGTGTAAAGGTAAGGCACTTGGAGTACAGGCTGTCAGCCTGACCTACCCTTACCCCGTGGCTGAGGTGGAGGCCACTGTACTCCCCTCCTCTACAGGAATCACATTTGGTGCTCCGGTAGAGATTTCCTTAGTGTCCCTTGGGGCCTGGGACCAGTACGCAGAAGTACTGGCAACTATCCCGCAGAACACCCGTAGGTTTTTGAGAAGTGTCCTCTTGAATGGCCAGCCTTCTACTGGTTTGAGAGACACTGGGGCAAGCATGACAGTGGTGGACAGGACCCTGCTCAAGCCAGAGGACTATGTAGGTGCTCCTCTGAGAACCACCAGGTTAGCTGGTGGGCCTCCCAAATTATCGCCTGTAGCCCTAGTCACACTCATGATTGGAGACAAGACAGCAAAGCTTCCTGTCCTGGTTCAGGACAATGTCCCTGCTAACATTCTGTTAGGAAATGATCTAGTAGAGTTGGGGTTGATCTCGGATGGTCTTCCCATGACTGCTGCTGCAGTCACTAGGTCACAGGTGACACCGGGTCTGGCTGTGAGTCAGGTACCCGAGCCAAAGGCGAGGCCTAAGGCAAGAAGAAGGAAGACCAAGAAGGCCACCTCTGTGGAGGGAACACCTTCTCTTCCTGCTGTTCCGACAGCACCCATTGGGATCCATGCTCCGGACGGGCTGGGTCCAGTGGAAAACCCAAACTCAACTCCTGTGGGAGAAGAGACAGAAGACTCTCCTGTGGGAGAGGTTCTCAACCCGGAGGATCATCCCGACCTTCAATGCTTGTTAGCTGAAGGGGGACCCTCCCGGGCAGACTTCTGTAAGGGACAGAGAGAGTGCCACTCTCTCGAGGGCCTGAGGAAACAGGCCCTGTCCCAGGCACAAGGTGAAGTGCCTAGGACATTCAAGATTTATTGGGAGGGTGAGCTCCTTGTTAGTGAGCCCACTAAGCCCGAACCTGGTGCCCGCAAGGGGTTGGTGGTACCCCAGGTTTACAGGCCCTTCCTACTGCAGTTGGCGCATGAGGTGCCCTTGGCTGGTCATCTTGGGACCAAGAAGACTAAGCAGAGGCTCTCTGCCCATTTCTACTGGCCACGGATGGGAGTAGAGGTGGAGTCCCACTGCAGGACCTGCCCAACTTGTCAGTTGTCTGGCAAGACTGGAGGCAGGGTCATTGCCCCACTGCAGCCATTACCAGTGGTTGGCACACCATTTGAGAGGGTGGGCATCGACATCGTCGGTCCCCTTGACCCTCCCACTTCAGGTGGACATCGGTTCATCCTGGTCTTGGTAGATCATGCCACCAGGTACCCTGAGGCAATACCCCTTCGGACTGTTACTGCCAAGGTGGTTGCCAGGGCTCTCCTGGGCATTTTCACCCGTGCTGGATTCCCCAAGGAGGTTGTCTCTGACCGAGGATCCAACTTCATGTCTAGTTACATGAAAACCATGTGGAAAGAGTGCGGGGTAACCTACAAGTTCTCCACCTCTTACCACCCCCAGACCAATGGTCTGGTTGAGAGATTTAACAAAACTCTCAAGGGCATGCTAGGTGCTTTGGAAGAGCCCCTAAGGAGGAAATGGGATCTCCTCCTGCCATGCCTGCTGTTTGCTTACAGAGAGGTACCTCA
The DNA here is from genome assembly GCF_040938575.1 of Ambystoma mexicanum. Lineage (NCBI taxonomy): Eukaryota > Metazoa > Chordata > Amphibia > Caudata > Ambystomatidae > Ambystoma > Ambystoma mexicanum. Next base: position 1,246,493,908 of record NC_090933.1, on the reverse strand, counting down.
AGAGGGTGTTGGTTTCAGCCCCTTTGAGTTACTCTTTGGACATCCCCTGAGGGGGCCCCTCGCCTTGATCCGAGAAGGCTTGGAAGCCACCCCTCCAGGTCCCGCCAAGCAAGTGGGGGACTATGTGTTAGGCCTCAGGCGGAGGATGACACAAATGATGGGTCAGGCAACAGCAAATCTCAAGGCCAGCCAGGAATTGAATAAGTACTGGCATGACCTGAAAGCTTCGCAAGTGGATTGGACTCCGGGACAGGAAATCCTTGTGATGGAGCCTACCAAGCCTAGAGCTTTGGCAGACAAGTGGACTGGACCCTTCAGGATCATCTCCAAGATGGGCGAAGTCAATTATCTGGTGGACATGGGAGCCTCTGGGGTAGCCCCCCAGGTATTCCATGTCAACAGGCTCAAGCCTTTCCACAGGCGAGCAGAGGTCTCATGTCTCTTGCTAGCTTCAGGGCAAGAAGAGGATGAGAGTGAGCCCCTTCCTGATTTGCTGCATAGCAACCCTCAGGATGGCTCAGTGGAGGGAGTACAACTCTCTCCAGATTTGACAACAGAGCAGCAGAGGGCCTGCCGGGCTTTGCTCCAGCAGTATGCCCCTCTGTTTTCACTGACACCGGGCCTTACACCGTGGTGTAAGCACGAAATTGACACTGGTGACAGTGTGCCTGTCAAAAGCAGGAGCTATCGTATGTCAGATACCGTCAAAAACCACATCCAGGCTGAGGTCGCCAAGATGTTGGATCTGGGTGTTATTGAACCCTCCACCAGTCCCTGGTCCAGTCCAGTGGTCCTTGTCCCCAAGGCAAGTTCCCCGGCGGGTACCAAGGATTGGAGGTTCTGTGTGGACTACCGAGGAGTCAATGCCGTCACCAAAACTGACGCGCACCCATTGCCCAGAGCTGATGAGCTCGTGGACACTATAGGTGCTGCCAAATTTGTGAGCACCTTTGACCTTACCTCAGGCTATTGGCAAATAGCTCTGACGGACCATGCCAAGGAAAAGACGGCATTCTCCACACCTGAGGGACTCTACCAGTTTAGGGTCATGCCCTTTGGGTTGAAGAATGCCCCTGCCACCTTCCAGAGATTGGTCAACCATGCGCTCAGTGGGCTGGAAGCCTTTTGTGTGGCTTACTTAGACGACATTGCCGTCTACAGTTCCACCTGGGAAGAGCATTTGACACATCTGGATAAGGTGTTGCAGGCCTTGAAAAGGGCTAACCTCACTATCAAGGCCACCAAGTGCCAGATAGCTCAGGGGAAAGTTACCTATCTTGGTCATGAGGTAGGAGGGGGTCAAATCCAACCTCTCTCCAGTAAAGTACAGGACGTACAGAACTGGGAGACTCCCACTACTCAAACCCAGGTGAGAGCCTTTTTGGGCCTCACTGGGTACTATCGCAATTTCATGGCAGACTATGGAACCATAGCTGCCCCCCTGACAGCTCTAACTTCACCCAAACAGCCTAGGAAGGTTAATTGGACTGAAGACTGTCAGAGGGCCTTTGATGGCTTGAAAGAAAGTCTGTGTAGGGCACCTGTGTTGAGTGCGCCTGACTACAGCCGACCCTTTATCGTCCAGACGGATGCCTGCGACACCGGAATTGGAGCTGTCTTGTCCCAGTTAGATGACAAAGGGAGAGAACATCCTATCATATTCATCAGTAGACAACTCAAGGGTAGAGAACTTAGGTGGGCTACTGTTGAAAAGGAATGTTTTAGTATAGTTTGGAGCCTTAGGCGTTTTAGGCCCTACCTTACGGGGTCCACCTTCAAGGTCCAAACAGATCATAAGCCCCTGAAGTGGCTTATGCAGATGAAGGGTGAGAATCCGAAATTGCTCAGGTGGTCGATTAGCCTACAAGGGCTAGACTTCACCATAGAGCACAGACCAGGGAAGAGTCACGATAATGCAGATGGCCTTTCCAGAAGGTATGTTGACCGTCTGGATGAGGGTGTCTATCCCGTGGGAGATTAGGCACCCTCCACCTCAGTCTGGGGGGGGCGACTGTGATGCCGGAAATGCATCTGAGGGACAGGGCCTCTGAATCCTTGTCCTTTTTCTGTTTTTACCGTGTGTTCTGTCATGTTTTCTGCCCAGGAGTCCATGAGGGACTCCTGGCAGTGCAGCTCTCTTTTGGTTTGGTGAACAGACCCATGGGATACCCTTATGGCACCCATGGGTAGGGGTACAACCCTGTGCCCCTAGTGTATGTTTTTGGGCACCTGTGGGTGGCCCACAGAGCAGGGTATGGGCTGGTGGCAGCTCCATGCTAAACTTGACAGGTGCTCTGGGTGTCCTCCATTTTGGGATACCCAGGCCCTGCCATTGGGATCAGTTGATTCCTGATAGAAACAAGATGGCCCCTGTGGCCTCTTGCTTTCTATTGCCTGTTGTCTTGTTTTTCCCAAAGTCCTGGGAAGCCCTGGCTCTGTCCCTTCCCCCTGGCTGGCTGTTGGGTGGAAGTTCCATATATGGTGTTGTTGTGAAGGCCCAGCTAGACTGACTGGAGCCTTCCCAGTGACTGTATGTTATGGGTACCTCCTGTGGGTGGGACCTGGGTGAATGGAGTGTGTGACCAATATACACTCCTTGTTGTGGTTGTCTGGTTTCTGGCATGAGAGACAAAGACTGAGACAGCCCTGCCCGAAACTGGCCTGAATGCAGTGTGTAGTGTTGAATGGCTGGGTACTTGTCCCAATCCACATTCCTTGTTGTGAGTGTCTGAAAGGGAGGAGTGTGGCCTGAATGCACTGTGTGCCTGATTGGCTGACTGACTGCATGAATGCCCTTCTGTGTGATTGGCTGCTGTGTGTGTGCCAGCAGTGTGGATGAGAGACAGAATAGTATATCTGGGGACCTCTCACCACTGGAAATTGTTCAGAAGCATTCAGAAGCTGAGTCTCCACTCAAGAGTAACTGGATTTGCTGATCCTCGACGTCCAGCTGGAAGAAGAAGACTTGCTGTGGCATTTGCTTCGACGGAACTGAAGGTTGTCGAAATCGTCGAGGACTGACCCGAGAGAGGACCTGGTAAGGCGCCCTCTTCCCGTGCTCCGAGGGACCATCGAGCACCGCTGAATCTTCGCCGAAGCTCCCTGGACGCCAGACCATCTAAAGGCTGCCGACCGGAGAAGGGGACTGCCGAGGAGACCGAAGTAAAGCACCCGGACATCGACGCTGTCGAAGTCCATTGCCGTCGACCAGGGTTCGCAGGTCTGTGCAACCGCTGGAGGCCCGTCGAAGTTGTGTTGCCCAGCCGTGGGAACCACTTGACGCCGAGCCGCCGACGACCGGAGCCGTCCGCTCCTTGCCTAAGAACATTTGACTCGAAGGACTCCCTCGTCCGCACCGTCGACCGCTTTTGCCCTGCCGGAGAAAGTCAAGGACGACCAACGCGCCGAGGAGAATCCGCCGGTGGGTTTCCCGCCACCTCACGATCCCAAAGACTCGAGCGACTCGACGCCCTTGCTGGGCTCCCGTCTCTACAATCTTTGCGGTCCAGAACTATTGTCATCGAGGTGCCCCGCACACCTCCGCCTTGCAGGACGCCGACGCCCCGACGCCGACGAGCACCGCTCGGACGAAGCTGCCGCCTCCTCGACATCGTTCTACCTCGTTTGTCGACGGACGTTCGACGCCCCGTGTCTCCCGCTTGAAAGGGAAGGCATTCAAGACGGGCCGTCGATTCCCCGTCGCCGAACCCCGAGGTCTTCGACGGTTCTCGACGCCTCTCGACGATCCGTGACTCCTGCTTTAAAGGGGGTCATTCAAGAAGGATCTGTCGACGCCTCTTCGAAGAACTCGACTCCACCAGGTACATTGGGGGGGTAAAAACATTGTAGGAGAGAATAAGACTGTTGAACAATATATGGACTGGGCTTGTGTTATATCTCTTTATTTTACAGGTTGCCCAGGTGGGGGGATCTCCACACAGAACTGTGTCCAGTAGCAAGGGCCAGTCTTCTGCCTATTGTTTCAACCCTCTGGTATCTCTCCTCTCTCTATTGCTGGTTTCCTTCTTATTGATCCGCGTGCCATTGCTACAGTATTGTGAATGCACTGTTATGAGGTCTAATATTAGTGGTACCACTTTAGAATTGTAGATATTTATCATTATTGGTTTTCCTGAGCACAAAGTGCGTTGTTGTGATAAGTGTACATAACCCTTGAATATTAATTATATAAAGACTGTGTTTTCAGTAAAACAGTGTGTGGACATTCCTTTGTGGGGGCTTGGGGATACACTGTACTTAAGAACCAGCCTGCATCACCTCCTGAGAAGCTAGGCCTTGATTGCTCGTCCATAGCTACCGTATTAGAGAATCTTGGCTGGGGTCCTCTGTGCCTCTCCTCTACCATATAGAGAGCGGAAGTACAGACCCCCCCACCGGTCTTGACACTGACAAAGGGCCAGATTCGTGATCCAGCAAAATATGTTTCTCCATATGCAGAAAAATCCATTTGCAATGAACCCTTATGGTCCTTTAATTGAGGTAACACATCGTATGATGGAGGGGATGCAGAATAACTCTTATACCAAATGATAAGACCGACTCAGGAAGTTGGCAAAATGTCTCATCGGATTGTTTTATTTTCATTTGTCTAAAACAGGGAGTTACAACGGACATCAATGGACGTCGCACAAGCTCGCTCAGCGTATTTCATAAAAAATTACATTCATATAGCAAGAACTCGTCATTTGTGACGTCATACTACGTGGCAAACTAATAAAACCTATTGGAGATTGTGGTTGGCTTAAAGGGAATATCTAAGTATACTTTCTATAAGGGTTGGGATTGTGATTGGATCTCTACAGCAAGGTGGACAACTTATGCCCACCCCTAGTGCAAGTCATCTTCAACCGTATTAAGTACACGGTACATGAGTGGCTCTCAAACTATAAGGCCCTTCGTTATGTGGCCTTCTACAATTGGTTGGCATGCTTGTACCCTTCTAGTCTATTTGATTCACTAGCAGCACGTAAGCTGGTACTCCAGGTGTCAGTGGGTGGACTTCACCATGTCTCCCCACCCAATTAACCGAACATCTCTCATCACTCATGCCGTCTGCTATTCGGATTGTCTTTGAACTTGGCCTTGCAAAGTATCATTGCTCCTGAGAATAAAAGGGAGTATAGGGACATTCTTATCACAGTTCAGGTCTGCACATCTAACTCCTACTTTCATCCTTAGCTCACGTGACGGAAGACCGTACTTTGGCCTGTTTTGCAGTATTTAATTGCTTGAATTAATAGACTTGGTACTCATGGTGTTATTTCCTCACACTTTAACAAGGGCTGATTCGGCTTCTCGTGTTCACTGTACTTCAAGGACTGAAAACTGGTTTTGGCTGCTTCAGCCTTTGACACCAGGCCAGACAGCTCTCCTCAGTCTTTCGTCGAGTTTCAGTTACTTCTTTGCTGTGACACATACACAGCTATTAATACTTCCTTCTCCGTCGGTTTGCGCTTTCTAAAATTGTGACATCGAATATCCAGATTCTTTATAATGGCGGCACCACCGGCAATCTATTCACTACGTATAGCCAGCCTTATGATTACTTAGTCTACTTGCGTTGCTGCATCTGTACAGATATAAAACTGGTTGCATTTTCTGCAGTGTTCTTCACGCGTGCAATCTTCATTCCGCACATTAAAGCGTACTTGATTCTCTATTTCATCATCAGATTCTATAAGGACTATACATTCTTTTCTTCAGCCCCTCTTCTCAGTGCGTCACGCTTGCTTCTTGTGACGTCGCCAGCTTCTCTTTCTCTCATTTTCATATTCCTTCGGGGATCACTTCCAGGAGATTGTCCGTTCTCCGAGGATGCATCATATAGGGTCTTCTTAATGGATACATCGCCTCAAAGGCTCTTCGTGCAATAGGCACCATCACTGGTTTTGCGCATGTCACAATTTCCAGCGTCCAGCACACAGGTAGCAGGGGGGCCGGACCTCCGGTAGAGGCATTTGGCTGCTCCTCTACAGCACCCGCGAATATAGTCTGTTGTGCTGCTTCTAAAGATGCAAAGGAATGGTTACAAACTCAGTTTGTTCGGCCCAGCGGTGAGACACGCCCACGGATGACGACTTGAACGTATGATAAGGATGCTTGTGAAATTGCTGGTTTAGATTGTTGCTCAAACAGCATGAAGTCTAAACTTCTCAGTTCGAATCATACAAAGTTCTGGCATAGCAGGCTAGGCTTCCACACACTTCCAAATACATTCTATTTAGATCAGAACCTTACTGGTAAGCACAAACAAGAAGACGAGCAGAGACTGGCCCATTCTCACCATCCCAGCCTTGACATTTTCAGGTAGGGCCTTTTGGGTCAAAATCATTGAAGAACAGCTTGATTCCATATGTTTAGCAAGCAAGAAACCTCTAGCTATTAAGCTCATTATAAATAACCCATTACAATTACAAGGCACCCACATCTGGACATATACACGGTCACTTAGGGAGACAAACTGAACCAACATGCATTGGCAAAGTCAACAGTCTGGGCCTTTGAGTAGGCATGGGATAGGAATATTATAGGCACTGCGATAAGGGTGACAACTGGCCATAAAATGGGAAGAAAGAGTTCCCAAAAGGGTATGTGATGTACCCTGGGCTAGGTAGGTAAGACAAGGGGCAGGAACCAGTCTGACTCTGGTAGGGGCATAAGGAAATTCTTCTTTATTCTTGGTTACAGGTCACAGGTGGTAGAGCAAAATCTATGCATCCACTCTGGTTCCTATCTTCACTCCAAATTCCCAGCCACCTTTCTTGGAACCTCCAGATCCCCCAGGCTCCACACACCTCACCACATTCCACAAGGCCTCTCAATGCAATCAAACAGACACATGCACTCAACATATCTTCTTCCCTAAAAACAAAACAGTTGTGAAGGCTCGGCCAAATGCCAGCCTTCAACATGCCAGGACAAACAATCTAAAATAAACCAAAACTCCTCCTATCCTGTCCTCCCACGCCAGAGTCTCGGGACTGCCACGCCCAAGCACAACCTTGCCAACCATTGACAACATTTCATACCAACAATCACAACCACCAAAGGGACTGTAGAGCCTCTTCCTGGGAATCACTGCAGTTACTTCTCCTCTGAGACAGCCGCCTAACTCTCAGGGTGGCCTCTTCCTGGGCATCACTGCAGTTCCTCTTCCTGTGAGACATCCTCTAGTTTCTCAGTGGAGCCTCTTCCTGGGCATCACAGCAGTTCCTCCTCCTGTGAGACATCCTCTAGTTTCTCAGTGGAGCCTCTTCGTGGGCATCACTGCAGTTACTTCACCTCTGAGACAACCTCTTGTTTCTCAGTGGAGCCTCTTACTGGGCATCACTGCAAATACTTTTCCTCTGAGGCAACCTCTTGTTTCTCAGTGGAGCCTCTTCCTGGGCATCACTGCAGTTACCTCTACTCTGAGACAACCTCTTGTTTCTCAGTTGAGCCCCTGCCTATGCATCACAGCAGTTCCTTCTCCTCTTAGAATGCCTCTTCTCAGTGGTGCCCCTTCCTATGCATCACTGCAGTTGCTTCTCCTCTGGGACAACCCCTTATTTCTGAGTGGTGCCCCTTCCTATGCATCACTGCAGTTGCTTCTCCTCTGGGACAACCCCTTATTTCTGAGTGGTGCCCCTTCCCATGCATCACAACAGTTCATTCTCCCATGAGACAGCCTCTTGTTTTTCAGTGGAGACCCTGTCTATGCATCGTGTTTCTCAGTGGACCCCTTCCTATGCATCACTGCAGTTCCTACTCCTCTGAGACAACCTCTTGTCCTCTTAGAAACCCTATTGTTTCTCAGTGGAGCCCCTGCCTATGAATTTTGTTTCTCAGTGGACCCCCCCACTATGCATCACTGCAGTTCCTTCTCCTCTGAGACAACCCCTTGTTTCTAAGTGGAGTCCCTTCCTATGCATCACTAGAGTTCCTTCTCCTCTGAGACAGCCTCTTGATTCTCAGTGGAACCCCTTTCTCTGAATCACTGCATTTCCTTCTCCTCTGAAACAACCTCTTTTTTCTCAGTGGAGCCTCTTCCTGGGCATCACTGAAGTTCATTCTCCTCTGGAACATCGTGTAGTTTAGGAGTGTTTCCCCTTCCTGGGCATCACTGCGGTTACTTCTCCTCTGAGACAGCCTCTTGTTTCTCATTGGGGACCCTGCCTATGCATCTTGTTTCTCAGTGAAGTCCCTTCCTCTGCATCACTGCAGTTCCTTCTCTTCTGAGACAACCTCTTGTTTCTCAGTGAAGCCCTTTCCTATGCATCACTGCAGTTCCTTCTCCTCGGCGACAACCTCTTGTTTCTCAGTGGAGCCCTTTCCTAAGCATCACTGCAGTTCCTTCTCTTCTGAGACAACCTCTTGTTTCTCAGTGGAGCCCTTTCCTATGCATCACTGCAGTTCCTTCTCCTCGGAGACAACCTCTTGTTTCTCAGTGGAGCGCTTTCCTAAGCATCACTGCAGTTCCTTCTCCTCTGAGACAACCTCTTGTTTCTCAGTGGAGCCCTTTCCTAAGCATCGCTGCAGTTCCTTCTCCTCGGAGACAACCTCTTGTTTCGAAGTGGAGCCCTTTCCTAAGCATCACTGCAGTTCCTTCTCTTCTGAGACAACCTCTTGTTTCTCAGTGGAGCCCTTTCCTATGCATCACTGCAGTTCCTTCTCCTCGGAGACAACCTCTTGTTTCTCAGTGGAGCCCTTTCCTAGGCATCACTGCAGTTCCTTCTCTCCTGAGACAACCTCTTGTTTCTCAGTGGAGCCCTTTCCTATGCATCACTGCAGTTCCTTCTCCTCGGAGACAACCTCTTGTTTCTCAATGGAGCCCGATCCTGGGCATCACCACAGTTCCTTCTCCTCGGAGACAACCTCTAGTTTCTCAGTGGAGCCTCTTCCTGGGCATCACTGCAGTTCCTTCTCCTCGGAGACAACAACTTCTTGTTTCTCAGTGGAGCCCTTTCCTAAGCATCACTGCAGTTCCTTCTCCTCTGAGACAACCCCTTGTTTCGCAGTGGAGCCCTTTCCTAAGCATCACTGCAGTTCCTTCTCTTCTGAGACAACCTCTTGTTTCTCAGTGGAGCCCTTTCCTATGCATCACTGCAGTTCCTTCTCCTCTGAGACAACCTGTTTCTCAATGGAGCCCCTTCCTGGGCATCACTGCAGTTCCTTCTCCTCTGAGACAACCTCTTGTTTCTCAGTGGAGCCCTTCCCTAAGCATCGCTGCAGTTCCTTCTCCTCGGAGACAACCTCTTGTTTCGAAGTGGAGCCCTTTCCTAAGCATCACTGCAGTTCCTTCTCTTCTGAGACAACCTCTTGTTTCTCAGTGGAGCCCTTTCCTATGCATCACTGCAGTTCCTTCTCCTCGGAGACAACCTCTTGTTTCTCAGTGGAGCCCTTTCCTAGGCATCACTGCAGTTCCTTCTCTTCTGAGACAACCTCTTGTTTCTCAGTGGAGCCCTTTCCTATGCATCACTGCAGTTCCTTCTCCTCGGAGACAACCTCTAGTTTCTCAGTGGAGCCTCTTCCTGGGCATCACTGCAGTTCCTTTTCCTCGGAGACAACAACTTCTTGTTTCTCAGTGGAGCCCTTTCCTAAGCATCACTGCAGTTCCTTCTCCTCTGAGACAACCCCTTGTTTCGCAGTGGAGCCCTTTTCTAAGCATCACTGCAGTTCCTTCTCTTCTGAGACAACCTCTTGTTTCTCAGTGGAGCCCTTTCCTATGCATCACTGCAGTTCCTTCTCCTCTGAGACAACCTGTTTCTCAATGGAGCCCCTTCCTGGGCATCACTGCAGTTCCTTCTCCTCGGTGACAACCTCTTGTTTCTCAGTGGAGCCCTTTCCTAAGCATCACTGCAGTTCCTTCTCCTCGGAGACAACCTCTTGTTTCTCAGTGGAGCCCTTTCCTAAGCATCACTGCAGTTCCTTCTTTTCTGAGACAACCTCTTGTTTCTCAGTGGAGCCCTTTCCTATGCATCACTGCAGTTCCTTCTCCTCAGAGACAACCTCTTGTTTCTCAGTGGAGCCCTTTCCTAAGCATCACTGCAGTTCCTTCTCCCTGGAAAAAACCTATTGTTTCTCAGTGGAGCCCTTTCCTAAGCATCACTGCAGTTCCTTCTCTTCTAAGACAACCTCTTGTTTCTCAGTGGAGCCCTTTCCTAAGCATCACTGCAGTTCCTTCTCCTCTGAGACAACCTCTTGTTTCTCAGTGGAGCCCTTTCCTAAGCATCACTGCAGTTCCTTCTCTTCTAAGACAACCTCTTGTTTCTCAGTGCAGCCCTTTCCTAAGCATCACTGCAGTTCCTTCTCCTCGGAGACAACCTCTTGTTTCTCAGTGGAGCCCTTTCTTAAGCATCACTGCAGTTCCTTCTCCTCGGAGACAACCTCTTGTTTCGAAGTGGAGCCCTTTCCTAAACATCACTGCAGTTCCTTCTCTTCTGAGACAACCTCTTGTTTCTCCGTGGAGCCCTTTCCTATGCATCACTGCAGTTCCTTCTCCTCCGAGACAACCTCTTGTTTCTCAGTGGAGCCCTTTCCTAGGCATCACTGCAGTTCTTTCTCTTCTGAGACAACCTCTTGTTTCTCACTGGAGCCCCTTCCTGGGCATCACTGCAGTTCCTTCTCCTTGGAGACAACAACCTCTTTTCCTAAGCATCACTGCAGTTCCTTCTCCTCTGAGACAACCTCTTGTTTCTCAGTGGAGCCCTTTCCTAAGCATCACTGCAGCTCCTTCTCCTCGGAGACAACCTCTTGTTTCTCAGTGGAGCCCTTTCCTAAGCATCACTGCAGTTCCTTCTCCTCGGAGACAACCTCTTGTTTCGAAGTGGAGCCCTTTCCTAAACATCACTGCAGTTCCTTCTCTTCTGAGACAACCTCTTGTTTCTCCGTGGAGCCCTTTCCTATGCATCACTGCAGTTCCTTCTCCTCGGAGACAACCTCTTGTTTCTCAATGGAGCCCGTTCCTGGGCATCACTGCAGTTCCTTCTCCTCGGAGACAACCTCTAGTTTCTCAGTGGAGCCCCTTCCTGGGCATCACTGCAGTTCCTTCTCCTTGGAGACAACAACCTCTTTTCCTAAGCATCACTGCAGTTCCTTCTCCTCTGAGACAACCTCTTGTTTCTCAGTGGAGCCCTTTCCTAAGCATCACTGCAGCTCCTTCTCCTCGGAGACAACCTCTTGTTTCTCAGTGGAGGCCTTTCCTAAGCATCACTGCAGTTCCTTCTCTTCTGAGACAACCTCTTGTTTCTCAGTGGAGCCCTTTCCTATGCGTCACTGCAGTTCCTTCTCCTCTGAGACAACCTGTTTCTCAATGGAGCCCCTTCCTTGGCATCACTGCAGTTCCTTCTCCTCGGAGACAACCTCTTGTTTCTCAGTGGAGCCCTTTCCTAAGCATCACTGCAGTTCCTTCTCCTCGGAGACAACCTCTTGTTTCTCAGTGGAGCCCTTTCCTAAGCATCACTGCAGTTCCTTCTTCTCAGAGACAACCTCTTGTTTCTCAGTGGAGCCCTTTCCTTAGCATCACTGCAGTTCCTTCTCTTCTGAGACAACCTCTTGTTTCTCAGTGGAGCCCTTTCCTATGCATCACTGCAGTTCCTTCTCCTCAGAGACAACCTCTTGTTTCTCAATGGAGCCCGTTCCTGGGCATCACCACAGTTCCTTCTCCTCGGAGACAACCTCTAGTTTCTCAGTGGAGCCTCTTCCTGGGCATCACTGCAGTTCCTTCTCCTCGGAGACAACAACTTCTTGTTTCTCAGTGGAGCCCTTTCCTAAGCATCACTGCAGTTCCTTCTCCTCTGAGACAACCCCTTGTTTCGCAGTGGAGCCCTTTCCTAAGCATCACTGCAGTTCCTTCTCTTCTGAGACAACCACTTGTTTCTCAGTGGAGCCCTTTCCTATGCATCACTGCAGTTCCTTCTCCTCTGAGACAACCTGTTTCTCAATGGAGCCCCTTCCTGGGCATCACTGCAGTTCCTTCTCCTCGGTGACAACCTCTTGTTTCTCAGTGGAGCCCTTTCCTAAGCATCACTGCAGTTCCTTCTCCTCGGAGACAACCTCTTGTTTCTCAGTGGAGCCCTTTCCTAAGCATCACTGCAGTTCCTTCTTTTCTGAGACAACCTGTTGTTTCTCAGTGGAGCCCTTTCCTATGCATCACTGCAGTTCCTTCTCCTCAGAGACAACCTCTTGTTTCTCAATGGAGCCCTTTCCTAAGCATCACTGCAGTTCCTTCTCCCTGGAGACAACCTATTGTTTCTCAGTGGAGCCCTTTCCTAAGCATCACTGCAGTTCCTTCTCCTCGGAGACAACCTCTTGTTTCTCAGTGGAGCCCTTTCCTAAGCATCACTGCAGTTCCTTCTCTTCTAAGACAACCTCTTGTTTCTCAGTGGAGCCCTTTCCTAAGCATCACTGCAGTTCCTTCTCCTCTGAGACAACCTCTTGTTTCTCAGTGGAGCCCTTTCCTAAGCATCACTGCAGTTCCTTCTCTTCTAAGACAACCTCTTGTTTCTCAGTGCAGCCCTTTCCTTAGCATCACTGCAGTTCCTTCTCCTCGGAGACAACCTCTTGTTTCTCAGTGGAGCCCTTTCCTAAGCATCACTGCAGTTCCTTCTCCTCGGAGACAACCTCTTGTTTCAAAGTGGAGCCCTTTCCTAAGCATCACTGCAGTTCCTTCTCTTCTGAGACAACCTCTTGTTTCTCAGTGGAGCCCTTTCCTATGCATCACTGCAGTTCCTTCTCCTCGGAGACAACCTCTTGTTTCTCAGTGGAGCCCTTTCCTAGGCATCACTGCAGTTCTTTCTCTTCTGAGACAACCTCTTGTTTCTCAGAGGAGTCCTTTCCTATGCATCACAGCAGTTCCTTCTCCTCGGAGACAACCTCTTGTTTCTCAATGGAGCCCGTTCCTGGGCATCACTGCAGTTCCTTCTCCTCGGAGACAACCTCTAGTTTCTCAGTGGAGCCCCTTCCTGGGCATCACTGCAGTTCCTTCTCCTTGGAGACAACAACCTCTTTTCCTAAGCATCACTGCAGTTCCTTCTCCTCTGAGACAACCTCTTGTTTCTCAGTGGAGCCCTTTCCTAAGCATCACTGCAGTTCCTTCTCCTCGGAGACAACCTCTTGTTTCTCAGTGGAGCCCTTTCCTAAGCATCACTGCAGTTCCTTCTCTTCTGAGACAACCTCTTGTTTCTCAGTGGAGCCCTTTCCTATGCGTCACTGCAGTTCCTTCTCCTCTGAGACAACCTGTTTCTCAATGGAGCCCCTTCCTGGGCATCACTGCAGTTCCTTCTCCTCGGAGACAACCTCTTGTTTCTCAGTGGAGCCCTTTCCTAAGCATCACTGCAGTTCCTTCTCCTCGGAGACAACCTCTTGTTTCTCAGTGGAGCCCTTTCCTAATCATCACTGCAGTTCCTTCTCCTCAGAGACAACCTCTTGTTTCTCAGTGGAGCCCTTTCCTTAGCATCACTGCAGTTCCTTCTCTTCTTAGACAACCTCTAGTTTCTCAGTGGAGCCCTTTCCTATGCATCACTGCAGTTCCTTCTCCTCAGAGACAACCTCTTGTCTCTCAGTGGAGCCCTTTCCTAAGCATCACTGCAGTTCCTTCTCCTCGGAGACAACCTCTTGTTTCTCAGTGGAGCCCTTTCCTAAGCATCACTGCAGTTCCTTCTCCTCGGAGACAACCTCTTGTTTCTCAGTGGAGCCCTTTCCTAAGCATCACTGCAGTTCCTTCTCTTCTAAGACAACCTCTTGTTTCTCAGTGGAGCCCTTTCCTAAGCATCACTGCAGTTCCTTCTCCTCAGAGACAACCTCTTGTTTCTCAGTGGAGCCCTTTCCTAAGCATCACTGCAGTTCCTTCTCCTCTGAGACAACCTCTTGTTTTTCAGTAGAGCCCTTTCCTATGCATCACTGCTGTTCCTTCTCCTCGCAGACAACCTCTTGTTTCTCAATGGAGCCCCTTCCTGGGCATCACTGCAGTTCCTTCTCCTCAGAGACAACCTCTAGTTTCTCAGTGGAGCCCCTTCCTGGGCATCACTGCAGTTCCTTCTCTTCTGAGACAACCTCTTGTTTCTCAGTGAAGTCCCTTCCTCTGCATCACTGCAGTTCCTTCCCTTCTGAGACAACCTCTTGTTTCTCAGTGGAGCCCTTTCCTACGCATCACTGCAGTTCCTTCTCCTCAGAGACAACCTCTTGTTTCTCAGTGGAGACCTTTCCTAAGCATCACTGCCGTTCCTTCTCTTCTGAGACAACCTCTTGTTTCTCAGTGGAGCCCTTCCCTATGCATCACTGCAGTTTCTTCTCCTCGGAGACAACCTCTTGTTTCTCAGTGGAGCCCTTTCCTAAGCATCACTGCAGTTCCTTCTCCTCTGAGACAACCTCTTGTTTCTCAATGGAGCCCCTTCATGGGCATCACTGCAGTTCCTTCTCCTCGGAGACAACCTCTAGTTTCTCAGTGGAGCCCCTTCCTGGGCATCACTGCAGTTCCTTCTCCTCGGAGACAACCTCTAGTTTCTCAGTGGGGCCTCTTCCTGGGCATCACTGCAGTTCCTTCTCCTCAGAGAAAACCTGTTGTTTCTCAATGGAGCCTCTTCCTGGGCATCATTGCAGTTCCTTCTCCTCTGTGACAACCTCTTGTTTCTCAATGGAGCCCCTTCCTGGGCATCACTACAGTTCCTTCTCCTCGGAGACAACCTCTAGTTTCTCAGTGGAGCCCCTTCCTGGGCATCACTGCAGATCCTTCTGCGCGGAGACAACCTCTACTTTCTCAGTAGGGCCTCTTCCTGGGCATCACTGCAGTTCCTTCTCCTCGGAGAAAACCTGTTGTTTTTCAATGGAGCCTCTTCCTGGGCTGTGCATCACTGCAGTTCCTTCTCCTCTGTGACAACCTCTTGTTTCTCAGTGGAGCCCCTTCCTGGGCATGACTGCAGTTCCTTCTCCTCTGTGACAACCTCTTGTTTCTCAGTGGAGCCCCTTCCTGGGCATGACTGCAGTTCCTTCTCCTCTGTGACAACCTCTTGTTTCTCAGTGGAGCCCCTTCCTGGGCATCACTGCAGTTCCTTCTCCTCTGTGACAACCTCTTGTTTCTCACTGGAGTCCCTTCCTGGGCCTCACTGCAGTAACTTCTCTTCTGAGACAACCTCTTGTTTCTCAATGGAGACCCTGCTTTCCTGGAAAGCTGTTTTTTAAAGATACAGTACACGACCCCTGGTGGTGAATTCATTAAGATGTTTTGTTTGGTTTGTTCTCCAAGGATGTCCGTGCTGTATGACAGCCCTCTCTTGTGATACATCTATGGTCCTAAATCAAGGATTTTTAGTGCGGTGCAAAGTGACTTTGCACTGCTGCAAAGTACCTTTGCTCTGCCAACACCCTGATTCACGGAGCAGTGCAAAGTGGCTTTGCACCAGTGCAACGTCAGTGCGAAGTCACAGTGCACTGCAGAAAAACACTTTGCACCGCTCTGTGAATCACGGTGTTTGTTGGCAGTTTGCACCGGGCTAAACATTCCATGGATACGGCCCTAAATATGTTGCCCACATCAATAATGAGTGGGGTGTTCGAACTCAGTGTCTGACTTCAAAGCGGCATCATCATGGACTTTCATAAGCCCATTCATTCAGCCGGAGGCCTTCCCTGCACTCAGGCCCGGCCTTAGGGGGGTGAGCCGGGCGACCGCCCGGGGCGCCGCGCCGCCCTGGGCGCCATTAGCCCCCGCCACGGCAGCTCGGGGGAGTCTTTCAAGGGCTCCCCCGAGCTGGCGTAGAGGGAGAATGCACAGCAGGCTGGCGCATTCAATGTGAATCAGGTGCTCAGCACCCCATTGTCACTGAATGCGCCCCCCTGCCGCAGGCGCCTTAACCGACAAAAGGCACCGTTAGCCCCACGCCAGCTCGGGAGAGTCCCTCATGGGCTCCCCTGATCCGGCATAGTGGCGGCAGGCGCCTCATTGTTTGTCAATGCGCCCGAGGCAGTGGGGCGCATTTAGGAACAGTAGGTTGCTAATGCGCCCTATTCATAGAATTAACTCCTAAAAAAAAATGTCCTCTCCTTGGCCACGCCTCCTGTTGACCAGGGGTGCGCGGGGACGGGGTAGGTGCCAATTCTCCCAGGGCGCTGCTGCCTCTAAGGCCGGACCTGCCTGCACTATTCTCATTGGGTGGCCTTCGACTCCAGAGGGATCTTTGCTTGACGGCTGGAGCTCGTTTCACTCTAACACTATCAATGCTTCAGATTTCTGCCTTCTCCGCTCCATCCTTTCCTATTACTAGTACTTCTAAGATGGCTGCAGGTTTCTGGCATGACACGCCCCCTCCCGTCTGTCCCCGCCAGTCCCCAAGAACGCGGCATAGGCACGTCCCAGCAGAGCTACACGATTGTGTATACCTGTGTGTGTGTGTTCAGGAGACTGTCACTCAGGGCATTCCCCTTCTCCCCATTGCAGACCCTGACTCTTCACAGCCACCCTCTCATTTATTTATTTATTTATTTATTTTAGTCATTAAGTATTTATAAAGCGCCTGTACAGCAAATGGTGTTTCAAGGATCCCTTCCTTGCCCGATTCACCCATCTTGCAGGGTTTCTGCGCTGCCACCACTATGGCTCATGTGCTGCCAACACCATGGCGCATGCCCCGTGATGTCAAGTCAACACTGCAGCCCCAACCCATGCTTCAAGGGGATGAGCGTGCCAGGACCAAACTATATGGACCAGCCATTGTACATGTTCTGTCGCCACCGACCGCGTCGCCCTGGTGGGTATTCCCCCCAGCTCGGATGCCGGTGCCATCCTACGGTAATCAAGGCCTCCTACCTAACGTCGTGGATATATAGTGCTGTTGCACACACAGCACGTAGTGCGATGGATAGTCCTCCCCACAGGGCAGTTCTCAGCTTCGTGCCATTCAAAATGGGCATCTAATGCAAGGGCAGTCATTGTTTTTCATGCGCCCTCATCCATGCCCGGTGCTTCTGCGTGGTTCCACCAATTTACCTTTAATAGTGGTGAGTTTATTGCAGATTGTGACGTAGTCAACCATTTGTTTTTGTATTCTTGTGTTGTAATGCCATTACCCACATGCCCCCCTTTCACACCATGTAACACCAACCCCATCCTTTTATCCCACCGCTGCATACCTTGCCCCTACATGCATGGTCCAAATAACTCGACCAAACATAGCACGGGACCACTGGATGCCGTCTCCTCTACCCTCAGGACAGCTGGAGGCAGTGCCTTCAAGCAGAATGAAGCAAGGCCTACTTCTGGGAACTGCCCTGCTTACTCAACCCCTTCACACTGCCTGTATATTATGTATTCCAATTAGCACCCCTTCATCTGCAAGTGCCCCTTCCTCTGGAACTCATCTAGACTCGCCTATTAACCCCACTCACCTCCCTCCATCTGTCTGCTGGCTCCCTGGAACTCACGCTCCATTTGCAGCAAGGACATCATTACTCCTGATTGTTTCGTTTTGCTAAATCTGCAGTTTCGCCGCTGAACGGGAGCCGGTCAACCCTTCGCCGCCATGTCAATCCCGCTTCGCCGACATCTTAAGCCGCTGCGGTCTCTGCGGAGCTGATGGCGGCCGGATGCTCTTTGTAAGCTCCGATTGGCTGTCAAGCCTCCACGCTCTCACCCACATGGCTTCATTTGAAATGTACTATGCCGCAATTTCGAGATCCTTACCCTCTTGCTGTACTCCGGCTGTACTCTGTTATTATTAAAGTATTTATTGAGCACGGACATAGCTTGGGGAAGCGACGGAGTGCCTACTCTGATGCCTCTCAGGCACGTGCACTGCGTGACCGTTCCGCATGCGTCGCTTTGCGTTTATGCCTCGGTCGCACAGGTCACGTCAATTTTATGGGGAAATTGATTTGTGGAATAACTGTTATTTCCTAGCAAATTCCCTTACGAGCGACTGAAAAGTCTGAATTTCGGGAGCAAATTCTTTTTAAGGAGAGGTGTTTACTGAGGTTTTGTCACTCGGAAACGCTTTTGCTGTATAGGCGCCATACAAATGTTCAATACATAAATAAATAAAAGAAGTCCTCGGTATGGTTCCGCTCCCAGACTCCGATCTTAACCGACTCCCATGCACTTCTACGCTAGCCCTCGTCACCTGCCTTCTCATCTTCATGCAACATGCACCAAGACAAATCAAGTGCTCACTCAGAAATGACATCTCCCAACATATACCACCACCAACTCCTACTATCTCGCGATCATGCTTACACTAACCTGCACATGGGCAACAGGTTCCTGTCTGCTGAACACCAGCACGCAAAGACAGTGTAATGGCATGCCCTACAGTCACTTGCATGCACTCAGCAGGCTTTGTCCTGCCCAACGCCTAATAAAAACTCAAAGACAAACCACACACACAACAAAAGCACACGGCCCTCGCAAGAGAGGGTAACACTCAGCATGTCAATGAAGTGGTGTTTTTTTTGTGCCAACTGAAGTGGGCTCTGTGCCCTATGATGTGGGGTTCTGATTTCTCAAGTGTCGCAGATGTGTGAAGCAAGAAAAAAGAGGTCAGACCCCTACCTCTTGTATTGAAAAAGCCAAATGGGGATTCCAAGATGCCGGTCGGCACAGGAGGACGTACTTAAGTGTCTCTCCCGGCCGAGCCGCATAACAAATGCATATGTAAAGAAGCTGGTCGGTCGAGCGCAAGCCTGTAAGCTGTCTGTTAGGCTGAGTAGTGTGGGCTCCCCTTCGCTCTAATTCTTTAACCCTGGGATCCCTGATACAGCAATAATAATACAGACAGAGGTTTTTGTTTGTGGAAAAATGATGGCCGTAGGCTTGTTTATTTTTTTCTGAAAATAGCACTAAACAATAATCATAACAACCAACAATGACACCAACTCGCTTTTGGGCACTTCGTGTCCAGGGGGTATAGATGCCCAGCCCTCTCCTTGGCTAGTCTTAGTTAACCGGGGCATTCGTTCCTGGACACGTGCCGCTGCCTACGACTTTCTGCAACCGTGTACCGAAGGAAGTACTCGGCGTTCCTGTTCCTTGTTCTTACTCCTCGCGTTTTCGCTGGGTGGGTTGGGTGTCAAAAACGTTTCCTTCTCCCCCTTTTCCAGGCCCTGGGAGCTTACCCGTCAGAGGTGAGCTCCTTACCTGGTTGTGCTCATCCTTCTTTTCGTTGGGGTATTTATACCACCTTGGCCCATTGTTGTACTACTGGGGGGCAGGACTTCCTCCTGCCCCCCCTGTTGCTTTTCCTCACACCTTTCTCTGTGTGTGTTTGAGTTGCATTGTCAACGCCGCGGGTGGGGGCGCCGCTTGGCTCCCCTCCCCTTGCAATTCACGCCGTTTGGTTCCCCCACCCTGCGCCTAACCCCCCAGGCCCTCTATCGTGCCGCACTTTGTGCCGCACGGGGCCTGGGGCATAGGCTGAGTAGTGTGGGCTCCCCTTCGCTCTAATTCTTTAACACTGGTATCCCTGATACAGCAATAATAATACAGACAGAGGTTTTTGTTTGTGTAAAAATTATGGCCGTAGGCTTGTTTATTTTCTTCAGAAAATACCACTGAACAGTAATCATAACAACCAACAATGACACCAACTCGCTTTTGGGCACTTCGTGTCCAGGGGGTATAGATGCCCAGCCCTCTCCTTGGCTAGTCTTAGTTACCCGGGGCATCCGTTCCTGGACACGTGCCGCCACACCTGAGTGGGTGCCGCCTCGGCCGCTCAGGTCCCCCCAAAAAGCGTCCCTACCTGCAACCTCGCTCAGCTAATGCTCTAAAAATGTTATCTGTAAAAATTCCCATCCCCTTGTTGGATAGGTGTACCCCGTCCCGGTGGAACATCTCTGGGTTGTTCTGTGACCAGCCATGTTTTATAAACTGAAGCCCCATACTCCTACAGTACTTTTCTACTGCCTTGTTGAGCTTTTTCCTTGCAACTTCAATTGCATGCCTCCTGTGTGCACTGTACCAGACCCTGCGGGTAACTATCTCAGACATGAAAATTTCGGTT
Organism: Ambystoma mexicanum; assembly: GCF_040938575.1. Taxonomy (NCBI): domain Eukaryota; kingdom Metazoa; phylum Chordata; class Amphibia; order Caudata; family Ambystomatidae; genus Ambystoma; species Ambystoma mexicanum. The sequence continues at coordinate 1,246,473,920 of NC_090933.1, read as the reverse complement.
TTCCACCAGCAGTGTGCTATAGCCCTTAGGGACTCGCACATGTTGCGCATTAGTTCGCCCTTATTTGTCTTGACCAGGTCATTTCCGCCAAGGTGGATTACCAGATACTCCGTGGGGTCCCTGAACCCGATCAGGTCCGATAGCCGATCGTGAATGTCCTCCCAATGCATTCCCGGGAGGCCCCACCAGGATGTTATCGTCTTTTTAAAATGCAGGCCCTCTTTGAAGTCTTCGATCCACCTGCCTGCCCGTGTCACAAATGAATGGCCGACTATCCATGCCGACTTGTAGGGGCTCGTATCTACATGGGTGGGTAGGAGAGAAATCATAACAAGTTTTCTCTTACATATCTTTTGAAGCATTATGACCTCCACCCTCCGATTTTCTTTACTCCTTTCGCTCCAAAACCTTCTGCCCATGCCGACGTAGCTGCCCCTATTCTAAAAGAGTGGGTCCCATACTCTGCTGCATCCCACCCCGCTTCGACTATGGTTTTCTTTAGCACTGCTTGGAACTGGTACCTGCTGAGCGCCCTGCCGTCCCTGTGTATTTGTAGCTGCCCCCCGACTTTTGGCCGTACCTCGATAAATTCCTGGGTGATGCACCTGGGACAATGCTCCCTATCCTTAATGCAATTTAGCTCTATTGTTCTACCTTTCCCCATCTGGTCTGTTTTCGATTTCCTCAGTATTATCGAGATGCCTTTTGATCCTATGGTGACGTTGTCACTTGCCAGCCCGTCCCCTGCGACTGTGTTGCGCGCTACCAGCTCCCCAATCCTAAAAGCCCCGTAATACGCTAATGCAAATGCCACCCTGAACAGCCTTGCCTCATAACTGTTGCTACATGTACTATGCAACAAATGTAACAGTTTAACCAATTTACCAAAATTCAGGGGTCTCCTGCTGTCTGGTTTCTTTCCCTCTAATTTTGCCCTGCCCTTCATTGCATATTTTATCCCTGGGCTAACTGTTGGGTCTGTCACCCCGGGCCACCTTAGAGGTATATGCGACTGCAGCCAAATGTGATGCCACCCAGCTTTTTCTTTTCCCTTGTGCAAATGCTTTTTCCAGGAAGTCACACATTTTGGAGATTGTAATCTCCCCCACTTCTTGTAAACCAGTTTCCTTTAACACGTTATTTACATGCTTCTTGTATTGCTTACCAGTTTTGTATGTTATGGCGTTCCTGGCCAATCTTTCTATCACCTGACCTTGCACCTCCTCTTCTGAGTCCTACCTTGTAGCTGACCGTCTTTCCTCCATTGCTTTTAATGGGATCCATGCCTTCTGTGGCATGGGTGTTTTTATCCTGTTTGCATCCGGCCGCAGCTCTCGGAACTTGTCCTACTGGAAACAAGACAAGGCGTCAGCGACCACATTTGCTTCTCAGGCGATATGCCTCGCCTTTAAGACCACATTATTGTTCAGACAACCCAATGTTATTGCCCTCATTAATTACAAGACCAGCGGGCATGATTCGCTTCCGTTATTTATTACATGCACTACTGCCATGTTGTCTGACCAAACGTTCAGCTCTTTGCTATTTAGCTCTGCCTCCCATGCACACAGTGCTACCCAGATAGGGAACAGCTCCAGTAATGTGATATTACTCGTCCAAGCTGCCTCCTGCCATGCTTTTGGCCATTTGTCTGCGCACCACTCTGTCCCCAGAATTGTGCCAAAACCAAATCCCCCGGCTGCATCTGTAAATAACATCCTCTTGCTCTCCTCGTTTATTGGTGAGCGCCAGATCACTGCTCCGTTGAATGATTTAAGGAATGCATCCCATACCCCCAAATCCTTCTTGATTCCCCCGCCAATTCTGACTCTGTGGTGCCCCTCTTTTGCCCCTCTTGTTCTCTGTTCAATCCTTCTTTGGAATATCTTGACTTTTGGTATAACCCTACCAGCAAAGTTTAGTTTACCTGCTAATGATTGCAATTCCTTCACCGTGGCCTTGTTTCTCCCTTTCAGGCTTTTGATTGTTCCCAATAGGTCTGCCACTTTAACCTCTGGAATCCTGCACACTCCCCTTTGTGAGTCTATTTCTATACCTAGAAATTGTATTCTTTGTGTTGGGCCCATTGTTTTTTCTTCAGCCAGCGGGAAGCCCCAGTCTTCTGTTAATGCCATGAATTTGTCCAAGGTGGCCCTACACAGTTCGGAACACTGTGGTCCCACAAATAAAAAATCGTCCAGGTAATGGACTAATTGTGCCTCTTCCATCTCCTTTGTGTGTGGCCATTGTAAGAACAAACTCACTTTTTCCAAATATGCACATGAGGTGGTGCAACCCATTGGTAAGCATTTATCAACAAAGTATTCGCCCTCCCAATGCATGCATAGCCACCTCTGTGATTCCCTATTGACTGGAAGCAGGCGAAAAGCTGACTTAATATCGGCCTTCGCCATGCATGCCCCCTTCCCTGCTTGCCTGACCACCTGTACTTCTTCCTGGAAATCTGTATAAGACACTGACACTGAGTCCTGTGGTATGCCATCGTTCACCGGTGCCCCTGGGGGGTATGATAAGTGGTGAATCAGCCTGAATTCACCTGTCTCCTTCTTCGGGACCAGCCCCAATGGCGAGCATATGTATTCCAAAAATGGGGGCGATCTGTATGGGCCCCCTATCCTCCCCAGTTCTATTTCTTTCTTGATTTTCTGGCCCACTAACGCTTTGTTCGCCAAGGCGGATTTCAGGTTTTTGGTGTATTCTGGGACCCTTGTCCTTCAAATGGGATATTGAAACCCTCCTGGAAGCCTCTCCTGATCGTCTCTGCAACTTTCTTGTCTGGAAAAACCTGTAGCCACCTCTCCATTCTTTCAATCTTAACTGGCGTGGCCCCTTTCTCATTGCTTTTCTTAACTCCGTTTGTCCAGTACCCTGTGCGTGCTGGATGCTGCTCTGGTACATTTTGTGGTGCTATGTTCGCCCCTACAGTTTTTGCATCTGTGACTGAATTTGCATTTCTTGCCCCAGCTACATGGTACCCCATTCTCGAAGTTTCGACATTGCGCTGTCTCTGACCTTGTTGGCCCATTGCTTCCCTTACCACCCCGTTGTGCTGTTGGTAGTATGCTGTTCTGCCAACTTCTCTGTGAGCTGTATTGCCTGCTCCGAAAACTCTGATCCCTTGCTCTGTCATAATTGCTCTCATATCTTCTATTATATCTATAATCGTTTCTAAAATCGTTTTGCCAATATTGCCTCCTTTGATAGCCTCCCGCACTACTCTGTTCCCTGGCATCCCATTTTTCTTTTAGCACATTGATTATGTACAGGTTGAAGTTCTCCTCATCCCAACCTATGTCTGGGAAGCAATCCATTTCTTTTCTAAATTCATGGTCATATTCCTTCCATGTATCCCCCCCAAATGCTTTGTAAACCTTTAAGACCCTCTGCTGGTATGTTACCAGTGATAACCCGTCTTCTGGATATTTTTGCAGTATGATCGTGGACATTATCTGGAAAGCTGCCGTCCAATTATCGAAATTCCTAGGTACTGGTGCCCTTTTTAGTAGTCCCTTCTCGTCCTCCTTTATGTCCTCTAGTGATACATTCTGCCCTCTCTTTCGGACGCCTAGTAACAAAAAGATATCTATACATTCTTTTCTCCATATTTTTTCCTTCACTTTCTCATTAATGTACCATGCCTGAGCCTTCATAGAACGCCCTTGGGCATCTTTGCCGACCGTGAGCCTGCCATATTTTGTCATAACTGTGGCTGGTACTTGTACTGCTATCTTTGTAAGCCCGTCCGGTGTTGCTGGTAGGCTGGTGGTCGCCCCCTGGGGAGTGGACCCTGGCGTAACCCCTTGTCCCCCTCCTTGTGGAATGGGTCCCCCATTGTCAACTGGGCCACCTGACCCCCCTGGCCCACCTGACCCCTGGCCATCACCTGCCCCCTCTGTCCTAGCTTTTCTCTGTTTCTCTTTATGTATTACCCCCTTCCATTTCACCCATGCCTTCAAGTGCTCCCTCTCTTCGTCCTCGCTACTTTCTTCCTCATCAGACGTCAGTGTCAATTGTGTGTTTGTTGTGCCTTTTTTCTTTCTCTTCCTGGGTTCTGGGCGACTTACCCTGAACCGTGATGCATTCTTTCAACATTTTAACAATTTTGTCCCCAATGTTATTATTAATTTTTTCTTTACCTTTTTTGTTGGTTTTCTTTTGCCTCTTCCTGGGCTCCTACGGCTGCTCCTGTGGCCCTCCTGCCACTTCTCTTGCCCTCTTCTGGCCTTGTGGTAATACAACCTACTCATCGCTGCTGCTGGACTCCTCTAATAGCAAAGGCGACATTGCCCTTGCCTTCTCCTCCTTCTGCATCAGCTCCATTACCCACTGCGCTCCGTATTCCTTTTCTGCTTTTTTTTGCCCATGCGCTAAATTCTTGCGCTCTTCTTGCCCTTTCTTCCGCCATTTCTCAGGGTTAGTATAAGAACCTGGCCCCCTGCGTATTCACACCCAGTAGATTTAATGTTTATGCCCTGTTGCTGGAGTTCGAGGTCATTGGATTAGCACTGAGGCCCCCCGCGCATCACCCAGTGATTTTATCGTAAAAGTCTTGATGACGATCGTCTTTGTAGCATATGCGGGCGCCTGCACCTTTAAGAAAGACTTCCCAGTGCGTCCGCTCCTGTTGTTTGCGTGCGCCTGGACTGGCTACGCCTCCTCGTTCTTTTAATCGGCTCTCGCGGGCTTCGCCCGGCGCCTTTCCCTGCCCTGCCGGGCCTCTTCACGCGTTGCTCCTTTGTGGGCGGTGCTCCTTTGCAGCTTGCCTCCTTCAACTTGCGCTGCCACTGCTCCTCGCTTCTTTGCCGTCGATCTCACCCCGACTACTGCCGCCGGCCCCTTCCCCGCAGGACTTCGTTGTTTGCCGAGACTTCCTTGCAGCGTCCTTCTGCGTGGCCGCCGCCCCTCACTTCTTCGCTGTAGGCTGTCTCCCCGGCTGCGGCCGTCGACCCTTTCCATGGAGGATTTGTTTACTTGCAGACTTCCTTGCAGCGTTCTTCTGCTGCAATCACCGTCTCCCGTGGCTACTTCCTCTCGGCGTCCGCGGCTCCTGCAATCTTCACCACACGGCCCCGGCGTCGAGGTAGGCCGGCACTTCCCGCCGCTCTTGCAATCTTCTCCACACGTCCCGACACTGCTGTTCGCCTAGCTGAATGCTGTGTGTTGTGGAGAAAAAAGAGTCACGAAAAGCCCGCAGAGGCAAAACGTTTCCTTCTCCCCCTTTTACAGGCCCTGGGAGCTTACCCGTCAGAGGTGAGCTCCTTACCTGGTTGTGCTCATCCTTCTTTTCGTTGGGGTATTTATACCCCCTTGGCCCATTGTTGTACTACTGGGGGGCAGGACTTCTTCCTGCCCCCCCGTAGCTTTTCCTCACAACTTTCTCTGTGTGTGTTTGAGTTGCCTTGTCAACGCCGCGGGTGGGGGCGCCGCTTGGCTGCCCCTCCCCTTGCAATTCACGCCGTTTGGTTCCCCCACTCTGCGCCTAACCCCCCAGGCCCTCTATCGTGCCGCACTTTGTGCCGCACGGGGCCTGGGGCAAAAGTCGGGGATCCAGGGGTTGCATGAGCCGAGAAGGAGCGGGGTGGCAGGCAGTCTACGGAGCTGAAGCACCGCACGGGGGAGAAGACTGAGGAGCCTGGGGGCAGTGCTCCAGGAAAGAGCGGCCCGACCAGGGAAAGAGTGCGCCCAGAGGGGATCGGACCACAGCGGGCTCTCCAGCCCAGGCGGGGGTCCACGTCGCACCATAAAGAAATCCTCGAGCGGCCGCACCGACCTCGCGGACCTCGGGAGGCGCCGGCGGCCCAACGGTTAGGCCGGTGGCAGCGGAGACTACCCGTCCCCCACTCAGCTCCAGAAAGAGGAAACAGGCGAGACTGGCCACATCGTGCCAGAGCCCGCGGCTCTGGAGGACTCTCAAAAGATGCCCAGGCGTCCCAGGTACACAGAGGGCAGGTCGGGCCTCGTGGGCAGGGCCGACAGGAGTTAAGCCCTTGAAGAGCAGCAGCTTCAGCAGCAGGGTCCAGGGGTCCGGCGGCCCCTTCTCCCTTCTCAGCCACAACACCAGGAGACATCTGCACCGTCCCTCCACCACAGCACACCACGCGTGGAGGGGCAAAGAAAGGAGTGGGAGTGGCGGCCCCTATCCGGAGCAGGTAAAAGCAGAGAGTCTCACCAGGGGCGCGGTGAAAAGAGGGGCAGGAGCGGCACCCCCCACCAGTAGGCAAGCAAGGCAGTGGAGGAGCGTGAGAGGGGCCCTCTGCCAGCAGGAGTGAAAGCAGAGATACAGCCGTCAAACGAGGACCCTGCAGGGGCAGTGGGAGTAAAGTTCCTCACAGCTGGGCACAGGAGGTAACGAGGAGGGGGTGGACCACCACCTGAGGCATAGCTCTAGCGGCCCCCGGCCAGGCGTTTACTTACCCCTGCTCCCCTCCGGGGAAACAAGAATCAGACATTTGCATCTGAGACCAAGTGGCATACACGGAAGGCCAGGGAGGGGCCGGGTCATTAAAAACTTGGCGGATTACATCTGGCGTGGGTCCCCCGGGCCCGGGGTGGGAATCCACAACCCCACGAACGGGACATTGGCGGCCACTCCACTCCAGCAGTATTAGAGGGCCGGCCCTACACCCCAGCGATGAACCGACCCGGCGCCTGCACGGGGGAACCCTCAATTTACCATCAGCTGCCTCTCAGATACGAAAACGAGTCAGGCATAGATGTCCAAGTCTAGGACGAAGACCCCGGCGCATTCCCCACCCCAAGGAAACAAAACAGAAACCTTAAGCAGCTCTGGTCCACACAGGACACTTCAAACATTGCATCCGAAGAAGTGCAGCCCTGGTCTCCCGATCCCATTCAAGAAGCCATGGCTGGGAATTTAATGAACAGAGCGGAAATGCAAGAATGCTTCAAGGAGCTCCAGGCGCAACTCATTAACTCAGTACAAAGCCAGTTCAAAATGCAATAGGAAGATTTGAAACAGTCCATCCAGGTAATCAAGAAAGAGATAGCAAAGCTGGAAGAACGGACTGACATCTTAGAAAGGCAAGTTCAGCAGGTGGAACAAGACACGCACAAGTCAGATGAGACGTTAGAACAAATAGCCCAGTCCACCACTTACCTCGAAGCCCAGTGTGAGGATCTGGAAAATAGATTGAGAAGGTCCAACATAAGTATCAAGAACATACCAGAGTCAATAGCGGACTATGACCTCCGGGTGACGGTCACTGAGATCTTGGCAGATGAGTCGGAGCAGCAAATGGGAATTGACAGACTTCACAGGTCAACTGAAAAGGTCAACTGAGCAGGTTACAAGACCACAGGACGTCATTGTGGCAATAACATCCTATACCCAAAAGGAACAGATACTCTGCAAAGCAAGGCTCGCAGCCCCTACAAGAATAAATGGGCACGAGGTCTATACCATGATCTTGCTCAATCCACCTTGCTCAAGAGACGGAAGATGGGCCCGGTGGTCCAACATTTAATAAACAACAAAGTAAAATACAGATGGACGTTCCCGTTTGCCCTTCTGTTTATTTGGGAGGGCTCACAACACAGAGTGACCACGTGTGAAGAGGGAGAAAGGCTCCTGGGAATAAAAAGCAGACCAAGTAGCGCGCAACCTCTCACACAAAGAAGAGTGAGCGGCTTAAATAGACAAGAAAGCTGGACAACGGTGCAGAAGAAAGGCAAAGGGAGAAACCACAAATCAGGGGAAAGCCCACCAAGATCTCGCCATGCGGAATAGAAGACAGCGATAAGGCAAAATACTAAAACAATCCAGCAACCACAATATAAGGGACTCGACCGACATGACATCAGCAGGCCTGGACGACGGGCAGAATACCATGCTTGGAATTTCTAGTGGGGTTTAGGATCCCCCACGACGTTTTTATCCGAGGAGGAACAGGGACCGGGACCCCCGGACAAGTCGTCCCGGGGCATATAGCAAATCGGCCCCTCCCTCGAAGAACAGTTATGACATGGAAAGGGACAAATGGGGTGTTTTGGTGGCAGGGGGGGAACAGGGTAAGGGACTTAAATCAACAAGAGGGAGCCGACACATGGGCCAGGGACAACAGAATGTTTTGTAACAGGAACCCCATGGATCAAGTGCCAATCCTATCTCAAAACATCAGAGGCATGAATACGCCAGCGAAAAGAGCTTAGCTGGACCAACAGGATAAGAGATAGAGAGCGGACATCCTTCTGTATCAAGAGACTCATATAAAGAAAAGTGAGAGAGCAAAGACCAAAATCAAGGGGTACGCAAAAATATTTCATTCTACTGCGGAGGGGAAGAGAGCAGGAGTCCTTATAGCGATACGCAACACAATTGCCATGAAGATCCAGGAGCAAAGGACAGACAAAGAAGGATAATATATCTTCATGATCACATTACTGGAGGGAAGGCAGATTACACTAACGTCAGTATATGCTCCCAAAGTGAGATAGGAAAGTTTTCTTAAGGAAACATTGGCAGCCCTGGAAGATTTTGTGACGGGAGACATCATTCTCGGCGGCGACATGAACCTGGCATGAAGCCCCAGCCTGGACAGGAGGGCCACAACCTGCTAGGATACCAGGGCCCCATCGAAATCATTGAGAAGGGCATTTGAGGTGTTGTCTCTACAAGACCTTTGGCGAGCCAAAAAAGGAAATGAACGGGGCTATACGTATTTTTCTCATGTTCATAATTCACAATCTAGAATAGACTATATCTGGGCATCTACGGGGCTAGTGGGGAAAACCAAAGAGATCCGCCACGGCCAGATTTCCTTTTCAGACCATGCCCCGCTGATAGTGACAATGGCCATGGGGGCCCACAGGGCGCGGCTGTGGTCCTGGAGATTCCCCAAGACCTCCTCCGAGACGAAACGGTGGTGGAGGGGATTGAAGAGAAAATAAGAAATTACTTCAGTGAGAACGACACAGTGGAGATGCCGCAGGGATTGATATGGGATGCCTTCAAGGCAGTCCTACCGGGGCAGCTGATAGCACTCAAAGCAAGGCGAGACAAAAAACTTACACAATGGGAAGAAGACTTGGAGCAGAAATTAGAAGATGCAAGGAGGGAGGTGGCGAATAATCCAAGCAGACCTTCGAAAAGAGCGATGAAACATATTCAGGGTCAGTTAAACATGCTGCAAACAAGAAAGGCCAAGATGGCCCTGCTCCGAACGAAACAAAAATACTACATGTACGCCAACAAGGCCGACAAGCTCCTAGCTCAGCAGCTCCGAGAAAAGACTCGCAACGGGACAATCTTAGCCTTAAAAAAGATACACAGAGAAATTATAATGTCGAATGAAGAAATGGGAGAAGTAATGAGGGGCTATTATCAGAGGTTATATAGCACAGCGAACCCAAACAGGGAGGAGCAGTTGGCATACCTAGATCAGATAGCCCAACCCCAACTGTCGGAGGAAACCAGAAATTTACTGGATAGGGAAATAGAATCAGAAGAAGTGGCAGAGGCCATGAAGAAACTCCCCAAAAATAAAGCGCCGGGACCAGATGGCTACACGGAAGCATTTTATATGAAATTCCAGACATTCCTAATCCCCAGACTCATCACCCTGTATAACACATTCAGGAATCAGGGGGTGACATAACACCCTCCGTGAACGAAGCAAAATTAGTACTCTTCCCCAAGCCGGGTAAAGATCCCTCTCAGCCGGGCTCCTACCGCCTGATTGCCCTGATCAACTTGGACGCTAAACTATATACCACGGTTCTGACAAACAGGCTCTCTAAGCACCTTACAGCTCTGGTGGATCCTGATCAAACGGGGTTCATCCCGACGTGTTAGGCAGCAGATAATACAAGACGGGTGTGCCACCTGAACAAGAAGGTCGAACACTCACAGCTACAACCAACACTTGTCGCTTTGGACGCTGAGAAAGCGTTCGATAGGGTCGAGTGGATGCAACTCTTCCTCACGATGGAACGCATGGGATTCAGGGGAGGGTTTATACAAATGGTTAAAGCAAACTATAGGTGTCCCACGATTCCAATTTTAGTAAACGGCTCACTTATATATAAAGTGACACTATCCAGAAGCACAAAACATGGCTGCCCCCTATCGCCCCTCCTCTATGCCCTTTTTGTGGAACCCTTTTTAGCTAAAATACAGATGCAAAATCTCATTAATGAGATCCCGATGGGCGACAAAAAACATAAAGCCATGGCCTTCGCAGATGACATGTTGATTGCCCTCACTAAACCAGAACAATCCCTTCCAGCACTAATCCAGGAGCTTGATGAATTTGGAAATGTCTCGGGCCTCAAAATAAATAAGAACAAATCAGAAATTTTAAACCTCTCGTCTGATGGAGTGGGGGTAATCTCCACGCTGGCCCGGACTCTCGGGATGAAGATAGCACAAGATTGCATTCCTTACCTGGGCATCAAATTAACTCCCTCTGCATCCAGTCTTTATGCAGCCAATTTTCCGGCCCTGCTCACTCATCTTCAACACCTCTTGGAAAAATGAACCCACTCAACACCTTGTGGTGGGGCAGGATTACCGCGGTCAATATGACCATTCTACCAAAGGTTCTCTACTTTTTGCAAGCCCTCCCGTCAACACCACCTAACTCCTATTTCAGAGCTCTGAACAAAATGACAACATAATACGTCTGGCAACGTAAGAAACCAAGAGTGGCTAGGACAACGATGACAGCACACACACAGGAGGGAGGGTTGGCTTTCCCGCACTTCCGGAGATACCATGAAGCGTCACAACTGAGGGTGCTGAAGGAATGAGTGGCAAACTCCCCTCAACAAATATGGACCAGGCAAGATGTCTCAGTGGCGGGCGACCCTCTTTCCAACCTCCTGTGGAACAAAAAGAGTCTCAGGCACCCAAACACCAAAATCAGCATAGTGATGAGAGCCGGCCTAGAGGCCTGGGACTCTGCTGTCAGGAGAGGAAACATAACCACAATCCCATCTCCGTTCACTCCACTGTTTGGAAACCCGGACTTCCCCCCAGGAATGAATCCCAACGCATACTCTGCCTGGAAGAAAGCAGGCTTCTCCAAGATCAAGGACATGTTTGAAGGCCAAACTATAAGAACATTTGAAGAATGCACGTGCGTCTTTGGCATACCTTTGAAAGAGAAATTTCAACACATGCAGCTGGTACACTGGCTATCAACTCCTCCGTACAAGGAAGCAGGATCAAGACCACTGACAAAATTTGAGACGTTCTTGACAACCGACTCAGGCTCCAACAAACTAATTTCAAACTTGTATACCCTTTTGAACGAACAAGGAGAGGGCATTAGCTGGGCATATATGAAGAAGTGGGAGCAAACATTAGGGAGAACAATACCAAGATCACTGTGGCAGGAAGTCTGGTGAGAAATGCCAAAACTCACTCGATCAATCCAGTTGCGGGAAATGTGGCAAAAAGTTCTCTTGCAATGGCACCTGACCCTGACGGAATATACTGGCGAGGGTGTCAGCAACGGGGAGACTGGAAACATGTCTGGTGGGGGTGCCCGACACTCACAGCCTTCTGGATGGACATTATAACGCAAGCAGGGAAAATGGTCTAAGGAGCAGAAGATTTAGAAGAGGGCATCTGGATGGCGGGCATATGGGACCAGGTGCGGCGAACATTCACCAAGCATCGACGGAAAGGGGTAATGGCCCTCATCATAGCGGCATGGTTAACAATAGCTCAAAGTTGGAAAAAGAGGGACCCCCCCACGCAGGTTCAATGGATCCAGAAAGTATGGAACTTCCTAGCATTGGAATGGATGACATGCAAGATACAAGGCTCCCGAGAGGACTTTCAGGCGAATTGGGGGGATGTTCTGCAATATCTCCAGAGCGATTACATGCTCCAATGGTGCCCACACAAGATCCGTATCCTGAACATTCTTTGAATCTTCAATACCATGCCTCGATAAATGCCTGTTTCCCCACAGTCACCATAGGGAAAGGGAGAGGGAGAGGGAAGGGAAAGTTACAAGTTTTTCTATGTTGTAATGCAAAAATAATAAAAATAACTGAATGAAAAAGCTAAAGGTTACCCTCACACAATAAGTACTGCGCCACAAAAAGGGTTGCTTTGTACAAGTTTCAATTTTTACTTGTAATATATCCACATTGTTAATAATACTCGTTGTGTAACAGTGTAACTCGTTGTGTAACCCTTGCTGCCCCTCCCCTAAGCCCCTCCGGTTTTTCTCTGTCATTTACTTTACACCATTAATTTCATATTTATATATTTTTTGTGTGATTTCTTTGTGAACTTTATATGTGATGTTGAATCTATAAATGACTAATGGATTATGTATCATACATGGGTGATATCCTGTCAAAACTTTGTTATATGGTTTCTTATTTAATTTTATTAGTTTGAAATTGTCCCTGATTTGAAAAAGACACTTGTTGTGTCGAAACACGTGTTATCCAATAGGGCAAACCTACTGTTACACAACGAGTATTACTAACAATGTGGATATATTACTTGTAAAAAGCAACCACTTGTGTGGCGCAGTACTTATTGTGTGAGGGTAACCATTTGGCTTTAACACTCAGCATACCAAGCGCAGCTCTGCTCCTGTTGTTCCCACTAACTAATCCACAAACCCAACTTTTTTTATTGCAGGATTTCAAATGGAAGTAGCCGCGCTATAGTAACACCCAGTAATGAAACATAATACAACGGTTAACACTGCCGGCTCAAGCGTGAGATTTGGAGCAGTGATGTTGTATTACTCCAAAAAGTTGCAAAGTGAAAGCAAAATCCATTTCTCATAGATGTGCAGCCACCCACGAAACATGGGTGGAATGAACGATAACTGCTACACAGACGAATCGCAGATATTCATCCCTTCTCCCCAAGGGTAGCCTCCCCTCTGGGCCAGAGGGTTGAGCCTGCTCCTCAAGACCCTCCCTAGGTGTTGAGGCTCTCTGATTGAGGGAGAGACTCTCCCATTGGGGACAAGGACTATCATTCCAGTGAGGAAAGCCCTAGACCAGCTACCATAGCCCCATACATGAGCCTACCTGTAAGAACGAATATTGTGGCACCTTTACCATTGGCTGGAGGCAATGCAAAAAGAAACCCATTTCTAAAAGAAAAGGAAGATGTCTCTTTAACAAGAGACATATATTTAACTGGGACGAGAGGAGAGAAGGAGGAGAGCCATGTGTACAGGGGAAGTCCAGGGACGTCATTTCACCTAAATGCCAGGGGATGTGGAAGGGACATCACGCGACCCTTCACCCCCTGATGACAGCACAGGAAGTAATGTCATTTGACCCCACCCCGAAGTGATATCGCGGGAAGGGATGGAACACGACCTTTGACCCATTGACAAAACAGGAAGTGGCATCACATAGCATTGTACACTACGTAAAATATGGTTACGATATCACTATAATGTGATGTACATTTCATACAAGTATAGATCGCCATATGTATCCTTGAGATCAGTGTGTATAGGCCCATATTACCAAATGGCTGTGAATGCAAGCAGACGTCCATGACCAAATGATAATGATGTGTTATATAGTGCTTTATATAGAAAAAATATACACCCAATATCACCTAACCTGTGTTGGTACTCATTTATTGACTGCAGAAGGATGAAAGGCTGAGTGGAGGCGTTTAAGAACAGACTAAATCAGTGACTCACCCCCTGAAGTGTGCCTGAAATAAGCCTTTAATGAGTCTAGCAATTATTGTATAGAATTCCAGAAAGACACATTATTTGGTGTTCCTATTCTTTCTTATTTAGGGTCAGTGCTGAAAGCGTTAGACTTGTGGCACTCCTGTTGTTATTTTACTTCTTTTTTTAAGGGGCCTGAACAAGAAAGCCAGCCACCCCAGAAGTAAAGAGCCACAGGACAGGTGCTTGCATTACAAAAAAAAAAAAAAACGTTTTTTTTTAGATTTCTTTTTTTAGAGGTCGCAAGTGAGACCACAACGGTTGCAAAGGGGACATCACAGGTCACAGTTGCGACCTCTGGCGATCCCTAAATGATGTCCCTGGGGAAGTCTTCTGACATCATTACACCTTGTGGAGGTGGAGCAAAGACAAGTCGCGGAGCCCCCGACTTTCAATGAGGCAGAGAACGCCAGTAGAAGATGCCAGAGGCCCGGCATGTGCCGATGCGAGAAAGGCATCATGAGGAAGGTACGAAGATGAGTTCTAGCTATCAGTTGCTAGTTAAGTGACACCTTGTGACAGTTGTGATGAAGTATAGTGTGTAGTTTCAGAATGATGTGTGTATGCACAGTAGTTGAACAGTTGCAGTTGCCTCTGTACCCAGAATACGCCTGGTCTATTTTGAACTCATTCCACGTGTGTCATATTCAACAGTTTTTCAGGTGTTCCCCACAGAACTGTGTAAATACTCCTTTCATATCATCTCATCCATGTCAGAGTAAACTGCTATAACTAGCAATGAGGGGCCTACCACTTGCAAGTAGAGGTATTTACTGGGTCATAATTTAGATCAAGTTCAATAATAATTGGTGATGTACATTCTAAGTTACGTAAACCATCATTATGTCTCAGAAGCACTCTATACACTGTGCACAAAATGTATAAATATTTTTATTAGTTATGAATGGGTTAGTTCATCTGACGGTCATAGTAAAAATATGACCCGGGTGAGCAAAGTAAAACCATTTTTCAAAGAAATTTTGATCCGGTAAATATCTCTACTTACAAGTGGTAGGCGCCTCATCGTTATTTCTAGTTTATATTGCCCTACTTACCACTAGCAGCTCTGGGCTCCCAGTATGAATTTAAGCCGGTAAGATAGCTCAGCGGGTTGAGTGCCTGCTGCTGCGATCTGAGCATGACCTGTAGGTCGCAGGTTTGAATCCCAGCATGGCCAACTCAGCCTTTCATCCCTCCGAAGTCAATAAATGAGTACCAATTTCGGTTGGGTGATATTGTATGCAAATATGTGCTCTGTAAAGCGCTTTGGATTAAGGCGCTATATAAATAACACATCATTATTATATGTTTATCAGAGTATATCATTTGCCATTACCTTGCATGGTATTCTGCATATTGCCTTGCATGGTATTCTGCATATTGCGCACCATTTGCCATTACCTTGCATGGTATTCTGCATATTGCGCACCATTTGCCATTACCTTGCATGGTATTCTGCATATTGCGCACCATTTGCCATTACCTTGCATGGTATTCTGCATATTGCGCACCATTTGCCATTACCTTGCATGGTATTCTGCATATTGCGCACCATTTGCCATTACCTTGCATGGTATTCTGCATATTGCGCACCATTTGCCATTACCTTGCATGGTATTCTGCATATTGCGCACCATTTGCCATTACCTGGCATGGTATTCTGCATATTGCGCACCATTTGCCATTACCTTGCATGGTATTCTGCCACATTGTATATTATTTTCATTTACCTGGTATTGTACTCCTCTTAATCATTATGGACACTTAGGGCCTGATTTATGGAAGTGTTTTTATAATGGTGCAGTGCCATAGGAAAACGTTCTGTGAATCAGGCCCTTCGTTTTGACCAGTGTCCCTGGTGTCTGTAATCATTGCCTCGGGTCTGCAGTCATTCTGTCTCCCATTACCAAGCAGGTGCAGTCAGAAATGCAATTGAAATGACCGAAAAGGGTGTGATAACAAACCACAACAATTGCCACTAAACATCACCCAGAAAATAAGAAACTGGTGCTAAGCCATTTCACAACATATTTGTAAAATAGTACAACTTAAAATCTGACATGGAAATCGTGCCTGAGGTCTAAAGTCTTGCATTCTGGCCACATTTGTATTTATAAGCTGGGGGACTGGAACCTTTGTCTCTCACGTTATCTTGTACTACCAGTCCCATCAGCCCCAGCTAGTATATCCAATGGTGAGGATTCATGGAAGATGTATTCCAAAACATCGGAAGTGCTGCAGGTAACAAACGGGTATGAGAAGTGAATTTAGAATCCACATGTTAGGCAGTATTCGCGAAATTAAAAGGCGTCCTTCAGTCTAGTGTTCTTTTTTTTGCTGTTGGTGCCCACGAATCTATGTTTGCCCTGATCGTCACTTCATGACACTGGGCCTCATTAAGAATTTGGTGGTGTGGCTAAAACTGGTGGTGATTTAGTGGTAACTGAGTTACAATTGCTTTACCATCGCATTACCTCACTGACAAACAACAGCTTTGCAGCTAAGGCAGAGGAAAAACTTCCAGCAGAAAAAAACGGCTAAATCGGTGGAATTACCGCCGGACATAATTCCACCGAAATCCCCATGGGCTCCTCTGGACTACAGTAAATGTGGAGTAACACCGCCTGCCACCACTTGTAATCTGGCAGTAATTCCACCAGACCAACTGGGGTAACGGTAAATCCATTTGGTGGTATTTCAGTGGATTTACCTCAAAATACCACCAAACTTGTAATGAGGCCCGTTGACCGGTTCCGTCTCACAGACGAGCGTATTCTCCATTGCTGTGCGGTTATATTGTCTTCGTTGTGCTGAACCTTCCTGGAGACGAGACGATATTCTCGCGAGAGCTACGTCCTTGCCTGCCGAGCCACATTCCATTTCTAATGACTCTCTTAAACCTAGCCTCTGATCATGTAGACAATACTATTTATTCCTGTTACTTCTCGGCCATTGCTTCAACAGGCAGTTAGTTAGCGGGGAACGGTCCTAACGTCTGGACATTTTCTAAGGCTCGTTTATTGAGGCAGAAAACCAATTGCCAGCATCGCTTGTTTTAGTGAGGCATAATACTTGACTCACTTTATGTTATGTTACGTTGGAAATATTTTATATGGCCCTACATCACTCCCACTGTGGTGTCAGAGTTCCAGGTCTTGCCTAGAAGTTGCCATGCTATCCCTCGGTGCAGTACGTTTAGACCGTACTCTGCAGAGCAAAGGAAAATGGAAAGGGAGGAGATGGCACAGATAAAACAAAGAGGGGGCAAGTAAAATAAAAAAAGGATTGTGTTTGTGATAGGCTAGGGGCAGCAGCGCTGGTCAATGGGCCGGCTCTTGCCTGTCCAAGATCCGGCATCAGATGTCTGGCTGGATCTCAGGAGCCGGCCTGCCTCAGCCCTGACGAGGATTTGACGAGCCCCAGCTTCACAGGGGGAAACTGGGGCTCGGTGATATGTGCTCTGTTGCCCGGACATCATTCACACGTCTGCAAATTCTATTTGCTCAGCCTGTTTTCTTTCTTCTGGCACCTGAAAGGAACACCACAGGAATTAATGGACCATGAATATCACTGGGTTGGGGGGCATCAATGTTGGAGCAGGCTTTCTACACGCTGGGCACACTATTGTTTTCGAAATGGGCATTTTACACTTTCAAAGAAAAAAAGTCATTTCCAAACTAAAAAATGCTGCTTGCATTCCCTTTACTAGTTTTCTTTGAAATGTGTGTTTTTGTCCGACTACCACACAAATATTCAGTCATGTGTGTGCCCCATCCTTTGTGTTTTATCACAGGTTATGATTATAAACATGTTATATGCTTGTTAAACTGGTTAATCACAAATGCTTATGTTATGCTGACAGCAGTTATTGGGAAATCAAGCTGTGGGTTCATAGAGGACAACTTTTGATTTTCCCTAAAGGGCCATAAATACCCACTTCTCTGCCTTCAATATAAGCAAGCGACCAGCCCAAAAACGTCATATGATTAACAACCAGATTTGAATATACAACATCTCAGCAACGGCCTCTCAACCTGCTGAGCTACCCTGGTGGCCTCCTAATGTAGAGCGTATCTATGGATCCCTTAAAGTACTAAAAATCACTGCACTGGGTGCACCACTGCCATGGAAGTTATTTAAAGTGGAGTTGATGTACAGTCTGGAGTTTGCAGAGAAGCAGCATCAAAATAATTGCACCATTTTAAAAATATTATTTTGAACATTTCCTTTGATCAGAGTCCAACATCCAGCTCCGCCTCCTCGGAACTCCACCCCCTGCTAACTCGGCCCCCTCCTTCATACTCCACCCCCACCACGGCCCTTTTGGGATACCCCTTTACATCTTTTCCATTTCCACCACTGAGGGGCATGTAGATTCAGGTAAAGTAGCTGAGGGAAGAGGATTGGAAATTAGGAGGGTAAATTCTGAGGTGACTGAAGGAAAAAATGACTATTTACGTGACGGCTGTTTCAGAGAGAAAAAACAGTACTAGTAAAAGTAGTGTGTGGCTGTGTGATGGAGTCAAGATGTAGACAAGGAGGGGCTTAAGGCCTGCCAGCTTGCAATGCCTGGGGGTATTTTTACGAATGTATGCACTTGAATAGTAACATAACGTGATAGCGAGGACTTGAGAATGGGCGCCTCTGTTTGTTTTGGTATGATAAAAGTGAATTTAAAAAATGAGCTCTTGGAGGGTGCTTTTTTTCCACCACCTCTCCTAAAGCGGCCTGGTCCCCCTCGTCTCCCCACGCTTTAAAATGATCTCTGCCTTGTTTTTAAACGAATCCTTTTTTTTAATATATATAAAACAGTTTTTTTTTATAACGCACTTCACCCCAAAGAGGTTTCAAAGCGCAGATCCGGGATTCGAACCTGTGCTGCTCTGCTTCGTATTGCTTCTAAAACGAACGCTTTGCCACTGAGCTAAAAGTTGCTACTGGAAGACCATCTCCCCTTTCCACCCCGGACATGTTTGGCTGATGTTTTGTTTTCCATTAGTGCGGCTGGAATACTGTGTTTACATGAGCAGGTTATTGTTTCATTAAAGAAAAAGGTAAAACAAAAACAACACTGATTCTGCTGAGATGAAACTTTTGTTCGACTCTCTCCATATTTGTGTCTGCTAGCTTTCAAGACCACCTGGGCCTTTCCCTCAGGCAGTGGGCAATAGACCCATGTGGTCTTGTAAGCTTGCAAACAAAAATATGGAGTTAGCCTTATAAAGGTATCACCTTTGAAACATCCTGTGTTGTTTCTTACTTAAAAAAAAACCTAAATAAACAACTTGCCTTGTTTTCCAATGTAAATCTTAACAGCGTTCACATAACACTCTGGTTAACAGTTGCCCCTTAACTAAATGTTGTATCGGCTATTGGAGCAGGGTGTAATTTGTGACCCTCCCATGTGTATTACCCTTTTAAGGGGATATGTCCCTTCTACGTGTATTGCCCTTTTAAGATGGGCCATGACTGTGGGAGCCCCTGGAGGCACGTGCAGTAGGCCGGCTGCAGACTCCAAGATGCAATGATTTGAGTCCGTGTCTCATTTCAGGGCTGCAGGCCCACACTGTGTGAGCACGGGCCTGCAGGCCAAGTTGCGATAGGGCCCTCTTACCAGCAAGGTGGCCCGGGTCTGCATGTGCTGGCTGGGCAAGGTCCTCCCTGGCCCCATCTCAGACCGGGTGTCACCAGCAACCCTCTGAGGCACTGGGCCTCCGTGGTGCTGGTGTCCCATAACACCCACAGGGGGTTGGCTTAATGCCAATGGCCGGCCCCCACAATAATTGTGAGTGGAGCTCCCGCAGTGTGCCCCGTTCCCCTGCTGTCCCACATTTCTTTTCATCAGAGGGAAGAAGGAGGAGGGAGAAAGGAAGAGGAGCGGTATCCACCACCCAGCAAGAGAGGGGTGGATGCCATACCTGGCGCCCTGCCGGAGGATCTCCCTGGCCGCGGCCCTCTGAGAGGAGGGAGCTCGTGTGGCCAGGGCGGGGGTCTGAACGCAGCCCCGCTGCGGCATCCGCTGGGAAAAGGAGAGCGAAATGGGGGTGAGTCTGCGCCGGCCCACCAAGCAAAGGAAAGTGCTTGTTTGCTGCGTCGGCTGACCCAGAGTGATCCCTGGCCCCCACCGGCATTGAAGGGTAAAGTGCTCCAGACACAAGCAAAAAGAGAAGAGCAACCTCTGCGGCAGTTGGGACTGTCTGCCTGTAAGGGATTTCAATCAGGCACTCACCCAGGTCTCACCTAGCATGTAGCGCGCAATGAAACCTTTATTTATTTTTGTCTATAAGTTCAATATTCTGAATGATATACCACTCATATCACACCCTTCTCAGAATACCCCCCAGGTCACACTGAACCAGGAATCAGGCTAGTTTGTAAAGGTAAATATTTATTTATTTATTTAATATTCAAATCATACATAAGTTATATATATATATATATATATATATATATATATATATATATATATATATATATATATATATATATATATATATATATGTGATAGACCCTGTACAAAAGTGGAAGGCACTCCAGGAAGCGGTCTTGCATACAGGAATCACGGCAAAACACTGAGGCAGCAAACCATGCTAGTCAGCCAAAAAATGTTCTTTCATTCATTAAATGTCCAGGACAGAAAAGGAAAACAGCACAAAAATGACGCGTTTCACAGTAACAAACTGCTTGCTCACGTTAAGGGCGAAAGACACAAAGGAAGGACTATTTATACAGATTTAAACTCTATGATTTTAGTATAGAGAGTCGCGCACATTTCCTATGAGTCTGTAACACAAGTCTGCCATCTTTGAGTGGGCTCAAGAGCTGACCTACACGTAATAGCATAACAAAGCCAAACTAAGCATGCTGTGAAATCGAACATTCTGAGTGGTAGGCAAAGAGATATTACAAAGTAAAAATGACTCCATATCAGGTGTCTATTGATATGAACAATACAATATTTCAAATTTAGTGCAAAGTGCACTATAGACTTTTCATTTTAAGACTCATGTGTATTTCAATTAATTGTTCTAGTACAAATGTCTGTTTAGACTAACTGTGCAAAATATGCCATATACAACAAAATGTTGTTAAAGTGCTATGTGCAATCAGCAGCCACGGAGTGCAACTCCTAATTAGTAAAGTGCAACATGCATTTAGCAGCCTCAATGAGAATATATATATATATATATATATATATATATATATTTATATATATATATATATGGGGCAGCAATCACCCTAAAGGTGACAATACAATTCAGAAACTAAGCAAAGCAATTGAATTCACTTATAATGATGAAAAATAGAAAACACAGGAAAAAGAACAGTTTTGTTGTGTGCACAGATAGAGTTTAGGTTAAGATTCCCCCTGCAAATTTTTTGTTTAAATACAAATGAGCAATCCTACACCAATGTGAGTAACCAGCAGGTATTCCGGAATGAAAGACAAGATCTAGAGTTAGATGCCAGCTTCCCTCCCCAAACAAGAGAGAACAACCGTTTTGGCAATTGAACTCTTTTAAAATGACAGGTGAAAATTGGCTCTGTGAAATGCTACAAAATGGTGTAAAAATGCTTAAATGAAGAACATTCTAAAGAAAGCAACTCTAAACAAGTCCTAACACCATGAGCTATAATATAAACAACAATACACACTTCAGATCAGGATGGGATAGAAAAAGCACTTTGAAATGGGCAAAAGACACATGTGAACTTTTGAACTTTGCAAATTCACGGCAAACTTTTAGTATGCGATATTGGAGAGAAACGGGTCAAATACACTGTTCCACAAGTTGGGGATGTAGCTAAGGATCGTAGGCATCAGTGAGAGTTGAAATTCTGTTTCTATCTTTAAAACTGAAGAAGTTATAGGAGTTTTAATGAGAGGCGTTTTTGCAAATTAGGCGCATACATTCAAACAGGAATTCGGTTTTAAAAGTGACAGATAGGTTTTCTTATGCTAGATTAATGACTATGAAAAAGAAGAGAGCACACATGAATCTTCACGGCTACGTGGCCAGCACAACCATTCACATGATGG
Organism: Ambystoma mexicanum; assembly: GCF_040938575.1. Classification (NCBI taxonomy): domain Eukaryota; kingdom Metazoa; phylum Chordata; class Amphibia; order Caudata; family Ambystomatidae; genus Ambystoma; species Ambystoma mexicanum. The sequence continues at coordinate 1,246,452,167 of NC_090933.1, read as the reverse complement.
ATCCTTTATTTCTTCTGGGATTTACTTTAGTTACTTGAAATCACTAAGGAGTTATGGATTTGTAACACAGATGAGAAAATCAGCGCAAGAAGGATCCCAACAATACTAGGGTTCTGAATTAAAGATGGGATGGGTTGAGATAGGGATAATACAATAAAGATATACTATGGGTCACTGTTCTTCCTATTATACTTACAGTCCTTTATAATCAAATTGGACCGTCAGTTCGGGTCATTGGGTGGATCAGGTCTACCAGCAGCAGGGCACCTCTGGAGGAATTTGGATCAGCGGCGCCGTTCTGGTCCATTTTAGACTGCACCTCAGACTGGATTTGGAAGGGCCCCTTCTGGTTACTGGACACAGTAGATAGGAGGATGCAAGTGTCAGCAGGCAAGCCTTAATGGTAGCAAGCCAAGCTGAATCAGAATTATTCTTTTAAGTTCTGTATGTTTGAAATTGGGTCAAGCTAGCAAGAGTTCTGCAATGCTAAATCTGGATTCTGCAAAGAAATCTGGATCTTCAAAGAATTCTGGAGTCAGCTACAAGATGAAGAGTTCTGGAATAAGGTGCTGCGCAGACATCTGGATGGGTTCTGGAAGCAGTGTGTCTATGTGCAGTGAAACTCCTATATTTATCCATTACAAAGTTTATGGCGTGGGCAGAACTTCAAAAACACACCCCCATGTCTGTGAGTGGCTACAGGCATGTGCTTTGTCTTGGTTGGCGGTCTGAACAGAGCTATCATTTTTTATGACAGGATTTAGGAACTCCCACCTTGATTTTTACCAAAACATAACACTTGCACACATGTACATTTCTAACATTATGTACCCTTCTAAAATTGGACACATATATTTCATATTTGATTGTCTACATCAGGGGTGCACAACTGATTTTGACAGAGGGCCGAAAGTACCTTACATGAGGGCTATAGTGGGCCGGAAAGTAAAAGTGGGCAGGGCGGTAGGTGGGACATGTCAGGAGGCTTTTTCAACCCCCAATTTGTATTAAACACATGGAAAAAGAATATGTTTTTGAGGGGTAACGAGTTCTATTGCATTTCAAACTTACATTTTGTACTACACATTTTCCATTGTTATCATTTATTTCGATTTAGTTATTGTATATCGTCTTTTTAATTAAATTATATATATTTTATTGACCCTTGATTGGACATTCCGTTATTTTGGACTGCTATAGTTTGCTGTTTGGGTTGCCCAAGAGGAGTATGGCCTTCGTTGAGTCAGGTTTCCTCAAAAAAGCAAAGGATGTACATCTCCTAACTGTGCCTGTTTTAGCTTTATTATTGAGTTCACTCATGGAGTGAAACAATATGCTCCATGGCTCCCACCCCCAACCAAACGCTAAGCCCCATGGCCCCTACCCCCAACTAAACACTATACCCCATGGCCCCCTCACCCCCAACCAAACACTATGCCCCATGGCCCCCTCACCCCCAACCAAACACTATGCCCCATGGCTCCCACCCCCAACCAAACACTATGCCCCATGGCCCCCACGCCTCAACCAAACACTATGCCCCCTGTCCCTCACCCCCAACCAAACACTATGCCCTATGGCTCCCACCCCAAAACAAACACTATGCCCCATGGCCCCCTCACCCCCAACCAAACACTATACCCCATGGCCCCCTTACCCCCAACCAAACACTATGCCCCATGGACCTCTCACCCCCAACCAAACACTATGCCCCAAGGCCCCCTCACCCCAACCAAACACTATGCCCCATGGCCCCCCACCGCCAACTAAACACTATACCCCATGGCCCCCTCACCCCCAACCAAACACTATACCCCATGGCCCCCTCACCCCCAACCAAACACTATGCCCCATGGCTCCCACCCCAACCAAACACTATGCCCCATGGCCCCCACGCCTCAACCAAACATTATGCCCCCTGTCCCTCACCCCTAACCAAACACTATGCCCCATGGCTCCCACCCCCAACCAAACACTATGCCCCATGGCCCCCTCACCCCCAACCAAACACTATACCCCATGGCCCCCTCACCCCCAACCAAACACTATGCCCCACGGCCCCCTCACCCCCAACCAAACACTATGCCCCATGGCTCCCACCCCCAACCAAACACTATGCCCCATGGCCCCCACGCCTCAACCAAACACTATGCCCCCTGTCCCTCACCCCCAACCAAACACTATGCCCCATGGTCCCCTCACACCCAACCAAACACTATGCCCCATGGCCCCCTCACCCCCAACCAAACACTATGGCCCATGGCTCCCACCCCCAACCAAACACTATGCCCCCTGTCCCTCACCCCCAACCAAACACTATGCCCCATGGGCCCCTCACCCCCAACCAAACACTATGCCCCATGGACCCCTCACCCCCAACCAAACACTATGCCCCATGGCTCCCACCCCAACCAAACACTATGCCCCATGGCCCCTCACCCCCAACCAAACACTATGCCCCATGGCCCCCTCACCCCCAACCAAACACTATGCCCCATGGCTCCCACCCCCAACTAAACACTATGCCCCCTGTCCCTTACCCCCAAGCAAACACTATGCCCCCTGTCCCTCACCCCCAACCAAACACTATGCCCCATGGCCCCCTCAACCCCAACCAAACACTATGCCCAATGGCTCCTCACCCCCAACCAAACACTATGCCGCATGGCTCCCACCCCCAACCAAACACTATGCCCCCCTGTCCCTCACCCCCCCCAAGCAAACACTATCCCCCATGGCCCCCTCACCCCCAACCAAACACTATGCCCCATGGCCCCCTCACCCCCAAACACTATGCCCCAAGGGCCCCTCACCCCCAATCAAACACTATGCCCCATGGTTCCCACCCCCAACCAAACACTATGCCCCCTGTCCCTCACCCCCAAGCAAACACTATGCCCCATGCCCCCTGTCCCCCACCCCCAACCAAACACTATGCCCCATGGCCCCCACACCTCAAGCAAACACTATGCCCCCTGTCCCTCACCCCCAACCAAACACTATGCCCCATGGCTCCCACCCCCAACCAAACACTATGCCCCCTCTCCCTCACCTCCCAAGAAAACACTATGCCCCATGGCCCCCTCACCCCCAACCAAACACTATGCCCCATGGCCCCCTCACCCCCAACCAAACACTATGCCCCATGGCTCCCACCCCCAACCAAACACTATGCCCCATGGCCCCCACGCCTCAAGCAAACACTATGCCCCCTGTCCCTAACCCCCAACCAAACACTATGCCCCATGGCTCCCACCCCCAACCAAACAATATGCCCCAAACACACTCAAGCATGCACCCATACAGACCCGAACCCCCCACCCCCCAAATCAGCACACTCTCAAACATGACCCATACAGACCTGAACCCCCCACCCCCCAACTCAGCACACACACTCTCAAACATGCACCCATACAGACCCAAACCCCCCACCCCCCAAATCAGCACACTCTCAAACATGCACCCATACAGACCCGAACCCCCACCCCCCAACTCAGCACACTCTCAAGCATACACCATGAACCCATACAGACCCGAACCCCCACCCCCCAACTCAGCACACACACTCTCAAACATGCACCCATACAGACCCGAACCCCCCACCCCCCAACTCAGCACACTCTCAAGCATACACCATGAACCCATACAGACCTGAACCCCCCACCCCCCAACTCAGCACACACACTCTCAAGCATGCACCCATACAGACCCGAACCACCCACCCCCAACTCAGCACACTCTCTCAAACATGCACCCGTACAGACCCGAGCCCCCCACACCCCCACTCAGCACACTCTCAAGCATACACCATAAACCCATACTGACCCGAACCCCCAACCCCCCAACTCAGCACACAAACTCTGAAGCATGCACCCATACATGCATCTCAACATACCTAACACAAACATTCAAAAACAAACATTCATACACATCCGACGCGCCCCTCCACCCCCATCTCAACATATACAACACAAACACTCAAAAACAAACATTCATAAACATCCGACAAGCCCCCCCACCCCCCATCCAACATACACAACACAAACACTCAAAAACAAACATTCATACACATCCGACACCCCCCCACCCCCATCTCAACATACACAACACAAACACTCAAAAACACATTCATACACATCCGACATGGCCCCCCACCCCCATCTCAACATACACAACACAAACACTCAAAAACAAACATTCATACACATCCGACGCGCCCCTCCACCCCCATCTCAACATATACAACACAAACACTCAAAAACAAACATTCATACACATCCGACACCCCCCCACCCCCCATCTCAACATACACAACACAAACACTCAAAAACACATTCATACACATCCGACACGCCCCCACCCCCATCTCAACATACACAACACAAACACTCAAAAACAAACATTCATACACATCCGACACACCCCCCACCCCACCCATCTCAACATACACAACACAAACATACAGCAGAACAGACCCGACATACAAACACACATACCACTTACCGGAGACGCGCTGGAAGGCAGGTAAGCTGGAACGCTGGCGAGGTAAGTGGAATCGTAATAAGGCTGGCGTGGCCAGCAAGGCTGAAATGCCTTCCGGCATCAAGCCTTACTGGCCACGCCAGCCGTAGTGCTGGCACTCCATTGGTGCAGCACACACGCACTACGTGGCTCGTAGGAGTGACGTGGTGCGTGTGTGCTGAGCCAATGACGGCCAGTGTTTTGTTCGGCTCGGAAGACAACAAAGACTTTCCTAATGGAGGGCGGCCCGCAAGCAGCATTGGCCGCCCTCCATTACGAATGTCTTTGTGCCTCTGGGGCCAGAAAAAACAGCATGGCAGGCCGCAACTGGCCCGCGGGCCGTATGTTGTGCACCCATGGTCTACATCCACATTCAATCCCCATCCTTGTGCGAACTGTCTTTTTCATTTTACGGATTTTTATCAATTTTACCCATAACAGTTAGGATTAATCATTTCTAATTTGATACATCTCTGAGTGCTGATCAGTGGATCACATACATTCAATTTTAAGCTTGCAACATTAATAGTTTTGCCACAATCAGTGTTTTAGTGTATCTTTGGTTCCTTATGTAGTAAGAACTTCTACCAAATCTTTAACTGTCTAGCATGAGTTCAGATTTATAAGTTTGTATTTTTCACTTGTCTACTTATTTTGGCTGCCATGTTAAATGTCATAAAGTTCTGAGGCAAAAATAAGTAATTTCTATTCAAAATCCAGGCCGTTTTTTTTTTCTTACTTCCAAAGTGAGCAAATGGCCAGTCCTTTAAAGTTCCCTGAGAAACCTCCTCCACATCCTGCCCCTCCTTTAGGAGGAAGGCTGTCCAAGCCTTCCTTTGTCCTTCAGTCAGCCCGTAGACAAATGTCTGAGGCTCTCTTTGTTTCATTATGCGGGAACCATTAAGCAGCCATTAAGCCTTCCTGTAGCAACTGAGTGTGAAGATGAAATGTGAACCTTCCAAGGCTGGTCTGGATTAAATCGTTGATTCGCTCCAGACTGGGTTCCTATACATTAAAGTCTTTTCAGTTCACATATAAAATACAAGCACATTTTATAAGGGATTTGCACATTTTAAAAGAATTAGCCCTTCACAAACATAGGCACTTTTTGCCATTTTAATCAGGAAACAGAAACACTTTTAAACTCGGTTTGACAGCTAATTTTCTGCTGCAGCTGTCAGCCAGGGAGGCCTGGATTCCTCTGACTGCAGTGGAGAATCCATGATTTCAGCACACTTTCCTTTCAATAATTCACTGGGAAAATGACTGAATTTAGTGCCCAAACAGCAGCTTGAAGATTGCCATTTATAAGGAAGCTGTATTTAAGGGCATTTTCGGATTTTAGCCCACTTCTGTGGCATTGATTCATGTGACAGGTGACAGCAGTGATTCCTGTTTTTACACCAACTTTGCCTCTGTATGTGGCCGGGTGTGCAGCTCTTTTGTGGTTTATGCACCATGCACAATTTTTCAGATTTGGCTCGTACAGGGTTATTTTCTCCATTTTTGACAGTTTTCTTTCCCCATTGGCAAAGGGGTGCAGTGTGACGCATTGGTGTGGATAAAAATGTTCCACATGCCGCATCAGTGAAGAGGGCGGCAGACCGCTTTTGCAAGAAACAGATCCTGCCCGTGAAAAGAGTGTGTGGCCCACCCCCACCCCATGTCAGTGCATGGAGAGTGAACTGGTCTACTGCAGTCCTGCAATTGCTTAAAGAGGACTCAGTAAACACGCGTTTTGATGCTGTGAGCCTGCATATTAGCTACATGCTTAAAGAGGTCTCGGTAAAGAACAGTTAATTGAAGCAGTGATCCCACAGTTTGTAGTTGTGCTCTATATGGTGCCAGCAGCCCACAATGGCGTTGTTCAGTGGTTGCAGTTCCACATCCCAGGTTAATAAAGGGTTTTGTGTAATGCGGTAGGACTGCCAACACACCGTCAGCAGTTCGCCAACCCCAACTGTATCCTGCTGAATAGGTATAGAGTGTTTGATGTGTTATATGTGTAAAATTAGTTCAGTCCCCATGTATGCACCAGTGGTATATCCTAGTATCTGTCTACCCCATAATTCCCAAGTGGTATATGTATTGGCGTTCTGCCTCCTGAGTCTGTGGCAGCCTCACAGGTGGAGAAACTAGTTCACCAGTGCAGGAGATTTCTCCTCGGCCCCAAGGGCCACAGCAAGCACCTGGTAACCGGGTAGACGGCAGGGCAGGGTATCTTTCAGTGGTCTCCCCGTTGCAAATCATTTGCATACCTTTCTCTGCTTCTGAGATTTTTAAATTAATTAGTAGCTTTTCACATATGATAGGTTTTGTATCCACTTCCTGTGGTTTTATCATGGAAAAGGGAGGGTGATTACCAGGACCTAGTATCAATAGATGCCATGTCCTGTGATGCCACTAGGGTAAAAAGGAGTGTGATGTTATGAAAGTCAATGGTCAATTAATGTTGCCTACTTTGATGACTTCCTGTGATGTCATCGGTTGGTCAAAGGGACATTTCTTCCAACCCTAGGATTTTGGGGAAATAACCCAAGTGGTTCCGTCCTTGCCTCCTCCTCATCTTTGCGTTGCTTTCTTACACCTCATTTGCCACTTTTTAATGTTGATCTCTGCCCTCTGTTCGCCATTTCTATCTTTTGCCCCCACCAGTGCAGATAACTGTTTCTCATCTTCTGCTTCTTCTCCTACAGGTTCCGCCCACCTAATTATTCAAGCCCTCCTAGACATCACAGGGTGTCTTCTTGCTCCCCATCTCAACTCTAATGTGCGTTGAGTAAACTGGGAGAGGTTGACTTAATTGGGGGCATAAATATTGTTTAGAGATCTGCTGTCGTGGAGGTGTCGAGGTGGGACGCTACCTTCTGAGGCTGCTCCCTTGGCTTTGCTTTTGTTCTTCTACTGTGGGAGAGGGCACGGTTCTCCAAAGTATTGGCTAATAGCTGCGATGGCAATGAGAATTGACAATCACCTACAGTGTCCCGTGTATCATCACCCCTACTGTCCATTCACCACTCATCCCCTCCCCCTTCCATAATCCTGTTAATGAAAAGCCAGACTTGGCAGGGCCTGTCCTGTGATGCAGGCAGCGGCCCTTGGTGCCCTGAAGTCTTCGAGGGATTGGACTGGAATTTGTTATACCTGTGTTGTGCCGAAGCGGCCTAGGGACTGTATATAGGTTTCATGTTTATCACTATCATTCATGCTGCGTCATACACTGCAGACGGAGAGGGGAACAGGAAGGGGGAAGAGGATGGGTGAGGTTGGAAGACAAGCCAATGGGTGACAGTGACAGGTAATACGGTCTGACAGTGAGTTCGAACTAGGTTAGGGATCACTGTGAGGGGGCGAGAAGTACTGAGAGATTCCAGACAAAGAGTCCTCCACCTCCTCCCCAAAGGTTTCAGAAGACATTCCCCATTCTCCCCAATGGATACATTTACCTGGGACCCAAAACTAAAGTGAGTAAGAGGGAAGAGTGCTGAAAGCACTGCTGGGTGCACATCCCTTACATTTCTGTAGGCAGATGGGGCATCTGGGAGGATCTGCCAACACGAGGACACCGTAATTGGCCAGAATACTGAATCAATCTAAAGGGTCACGCGAAGATGGCCTAAACAACCGACACATATTGTGGCATGGGCAGCGTTTTATGAAATAATGGACTTCGAAATAGCTGATTTGTTTTCAATCTGTATGACATTAGATCATTAAAATAATAATTGAAACTCAAAACAAAGTGTGGTTATTTATTTATTTATATAATATTCTGTATTTATAATGCGCCTATACACAATGTGTTTCTAGGCGCAACAAGAAAAAAGGGGGGGACAGGAATGACTAAAATAAAAAAAGTCCTACCAGGCCCTGTGACATTTGGATCATGCAAGTGCAGTAACAAGAAGTGCAGGGGATTGGGGAGGAGGAAAGTGCAGGTCAGGGCAGAAAGTCCTGTGACAAAAACACAAGTGGGCATGTTTCTGCAGAGGGTAAGTGCCGATATTCTAAACTTTCTGGGAGGGCCGGTCATCAGGCCTGGTTGGAGGCCACCCTGCCACATGGTGCTAACAGACAGGCCAGTGTTGCCCCAGGACTCTGCACCTCCTGTGAGGGTGGATTGAAGAAGAGGGAGAGAGTTATAGATCCCGGTACTTGAAATTGGAGGGTAGGGATGACATAGTAAGTGGTTGGAGATGAGGTGTAGAGTATTTCTTTAACTAATATAGAAGAAGGTGCTGAGTGACCCTCATTGACAGGTCTGGTGTGCATTTCACACTAATCTTCTATTTCAAAATGACAACTCTTCCTGCTGTGAGCCTCCAGAATAACACTATAGCTCTAAGCCTTTCAATCGAAAGGTAAACTTGGAACAGAATTTGAATATCTAACTCTCATTTAAAAGCCCCTCAATACAGCTTTGAAAGGTTGAGGACCGCACACACACTGGATCGCACATCACACTGCCCCTCTCACTTTGTCCCAGATGGTGCATGCATGGAACCTTACTAAAGTTGAATACCACATTTAGGGGCTGATTCATGGAAAACTGTGCATTTTTCAGCAAAGGCTGTGCGCCAAACACGACACTGCGTGAGCCTGTGCGCAGAATAAAAAATGCGCGCCCTGCGTATTCATGGCATTTTCTGCACAAAGTTACCGTATACGCAAGTCGCGGCCGGAACGCCCCGATACTCCCCTACGCAAAGCAAAAACAACCAGAACAGCTACCTTTGCCTGCTCCCCCTGGTTCGAATACACGCACCCTTCAAACAGTGCATGGGGTCCCCCGCAAGCGGACCTGCATCTCGGTGACCCTGCGTAATGTCCCCCATAACTGTTACGAGCACCCCGACAACATGCATACAATGTATTGTAGCTCAGATAAAACCCGGAAAATCTGTGAACCCCCATAAACCGTTCCTGCACCACACTACACTGCATACATGCACCCCTAAGTCCAATCAGATCCCCGGTTGTGTACACGCACCTGTAAATCCGACATCCAAAGCCACCTATGTGCTGCAATTCCTATGCGCAAGTGAACTTACGCCTGCCTCCGGCTGGTGGAAAGATGGAGAGACTTGCGTAGGCATTTTGCAGGTGAGAGGTTGCACGGTCACATCCATAAATACGCTTTGTCATGCACATTTGTGGGCATGCCATGGACTGGCTGAGGGCCATCGCTCTTCACGCCCAATTTTCCCCTTGTTCTTCCTCATTTTCTGTGTTCCGCCCCGACTCTACCCTTTATGCGTTCCTCGCCCATGCTCTGCGCTGTGTCTCGCGCAAAACACTCAAACGCCCGCAGAGACGTGCCGTGCCTGCGTGAACTCCACATAAGTCCCGCACAAGTCCTGGGCACTCGATTCCATGAACCAACGAACGTCGATTTGGGTGCAGAATGGCGCTCTAATCCCCAAATTTCCATGCAAATTATTCCATGAATCTGCCCCTTCGTAATTAACTTGTCTTTTTATAGCATTCAAAATCTATAGTAAGGACACGTGTATGAAGACTATTCAACATTCTGAATACTCATCCATTACAAATAGAATACTAAACAAATACTTGGGTTCTAGTCTTTATTTAGCATTGAAATGCGCATTACCATGGTAACGGGAGGTTTGGCAGCAGTATTTTCAAGTGGGGGGCCAGGGGGAATGACACCTTTGTCATAATCCACTAGGTATTAGGATTAAGGTGCCTCGGGGGTGTTACCAGCAGAGGCTAAAACTAGTTAGGGCACTATATGGTAATTGTCAATCAGGATGGGTAAGAGCTTGCCCATCCATTCACTGGGTACAATGACCCCTCTGACCAACCTGCGATGCTGAAACCGGGACACTGACCAGCCCCACAACCAGAAACAATTGAGGAGGAAGAGGATGACCACTCACAAGACACTGGGAGACTACATCACCATCAGAAGTGAAAGTGTGTCGTCCACTAAGTGATTTTGGTTCCCACAGTGGCAGTGTGATGCTGTGAAGGATTGCCATCTGGCAAAGCCCTAGATTTATGTGATTTCTATGTATAACGCAATTTCATCTCAGAAAGGCTGGTTTGCTAACTAGACCCCTATTTCCTCAAACTGCATGCCAAAAGTAGAGTGTACACCAGTGCCCTGCTGCATTAATATCCTGATCTGCAGCAGCTGCTCTCCAGTGGCATAGAGCAGGTTAAAAGTTCACAGCTGCCCTCTTCACAGCTCGGGTGACAGCAAAGTCACTTCAGCAAAGAGGTCGAATTTAAGTCTGGTCCTCTGTTCCAAAACCACATAATTATGATGAACTACCACACTGGTTTCATCTATAAATGTAAGCCATCCCTGAATTGGAGTATGGTGGCTGGTAATTCACATAATTATTAAAAACAGATCTGGTCTGTACAATGCATATGTCAACACTGTGAGCCCAAGCCAGCCAAGGACAGGTTGTGTGCATTCCCCCTTGGTTGGCTGTCTCCTTTACACCCAGCAGGACCATAGCCAGTGGAAGTTGCCTCACTTTTGATCCTTTTGTGAGGTCGCGCAACACCCCTTGCACCCAATCACCATGCCACCAATGCCACCGCCTGCGTGATCTGCCAGACCCTGCGAAGAATATTTTTCCACCACATCCAAAGACCTTTCCCCTTTTCTCAAAGTTTGCTAATCCATTTTAAGATAAACTTCCTGGCGTGTGTCAGTTATTGTGCTAAACCAAGTCATGTGTGAGCGTGCTGTGTGTTCAATCAAGCCACTCCGGCAGGAAATATGCAAGCTAGTGGATGGTGCACCTGAGGAAGTAAAATCTGTCACAACCAAAGTGCCAAAGCCCAGCAAGTCTTGCATACTTGCCTTTTTATATGAAATATAGAAACATCATTTAAAAGTTGTTTGCAAAAGTAATTTAACACAATTTCTTTCTGGTCAGCAATGCCTACAATCCACCCTAAAATGATTGTCTAAAAGCCCTGCTTAAAGTAAAATGCTCCAGCTCTCAAACAGCAGCAGATATCACCCTCCTCCCTCTCTGAAAGATTCCCAGTGACTGTGGAAGAGCTTCAGGTTAAAGTTCATCAATAGAAAGGTGAATCGGGCTGCCTGAACCCGATTACCCGAATCACCTAAACATTCAAATAATTCTGCGACACCTGAATACAGTAGAAATTCAGGTGGCGTATTCTTCTAGCAAACCTATTCATCCAGGCCTAGTGCCAATTAGCTCCAGGGCACACATAGGCCACCCTATTCATCCTGGGGAGCCAGGGCACACATAGCCCACCTGATTAATAATAGGGCATCCCTGGGTGGACCAATGAATGAGGGTCCGCAGCTCTCATGTGTGGGTGCATGTTGAACATATATTCTGCAGCGGATGAGCCTTGACATTCATGAGCATTCCTGTGGTGGTCCAGGGTTCTCATGAGCCAGTCATCCTTGTGTAGTACACTCTACACATGGCACTCCACTCAGTGGAGATTGGTACCCAGTGGACACCATTGGATGAAAAAGTGTACGGTGCAGAGACGATCCGTGGGCGGGCCTGGGTATCCATAACCATGCTTGGATGGTCTATGGTACCCGCAGGGCACATATGGGCAGTCCAGGTTAGTACTGATCCCCTTTGGTAAGGTATACCTAAGGTTCACCCTTCAGTGGTCCTGGGTACCTCTGTGACACCTTTCTGTGTTTCTGTAGACCCATATCGAACCCTTGGCTTATCCTGTCTACCTGAGGAGCACCATAGAGGTTCAGTTGGTGTGTATCGGAGTCCCCTTGGGTGGTCATAGGTATCCACTGAGCGCCACCTCTGACCAATCTGTGGTTTCTCCAGGTTCATGTGTGGCCCCTTGGATATTCGCTACCCACTTCTCACTCTTGGGACATCCTGAGTACCCTTGGGGAACCCATGTCCGGTCCTGGGCACCCTTTTCAACCGAATGTAGTCTTTAACTGCTTTGTTAATTGTTTATGTGTTTGCAGAACACATATTCTCCTGTGAAAGGGTCTTCACATTGATGAGAAAACCTGGTGGATCTTGGTGTTCCAATGGATACCCTCAGATGGTCCAGGGTTTCCAATGCCACACTGGGTGGTCTTGGTTGCTAATAGAGCATCGTTGGTTTTGGGTACCAATTAGGCACGCTTGGTGGACTTCTGTGAATGGTCTGGGGTATTTGTGGGGGCCAGTCATTTTGTGGCTCAGGGAACCCAGGGGCACAGATGAGTAATTCTGGGCAACAACAGGGCGCCTATAGGGTGGTCCAGGAAGCCTAAACGGAACCTTGTTGCTGCTCTTGGTTACCCACCGGGTAATCATTGTCCTGGGAAGCCACAGGGTAGGTACGGGTAGTTAGGGGTACGCCAACCAAGGATCCCATAGACACATGGGTTGGTGCTGGGCACCCTTGATCAGCATTGGGCTGTCTAGGGTGAACACAGTGCACCTTAATTGGTCAAGGGTATCCACAGGGCACCCTGTGTTGTCAATAGTATGAACCGGCTACCCTTACGTGATTTTGGGCATCCACGAATACCAATTGGCAGTTCTGGCTATGCATGTGGAACACTTTGGTAGTCCTGGGAATCCATTGGTACCCTTGAGTGGTCCCGAGTATCGATGGGTCACCCATGGGTGGTTGTGGTTACCCATGGCACATACATGGATGTTCCAGGGTATTCACAAGGCACCTTCAGATGATCCAGGGATGCTCTGGCCACACTTGGATGGTTCTAGACACCCAAGGGGTACACTTGAATGGACCTGGGTACCCATGGGGCACACCTGTGTGTTCAGGGTTACCCTAGGTAGTCCAGTGAACCCATTGGGTACCCTTTGGTGGTCATGGCCATACATGGTCACCCCTAGAATGCCATTAGTCCCAGGGAGTGTGCTTGGGTTACCATGGGGAACACATGGTTGGTCCAGTGTACCAATAGACACTCTTGTCAACCAGGGTGGTCTTGAGCTGCTTTGGCAACTCGGAAGGTGTCTGTCAAACATATATTGACCCTTGGATAAGGCGTGGTGTTCATGAGCACTCCTGGGTCATCAAGGTCTCCCACCGGCCGTCAGTGGGTGGTCCAGTGTACCTCTGACCACCTGGGAGTCCACATAAGGGGTCCATCATACCCATAGGGCACCTCAGATGGTTTAGCCTGCCCATGAGGTACCAATGGTATCCTACAATATACTCCTGATATATCCCTGGTAGGTCCTGGGTACTCACAGGGCACCCATTGGTGGTCCAGGATACCCCTAATCACCCTAGGGTAGTCCAGCATATGCATGCCCACCATTGGGCGATATGGGTACCCATGGGTCAACTCTGGGTGGTCCAGGGTATGCTTGACAGCCACAGTTTGTTATTATTCTTTTCTTATACCATTGACACTGATTGTTTGGACTGTTTTTCTTGAAAACATATACAACGAGCTTTTTTTACCCTACAGTGCTACATTGGGTAAGGGTGGAAGTTGCAGCTAAAGTACCCATTGACAGCAGGTAGGGGAGTACGTTCAAGGAGAAGTAGATAGACCTTTCAATGACACAGAAGTTAAATAAAAGTCAAAGTAGCCCAATAAGCTGGGAAGGTGCTTTGGCCCATTAAGGAGTATCTATTGCACACACCAAAGCAAAAGAGCTCTCATTCCTACAGTAAAGATTTTGGAAAGAAATTGTTAATATATCTAACTTCAAAATATAACATTTGTTATTTCCGTTCTGAAGAACAATAGGGGTTTTCTAGTATACACAATAAGTATTGTGTTTGTTGCATCAGCCCCTCGGGTTGGTTCAATAACAACATTGATGGCCAACCCAATGGCAGGCACAGTCATACTGGGTGAGATCACAGCCGTGCCATTACAGCTCAGTTTTGGTGTTACCTGAACAGTCACACTTTTTGCGTACCTTTCACACTGCGGTTCCCTTTACCAGTACATGCAGAGGGTCATTCTTGATGGTCAGAATGACCGCCTCTTCCTTCCACGATTGGGGCAGTGAGAAGACTGCATTCTTCCTCCTGCTGTCAAAGGAGCCAGATGAGACTTGAGTTGCCAACCATATGGTATTGGTTATAGAAACCATTCGCATTTCACTGTTGTTCTCTCTTCATGCTATTTGTATTTTTTTGCTTAGAGTGTGGACATAGCTTGACGGCAGAGGAGTGCTTTTCAACGGCATGGTGCCACCACTGGACTCGGCGGTGTATACAATAGCACAGCCCTTTTGGTGAAGAGGGGTTTTTATTCGTCCGGCAGGTATTGTTGAAAGAGCTAAACATGTACCGGCTAATCTGATTGGTTGCTGATGGCATTAGCCATGCCTATTGGTTTCGATGATGCTGCGGCTAATGGCATTTGACGTACAAAATGGTGTGTTTTTGATTTGGGTACCAAGGGCCTCCCAATGGTGTCCCAATAGGAACTAAGGGGAGTCCCATGGCTACCCAGGACCATCAATGGTGTCCCTGGTTACCCTGGAGCTTCCAGTCATTCACCTGGGCAGCCCAGCGGTACCCCGTGGGTAGCCTCACCACAGATGTGCACTCATGAAGGCCTTGGTTCGTCCATGGTAGAATATATTTTCCATAGACACCTGTGGACTTACCAAAGCAGCAAAACAACCACATTCAATATCCTGTATCACTTGAATGCCCAATGGGTACATAGGACCATCCAGTAGTGCCCAAGGATGCCTGCCCCCTAGCCACCCATGTACCTTGCCCCACCAAGGGGTTTTCCACGTATACTCAGGGTCACCCAAGGTATTTGATGGACCAATTTTCCAAATGGTTGAGGCGCGCTTGCCAACCTCTGTAAACAGATCAGTTGCTTCTCGGAGCTAGGTCTGTGCTCAATAAATACAATAATAATAATAATATCACAATAACAACTCTTCGCCAGGCTCTCCAGCACAGTTTCGGAGACGCTTGTGCTATGCTGCCGTGGCTCTATCATCATTGACAGTGCAATGGGGGGATGTCTCTGCAGCAATAAGGCTACCTCTGCACTGCCATCGCAACTCACTGTCGAGCAGCGCATGCTTCCACAATAGGGACCTGAACTGGAAACTTCTTCCTTTACCTATTGGTATATATTTTAGTGTAATTAGTTGGGCAGCTGGAAAACTTGCCCCTCAAATAAACCCTCTACCACCCACAGATTGAGCCCATTGCCATGATGCCGGCACATTTATCCTGCAGAACCGCCAACTTCACGCCTACATCAAACAATAACTCCCAGAGTCTTTATAGCACATGTAAAAATCAAGGAAAGATTACAGACATCTCCCAATTTTCCATTGTTAGGTCTGAGATCTGTCAGTCCAGGTTTGCAGCTTTTTGCCTCCGATCACTTTGCATTCTGGTTCTTGAAGTCCTGCATTTATTGAAGGGAAAATAAAGCTTCAAGTGATGTCGAAGCATACTTAATGAGATGAGGACTTGAAGAGTTTTCGTTAGACTCTTGGGATGCTCAGCAGTAGGACGTGAGAGGACAAGAGAGTATTTTTTGTCCAGCATAAAAAGGGACAAGTTGGTGTCCAGGCCCGTGTGCACTTCCTATAGCTTCCCCCAGGTGGGTGAAAGGTTCCACCATAAGATTGTATCTCCACCAGAAAATGTAGAAGTTGGCAGACAGGGTTGAAGACAGCGAAAAGCTGAAGGGGGTGAGAACGGCCGCACTCAGCCAATGAGAAGGTTTGGAATGCAGTCAATAACTACTGATATTTACTGCATTCCAGACATACAATCTTCAGAGGCAGCCAGGGAAACAACAAGGTATTTCTGTGCATTCAACATACAGCTGTGCAATTTCCTAGCAAGATGTCTTTCAAGAAGGTTCTTCAACCTAACTTAAAACAACAAAATGAAAGCTGAAACATGGACCAATGCTGTCACTTTTGTCAAGAAAAACTGTTCACTTTAACATTGCAACTATTTCAAGTTCATGCTCAAACTGTTTAAGTTCAAGCAAATTCAAAATTGAAATCATTATTTTATAAAGGCAACCTAGTTATTTAAATATTAGAAAATGAAACTGGTTTTAATTTGCTAACACATTTTGTGTGGTTTATTCATTGTTAAACCAACAGGTTTTACTTCACCACCACAACTTAACCTGTATTGCTAGTACCACTATATGCTAATATCCTTACAGATCGCGGGAAGGGGCATTATGTTGGGATAATGACCATTTCCCAATGTATTGCCCTCATTCCAGATTCCCCCGGCAGATCACGGGAGAGGAGCCGAGACCACTGGGCGGTAAAAGGTGAGACAATATAGGGAAGGGAGAGACTGCAGGTGGAGGTCGGGGCTGCAGAGGAAGAGAAAACCAGCAAGGGGAAAAGAGACTGCAGAGCGAACAAATCGGTCTTGGAAGGCGGGAGACTGGATGAGTCGAGTGCAGAGGAAAGACAGACTGCTGAGTGTTAGGCAGAATCCTGTGCAGTTCCCTTAGGGAGCACTACAGAAGATTAAGACTACAGGTGAGAGCAATAAATCCCCTTTGGTATCAGTCTGCACCACAAATATTTAGTTGGTAGCTGTGGCTAAGCAGTCAGATTTATCTCAAGAGCGAGATGAGCAGTATTCAGGGTTTACACAATAGGACTACAATACTAGGGTACAAGGAAACACTGGCCAAAGCTTTGTATTAAAAAAGAATATATATATATTTATTACACACTTCTAGTTCAACACATTAATCACAGTTATTAAAGCAAGTTAAAATCAGTTAAGAAAAGTATACACAACTCCCTAGTTAAATTGTAGAGAAGTTTGAGCAAGAGTGAAAACTGAGCAAATCGGCACAGTGAAAACCAAACACAAATGGCACTCTATCAATTTCTCACAAGGGAAGGAAAACACAAGTTATACAGGAATATCTTCTTACACACCCTAGCAACACTTCCCATAAGTTTGTGAACAGGTTTAGGCAAGGCAACACTTTAGTTTGTATAATACTTAAATGAAAACCGAGCAAAATGGCACTTCACAAGTTTTAAAAGTGGGAAGAAGAAGGTGGTTATAAGAAGTGGGCGCACCAACACAGTTCTAGTTGAGAAGCAATCTAGAGAAGGCAGTTCTAACAAATTCAGCCAGAGTCAATAGGCCTGTGCCAGAGTCAGTGGTACAGGGCAAAGAGCCCAGGAGCAACATGTTCTTGTAGCTGCAGTCAAGTCTTTGTTAAACGATTCGAAAAGGTGGGTGCAAAAGGTGAGAGACAATGTTAGAGGATAGGGGCGGCCAACCCAACAGGTAGGTAAAGGATTTAAACCACCTTTAGCACTACCACGCGGAAAGGGAGGCCTGGCGGAACAAAGTACCTTGAAATGTAGAAGAGGCTCCTGCGGTGGCGGTTGTTCCTGGCAGTTCCTGCAGTTCGGGAGATCCAGCAGAGGAGGAGTGGCTATCGTCGTGGAGGAAGGTTCGAGTTACTGCACTGCCCAGGGAAGAAACCAGCCGCGGTGCTGCCCAATGAATAAAAGGTACGATCCTTTAAATCGTGGTCTGGGTGGACAGGTGCCTGGCTATCCGGTCTCCGAGTTCAGGGTACTGGTGCTTCGACCAAGGCCGGTCCAGGAAGGCGATTGGCTAACTGGGTGGCCCCACCAGCTCAAGGGAAGAAGGCTCTTGCAGATGAAGATCTTCTCTCGTCGTGTGGAGAAAAGTGGTGAGACACTGCAGCAGGGCTTCACTGGTGGTTCAGTTGTTGCAGATGTCTTTGGCTTCTCTCCTCTTCGGCTTCTTAGTTCCAGTGGTGACGTCTTGCTCTTCCAGTCCTCAGGACCCTGCTTTTATGTGGAGACCCTCCAGCCTATCAGGGCAGAGTGCAACATGGGTTGCTGAGGCAACCCTGTCCAGGGGTCCTACTCCCACTCCCACACAATGGCGCATCAGTGGCGCCGAAAGGAGGTCTTCTTGGCAGAAGCCTGCCAAAAGGACGCACAAAGGATCCCCGACCTGGGTTAGGAGTTTAGAGAAAGACACGAGAAAGAATGTATATAAATGTTCTGGCAAATAAAACCTACTGGAGTAAAGTTAATATAAAAATAAACCGGCGGTATGTTAGAGGCTGTCAGTAAATAGGTAGCCTCGAACAATGGGAAAATCCCATAGGGAAATATTTGCGGTCGAATATTTTTGGTAGTAACCACTGCCACCAGCCAGAAACCTTTGAGAGAGGGACTGTACGGTACCCTCTCGAAATGGAACATAAGGGAAAAACTATTAACCCTTGCCAGTACCTCCATAGTAAGATGGGTTGTACGGGTGTTGTTCATAAAGATTAACTAGTAAAGTCAATGGGGACTTTACATGCCCTGGGAGACAGTAGTCAGTCCAAGGGTATGGAGTCTATGTTTGGGGTCGCTACGACACCCCTGTGTCACTGCACGGAGGGTGCTGTGTAACACATGTGGATAAAGCTGGTTCCTATGGTGGTGAGATAAACCCCATAGACATTACACACAAAAAATAGCCTAGAACACACATAGCAAATATGCCTAAGAGTGGGAAAAAGAGTCACACTCTTTAGCAGGAGAAGAAAACAAACCCTTCAAATCCAGCAAATCTGCTGGGGGACTCTATAGGTAATGGGAATTATCCATAGAATGAGAATTCTCCCTAACACTAAGGAGAATGAGGAACTGCATCAGAAGAGTCCAAATGAGACTCATACAATGAGAGACTACAGCAGAAGTGGGAGACTGCTGTGGCAAAGGGAGAGATCCCAGAAAGGGAACAGCAGGGCACAGCATGCTGTGGGACTCACGGAGAGGGCAGGCAATGTAGAGAGTAGACTGTGCATGGTGCCCGCGACATCAAGGGGGGTTGCCAAGTTGGCAGAGGCGGGAAGGCTGAAGAAGAAGTGACAAGTGTGCGAAGAGAATGCTTTGGCCATATAGATTGCATGGGGAAATGTCTGCAGGGGAAATGTCTACAAGGGAAATATCTGTGGGGGAAATGTCTGCAGGGGGAATCATGAATGGGCAACAGAATGCAGAGGGGACGGAGAAGAACCCCTTAGACATACAGATCACAGTGGAGGAAAGTAGGAAACGTGCTGCTGATAAAAACATACATGTCAAGATGCCCCATTCCATTCTGGCGAGGGTAGTTTATAGGTATCCAGTAATGTCACCGGATAGAAAATGGAGAATTACTTTTTTTACCGAAACCATAATAACGAAAAAATAATAAATTATTTATTAAAATGTATATTGGGTGGGGTAGAGGGTTAAAAAGGAGTGGGGAGGGGGTTGAGGAGGGTTTTCAAGCATAGGGAAACAATGGGTTTGGGGGGTCCCCGCCAAATAAAAAAGAAAAAGAATTGATATTTTTTCAGTAAAAAGGTTTCGGTAAAAAAGCATTCTCTGAAATTTCATTTGTTAACATCACATCGGTCCTAGTTCATATTATGTTAATGTGTTTTTATACTGTACCAAATCACCAGCGTAGTAGAATCAGAGCGCCCAGGCTTGTCCATAGAGTGCCACACTGTGCCCTTGACGGGGTGCCCAGACCAGTCTGTTGGAAGAAAGAAAGTGAACGGGGGGACAATAAGAGGGTGGGAATGGAAAGCAGGAAATAGATGGGCGCAGGCCGGGAGGGACGCCGTGGGGGAAGAATGATTTGTGGACGTAGAGGCACGTGCCAGTCCAGTTGGGTGGACCCTGGCTCTGCAAAGAGGTTAACATTCGCCTTTAACGGGGAATCCTTCAGAGATGCCTCATGGCTCTCCTAAACTGCTGTGATAATAGGGTTGTGTTTCCAAGGCAGATTTGGAGAATTGGAAGTTAGTACACAATGACACGCTGGATGCAATGAGGGGCGCAAGGGTGTGCGGAATCCTGGCAGTGTGGTGGCTCATTTGCTTGGGCGTCTCTATGCTTTGAACCCCCGGTCTAACCCGAGAATGTCGAGCTTGAGCCAAGAGGGGTGTGGTCAAGAATAGGATGTGAATGAAAGTAAATGTTGTTGGTAAAAGAAGTTACAGGAATGGAGTGGTCAAACTGGTAGAGCAAAATTACAAAGGCCTGGCACCTTGATGTCAAAAAAGGTTATTATAAAGAATTTGTTCTGTGTCATGTCATGCTAGACTTTATTTTATTTTGTGGTTGGGTTTCTCTTGGCATTCTGGAACTTGTAGTAACAAATTTATATCTGGCACATCCGGGACTGTAGTTCCCACAAGGCAATGAAGGCAACAGAACTACACTGCTATCCTCCGAATGCAATGGGGGTCATGTGGACATGTTTGCCAAAGAGCCTTTGAGGATGAATAGCTGGAGCACAGAAGAAAGGGGAGACTGTAGCAAAGCCAGGCTGTAGAGGAGTGGGGGGTAATTGCAGGGATTGTGATTGGCCTTCCTTGGAGAGAAAGTGGGGAAATCTGCATATTCATAAAAAGGGTGACGTAATGTACGTCACAGCCTCCAAGCGGTGGGTGATATGCCAGAACCAAGGAAAGAGGGCGCTTTAAAAAAAAGAGGGTTTGTGTTATGTCCTGGCCCCGGGGCACCGGAGCAGGACACAGAGTTACCGGGATCCCCCGATGCCAGATTGTGCTGCGATCACGCCTCGAAGCGGACCATAGGGGGCACTCTATGACATCCGGATCACCGGATTGCTGACAGTGCTGGCGGCACCCAGCCAACATCTCGGACAGGGGGCACCCTGTTAGCCCATGAGCACAAGGGCTACTCCATGGCCAGGGGGCACCCAAGCCTCTTCTGAAGACAGCGCTGCGTTGCCCAGCAGGGGCACCGGCGTCGATAGATAGAGGTGCCCGGCAGGGGCTCTACCAACTGGGATGACAGCTATGATGGATAGTGTTGCCCGGCAAGGTCGCTGTCCTGGTGGAAGGCCCTCAGCCAGCGACGCAGCTCCAGCATGGCGCTGGCATTAAGGACACACCACACCAGGTTCTGTTACTTCCAAGACTAATGAGCGGGAGGCCGCTCATTCTTTTTATTGAATGAAGTCACGTGGTCACTGCCACGAGACATGAGCACGAGCTCCTGGGAGATACCATGCTCCCAGGAGGGGTGACACACCACAGCTAGCGCGGGTAGCCTGAGAGTGCCACCGCTGTGGGGCAACATGAATGTCTCGGATAGTTCTACAGCCTCTTTTTAAATCATGTTTCTATCAAAGAGTGCAGCATAATTCCAGAATATTCGTTTTTCGTCTCTCTGACGTGTCTGTGTTATTAAAGCTGCAGCCATCTTAGTATGCGAGGTATTTCAGAGACCCACCAGGAATATGTTTTTTTTTTAATTAAATGTACGTATTTGTTTGATCCGGTACTTACCCACCCACTCGTGGTTAATATGGTCTCCGGGTTCTATTTAAGTGAGCAACAATATTAATCACAGCAACGTTCCAGACCTTTCCAGTCCGGGCAGGGCCTTCCCTACCACCTCCCCGGCCTCCAACCGCAGAGCGGCCATTTGTTCACATCGTCTGGGATAATGCTCTCAAGCTCGACCACAGCCGGGTAAATAAATGGCGCTTGTGTTATTAATTTCTGAAGGGAAGACGCTGGCTCTGCCCAGCTCCTTGAGGACCGCCCTAGTTAGCACTAATTCAAACGACGGCATCAAGCGCGAGGGGCTGTCATTAGGCAGAACTTAATGAGCCGGGACTTTGTAGGGGTGGGCCTTCATAATTAGGCTGCTGTGATTTCCATGCTCACCCCGGCCCACTTATAGCCTCATTGGACATTATGAAAGGAAAATGCAAATGCGCGCATAGCCTTCCAATGATCATAAACACTCATGCGACTGATCGATTTAGTAACAGATTTGATCAATCGCAATACCGTTATGTGGCATTTGGCCAGAGCTAAAAGCTATTTAAATATTTAAATGATCGATTCTATTTGTTGAATATAGCTATGATGTTTGCGGCGGCAGGCAGTACTGACAGTTAATGGCCTAGGTGCCGTTACCTGGCTGATCCAGCCTGCAGCCATGGGTATGATTGCTATTAGCACCCCTGCTTTAATGGCAGCCCGGCACGATGGAGGAATGGGGCTCCAGCCCAGAAAAACAAAAGGTATGTGCGCAGGGTGACACGAAGCACTTTCGGGAGGGGTGGGGCAGAAGAGGGTGGAGTGGAGCAGCTGGCAAACCTGTGCAAGTAGCTTTCAAGTTACTTGAACACAGGAGTTGATTGTGAGATTCAGCGCACGGTCCGCGTAACCTGTTTGGCTGTGGCGCCCGCACCGGGTGCTAATGAAACATAATATCACATTTTTATATAGCGCTACATGATGGACCCTAAAAGCCCCTAAGCACTGGAATAATAGGTGTTATTTCGCAATTTAATGGTGCTAAATTGATTGACCACTGAAAGATTGGGAGCTGAGGCTGCTTTGCTGGGATTTGAAGCCTGAGTCCTTGAGTCTGAAACACTATTGACTTGTCAAAATTCTTTTTTACGAAAGTGATGGGAAACAATAAGGCATATCGCCTCACGTGCACAAAAGAAAGAGTTCCCCAATTTACAAGGTGCGTTCGTAAGTGCACTACCGGCACTAGGAAGCAATTAGTTATAAAAAGAAGCATAGCGTCAGGACGGTGCAGGTCTAGAGCTTGGGCCCGCCCAGTGAGATTTGGAAAAATGAGGTGTTACAATGGAAATATATCCCCCCACCCACAATGATAAGCGTAATACATTAGTCAAGAGAGGTGGTCAGCTTTCCAAACTGGGGACAGTAGAACCAAAGTGGCATGAGGCTTCATATTTCGGCTTTTGCTACCGGACAAGACTGTGACCCTGGACACATCATCTTATCTCCCTGTATAGTACTGTGCTTCGATTTGTTCAAAGGTTTGCCCTCTCGCATTCTTGTGGCATTCTTTAACCGATTGCCTGTTCTTTCTTTTCCTGTAGGGCATTTGAGTGGGAGTGGCCCTAGACAGGAGAGAGCCGGCCAAACGCCACAGGCCTCAGGCAAGCTTATTTTCAGGTGTGCTTATTTGCCATTTTCTTTTTTCTAGAATGTCAAATGTTCTTCTTCACATCATGAATATCAATCTGTCAAATATAGTGAAACCATGAGGACATAATGAGATTGTTTAGGCTAACATCATTTAGGATTCTGGTACTTGTAAACTTCCATTTATGCGGAAGATGGTGAAATTACATCCATGCCTCATTTACATAACGTTTTCATAAGGTTTGCTTTAAAAAACATATTTTCATGTAGGTTTATTGTTAAGGTAAGGAAGCTAGAAGCCACAGGTACAAATAGAACATTCTTTATTCTTCGAGTTACATGTTGTCGCTATAGTACACGCCCTAGCATGTAAGTTGCAGCACAGGACACACAGGAGGTAAAGGGGTGTCCACATGCACATCCTCTCTCTCAGGCAGCCTCCCTGCATCTGACATACATAGAACACTCAGCAGCCCACTCACACTGCATTCCACACGCAGGACTCTCAAGGCATCATGCATGCAGGCTGGGAAGAGAGAACAGCAGAGGTGTAGCCAGGATTGTCTAACCAGCGGTGCCTGAAGCTAATGTAGTTGGGCCCACTGCAGTGACATTAACATCTGGAAATGCCCACACAGCGCTGCTGAGTGGGCATTTACAGAATGTGGGCGTGCCTTGCCCGCTCAGGCCCGACCCTGTCTAGGCCTCTGCAGAACAGATACAAAGCACATCACACCATTTGCAATGTTATGCATGCACCTTCCAAGTCCGGCCTTCAAAATTATTCCTTGAAAGTCAAACATTCACAAACATTTGCACCTTGCTGTGTGACAAGAACAGGGAACATACGTGGTGTTTATTTGTTTGTTTGTTTATTTATTTGTATTGCGCACCAGACCCAGAGGTATTCAGGCGCGAAAGTATTAAGAGGGTTGTTAAGCTTAGTTACACAGTGGACAGAAATAAGTACAGCTGGGGTTACAGTGCTGTATTCATGAAACAACAGTAAGACAAATACATATATACAGTAAATCAGATGAATATAGAAGTGGAGCACATAAAAATAACAAAGCATTGAGGGCTCATATATACACTAGGTATGCGGGCGGATGCAGGTAAGGTGGGGTCAGACATCATGTTCCTTTAGCCAATGGATGAGACTAGATCTAAATTGTGGATAAGGTAGGTCTTCCCTTAATGCAGGTGAGAGGGAATTCCAATATTGTGCTGCTTTAACAGGGAAGCTGCTCCCACCGGACTTAGTCAGCTTGAATCTCGGTACTAGAAAGAGGTTAGAGTTGGCTTTTCTTAGTGGGCGAGAAGCTGTTTGTCTAGTGAATCTATCTGTGAGGTATTGTGGGGCTGCGTGGTTGAGGCATTTATGCGTCAAGGATGCGGTTTTAAGGAGAATTTTATCTTTTGTGGAAAGCCAATTGACGGTTCTCCTAAGGTCAGATATATGGGCAGTTTTAGGGAAATTTAAGGCAGCTCTCAAGGCATTGTTCTGAACAGTGAATTTTGGATATGTTATGTGATGCAGTTGATTGTTGAGAGGAAGGGCTTGGCTGCTCTAATTAAGCTTGCAGGTATAGGATGTGGCTGAGACCATAGCATTAAATTGTTTACTAAAGGTGAGCGTGGAGTCTATGTAGAATCCAAGTGTTTTAACTACCTTGGCTACAGTTATGTTGTTGTTATCGATTGTGAGGGATGCATAGTTAGGATCTATTTTTTTGATGTTGGAAGGTGGAGGAGTTGTGAAATTGTAGACTGGCCTCAAATCCTTCCTTCACCACCTAGCCAATTTGTGTGATCCTGAGCAATTCATTTAATCTCACAGTGCCTCACCTGCAAAGGTTATCAGTCTGCAAACATCTACAAATTGACATTATTTAAGAATGACTTGGTTCTCATAGTACGCTCTTCCAAAATTCTTCACTCAAGGCGTTAACTGTCTATTGTTGCTTTGTATATAATCTTAGTGAGTAGTCATATGTTCCACACTGCAATGTCGTTTGTTTCTTGTCTCACTCATGGCTACACTACTTGAAAATCATGTACCTTTTCTCATCTCAATCTCTGTTCTATATATGAGCACCTTCTGGTAACTTGCAAGCCAGATCCTGTATCTATGCTACGAAATGAGTAATGTCTGCAGTGTTTCCTATCCGTCTCCTCTATCCAGGCTTGAGCACTTGCACATTCTGTGAGGCTACTAATCTGAGTTCTGTATCTATGCTGGGGCATGCGTAACATCTGCAGTGTTTCCTATCCGTCTCCTCTATCCAGGCTTGAGCACTTGCACATTCTGTGAGGCTACTAATCTGAGTTCTGTATCTATGCTGGGGCATGCGTACCGTTCGCTACTGCTCTGTGTCCCGCATTCATAGTACAGTCAGTATAGCCTCCTGGTTGGTAGCATTAAATGCGCCCTGGTCCTAGGCTAGAATGTAAGAGCACCCTCATTGCGGGCTGCTAATTTTGCCCTTGAAATGCCACATGTTTATCATTCTGATTGCAGCAGAGATGCAGGGGTTCGTGGGAATGCAAGGGAGCTCCCATGCTTATCTACATTGCTGCCCGAGCGGCATATTCTATGGGTCGTGACTGGGATGAACTTGGAGGGAGGGGTTTGAGGGTGGCTCAGAGATTCTTGGATTTGTTCATTTCTTGTTTCTTCGGGGCAAGGGCAAATTTGTCTGTGCCCCGGGCCCCATAAATCCTTAAAGTGGCCCTGAACACTGGCATATATAGCCCAAACAAGTGTCATGACTTTCCTTGGCCATATCCAGCATTAATGGAGGGGTGAGCTGGCATATATTGCAGACGTGTGTTATGATCCGCTTTAGGAACAGCCTGCGCGAAATGGGGGCTGCATTGGATACTGTGTGGCAGCCTTCATGACCTGCTTTGCACACTACCAGATTGAAAGCAAGGCAATGCTGGCATATATAGCCCAACAAGTGTCATGACTTTCCTTGGCCATATCCAGCATTAATGGAGGGGTGAGCTGGCATATATTGCAGACGTGTGTTATGATCCGCTTTAGGAACAGCCTGCATGAAATGGGGGCAGCATTGGATATTGTGCGACAGGCCTCATGACCTGCTTTGCACACTACCAAATTGAAAACAAGGCAATGCTGGCATATATAGCCTAAAAAAGTGTCATGACTTTCCTTGGCCATATCCAGCATCAATGGAGTAGTGAGCTGGCATATATTGCAGATGTGTCTTATGATCTGCTTTAGGAATAGCCTGCATGAAATGGAGGCAGCATTGGATATTGTGCGACAAGCCTCATGACCTGATTTGCACACTACCAGATTGAAAGCAAGGCAATGCTGGCATATTTAGTATTTTCCTTGGGCACAGCCATCATGGGAAAATGTTGAAAAATGAACCTGTGTGCTGTTGGGACTTGGCATCTCTCGGAGTAGTTGATGTCTTCCTCCTCGGAACCGATTTTAAATTCTGTGACTTTTTTCCAAAGTTCTGTGAAATGTGTGCTGTAAAATGTAACATCTAGACCTATGAAGCTAAGGCGGACTGCTCTCAAGAATGATTGGCTAGTCTCCCAAAAGAGAATATGCAGGAAGGTTTCAGACCCCATGCCTGCGATCAGGTACATGGTGGGGCAATGACTGTGCCCCTGAAGGCAAGCATGAGGGGATAGCCAAGAAGTCTAGGGACCTGACAGCTTTCAGGGATAAGGTACATACAAAAACTGGATAATGTTATATTAAAAGTATTTGCCAAGCGTAGCTTATGCCCAAAAGGGCGAGATGGCTTTAAGAGAAGCAAACATTTGCGCCAGAGTGTAGGTCTGGGCGAGAGAAGCCTAAAATGACGCCAGATATTGACATGTTCTTATGTTGCGGCGTAACAGCATCTGATCTTGGGTATTGCGGGTGGATTCCGGAATACTGTTACACAGCTTGGCTGCTTGGACGGGGAATGCGTTGTGTGAGGGATCACGAGAAAGAGACTCGGACACAGTAACA
Organism: Ambystoma mexicanum; assembly: GCF_040938575.1. NCBI lineage: Eukaryota > Metazoa > Chordata > Amphibia > Caudata > Ambystomatidae > Ambystoma > Ambystoma mexicanum. Next base: position 1,246,424,703 of record NC_090933.1, on the reverse strand, counting down.
AGTTGTATGTGGGATAAAGACTTATTAACAACAACAAAAAAGAGGGGTTGGCGACATCTACCTAACTCTAACTCTAACAGGGTTCTCCCTGCCGCAACAAAACGAAGGCACGTCTGTGTCAGGATGTCTAAAGCAAGAAGAGTTACCTGTCCTGTGTCCAAAATCCTAAACTGACCCTCATACGCTAAACTCAATATAACGTGAAATGGGAATGTCTTTTAGCTGAACACCTGCAGCTTCCTTCCAAAGTTCCAAACATAAAGTCTTTAAAGTGAAGAAAAGAAAAATAAATGCATTTCCACCAGAGAAAGGGCTTTCCCCCAGGAGTCCTTCTGGTTATTTGCAATGTCGCTTTTGTATATTTCACAATCCCAAGGAGAATGGCTCTTCTCTTGAATTTTTTCTCCATTTGCACAACACTTTACAATTATTTTTCTGGACCTATGATGCCTTTTTCAGAAAGGGATGTGGTTCTTCCCTTTTGGTCCACAATTCAAGGAAGGGGGTTCTCTTCCCCTGTTTTCTCAGCTTTTCCATAATTACTGGGAGTCTATGCCCCGCTTCTCCAATCCCTGGTTTACTCTCCTGCCAGGGTTTTATTTCCCTACTTGGGTGGGGGTCTCAGACTTGGTGTGTGTCTGGTTTACTCTCCTGCCAGGGCTTTTTGTCTTTTCACTTGCGTGTGAGTCCCAGACTTGCTGAGTTTCTGGTTTACTCTCCTACCAGGACTTTTTAAGTCCACTCAGTATTTGAGTTCAACTCCCATGTTCACACTCTTCATTGGCTTTCACTCTTTTCTGTATTCAGGTAATTATATTTTTCATATGTCCGGCTACCGATCCATCTCCAACTGTGTTAAATGCCCCAGCTCCTTTTGTGGGGTTCTGTTCTTCACTAGTCATACGTGGTATCTGCCCTGAAGCGCCCAGTATCCCAATGTCCTTGTCTGAGCTTACCAGGCAGCTTTGGCGTCCCACGCGTCTCACTGTTTCCTCCGCTGTCCGTCTGGTGTCTGAAAGCAAGTCTCATTGGCTTCTCAGTTCCCGCCTTGCCTTTTCCTTCGCTCAGCAGCTCCTACTGCTTATGATGGTAGCGCAGCAAACACTCTTCTGCCCGACTTCCTTGAATGCTGTTCTCGCCGGTTTGCTTGCTCCTATCTACAGCATGCTTTCTTCCCATGTTCCAACCAGCATCGGGAGGGTTGAGTCTCCCGTTCTGTTAAGGTGTTCCATGTTTTAATGTCCAGCAACTATTATCCTCCAACAGAATGCGGCCTTGGCTTGCTGCGTCTGGTGATCTAAATCACTCCATACCTTGTCTTCATCTCAGTGTTAAAAGAAGGGTTGGGGGTGTGCATACGTTGTCTCAGTATTATTATAGGGAAGGGGATTTACATAAGTCCCAGCACTTGTTAACATCCTCCAATTAGTACACAGCGTTGGCTTGCCGCTTCTAGTGATCTTAATTCCTCCGTCCCTCTTTCTCGACTCAGTGCTAAAGGGGAGCTATGCACATAAGGTTGGTGACCAGTAAACAGTGGAGATTCCTTATCCACACTACAATATGCCATAAAGGAATGGGAGTGGACTTCAACCTTTATTAATGTTGAAGCCACCAAGGGGCTTCCTGGACAAGATATGTGGAGAGTTGGGAAATAATGGGTCTGAAGGTGGCTGCTGATCCAGATGATTGCTCGAAATATTTATTTTCCTGAGGGTGATGCACCCCAACTGTAGCCTCAAAGGCAGGGGGTGGGAGATCTAATAGGCTCATGCTAATCCCCAGTCCCACCTCCCCATTTGTAGGGTTCACTAATTTGTCAGCCGACATTGGAGAAAGAGTTTAGCGGTTTTCATGAAAATTGAAATCAATTGTGTAGGTTGATGTTCCTCTTCTTATTAATAGACATTGTTTCCCCATAATAACTCTCAGCTGCTTGTGTTTTTTTTGGCGTTGTTGATATGCCTGTGTTAATGGTACGTCACCCATGATCAATTACTAGCATCAGGGCCTGATAGTGCTGTGGTATGCTCAGGTACTCTCAAGTACTCTCACCATATGGCAGGTTATGTCATCTTTGACCTGGTATTGCTATCATAAAGAATTGTGCCTGCATCATTTACGACTATTACCAAGTACTCACATCATTTGCTAACTATTGCCATTATATAGCCAGGCAATCAGACCATGTGCCAATTTTTTCCAACAAACAGGCAGTAACTGACAGTATTTGGCAGATATTATAACCGTTTACTTGGTTAGTCAGTTCACATACCACATCATTTTCCAGATGTTGGCATGAAATTCCTAAGCATTCATATTATTTGCCGGTTATTTCCATCATAAGCCCATTTGCATCGTTTGCCACTGCAAAGCTCCATGCGTCAGTGGTTCCTCTCTGAAGCAGGACTTGATGTAGAGGCTTGCTCAGCCACAAGTCTGGAAAAGGGCACCGATTAGAAGCCTGAAAACAAATGTTTCCCCTTTCTCTGAATTTGTTCATATGTTTATCTATTACTCTGAATATCTGCCCTCGGGTGAGGGTGGTACTCCCTGCTTCGACTAAACCACTGCTCGAGCCCCGTCACCGGACCCCTCGACCACAGTCCAACCACAGGATTTCTTTGCACAACTGGCCCCCCCCTTCCTTCTCTGTGCACAACCCCACATACCCCCTGTAACATTCTCCTCTTCCTCCTCCCCCTAATCTGTGCGCTAAATGGGGGACTCTGCCCGGTCCCTCAGCATCGCGACCCAACCTGCCCCATGCCGCCCAACCTGAGTAACAGACAGGTCCATGCCTCCTCCCTCCGCTTCCCCACACCTTCATGCCCTCAAACTCCCGTCACCCTCCCATGAACTCCTTACCTCTTTGACCTCTCCACACCATTCTCCATTTCCTGGCTCAGTGCAGCAAACACTAAACATAGAAAGGGGACAATGCTAACCCAGATCTGTTTTCTCTGTCCTGGCTTGTCGGTGCTCCCTGGTTTCGGTGGCCTGTGTTTGGTGAAAACGGATTTGATGAATCCATCTTCTTCGAACGTGGGAACATGCGTAAGACCCTGATGGCATCAAGAGATAAGCTACGAGGCTGTTGGGAGTTGGAGCACACTCTGTGCACTCTCTCCAGTACAATAACATGTCCATCCTCTCGGCTCTGCATGTGTGATCCTGCTGATTAAGGAAAACAATAGTCCGATCTCACCTAATGAGCCCAGGAACAGATGAAACATAGAACCCAGTTTATATTGGCCGTGTAGACCAGAGGCGTTGCTAGGGGCGGGGCTGAGGGGGTTATAGCCCCGGGTCTTTTGGTTGTAGCCCCGGATAGAAGCTCGGGGCTACAACCAAAAGGCTAGCTAGCCCCGAGTCCGGCTAGTCCCGACATTAGCGTAGCCCCTGATGTTTTCCAGACCTAGCAACACCCCTGATGTAGACTGTGAAGGACTCGCGGAATAGACAGATACAGAAATCTGCTGTTTCCAAAGCCCTGGAGTGATCGAGCTGTATCAGGGAACATGTTGGTCAGTGGCGTTAAATGTATTTTTTCGGACCTGTATGAGGTTTTGTGCCTCGGCAGGGTTGGAAGCTAATTTGGTCGCCCCCTAGGAGGCCCCGCATGGGAAGCCAGACCTAGGCCAGCAGTTGGCTTGGTTACCCAGATCAAGGGCGAGCTGCTTAACATTTGATATAGTGATCCCGTTGATGAGAACGGGAGTGGGAGGGTTTCTCCATGTGTGCGTGAGAATGAGGTGAGTCATCAGAGGTGCAATTACAGCGACACCAAGTTTAGCCAAGCTTCAAATGGAGCTAGGTAAATTGGCCGAATTTCAACTCACCCAATTCCGTTTTGCTGCATTTTTTCACAGAATGTTTACCACACAAGGGGAGACCCCTACACCTATCCCCCCACCACTCCTACCTTTCTATAACCTCACCCCAATCCAGCACTTACCGATTTATGGTACAAAACAGGCTACAAAACATGTAATGGGATGGCATTCGACCAAAACACACAAAGCCAATAAAACAGCTTTCAGAAAGTGGGGAGGTCGCTGTATCTGGTTGCAAGAGAAATGTTGAGATGCAATGTGAAAGAACTGCACTGCTGAGCTCTTGAACTCGAATGGTGGAGGTGGCTTCCTCTGGGGTTGGGCCTTCTCCAAGGTTTGCAGTATCTCCTTAGTTGAGTTGTCAGCAGCCGTGATCTAGTCCCCAGTGTGGCTGCCTCATAGCATCTGCTCAGAATATGTCCTCACTTTAGCAGTGTTCAATACATCTGACAACACCTGACCGGCATCTTTCAAAAGGTGGCAATTGGAGTATTCTTCAAAACGCTAACCATGGGGCTGGAATGCTCCTCAGTACCTCACATGTGTGTTGTTCAATACATTGTTGTTTTGCCTTTACAAATAATCCCTCCTTCCTGCGAATCAAGAGTTTCTTCCATTGGAATCCTTGCTCTTGACACCTCCACTGTGTTGGTGGAAGGGTGCCCTGAAGACGGCTAAGAGGTCTTGCGCAGCGAAGGAAGTCTCAGCAGACTCTGATCCATCATGGCTCCACCCCTTGCTATAAGCATCGGCCTACTCATGGAGAAACTGTGACTCATTGACACAGCTAGTGGAAGAGTCTGTAGCATTGCTCTGATTTAGGGATACAATTGGAATTGAGATAATGGGCCTCACCACAAGTTTGGTGGTATTTTGACACTAAATCCACTGAGATAACACCAAACGGAAATACCGTTACTGGCACTAGGTCCAACCATATTATCACAGGATTAGAAGTGGTGGTTTGATGGTGTTAGTCCCCATTGATGGAGTCCATGAGGGATTTGGTGCTATTACAACCAGCCATAATACCATTGGCGGTAATACCGCTTAAATGAGCACATTTTGATGGTAAGGCGGTGGAATTACCTCCAGCATTTTGCTGGGGATTTTTCCTCCACCTCACTACCAAACCTGTATTTGAGCGGTGCAGCAATGCGGCAGTAACAGTATTACCACGGCATTTTTACCACACTGCCCAACTTATAATGAGGCCCAATGACCTCTGACCTGGAAGGGAAACATGCAAGCAGCTGGGGGAGTGCTCAGTGTTTACACTTGACTGGCACGTCACCTCCTTAATGGGCGATGGTATGGGAGGGTCGGTGCGCCGTAGCCATTATGGACGAGCCGCCCCTGTGCATTGTGAAATGGTTTCCCTTAGGTGCTGTACTGTGCCGGAGGAAGGTCTAACGCTGTGATTATCCGCTTATTTTTATCATCAATCTCCGCTGCCCTTCTTCATGCAGCATCCGCTTTATCCCCCACCAAGGAACTGTGCCAGAGAATTTGTCTCTATCAATTGGAGAGACAGTGGAGCAAATAGGTTTGGGGTCCAGGCTAATAATTTTATGGCACTGGGATCAATAACAGCTTGAGATAAATGCCGCGCGCCCTCGTGGCTAGATCGCAGGGAGTGAGGACACATTATAAAGTGGCACTTCCTGAATTACTCTAAAGCGTGAAGGATTTTCAGAACTGCGCCACTGCGAATTACTGGCCATTGGGTTTGGCAGAGCAATTTGCGGCCTACATTTCAGTTCCCAAATACTCTTATAAGAAAATACAGGCAAATCATTTGGGGCTGGCTCAAGGGAAATTATACTGTGGTTGCCGCCGGCCTTGAAAAGGGGCTGTTGGGGAAATCTGGCGCCCCCTTCCGGTGATGGCATAGGCGGCAGCTAAGTATTGCCTTCTGGTAGCCCTGGTGCTGTACTGTACTTATCGAGCAAATGGAATCAGAGATTTGCAAAGGCCTGACCATCCAACATACACAGGTACAGCAAAACATCTTACGCCGAGTGTCTCCAAGTCGGTCCGCAAAAGCCATGATTGTAATTTTAGAGGGAGTCAAGTGGGGTGGTCCCCCCCCAACTTTTGTGGCAGACCATTTTGTCTCCCCTCATTTAGCAGGGGCCCCTGTGCTTTAGATGTCATGCCCCTCTACATTTTCAGTAAAGTTTCTCCACTGGAGAAAGCTCCACCCACGATACAAATAAAATATCATATCATATCTCCCACACCAGGTTTTCATGGTAACCACAGTCTATGCAAATAATTGCCATTCAGATTCTATGTTCCAGTGCGTTTTGTGTCGACATCCTGAAAACTCTGCATTGTTTTGGTCCTCGCGGACAGCAAAGGGCCCCCGACCACTGCAATTGCCTTCAAATGCATATAATGTCTACTATACTATATGTGTGAGCGGGGAGTATGACCCCAAAAAAACACCCATAAACCTGAACTTTAACAAGTGTCAAGGGGCAAACACCAACAGCACAAGGTACATTGTCGTTCTGTCCTCTTGCTCCTTCTCTGAAGGCCCCTACAGACGTTTTAAGACCCATTGCTCCCTTTTTGCTGAAGCCAAGTATCCTTGAACAGGTGCGTTTATTTACCATACTGTCTACCCTCCTGTCAGTATGCAGACTGCATCCCTTTTCCTTCTTTGAAACGGTCTGTCCTCTGCATTCCTTTACAGGCTGGGTGGTATTTCGTAGTGTGCTAGAACTGTCTGCTATGATAATAATAAAGTAAATATTTGGATATAACCTTGACTGGATAGGCAGTCCCTTTTATCATTGGGTAATGTGAGAAACCAAAGGGTGTCTGACCTGCTAGTCCCCAGGGATCTCTCTCTCAGGTGTCCAGGGCACGGCAATCACATTTAGATCCAGACCCTGGGGGGTCCAGTGTGGGCGGATGACCTGGGTGAGGGGTCTTCAGGGAGTGGGGTCAGGCAACCGATGGTGAGATGCAGTATTCCGCTCTTTCCCGTACCCATGCCCTATCCAATTTTATAGGATTCTCCAGTGTCCCAACTCCCCCACCTGTTTCTGCACAAACACTGGGCAGAGGAAGAGGGCGGCTGAGAGTAAAGAGGCTAACCCTTACATAGCTCATTGGACATGTCCCACTAATCGGGTCAGGCAAAGTCAGGCACTTCACGTTAAAAACATCCATCTGATACCCATTAGCCCTCCGAAAATGGATAAAAGGAGGAACATAGAGACACACTCTGAGCAAGATGAAACACGAAAAGGAGCAGACCTTCCGGGGTGAAGGCGAACCCACTGATCAGAACGACCGATCGAGGGAGGAGAGAAAAGGGTAGGGAAACTCAGGAGATCCCTGCAGGAGGTAGTTGCCTCCGAAGAGCCGTGAAAGATACACAGAGAAGGCCAAATGCCACACAAGAAGACTGCATTGTGTTTCAAGGATGCCAGCGACCTGCCCGGGTGAGCGACAGAGTTGGGGAGGTGAGGCCTGTGGTATTAACCTTGACTCCTGAATTAAAGCTGCAAAGACAAGAAAGGAATGCACACAGCCAGTGACTTAGCAAACGACATGAAAGACTAGTGTGTGTTAAGGAAAGATTGAAGTTGCAACAGTATATCTCATGATTCAAGGCTGCACGAGTGCTGATGAGATGTGAAGATAGGCAGACCTGTGCTGAACTTTAAATTACTGATAACTGTGAAGCCAGTGATACAGAGTAGCAGAGTGGTCTGGCAACAGGAAATAACCCACTCGAAAGTCTCCGTGAAATATGTGATATCGTGTTATAAAGCAGCAAAGTAAACAAACTACTTTAACAGAAAGATTTCTATGAACATTCTTTCTTATGATACTAAACTACCAAGACCAAGAGACACTGGGGCAAATAACACAAGAGTGTGAGCTGAAGAGAAAGTTGAAGTGGTCCTGTGGAGGTCTATAGTAAAAGCCTTGCACATTCCAAAGTCTTTGACATCCATGAAAGGTCTGAGCTCGACTGAGGGAGGCCAGTACTGTGATAATTTAGGGGAAGGGAATCCCTAATGAATGTGAATAAAGCTTGGGGAAGGAAACCCCTGCAAGTGTTTTGATTGCAAGGTCAGAGACTGGCTGAGGGAGATCTATGTTGAATCAGGTACTTTATGGTGAGAGGTCTGAGTCCGATTGAGGGAGACCTATGTGAACATTTTGCTTTGAGAGGTCAGAGCCCGACCGAGTGAGACCTCCATGAACTTTTGTTAAACTGTGAAAGAACTTTTGAAAACTGGAATAAGTTACTTTAACGTTGTCGGGGGGAAATTCTGCCGGGGTCGGCCGGGCCGTCCGCAGACCTCCGGGCAGGGAGGCCCCAACTCCTCCCGTATATCCCAAAAGAGATAGAGTATGAGACACACACAAGAAGCAAGGTGACTCTGCTGTTTATTAAACACAAACGGCAGGGATGGGTCAAGGATCATACGCGTCTGACCTGACACACACACAATCGTGGGGCTCGCAGGCCCTTTTTACTGTAATATGACGCGCTACCTGCGTCACTTTAGAAAGTTAACAAAAAAACATATCGCCACTCTTAATTGGTTGCTCGAGTGGTAGGGTTAGTATAGCATACGTATAGAGAATAATGTGAGTGGACGAGGGTTAGTCAGGTGATATATCTGGGTTGTCCCTACAATTAGATACATGAGAATTGTTACATGAAGACTCCTAATGATTGGTTAATGTTACTGGCGTCAGTGATAAGAGCCCCATGTTCTGATTGGTGCGCCTGTGAGCTTCCCAGCCTGGGACCATCGCTGTTCCCAGCTCTCGGTGTACCTGCAATTTGCAACAATGTTTCACTATGAGTACATGCAGACAATGTGAAGACTTATTCATGAGCTGGACGGCCGACTACTCCCACTGTCGCAGATGTCCATTGATCCTTTCAAGTTTATCTGCCTGTGTCTTGTAACGAGGGATCCAGACGTCTCCTTCCTCCTGGGCTTGGCATCTCGTCAGGTTCGGCTTGGTCACGTGAGGTGGGACCGTGTTTGAGGCAGAATTCTGCACAATTAATATTGTTTTTCCACTGTGTGCCTGGTTTAATTGCAGGTGCGACTTTGATGTGGGTGCACGGCGTGCGAGGTTGCAACATCGTGCCCTTGATGGTCTGCTTTTGGAATGTGGGTTTGCAACATTACGACCTTGGCTGTCTGCTTTCGCCAGGCTCATCCTGCAGGATCAGCAACCTGACTCTTGCTCTGTTAACGTCCACGGGAGCACTTGCTTGCGGCCTACTTAGGCCTGGTGTATAGGTGGAACCGTTTGGTGCACAGGCGCTTTAGGTTATGGTCTCATACTGTTTTATGACCAGTATCGTGTCTTCGTTATAATTCTCATTATGGCACCTAGGTTTAGAGGAAGCGTAAGCAAGCTCTTTAGATGAGTTCATAGTGCGTCTTGCGTTTCTGCATTTTGAGAGCCTATGTGGAAAATAATAAAGATGCACGTCCGTGAGTATGTCTGTCGCCTACGTCATAGTACTGAGTATATTCTTTGTGTAGATTGGTGCGGGAGTGTCCAGTGTGTATGTTGGCACAGGTGTGCTATCCGTTGGCTAGGTGGTCATGGCATCTCTAACGACGTATAGTTTTAGTCCAGTTGATCCATGCCGCAGGCATCGGCATGGGCAGAGCGGGCTGCTGGGCAGGCAGATGGACACATCCTTATGTTCCTGTACCAGGGTATCTGGTCGTCTGGTAGATGGGCAAACTCTTCTCGTGGCGGGTGCTTGGGCCGTGAACCTTTAGGCCAGGCGCGAGAGGGGGAAGATGGGAGCCTGTTTTTCCATTTTCCCACTTCAGTCCCCCCTCTGGTCGACTTGTCGACCACAAACATATCCTTTTCGTTATCTCCTCTTACTCTCCATATTTTAGTTATTCCTCCTAAATGTCCATAATGGTTAACATGATCTTCAAATGACTAATACATATATTCACAGGTTCCTCCAGGAGTACAGTATACCCATTTCCCTATGTAACTCCTGGGGTTTCTTGGGTTCTCGACCTTCACCGATGGTGGGTCCAGGTGGTTGGTAATAATCTGGTTGCGCAATTTCTCTCTCTCTTGTATTATTATGCCTGTGTGTTGGCCGTCATCTGCTGGCATCAGTGGGTGCATGCCGACCATTTCAAGCAACTCGTCAGTGGTGCGTGCCTTCCGGGCTTTCCAAAATTTTATTATGATCAGTGTAGCTCCAGCCAAAATAATACAACCAACTATAATTTTCAGTCCATCTGACAGCCAAGATGGCATCCATGACCATAATAGCGAAAACCAGCTCTCATCCTTTTTCACACCTTTACTTTCATCCACCATTTTGGAGTGCAACTGGGCCAATTGTGAAACTGCTTCTGTCAGTGTACCGTTGTCAGCATCGTTGGCAGGAATGAATGTGCAGCATGATTGTCCTATCTTTGCGCAAACTCCTCCTTCCATGGCAGTGAGGAGGTCCAATACATATCTGTTCTGCAGTGCTACCATCCTTATTGCTCGCAGCTCCTCTTTTATCGCGTTGAATCCGTTTACTGTAGAATTGATGGTCATCATAAGTTCCCATCTAGTTATCTGGAGCCATTTTGCGTTTGCGTAAGCCTGTAGTCCCGGATGGATTATTGAGGAGAAGAACATTGCTGCTCTGCTGAATAGTCTGTGTTCTGGCGGGATTGAAGTGAGTGCCGTTTCTGACCTTCCCCATAGGTAATTTCCTGTCAGAGGTTCTCCTTGTCTTTTCCGTCTATTTAGGACTGTATCATTGCCGCTGGTCCTGTTCCCTGGCTCCTCCTGAGGTGGTGCAGATCTCTTATTTCTCTTGTCCCCTTCATCCATCTTGGGAAAGTTCGCCACATTCACATGCTTCTGGAGTACCACTAGTGATGGTACATTGACATGCACCATCATACATACACCATTCCACAGAGGGGGCAGTGTGTGATATGCCTTTTCTCCACAGGCCCATTATCACTGCTGTTCCTGCTCCCCCCTCAGGTAACTCCATCACGCTTCCACAGTTGGTGTTGTATCCTACGTCCACCTCTCCTTTATGTTGGTAGCATACTTTAGGCGCAGTCAGCGGCAGTATTGTTATCGGGTCTTCATCCGTTTCTATCCATGTGAGCATAGGCACGTATTTGATCCAAGTCGTCCAACATCTGTGGTTGTGTGCATCGATAGTTGAAATAGTTTCTTTTGTTACCATGTTGCTGCCAACCACTCCTATTTCCCATTTGTTGTCCAAGTACACTTTCCCCGTTATCGTCATCAGTGGCCTCTCCCAGCATCCTAGTTTACCAGGAACTTCAGTGGCGTACCAATCACAGGATAAATACTGCAGTGTTACTTTCTTTGTTTCTCCTTTTGCAGGACCACTTGTTATGTATCTGAATGCTTCAGCATGTAAACTGCTCTTGTGGTAACTCAAATAAGTCTTGAGGAAGTTGTTTTCGTACGGGTATGAGTCTCGTGTTTTCCACGTCATATGCACCACTGTCCCTTGAAATCTTCCTTTCGTTTGGAACAGTGCCAAGTATATTATGCATTGTGCTGTTTTGTCGTCTATTTCTGTGGCAACAAATGTTCGAGAAGCACTCATGGCGTATGGTATTAATGAGCAAACGTAGCAGCTGTCTTCTGTTGTCTGCTTACCAATGCGGGTCATGTGTTGATACCATATGTTGTTTGAGACGTGTGCTGAATCTTGAATATAATTGTCAATACCTTTATTATCTGAGTATGTGCTGCGTTGAACTCTATTTTGCTTGTGCGCAATTTTACTAATATCACCTGACGTAACACCTGTTGCAGCTGGGGATGGGGGTGTGTTAGGTTTGGGTACAGCAATAATATTGATAGCACAGCTGTACTGCCATACAGAGGCAGCTACAAACCCAGTGATTACCAAAATCCCTATTACTTTTATTACATATGCTAATTTCACCGGCATTTTGCTCTTACCTTGCTGCAGTCCGGCAGCGTATTCTTGCGACGTTACAGTTGCCCGCCTGAAAATTCTCAATATGCTGGTTATTAAATGTTAGTTGTTGTTTTTTTAAGCTCTCCCTATCAAATAGTCATTCAGTGCCCAGGCGAAGAGCTGTTCCCACGCTACTCTAAGCGATCTATCTCTTAGGGCAGGCAAGTATGGGTGGAGGTGGGGCATCGAATATTCTATGGCCAAAAGGAACGCTGTGTAGTAGACACGTACCCTTTTCCTTTTCAGGTACGTTGGCCTCTTTATTTCATATACAAATTGGTGTGACAATTCTTCTGGGTAATTATCATCTGAGGGTACCATCTACTCCTGGGCAGTGAATTTGTTAGTTATCTACTTTCTTAGCAATACAATAATACGCGGTTCCTGCATGTGCGAGAGAAAAGAAAAGAGAGCATTCACGTGTTTACATGTGTATTTGTGCAAGACAATGTCCTTCAGTTCAGTTACTACTGTAATGGGGACAGGGGTCAGTGGATGGTGGGCAGGGGGTTTTTGGGTTCAACTGGTGGGCGTGGCTTTTACTCTTTGAGCGTGTGATCATGGGGTAGGCTGTATGGGGATCACCCCTTTCTTCTTCAGTTATTGTCTCTGGGGAGTCTGGGGAGTGACAAGGTAACGGAATACTTGGGCCGCTGGCTGTGGTAGAACTTTCTTCTTCCGTTGTCGATGTTGTTGCTGTTCTCTCAATGGACCTGTCGGTGGCGCTGGGGCGGGTCTGTTGTTTGTAGATCTTTACGTCGTGTAGGTGGTTCCAGGCACGCTTGTCCTGTAGCTTTACTGCTCTTGTTGATACCTCCTCTACCAGATGGGGACCAGTAAAGCGTGGGTCATTCCATTTCCTATTGAAGTTGCGAAGTAGTACGTAGTCACCTTTAGCAATCTTACACAGTCCTTCCTTTTCCAGTTCTTTATCCGCGTCTTCTTGTTGGCTTCTATTAGACCCGCCCCGTGTGCGCTCGAGCTGTTGAGACACAAACACTACACTAGTAATCAAAGAAGACACATATTGGTACATTTCATCACCCAAAACACTTGCAGTACTTTCGTGGTCGGTAAATGCTCTTGACGTTGGCGTTAGGGGAAGGCGCATTTGACGTCCGGTAACCACCTCATGGGGAGTGAGGTGGTGGTCGGTCCCTGGCCTATTCCGTAGCTCAAATAAGGCTAATGGGAGACAATATAACCAACTCCTCTTTGTTGTTTGCTGTATCTTTGCAATTGCCTCCTTTAATAGGCCATTCAGGCGTTCACATATACCGTTGGCCTGTGGGTGGTATGCACATGCAAATTTATGTTGAATGTTCAGCAGTGATGTAATGTGCTGAAACATCTCGTTTGCGAAATGTGGGCCATTGTCTGACCTTAACACCTCGCACACTCCCCATCTGGGGAAGACCTCCCTCACTAGGAAATTGGCTGCTCTAAATGCATCTGGGTGTGAACAGGGCCCTGCCTCAATCCACCTAGAGAATGGGCATACTACTACAATCATATACCTATTTCCTTGACATATATTGATCATATCAACATAGTCAATATGGAGATGCCGGAAAGGTCCCTCTGGCCGGGGTATAGTACCTCTTATCACCTTTAGAGTGTGGCCGGCCGTAAACCGTTGACATGTGAGACAATTACTGATAAAATTTGACACATGCGAATTTAACTCGGGGCAGAACCAGTCTTCCCTAATTCGTGCTGCAATTACTTCCTTGCCTGTGTGGGCTGGATAATGTAGTTGGTTCAGGGCGGTGTTCAAAAGTGCCAATGGTATTACAACCTTTCCAGTGCCACCCTGGCGCCATAGTGCATCGGTTGGTGACATTGTTCACCCTCTTTTTACCCATATTTCTTTTTCGGCCATTGGTGCAGCCGCTTGTAACTCCATAATCTGTGTGGCTGGGAGATGGGTGTACCCTTCTCTTATCAACATCTCCTTAGCCATTCCCCTCCCTCTCTGTGACTCTGGGAGGTCCCATATCTCACCAAAGTATGCAGCATACTTCGCATGTGCGTCCGCTGCTGCGTTTCCCTTCGAGACGTGGTCCTCACCATTGGTGTGTGCGGTGCATTTCACTAAAGCTAATTCTTGGGGGTCATTAATTACTTCAATTAGTTCAGCCAATAAGAGGGCATGTTGCACTGGAGTGCCTCAGCTCTCCTAAACCCTCTTCTTCTCCATTTCGACAACCCTGAGTGGACAGTGGATGTAACATATGCGCTGTCGGAATATATGGTCACCCGTTTGTCAAAGCTTTCCTTCAACGCCAAGATCAGTGCGACCAGTTCAGCTGCTTGAGTGGAGTAATGCTGTGGTAATTGTACACATTTCACTGCCACACACACCGGTACCTCCATCATTTTTACCACCGCAGCCCCAGTTCTCCTCACACCATCCCTCTGATCGATAGTTGATGACCCATCAATAAATAAGAGCTCACCCCCCTCTAGTGCGTTTTCCTCAACTTTTCTAGTACAGGAGTACATTTCAGTTATTTGTGTACAGTCATGGGCATAATCTCCCTCCTCAATTACTTCTGCTAGGAACCTTGCAGGGTTGACCGTGCTACATCTAACAATTGATAGTTCGGCTCTGGATAGAATGATCTCATAACCTGATGCTCTTTGCGTGGTTAGGGTGGATTTAGGTTTATTTAATATTGCAAAAAGTGCATGTTCCACAAATAGTGTAGTCGGGCACCCCATGGTTATTGCTGATGCTTTTTCCACCGCAAAAGCAGCTGCGGCGAGATCTTGTTCGCAGGGGAAGTGGCCTAACATTACAGGATCTAAGTGGCCACTGTAAAATGCTACGGGTTTGTAGCCCATGCTTGTTTTTTGAGCCAACACTGCTTTCATTACTGCTGAGTCGCAATGTGAAAATATAAAAAATTGCCGCTCATAGTCTGGGGATGCCAGTACCGGAGCAGTTGATATCGCATCTTTTAATTCATCAAAAGCTTCTTTCATTTCCATCGTCCACCCCAGTTTTTTCTCCCCTTTATTAGCTTCCCATAACGCCTCAAGCAGGGGTCCTATGTATGAACTGTAATCAAATACCCAAGCTCTACAGTAGTTGCAGAGCCCCAGGAACTGCTGCAGTTCCCTTACAGTTTGTGGCATTGGAGTGGTCGAAATAGCTTGGGCTCTTTGTGGTGCGATCTTTCTTCCATGTTGGGATATAAGCTGACCAATGTAAAGTACCTGTTCTTGACAGTACTGTATCTTTTCCATGTCTACCTTATAACCTTTGTCAGCCAATATTGTCAACATTTTTAAGGAGTCCTCTCTGCATGTTTTTTCATTTCTACTGCAAATTATTATGTCATCCACATACTGCAACACCGTACTTTCTACTTCAATGTTACCCAAATCCATCTGTATCACTCTGTTGAAAATTGAAGGTGATTCACAATACCCTTGTGGTAATCTGGTGTGTTTCCACTTAGCGTTTCTGTAAGTGAAGCTCGTCAGATCTTGTGAGTCTGGGTGTAATGGTATTGAGAAAAAAAGCATTTTTAAGGTCGATCACTGTAAATCGTGATGCTTCTGCCGGAATGCCACACAATATTGTGGCCGGGTTTGCAGCTACTGGATATTCCGCTTCTACTATGTTGTTCAAGGGCCTGAGATCCTGTATAAAGCGCCAAGACCCCCCTTTAGCCTTGCGCACTGGGTACACAGCCGTATTACATGGTGATTCTGAGGGGACCAATATACCATTATTTATAAGGGCCGTTATGGTTTCATATATACCCTCATCTGCTTCTTTTGATAGTGGGTACTGTTTTACTCTGGGGAGTATTGCACCTTTTTTCAATTTTATTTTTACTCCCCCTATACTTTTTATGCAGCCCACGTCATAGGGGCCAGTAGTCCACAATGATTTGGGTACCTTTGACATATTGTCCTTAAAGAAAGGGACCGGGGTGCATGCAGGTGCCTCAAGTGCCATTGCAATTTTCTGTGCTACTTGTTTGTAGGCCACTCTTAGCCATATTTCCACACTCATCATAAACACCATTTCACCTTCCTCCTTTTCATCTGAAAACAGCTCCTCATCTGACACCTGGGTGAGCCTACATCCTTCTGTTAATGCTATCACTGCCCTCCATGCTCTTCCTTCTCCTTCTTGGGCATGTACAGCAATATAATCAAGCAATAATGCTCTCAATATCCATTGAAACCACCTTCCCTTCTGGTTCATTAACAGGTGTTTCTGGTCTGAACAGATAGGCTGCTGGCCTTTTCCATATTTTCCCTTCTATCCCTGGCATCCATGCAATTGCCATGTCCGTTCCATACTGGAAGAGTTCACCATCTACTGGCTCCGCCCTAATCGCTGTCTGTCCACAGTATGCCTGTATAATTTGTCGTGCTGTGAGCATGTTAATCCCTGGAGTAGAGCAAATTATGCCGTCCTCAGTAAAGGAGATCGTCATATTCAACCTGTTCATTATATCTCTCCCCAGTATATTTACTGGTGAGGCACTATAATATAAAAGTGGAACTGACAGATCGTAATCTCCAATAGATAAGGGAATGTTATCAGTAAAGGGAACCAACCCTCTAGCCCCGGAGAATCCTTGGGTGTTCATGGTCTCGCCTGACATCTTAAATTTACCTTCCCTTATGCAAGACCGGGTCGCCCCGGTGTCAACAAGGAATGATAATTTTTTGTCACCTATCGTTACCTCTATGCGTGGTTCCTCCGCACTATTAGGTGTTACTGACAGGATGGGACACACCAAGGCCGTCTGTGGGCTGTCCTATTGGGGGTACAACGACTGGCCATTTCCGGTATAAGGGTTGTGTCCCAAAACCGTCACCCTACCCAGTTGTGTTTGTTGTATTTGTGGTTGTTGTGTCATCGCTACCTGTTGTTGTGGCAGTGTTTGGGGCTGTTGTTGTGTTAATTGTTGTTGTTGTTCATTTCCTTGTGGTAACATTTGCTGTTGTGGTATGCTCTGCTGTACCTGTGCGGGCCGTGGTTGTCCCTGATCACTCCATGATGGTGTTCCTTGTCTAACTCTACACGTGCGTGACATGTGCCCCAATAGTCCACAGCTCCAACACACCGGTGGTTCCCTATTCTGCCATGGAAAACTCCCTGTGTTGTCCTGGTATACTGGTTGCCCTGTGGGGTAGGAATTTCTAAATCCTCACACCTGTGGTTGGGTACCATACCCGTACCCTCTCCCTCTCATAATTCCTCCTCTCCCCCTGTTATAATTATAATATCCAGCTCCTTGCATTGGGTATCCTCCTCCCATGTTTGGCGTGTATGGTTGGAGTGGCGGCACCTGTTGTGTTGTAGTCTGTGAAGGTGGTATTTGGGAGGAATCTTGTGCAGCCACTACTTGTGTGGGGCTTTGGGTCATTGTTGTAGGTGTAGTTATTAGTGCCCCTTCCATTGTGTATTTAGTAAGCTTTTTCTGTACTAATTTAGCCTCTTCCGTTTTCCTGTCCTCTTCCTTTTGTTTCATTTTTCCTTGCCATGTCCTACAATGATGCACTATAGTCAGTTGTATTTCGGGCCATGGTTTTGCTTCCATTCCCACTACTTTCTTTAGTTGTTTCTGAACTCCTTCTGGGAGCCCTTGTACCAGTATATGGTGAAATATTGCTGGTGTTTTATCCCATTGTTCTCTAGTTTCCATGCGCCACTTCTCTTGGATTTCCTGGATATAATCAACAGGATCTTCGTTCTCACGCATCTTGCGGGATGTAATTGCTCCTATATCTGATGTGTCTGGGTACTGTACCCTCAGGGCCTGCCATAGTGCATGTCTGCAGTTTGCGAACGGTGCCCCATCGTGCGATGTATTTTTATTGTTACCCCATGAAATCCCGCTCTCTTCCAGATGTCATCCGCTCTATCCCCTAATATTGATATTAAAAGGCCCTTTACATCTCCTACTGCCAGCTTCTGTCCTGCAGTGTGTTTTTCCATTTCATATATCCATTTACCCGCACCTCCACTTAATGATGGGAGCCTACATTTTATATTTTCTTTATCGGTATGCTTCCAAGGAACATACTGTGGTCTAACCCCACCTCTCTCCAAAAGTGGCATTAAATTATGTCTTGTTTCACCCTTTGTATTCCATAATATTGAGTCCTCACACCCTTCCTCCTCTTCCCTTTCTTCCACATTTTCACTTTCGTTTGTATTTCCCCTGCTCATACCTCTTTCTTCTCCATCTTTTCCCCTTCTTCCATCTTTCTCTGTATTTAATGTGGGCATGTCTATACCTCTTTCCTGCCTGCGACTAGGGAGGTCTCTAAGCCGCCATGTATAGGGTGTCCGTTCGTCGGTGAAGGGCGCTAGTTTTATTTTGCGTAATGAACGTGAGGTGGTTGAGCATGTAGGGTGCGATAGGGGAGGGCGTTATGGGGATGAGGGGGATGCGGATGTTGCGTCCTCATGTGTCTGTCTTTCCTCTATTCCTTTCTTTCCCTCCTCACTTCTCTCCATCTCACCCTTTCTCCTACTGATCCATGGTGAGTCTATGTTGGTCCGGGTGATGTATAGTTTATCTAAGCTTTCCCTTTCACTGTTTCTTCCTTCATTTTCCACTCCCTCTTCCTCACTACAAAAGCTAGTCATAAACGGCACCCCCCACTCGGTCTTTTTCCCCTTGATCGTTACTGATTGTAAATCTATTAGGTCCAGTTCTCCCCTTTGTGCTGATGTTGTTGCTACTTCTGTGTCATCATATACATCCCCCCCATATTCCACTCTCCCTTCCCCTATCTCCTCTTTCTCCTTCATACCTTTCCTCTATCTCCTTACTATTTTCCTCCCTTTTCCTTTTCAATTTCTCCATCACTTCACTTCTCAATTGTTCTAATATTCTTTCATCCTCTTTCTTCCTTTCCCATTTCGCCCTTTCTTTTTCTACTATACTCTCCATCACCCTCCCTTCTTCGTATTTCTTAGTTGATTCTGATAGTAACCTCCTCCTCCATATTGCCATTTCCTTTTCTTTTTCTTCTTCTTCCCTTTTCTTTTCCCGCAGTACTTCTCTTGATACAATTCCTGCTGCTGCTTTTACCCTGTCAGCTTCTCTCCTTTGTTCCTCAGTTCGTTCCCTTATTTTTTCCAATTCATTCTTACCTTCTTTCCTTTTCCTCGCTCTCTCTCTCTCCTCCCTCTCAAGCTGCTTGATCAATTCATTCTGTTCATCCCTTAATTTTGCTAATCGTTCCTCCAAAATCTCTTCTTTTTGTCTTAACAGCTCTTCCCCCCCTCAATTCACTCTCCCTGGCATTATCCTCGTCTGTTTTCTTTACTACCTCCTTCTCTTCTCCTGTCAATGAACCTCGTAATTTTATTAATGTCTGTGCAGCTACCCATTCATCATTTCCTATGTCCACAGTCTGGTCTTCTCCAGTCCTCCCCTCCCCTGCTGCCATTTTCCTATGAGCCACATATGGTGGAGGGCTGTATGCCGGGTTCGAGTATCCCTCAGCCACCCTTAACTGTCCTCTTTCTATTTCTCCCAATTCTCTTAAAGGGTACAACCCCCCTCCCTCTGTTTTTTCTCCCGTTGCTATGGGTATGTCATTGCTTGGTTCCTTTTTTATTTCATCTGCCTTATTATTCTTTTCTCCTCCCTCACCTCTGTTTCCCGTGTTCTTTGGGTCCTCATACCCCTGTTTCCCATCCTCTCCTTCCTCCTTAATCTCTGCTTCTTCTGGTATTTTCCCCATAGTGAATATTCCATTTGGTCCTGGTCGGGACCCCTGGAACATCCTCCATAAGTTAAACACCTCCACGTGGTGTGCCAACTTCTTCCCTTTATATGTATTGTGCAGATGATTTAATAGCGAATGTTGGGCATATGGATCGAAGCTACCGTTAGGCGGCCACGGTGTTAACATTTTGTTATCCGGCCCCTGGGTCCATTCTATGCTATACTTAATCAGTTTCTCCCTATGGGGTGGCAGTGTTGTGCATATGTATTGTAGTGGCATGGTGAGGGTGTTCCCCCACCCGCCCGATCCTGTTCCATATGACATAGTAGCGCTCCACTTGCTACCCTTCCCTAATCTGGTATCAGTTTATCCCACTATTAGTTTACAATATGCAGCCTTATATCGTTACCTGCCCCGTAAGTTTGGGGACTTACGATAGTCCGTTTAAGGAAAATTATAAAATATAGTATGTTACATTTGTAGATTTTCCTCTGCCTTTCTTCCTTTATACAACACCCTTACAGCCCCCTGCGGCCGAGGCGTACGTAGCCCCCTGCGGCTGCGTACCCCTTATTACGTTCTTATACAGTCGTCCTGTTTTCACGCGCTCCTCCCCCTTCTACACTTGCCGTGGCCGGCGTTCTCCGTGCGCAGCCACGTTCCCCGTTTCGCCTTTCCTCGATCAACTCGTTTACCGTTTATCTCCGTTTCCACTCCCTTACCACAGTTCTCTTCCCCACCACTCTCAAAAACGAAGATGCCTCGCGCTTGCGATATCCTATGAAAACCCGACTGGTGACGTCACCGATCTCGTAGAGCTACTGGTAAGTTCTTCGTATATTCTTTAAATCCAAAATACACCTGCAATCTACCCCCGTTAACCCCACAGCTGTCTTCCTGTCACTCCTAGAACAAGGTAATCAAATCAACAATATAATCGGACTGCGCACGCTGCGTCGCCTCGCGTGTGATACGCCCCTCGACAGGAGGGCTTAACCAGCCAATTATCTTCCGTATTGGGCAACTAACTAGCTACCGCCTACAGGGAAACGTCATCTACCTATCGAGTGTCTTGCTCGAACAATAGGGATCCTCATCTACTCATTGATCAATAAATGCCAAATCGTAGGAAACCACACACACACACACTCTTACATGTAGTCGCGACCTAGACCAATCAGTTTCTACGAGCGGCCGCACGTGATGTTTTCGTGCTCCGCCCCCTTCTCTCGCGTTACGTAGCCAACTGCTCTCGCGCTTGTTCAATTACCATTCATTCTATTTCTAACACTAAATTCTCAAACCTTCGCCGTTCACTTGTGCAACACCTCCCGCCTCCCGTATTTAATTCCTCCCCCCTCCCTCACAATTTCACATTGTTTGTTGTGCGTGGCATGCTCACCAAGTTCTCTTGATGCGGGGCCGCTCGACTGCGTGCACCCCTCCAAGCGGCTCGCCACCTCCCCTCGTCTGGACCACGTCTGGACACTCGCCAACCGCGGGCGGGATACTTCTCAACCGGCTCCCGAGGGCCAATATCCGGATTGCGCTGTCCGGTCTTCTCGCAGTTCCGCGACGGTCCTGTAGTCCTCAGAAGGGGGCGACGGCAGAGGGGGCCGCGCCGCCGGGCCTCCTCGCAACTGGAGTGCTTGGAAAAAGTAAAGTAAAAAAAAATAAAAGTGCCGATCTTAAACAGATCTCAGCAGTGCCTCCAACTTGTCGGGGGGAAATTCTGCCGGGGTCGGCCGGGCCGTCCGCAGACCTCAGGGCAGGGAGGCCCCAACTCCTCCCGTATATCCCAAAAGAGATAGAGTATGAGACACGCACAAGAAGCAAGGTGACTCTGCTGTTTATTAAACACAAACGGCAGGGATGGGTCAAGGATCATACGCGTCTGACCTGACACACACACAATCGTGTGGCTCGCAGGCCCTTTTTACTGTAATATGACGCGCTACCTGCGTCACTTTAGAAAGTTAACAAAAAAACCTGTCGCCACTCTTAATTGGTTGCTCGAGTGGTAGGGTTAGTATAGCATACGTATAGAGAATAATGTGAGTGGACGAGGGTTAGTCAGGTGATATATCTGGGTTGTCCCTACAATTAGATACATGAGAATTGTTACATGAAGACTCCTAATGATTGGTTAATGTTACTGGCGTCAGTGATAAGAGCCCCATGTTCTGATTGGTGCGCCTGTGAGCTTCCCAGCCTGGGACCATCGCTGTTCCCAGCTCTCGGTGTACCTGCAATTTGCAACAATGTTTCACTATGGGTACATGCAGACAATGTGAAGACTTATTCATGAGCTGGACGGCCGACTACTCCCACTGTCGCAGATGTCCATTGATCCTTTCAAGTGTATCTGCCTGTGTCTTGTAACGAGGGATCCAGACGCCTCCTTCCTCCTGGGCTTGGCATCTCGTCAGGTTCGGCTTGGTCACGTGAGGTGGGACCGTGTTTGAGGCAGAATTCTGCACAATTAATATTGTTTTTCCACTGTGTGCCTGGTTTAATTGCAGGTGCGACTTTGATGTGGGTGCACGGCGTGCGAGGTTGCAACATCGTGCCCTTGATGGTCTGCTTTTGGAATGTGGGTTTGCAACATTACGACCTTGGCTGTCTGCTTTCGCCAGGCTCATCCTGCAGGATCAGCAACCCGACTCTTGCTCTGTTAACGTCCACGGGAGCTCTTGCTTGCGGCCTACTTAGGCCTGGTGTATAGGTGGAACCGTTTGGTGCACAGGCGCTTTAGGTTATGGTCTCATACTGTTTTATGACCAGTATCGTGTCTTCGTTATAATTCTCATTATAGCACCTAGGTTTAGAGGAAGCTTAAGCAAGCTCTTTAGATGAGTTCATAGTGCGTCTTGCGTTTCTGCATTTTGAGAGCCTATGTGGAAAATAATAAAGATGCACGTCCGTGAGTATGTCTGTCGCCTACGTCATAGTACTGAGTATATTCTTCGTGTAGATTGGTGGGGGAGTGTCCAGTGTGTATGTTGGCACAGGTGTGCTATCCGTTGGCTAGGTCGTCATGGCATCTCTAACGACGTATAGTTTTAGTCCAGTTGATCCATGCCGCATGCATCGGCATGGGCAGAGCGGGCTGCTGGGCAGGCAGATGGACACATCCTTATGTTCCTGTACCAGGGTATCTGGTCGTCTGGTAGATGGGCAAACTCTTCTCGTGGCGGGTGCTTGGGCCGTGAACCTTTAGGCCAGGCGCGAGAGGGGGAAGATGGGAGCCTGTTTTTCCATTTTCCCACTTCAACGTGGAAGGCCAAGCAGGCCTCGATCCACGCTTTGAACTGCCTTTGTTTTGAGAACCTGAGCCAGAGTGTTCCATCCTGTTTCTGCCTTACTCTGTGCTGTCCAACGTGGGAAGGAAAGCTGACTCAGCCACATTGATTCTTTATGTTATAACACTGACTTTCCTTTGCATATACATTCCCCTTTACATACTTTTTGTATGAGAGATAGGGAAGGCATTAGGTTTTGTTAGTATAGGCCATTTTCATTTGACACAGACTGACTAGGACTGTATGTTCGCTATTATTTGATGGTAGAGACAACTCCCATCTTAGCTATAGGGCCGAGTAGGAGTTTCTCCAAACCCCAAAAAGATAATAAAAGTTTTGAAACTTGTAACTCTTGTGTCGTGTCATACTTGTGATACTATGCCTCCCTTACATATGGTGTCAGAAATGGGGTACGACTCAATGGAGACAAATTGGGGGACCCTAAAATTCCAGAAACTTAGTCGAGAGCTTCAGACCCCTCTACCGCCACAAAAGAACCCATAGGCTTGATACTTGTAGCAGCAGAGAAGCCACAATCCCTCCTGGGAAAAAAGGGATGATTCCCACTGACTTAGTTCTAATTTCCCCTGCAGGTTGTTATCTAAGATTGGCCCCAAAATCTGGCCTAACCTGGAAATTTGGTCTAGACGTCCTAGCAGGCGTTATAGATCCAGACTTTCTGGGAGACATAAAAGTTCTCTTACAGAACCATGGCGAGACCCCGTTTGAAATATGTCCTGGGGATAAAATTACACAGGGAATTCTTGAGAAATCTCTATTTTCCCATTTTGAGGAAGAAATTGAACCAGAGGAAACTGAGAGAGGTAACTTAGGCTTTGGAGAGGCCGATGAGATACGTACCACCAAAGCAAAAAGGGAAGAGGAACCTACCTTCCCGACCTAGCCTTCGCCCAGCAAAATGATCCTGTACTTGTAGAGGCTTTCTTAGAAGTGATTCCTGAGGGAGAAGGACAAGAAAAGGGAAGCTCCTTTTTCTTCTTGAAACAGGATTTACTATATAGAAGGGAAACCTCCAGGGAAGGCCTAAGTAAAACTCAATGAGTAATACCTAAAACTCATTGCAAGAAAGTGCTAGAGAATGCACACTCTCACTTGACAGGGGGACACTTGGGGCAATCTAAAACCCAAGCTCAAATCAGTGGGAAATTCTATTGGCCGGGTATCCATGCTGACATAAAGAACTTCGTTCAGACATGTGAGATATGACAAATAACCAGCTCACATATTCCCCTACCTGCTCCTCTAAACCCATTACCGATAATAGAAGTCCCTTTCTCTAGAATCGGGATGGATATTATTGGACCATTGGAAACTTCTAAACTGGGAAATAAATATGTTCTCTTCATTGTTGATTACGCTACCCAGTACACAGAAGACTTTCCTATGCGGAACAACACAACCCAGCAAATTTTAAAACACCTGTTGCCATTTGTTTCTAGGTTGTTTCCCCAAGGAAATTCTAACAGATCAGGGATCCAATTTCATGAGTAAGCTCATGGGCGAAGTTAAGGAGTTACTACACATTACCGCCTTAAGAAACTCTGCTTACCACCCCAAATGGACGGATTGGTAGAGAGATTTAATAAGACCCTCAAAATGATTCTGAGAAAGTTAGTAGACGAGGATGGGAAGGAATGGGATCATACGATCCTGTGGACCTTGTTTGCAGTGAGAAAGACAACTCGGGCATCCACCGGTTTCTCCCCTTTCAAGTTACTCTATGTTAGAGAACCAAGAGATGTCTTAGACATGCTCCGGGAGACCTGGGAAGAAAGAGAAGAGGCTCCAATAAATGCCCCTCTAACAGACAGCTAGCCGATTGCAAGAGAACATGAAACTCGTCCAGAGTCTAGTCCACACTCGTATGGAGAAATCTCAAGCCTAGCAAATATGTACCTATGACAAGAGGGTAAATCTGAGGTAATTTTCAGTAAGACAGAAAGGGTAAGTCCTTCTAGCTACGTCTAGTTTAGTTTAGTTTAATATTTGTAATGCGCACCAGACCCGAGGGTATCAGGGCGCAATAAGCATCAAGAGGGTTGTTCAGCTTAGGTTACAATGCTGTACAAGATCATACATAATATACAAAGAGTTATAGATAATGTGTACAGAATACAAGCATGAGACAGACAAGATACATGCTGCAGTGGGCATCGAAGACAATATTTACAGTATGTACAGGCGGTTCAGGAGATGCAATGTGTGTATGGAGGTCAGAGGTTGTTTTCCTTAATCCAGTGGATGGGGCTGGACCTAAAGCGTGGGTAGGGTAAGTCTTCCCTCAGGCACGGTGGGAGGGAGTTCCAGTATTGGGCAGCTTTGACCGGGAAGCTGCTTCCATCAGTCTTCGTACGTTTAAACCTGGGCACCATTAGAAGGTTTGCGTTGGCAGATCTCGTGGGATGGTTGGAGGGTTGTCTCGTAAATCTGGTTATGAGGTATTGTGGGGCAGCATAGTGGAGACATTTGTGTGTCAGAGAAACTGTTTTGAGGAGGATTTTGTCTTTCGTGGATAGCCAGTTGTTAGATCTTCTGAGGTCAGAGATATGGGATTTCTTGGGAATACTTAGGGCTGCTCTCAAGGCATTGTTTTGTAAAATCTGAATCTTATTGGTAATGTATTTGTTACTCCCTACGTATAGGGCATTACAATAATCCACTTTGGACAAGTCAAGACAAGGGCTCTTGCTAGGGTGATACAATTATTAGGGTATAGTAAGGGCTTGGCTGCTCTGATTAACTTACAGTGTGAGCAGTAGATGAGGCCATGGAATTGACTTGTTTATTGAAAGTTAACATGGAGTCAAGGTAGAATCCTAAAGTTTTGACCTTCTTGGCTACTGTGATGTTGTTACCATCTATTTTGAAATTAGAGTAGTTGTGTCATAGTTTGTTAAGGTTCGCAGGGGTGCCGAGGATGAGGAGTTCCGTTTTGTCATCATTCAGGCATAGACCGTGAGAGGCCATCCATGCCTGGATGATGAGGTACACTCTATTCACAAAACTCAAATCCTTGTTGTAATCGCCCGTCAACGGGATGAGGATCTGTGTATCATCAGCATAATCTGTGTAGGTGATACCCAGACCATCTAGATCATCAAAAAGGGGCTTTGTGAAGATGTTGTACAGAGGAGGTGACACACAGGAGCCCTGGGGCACACCACAAGTGATGGGAATGGGGTCAGCGGCTGCTGAGGGTGAGAAGACGCGCATTGTTCTATTGTCGAGGAATGATTGGATCTATCCTATCGCTTCTTGTGAGAAGTGGGGCGGCAGAGTCTAAGTAGTTGCATAGGATCTTATGGTCAACTAGGTCGAACGCCACAGAGAGATCAAGAAGCAGCAGTAATGTTGCTTTACCGTTATCTCTCAGTGCATCTATTTGTGCCTTAAGGTCGATGAGTGCGGTTTCAGTTCCGTGTTGTGGTCTGAAGCCTGACTGACGTACTCCTAAGAGGTGGCTGGATTCCAGATATTGTTGGATTTGGATGTATGCCATTTTATCAAGAATTTTAAGCAGGAACAGGACTATGGTGATCGGGCGGTAGTTTGCGGGAATGGACGGGTCAAGTGTTTGTTTTTTAAGTAGTGGGAGGACCCAGGATTGTTTCCAGATGTTGGGTATGGTGCTGGTGGAGAAAGAGGCATTTATGAGTTTGGAGATGAATGGGGAAAGGTCACGTGCAGCATCTTTTATGATTTGGGCTGGGCAGGGGTCACCGTGGCAATTGGAAGGTTTGAGGGTAAGGATAACATTTTCTACTTCTAGGATAGAAACATTATTGAAGCACGGCATAGGTAGATTAGGTAGTGGAGTAGGCTGGGGCAGAGGCTTTGAAGTTTTAATAGGCTTAGGGGCAAGGAGGAGAGTTTCTTTTTTGTTTTTGATCTTAGCTTGGAGGGTCGCTACCTTATTGGATAGGGCACTCTGAATTCTAGTGCACCATCTTTTGTCCTTGAGACAGGTGTCCGGGGCTTGTATGGGCGTTTCTATCTCTTTAAGGATAGTGAACAATTCTTTGGTGCTTGAATTGGCTTGAGTAATGCGCAGATTATATGATGATTGTTTGGCGAGGATAATTTCTTTTTTGTAGAGGGTGGCTATTTTACTAAGGTTGTTTTTGTTAGTGTCAGAGGGATCTAGTCTCCAGATGTCCTCACTTTTGCGTTTCCCTAGTCTAATTGCTTTCAAGTGGGGAGGGGAGTTAACCAAGTGTTCACATGCTTTTTAGGTTTACTCTTTCTGATTTTAAGTGGTGCAATGGCATCTGAGGAAGATAACATTATTTTATTGTACTCATCTACCAGGGTAAAGGGATCTGTGTGGTCAGGAAGCAAGTTCAGAGTGGGAAGAATCAGGGGAGTGAGTTTTTCAGCTGTGATACTTCTTTTATTTCTGGTATGAATGACAGAAGCTATATTATTAGCAGCTAGGGGAGGTGTAGCCTCTGCAGAGAAGGAGATCAAATGGTGGTCTGACCAGGGCTGTGGTGTTATGGAGATAATGGATGTCTGGCAGTTGTACTCTGCTATCCAATCGAGGGTCCTGCCTTTAGTGTGGGTTGCGCCTGTCACTTTTTGGGTGAACCCTAATTCCTTGAGGGAGTCGTTAATAGGCGTGGCATTGTGATCTAATGAGTCACTGTAGCCTAAGTTGAGATCTCCTAAAAGAAGGCATTGTGAGGAGTTCTTGAGGTTGTCAGATACGATATTAATAAGGTCTTCTTCGAAGGAGCCTAAGGGGCCAGGAGATCTGTATATGAGGTGGATGGACAGGGTCTGCGTGTCGGAGATAGTCAACTTGGCAGTGAGGGATTCACAGGAGTCTACATTTTGTGGTGTGGTGAGTCTCTAGTGAGTCTGGTGAGCTAGACTAGATTTGGCAAGTATATCAAGGCCTGCGCCTCGGGATTTAGTGTGATCTAGTCCAAGGAGAATGTAGTCCTCTGAAGTGGCTAGCATGATTGCTGGGCCTGCTGCTGCGTGAAGCCAGGATTCGGTGATGGCGAGGAAGTCAATTATTTCTGTCTGGAGTAAGTCTGCTATTTCTGTGGCATTGGCCACCATGGAGCGGGCATTTATTAGTGCTACTTTTATGCTGGTCTGAGTGGATTCCAAAGGCGGTGTCTGGGTGTTATGGAGGTATTTTGGATGGATGTTGAGGTCTCGGGTGATCCGGCTGTTAAGCTGGAGAGGATGCTCGGTGTTGATGGCATTGTGAGTGGGCGTTATAGAAATGGGCTGAGGGCCACTCAAGGTTCCAGTAGTGTTGTTTATGGGGATGGGAGAGGTTTTAGCTAAGGGTTTGAAGATTTTGGGGAGTCTGGCACAGAGTTTAAGGTTTCTCTGGAGGAGACTTCATGGTTTAGTAATCACATTAGTCTGACTCAGAGGTTTGTTGTAGAGGGTCGCAGGAATTGCTGATGGCAGAGTGTTTGTCATAGTAAGGTTTGGAATGCTGATTAGGTGTAGGGTGGTCCTCAATAGGATAGTGTAGGTCATTGGCAAATGCATGATGTGCCCGTAGGATTGCTAAATGATGTAAGGATGGATGAGGGATGTCTATGCAAAGGTGTAGTGGCGGGATAGCAATGGGTGAGACATAGTGAGGCAGGTTGAGTATGCAATACGGACGGATACAGCGTGTATGAGGTACTAGAGCGTGTATGAGGTACTAGAGCAAACAGTAACCTGTACCTATAAAGTAGCCCAGCCTGATAGAAGAAAAAGACCCACCTCTACTACGTAGCTCTCCTGAAAGAGTGGAAAGAAAATCTTCTGCTACTACCTCCTTTATATTGTCTTGTTTGGTACCGAGGAGATAGACAACTCTGAACTTATACCCCAAGAACTATCTAAAGATATGCAAAAGGATTTGAACGACTTTATTCCTGTATACACTGATGAATTTTGTGAGAAACCAGGGAGCGTACGTTGTACTTACCACTATATAGGTACTCCAAAATGGAAAGTGGTCCATTTGAAGCCATACAGACTCTCAGAAGCATGAAGGCAGGTAGTGATTGAGGAGGTTAAAAACATGTTAAAGGCAAATATCATCAAGCTCTCTTCCAGTCCATGGTCCTCCCCTATTGTGTTGGTGAATTATTCTGATCACTCTTGGAGGTTTTGCATAGACTTTAGGCAGGTCAACGCCATCTCCGCCTTTGATGCCTATCCTATGCCACGTATCATTAGATAAACTCGAAAATGCCACATTCTTGTCAACCCTAGATTTAACCAAAGGATATTAGCAGGTCCCTGTGCATGGACCTGATAAGGAAAAACAGCTTTCTCAGTGCCAATAGGACTATTCCAATTCAAGGTCCTCCCATTTGGATTGAATTGGGCCCCAGCAACTTTCCAATGACTCATAGACAGAATATTACAGCCTTATTATAGGCATTTATAGTAAAAATTGGGAAGACCATCTTTTCCATCCTTCTACTATTATGAGAACCGGTTTATAGTGATATTTGCGAATTACATTGTGTCAAAAGTCATAATGTTGGAAAAAAAAAGTCGAAAAAAAAGATTTCTAATGTCTATTTTTGTTTCTTTTTTGTTCAAACTGGGGGGTTCCCCCCACCCCCTTTTTTGTAATTTCTTTTTTGTTTTAGCTCTTTTGTTTACTTGCGGAACCCAAAAAAAAACATGTAAATAAAAAAATAGAACATTCTGAAAAAAAAAATGGCTTTTTTTTGGGACATTTTTGGCATTTCGACCTTTTCACTGCACACCATGAGAACCCTCTGAGAGGCCGGCTTAACTGCCAACTCAACAAAATGTAAGCTGGCTCAGTCAGCAGTGAAATACTTAGGCTTCTTTGTAGGTTATGGCAGTGTCCAGCCCCAGCAAGAAAAAGTGAAAGCCGTCCTAGATGCTCCCACACCCAAGACCGAGTGATATCTCAGGGCATTCCTAAGTTTGATTGGATATTATCGTAGGTTTATCACACATTTTTCAGATAGAACAGCCAGACTGACAAACTAAGAAATATGGAACCCCAGAAAATGTGTTCGACTGATTAGGACGATGCTTGTTACAATAACCTGAAACAAACCTTAAGCCAAAATCCACTATTAAAGTAGTAGACTTCTCAAAGGAATTCGTATTTCAGACCAATGCCTCTCTCACAGGGTTAGGAGCAGTATTATCGCAAATACACAATAGATTCGAACACCACATCCTATTCATTAGTCATAAACTCTTCCCCCGAGAAAATAATTACTCTGTGTTGGAACTGGAAGCCCTTGCCATCAAATGGGCAATTGTCCATCTTAGATACTACCTTCTAGGGAGAAGATTCATACTCATCACTGACCACTCACCTTTGGTATGGATAAGTCAAATAATGAACTCTAACCCTCGAGTCATGCAATGGTTCTTAGACCTGCAACCCTACTGTTCCGCTGTGGAACACTGAAAAGAACAAGAGAACGTAGATTTCCTTTCCAGGTTTCCCTGCGAAACAGGTGCGGCTACATCGCATATGGGAAGGGTATGTGAGAAACCAAAGGGTGTCTCACCTACTAGTCCCAGGGGATCTCTCTCTCAGGTGGCCAGGGCACGTCATCGCCTTTGGATCCAGACCCTGGGGGTGGTCCAATGCAGGAGAATCACCTGGGTGAGGGGTCTTTGGGGAATGGGGGTAAGGCAACTGATGGTGAGACACAGTATTCCCCCCTTTTGCATGCAGCAATGCAACCATGACTACCACAGTGGCTGCCACACAGCTCTTGCTTGCACCAACCTTGACTGTGGCAGGCAACCTGGCTGTTACTGAAGGCTCCTGCTGCTGCACTAGCCCAGCATGCACCACTGTAACAGCCTGCCACTGATTCTGCCCACCACACACTTGAATGCTCCACTGGCTACGCTCCCCAGAGTGGCCGTCCACACAAGTAGAGATGGACTGAGGTAGCACCATCTTTGCCTGCTGATCTGCAATGGCCACATGCTGAGATACGCCAGGCAGGAAGAGAGGGGCACATGAGTAGGGCCTTGTGGCTCATGCAGGATATGCCCAGCCGATGCTGGAGGCGGATGCCCCCTTTGCCCACCTAAAGGCTGACATCACAGCAGGATGGCTACCTCAGTCCATCTCTGAATTTGTGGCCGGCATTCTGGGTGAACCTGAGCTGATTCTGATGCTGTGGCGGGCCAGCTGGATGCAGATAGTCTGTAGAATGCCAGATCCTGTCCAACCTTCCCAGCAGCACAGCCAGTGGAGCATTCAAGTGTGTGGCGGTCATAATCACATCATAGCAGGACAGTGGGCTTTTCAGTCTCATGAGCTTCACTGTCAGTGCCATTCACGTCAAGGACGAGGCCTATGTCCCCACCTTTCGTTGTCATCTCCAAATCATGTGAGGATCAAGTTCTGAAAAACCAATGGCGATGGTCCGCCAATGACACCTGCAAGCTTTGGCCCCTATTCAGGCACACAGTATCCATTGACAGCCCCCACACGATGGCCAAATACAGGGAAGGGTGCTACAAAGATGAGTAAAAGGCGTGATTCACGCTTAATAGTTTGTTGGAAGGAGTGGGCTTCATTTGTGCTCATAGTTCTGCGCTGGTTCTCGGTTCCTTGGACTATAGTAATTCTCTCTTTTTGGCACATCGTATTGCCGGCTTATCTTATTAAGTGTCTTCTTGTTTTGCAGAACTTGGCTACGAGGGTGGCCACTCCATCGCCATATGGAGTTCATGTCTTGGGAGGATACCTTAGGGGCAACGTGCTCATCTTGCAAGCAAGACGACACAGAGCAATACAGGTTCGATCCCCGGGTCCGCGCTTAGAAGCCTCTGGGTATTAGGCGCGTTATAAATAACCTACCATATCATATCATGTCTCTCCAATTCTACTGTCTCCTGATTGGCACCCGGTTTCTAAGTGAATTCAGTTTAAATCGCTTCAGGAAAGACCGCTCATGGGCAACCAGTTTGTCTTGGAAACAAGACAACGCATTGCCACACAGGTTCGAATCCAGATCCAGCGCTTATAAACCACATCGCTGGTATTAAGCACGTTATTAATGAATAATTAAATAAATGAAATAAATGCCTTCTAGAGCGAGGGTGCTGGATATTTGCAATTGAGCTTCCCCGCTATATGCCTTCTCAAGCTCTTCGTTCACAGGAGCCACGTCTTATTCAGATTCCACGTTTTAGTTTTCCCCGGTAGGCAGCCGAGCCGCAGCTAGGTTGTGGAATCAACTGGTGCATCCACTTCGGGCCACTGAAGATCATTTTCTTTTTAGACGCTCTTTAAAAACATATCTGTTTTAGGTAAGTCCGTTTTTTTCTGCCAGGCCTGTTGGGGTTCTTTTAGCGCCAAGATGCTGATTGGTGAATGTGCGCTTTAGAAATAATTCAAACATAACATTTAGCAGAGTAAGGAGTTTTGAGTTGCGCTTTACGGGCGTGCGGGTGGCAGCATTTGGGGCTTTGTGTGGCTCTGTGAATGGGGGAAGCTTGGGCATCTTTGTAGCTGGGGATGAGGAAATAAGGTACTTTTGAGGATGTTTGGAAATTGAGGGTGGGAATATTTTGAATTTGTGTAGGGATTAGGGGCATATCATATTTTCTGAGGATGCTTGGCTGTGGTGGTGGGAATATTGTTAATTTGTCTAGCGATTGAGGGCATGCAGTAATTGTAGATGATGTTTGGCAGTGGGGTTGGGAATACCTAGAATTTGTTTAAGGTTTGAGGCATATGGTATTTTCTGAGGATGTTTGGCAGCGGGGGTAAAAATATTGTGAATGTGTATAGGATTGAGGGCATATGGTAATTTTTGAGGATGTTTGGCAGTGGGGTGGGAATACTGTGAATTTGTGTAGGGATTGAGGGCATATGATATTTTCTCAGGATGTTTGGCTATGGTGATGGGAATATTGTCAATTTGTGTAGGGATTGAGGGCATATGATATTTTCTGAGGATGCTTGGCTATGGTGATGGGAATATTGTCAATTTGTGTAGGGATTGAGGGCATATGATATTTTCTGAGGATGCTTGGCTATGGTGATGGGAATATTGTCACTTTGTGTAGGGATTGAGGGCATATGATATATTCTGAGGATGTTTGGCTATGGTGGTGGGAATATTGTGAATTTGTGTAGGGATTGAGGGCATATGGTAATTTTTGAGGATGTTTGGCAGTGGTGTGGGAATACTGTGAATTTGTGTAGGGATTGAAGGCATATGGTAATTTTTGAGGATGTTTGGCAGTGGGGTGGGAATACTGTGAATTTGTGTAGGGATTGAGGGCATATGATATTTACTCGGTATGTTTGGCTATGGTGATGGGAATATTGTAAATTTGTGTAGAGATTGAGGACGTATGGTCATTTTTGAGGATGTTTGTCAGTGGGGTTGGGAAAACTGAATTTGTTTGGGGCATGTGGTATTTTCTGAGGATGTTTGTCAGGGAGTGGGAATATTGTAAATGTGTACAGGATTGAGGGCATATGGCACCTTTTGAGGATGTTTGTCAGTGGGCATGGGAAGATTGTGAATGTGTGTAGGTGTTGGGAGCATATGTTATTTTCTGAGTATGTGTGGCTGTGGTAGTGGAAATATTGTGAATTTTTGTAAGGATTGATATGATATATGATATCATATGATATTTTATTAATATCGCGCTCATACAAAAGTGTTTCAGAGCGCGATGAGGCAATGGAGGGGAACAAAGGAGGACAAAACAGCGATCTTACTAGGTCCAGTGACATTGAGAGCGCGCAAGGGAGAGAGAAGGGGGAAAGTGCAAGGTGCAAGGGAGGAGTGTAAAGTGCTGAACATGTGATAATTTAGTACTTTTTGGGGCTGTTTGGCAGTGGGGGGGAATGTGTGTATGCACCGAGGGCATGTGGTATTTTCTGAGGATGTTTGCAGTGGTGGTGGGAATTTGGTGGATTTCTGTAGTGATTGATGGCATATAGTACTTTTTGAGGGTGTTTGTCAGGGAAGGTGGGAATTTAGTGAATTTGTGTAGGAGCAGGTACTGGGGCACATGGAGCTTCATGGAAGTGCCACAAGAATTTATATTTTTAATGTAAGTGCACAATCATTCATTATGCTTAAATGGTTACATTAATCGGCTATCTGTCCCCTCACTCTTCTCACTTTGTTGGTGAAGACGAGGAGTGGATGTTCTATGTCGGCAGGTGTGGTTGGTGCAATTACCCGATTGTGTTGTTGAGGGCTATGGTGTGTGGTGGTGCAGGGGGTGGGAGTGGCAGCAGGTGAGGTTAAACTACATTACACGTTTATTTGCACATGCTCATCACCATGGCACACCTTTGTTTTTACCTAACTGAATGGTACTCCTTTTCTCGACCACAGAAGGATGATGGGCTGAGTGGACGTGCTGAGATATGAACCACTGACTCCTCGAGCTCAGGAGCTGCTGGTAAACACGCTGAGTAAATGCTAACTTTTTGTGCAATTACCGCAGGCAGTAATACCGTGCAGTAATTGCGACAATTCCCCATTGGGTCCAATGGTCACAACGGGGAATGGGGAGCAACGTTTAGTGGCCAACGCATGATCCGGCGATAATACCCTCAGACGGGTGGACGCTAACGCAAATAAAGTTCAACTTGCTTATCAACTCGCTTATGTGCAGGTAGAGGTGACTGGTGATGGCAGAAGCAAAATCACTCCCCATATGACATTGCAAGGGGTTGTTGGGGTGTAGATCCCACTCCCGGCCCTCTCCCACAATGAAACAAAAACACAATCAGAATTTAACCCTTTATCTGGTCGACACATTCCTGAGCATTATGTGAGAACCTGCAGAAATACTTTCCAAATGTCTATGGAAAAAATGGGTTCGTTCAGCAGCGGAAACCAAAAGATCTGCGGAAACGACTGACAATGTTCCTTATTTTATCCCAGTTTATTGCTAAAAATAATAAAACAGTCTCGATCACAATGCCTTCACAACATGTATTTATCGTGAACCTTGCTGAATATTCGGAAATCAGAGGTCTGTTGCTTATAAGGATGGGCGAAATGGCAAAAAGTCACTACAAGGAAATCCGGCGAATTGTGGGCAAAATCTGCCCGATTTGCCAAGTTCACCTGTAGAGCAAAATTGTCAATTTTGGGCATTTTCACACCCACATTTTTAATTTTTTGGTTGAAATTTCAGATTTGTGCACAAAATGTCAACCTTTTAGGGAGGTGCGAAATATTTTGCGCCACTAATTAGCCAAAATATTGGCCAAAAAACGAAATGTGCTAAAATGTGGCAAATTGCGCAAACAAATCACCTGTGCTGATGAAGTGCAATTGCTGGAGAATTTCGCAGATTTTGCTTCGCCTGCGGCAGTTTCGCCCACTCCTAGCTGCCAGTGCATGTCAATAGATGCGGCTGCTGCCCAGCCTCACCAGTTCCACTCATTCGTCCTATCCTTATGATTCTGCGGGCCCTCCCGATCGCTGGGATGGCAGCGCGAGATTAAAATTCCAGGCAGAACAGAGAGAAATTGGCCGGAAATGTCCCAACTTTTGTGAAAATCTGCAGGTGATTCCGAAAGTGTGCATGAGATATTTAAAATCTGTGCCCTCTAAGAACTCTGTTTTCCACAGAGCAATCTGTGCTGTTTCTGGTTAATAGTTCTCTGACTGCCGCCCGTATCAATTTCAGTGGCCAAGAGAAGTGCTTTATCTGTTCAATGTAACAGGTGCCTTACTTAAATAAGGACACAAAACCACCCAATGCGCAGTGAGAGTGCGTATAAAAAATGGAAAACCGAGCCCTTGCATGATCTTGAAAAAAGGCAAAGACCGTCAGGCCTCATCACAAGTTCAGCAGTGTGGTAAAAATTTGGCAGTAATACCGTTACCGCTGCATTACTGCACCGCCCAATTACAAGTTTGGGGGAAAGTTGGAGGATTCACCTCCAGCTCCGATCTGGAGGTAAATCTGATGACTCCGCCACTGGCACTTGTAATCTGGCATTAATACCGCCGGATCAAGTAGTGGTAACGGTAACTGCATTGGGCAGTATTCTGGTGGATTTACCTCCGGGATACCGCCCAACTCGTAATGACTCCAGGTCAATAAAATTGTCATTTCAGAAAAAGCACAAGATCCAGAGGGAATTCAATGGTGCAAATCCAGACACCCAGTCAGGGAGGGACCGGATCACCCGGTGAAAAAAGACACTGGTGGCCAGGCAGATCGTTCAGGGATTGATTGGGGAAGAATGGCGGGTTCTAAGCATGGAATGACTGCGAGACAGGGCTGGAGAGCAACCCATGGCTGGTATCTCCGCAGTGGGAAACATTGAGGACAGTGCTTTGAACTCTACAAAACAGCATTGTGTTGTCCAGCAATTACAAGCCAATTTTGCCGGTAAGGTGGACATCGCAACAGACTTATCCTTTGGATTTATTAATGAGCTCAGGAAGATTGGACAACAACTTCCAGTAGGTCTGCATTCACACTTCCCCTGACTGCAGGAAAAGGGTTGAGGGGTAGCCTCCTAAAAAGATGCTCCTGTAGGATTGTCCCCTAACTGGATTTAGGCCAGACGTGCCGATTTCCGAGCGTGATATCCTAATTGCTAGGTTTCTCCAGTGCAGTCTGGTGTGTATTGGCTTCTGCAGACTGTAGGCTGGGCATTTGTGTTCTCTGAGCGAAACATCTCCACTTTCTGCAGAGCCACCACGACACACACCACCACCTCCCCCCGAGTGGGTCTGATCGAGGTCTCCGATTAGCCGCTCAGCCACTGGATTCATCTTCCATCCCTCCTCAACCCCCAAGGTGAAGCACTGCACTGGATTCAACTTCCATCCCTCCTCAACCCCCAATGTGAAGCACTCCACTGGATTCATCTTCCATCCCTCCTCAACCCCCAAGGTGAAGCACTCCACTGGATTCACTTTCCATCCCTCCTCAACCCCCAAGGTGAAGCACTTTGGCTATCTTCATAGAGGAGAGGCAGACACTTAATAACATAGGTCGACCTGGCAGAAAGGACGAGCTCAGCCACTGGATTCACTTTCCATCCCTCCTCAACCTACAAGGTGAAGCACTTTGGCTATCTTCATGGAGGAGGGACAGACACTTAATAACATAGGTCGACCTGGCAGAAATGACGAGCTGAGCCACTGGATTCACTTTCCATCCCTCCTGAACCCGCAAGGTGAAGCACTTTGGCTATCTTCATGGAGGAGGGACAGACACTTAATAACATAGGTCGACCTGGCAGAAATGACGACCTGAGCCACTGGATTCACTTTCCATCCCTCCTCAACCCGCAAGGTGAAGCACTTTGGCTATCTTCATGGAGGAGGGACAGACACTTAATAACGTAGGTCGACATGGCAGAAATGACGAGCTGAGCCACTGGATTCACTTTCCATCCCTCCTCAACCCGCAAGGTGAAGCACTTTGGCTATCTTCATGGAGGAGGGACAGACACTTAATAACATAGGTCGACCTGGCAGAAAGGACGAGCTTAGCCAATGGATTCACTTTCCATCCCTCCTCAACCCCCAAGGTGAAGCACTTTGGCTATCTTCATGGAGGAGGGGCACACAATACAATAGGGGAACCTGGCAGACATGACGAGCGCTTCAGGAATTTACAAAAAGGGACATTTAGGGACTCAATAGAGAATTTAAAGTTCTAGCTGTATGAGATATATTTAAAAGGGTCACCTTTGCGTTAATATAAATATGTATTAGTGCTGATTTGTGCAGTTTACACATTTTATAGAATGGTGAGCTTGACCAGTCTCATAGCCGTACCGTGGTCACTACACATCTGTTAAGTGAGTATTGTGGTCAGTAGGCCAGTGGTCAGGACTATCCCCTATCACCTGTAGGGGGAATTCAGGTGTTTTTCACTCTTCGTGCTGTCTGTGTAATTGTGTCTGTTGATGGGCGTATACAGTGGAAGCTAGGGATGTGCCTGGATGGCCAGAGAAGCTGTCACCTGCTTCCTTGAAGACCATTCCACTTCTCTGATTGGGCAGAATCTACCCAGTCAGAGAAGTGGGAGGTGGCCATCGCATATGAACATTTCGGCTAATCAGAAAGCCTGAAGGTCCCACACGAAGTTCGGGATGAGCACAGGTCGTGTTGCAAAATTAAAAATGGTAGTTTCAGAGGTGAAATGCGCCTCTTCCACTGTGGCTGTTTCGAACAGCTATACCGCTGTCCGTGGCACTAGAGAAATCCCCCATGTGTGCTGTTGGATTGGGCTGCACATCAAGATGCCGGCACTCTTTCAGCAAACAAGGGAGCTCATTACAAGTAGGGTGCTACTTCCGGCAGACATACTGTCATCCTCGTTTACCATTACCACCACTTGGCCTGGTGGTAAATCCCCCGATTACGAGTGGTGGTAAAGCGGTGTTAATCCCCATTCATGGAGTCCAATAGAACTTTGATGGGGTTTTGGAGCATTTACCACATCAGTTATTCCTTGCGGGGTAAATCATTTCCCTCCAAATTACCGTCAATCTAGTTATCTGTCAGTGCGGTAAAAGTGACAGGATTCCATTCCTGACACTTTTTACCACACTGCCAAACTTGTACTGAGGGATTTCTTATACCAAGAACATTCCAAATAATTTATCTTTGAATAACTTTATTCGTTTCTTCACAGTGGAAAAATTACAATACCCGAAATGTATAGAAAAAGGGTCAAAGTGGGTGAGAGAGAGGATAAGAAAGAGATCTACTCAAACTTCAGGGAGAGAGATATGTCCCAAAATCAGCCTTGATGCCCCTGGGTTCATTCTTAGCAACACATAATGCACAGTAGTCAGTTTCAACTTCATGGTCATAAACAACAATCGCACAAACAACCAGATCATGTTGGCCCCTCCCCCTAACCATACACAACATTGCGACCACCCATTTAGCGAGAACCAAGGCAAGCCTGGTGAACTTTGAGTTCAAGTCCTGGGTGCCTGGGAAGGCGCCCACCAAGAAAGGCATTGTGGCACGGACTCATACCGTATCCATAGTCCTACCCAGTTTCTGCGTGATGTCCATCATGTATCCCAGAGCAGTCCTGTGCCATCTGCAGGAAGCCCAGCGGCCCATGCCTACATCTAATGCTCAGTGGGCGCCTATTCCATGGAATGGCATGGGCGTGGCATATAAACGCTGTACACATGTACATTGAATTCAGTGGCATCAACTATGTGGGAGTTACGGTTTTAAGCTTCCATCCCAAGTTAATTTCCACAGGGGGCTGAGCCCATTCTGGCAAGTGACGGCAACCCATTACCATGTTCTTGGCAGTGTTTTCAAGTTGTTGGGAGTGGGAGGCAGGTCCATTTATACCATAGTGAGAAATTGCCACCTTCTGAACCCAATATTATTTTCTCAAAGCCCCCTTCACCTGTGCGTTCCCCTTGCTAGCACACATGTACGCCCCCTTTAAAAACATAGGCTTGGGACAAGATAAAACAACCCTTTCCTTAAACCTACAACCAACCACTAATATGTTTCGTTTTTGGTCGAAATACAACTTGTCATCACGTGACGCATTGGGTATGGATAATAATATGATTGTGTTCAAGCGATGCCTAAGAGCAGGTGCAGCACATGTAAAGCCCAGAGACATGACAGATATCCCGAGTTGGGTCATGTCTAGTGTGAAGTGCTCAGCCAGATCTGGCGTTCATTCTGCCATCACAGTGCGTATTTATTTATTTATTTATTTATTTATTTACAGGGACGAACAATGCTCTTTTGATCACAAAAAGAATGTACAATAGATAAGAAATCAGATTTGACGGGAAGCAGTGAGCTTCTTACAATGGGGTGAGGTTGAGGGATATTCTGACCAGGTTGTGGAGGGGAGTAAATGGAACAGTCACCGGGGACAGTACATAAGTGGACATACATAGATTGAGGACAAGCAACATTGGACATTTTTAAGTGCAGCTTGGTGGTACGACCAGCTGTGTTCGGGATACAACCATGATGGATGAAGTGCTAGAGTAATGGCCAAGGAAGTGAGGGACAGAGGCTGGTTAGAGGTAAGGGAAAAATGTTAGGTAGCAGGCAGATGAGAGGGAGGTTTAGGGGGTAACTCACAGGCGAGGAGGTAGGTTTTTAGTTTGGTTTTGAACAAATCTGTGTGGACTGTTTTTCAGATGTCAGGGGGACGAGAATTCCATGCACGTGAACCAAGAAGAGAGAAAGATCGGAAGTAAGAGGAAGCACAAGGAAGGGCGAGGAGCCACAGGGTAGTCGCGGAGGCAGAGTGAAGATTACGAAAAGGCTTGTAGAGTTGGATAGAGGATGATACGGTGGTGCCTTACCAAGGATAGATTTGTGAATCAGGAGAAAAGATTTAAACGTGGCCCAATTTTGCATCCTCAGCCATCCAGCCTGGTGAAGGTACGAGGAAGTAGGTGTGAAGTGAGGGAGTTCAAAGAGAGCTCTGGTAGCAAAGTTAATGATCTTGTCAAGCGGACACAAAGCATAGTTGGGGAGACCAAAGAGGATGTTGACACAGTAGTCCAGTTTAGAGAAGACAAGAGTGGTTAAGTGATACTTGGCGGCGTTGAACGGAAGGAGGTGCCTGATGTTTCCAATATTTAGGAGGTTGAGGTGAGCTGCTGTTCCAGTTTGGAGACAAAGGTAGAGAAGATGTGAGAAGAGTGATAGATGATGCTAAGGTTTCTATACGAAGAAAAGAAAAGGCAGAGTGTCAGGTGGGAGCTGGACAGGCAGAGGCAGAGATGAGAGAGAGCATGTGGCTGGGAATAAGAGCACATCTGTTTTGGGAGAGTTTAACATTAGAGAGTGCAAAGCCATCCAATATATAATAGCAGAGAGACAGTTGGAAATGTTGATATAGAGATCAGAGGAGAGTTCAGGAAAAGAGAAGAAGTGGATCTCGTCCGCGAAAAGTTGGTACGAGAACCCAAAGAAGGAGATAAGTGCCCAAAGAGCAGAGGTGTAGAGTGTAAAGAGGAACGGAGCCAAGACAGGGCCTTGTGGAACACCAACAATTAGAGGCGTCAGTCGAGAGGTGTTGTTGCTCCAGGACACAGAGAATTGGCAGAGTGCAAGGTTTGATTCAAGCCAGGCAAGGACTTGATTGTGAATCCCAAGAAGAAAGAGAGCATTAAGGATATCACAGTGATCAACAGTGTCAAAGGCAGCAGACAAGCCAAAGAGAATTAGGATCGAAGATAGGTTGGAGTGCTTAGCAGAGGCGATGAAGTTGGACACATTCATGAGAGCAGTTTCTCTGGAATAAAAGGAGCAGAAACCTAATTTAGGGGGTTTTGAAGGTTGTTGATGTCTAAGAAATTGGTAAGATGGTTGAACACAACCCTTTTGAGTACTTTAGAGTAGTGTGGAAGGAGAGACATAGGGAAAACATTGGTGGTATATTCGGTCAGCCCCTTTCTTTTTTAGGAGAGGGATGACCGTGGTTGTTTTGAAAATAGAGGGAACGCAAGCAGGGACTAAGGATAGGTTGAAGAGTTCAGTGTAATAAGAGGCCACAAAAGGGCAATAGGCTTCACTAGATGAGGCGCAAGAGGGTCTGATGGGGCACAAAAGGGATTAGCCTTCATCAGTAAAGATAGGACTTCTTCAGTATTAGTGTGACTAAAGTTGGAGAAAGGCAGAGTATGATGGTAGAATGGGTAGAGTGTAAAATGTAGGAGGAGGGAGTGTCAGGAAGGTCAGGAGAGAGTGTCTAATTTTGGATATGTTTGCAGCGAAGTATTGAGCTAGGTCATTAGCTGTGAGAGTGGAGTTAATAGTCAGAGGCTTACGAGGAGTGAGGAGTGGGTTTATGGTGCCCTGTAGCTGATAAGGATGGTTGGTGTGAGAGTCAATGATGTTAGGTAGAACTCCCTTTTCGCTCTATCAAGAGTGGACTTGAGAGAGTTGAGGGAGAGAGGTAGAGTTGCACGTCCTCATGCGAGTGGGTACGCCTCGCGATTTAGCGGTGAAAGTAAGAAGTGGGAAGTGAGAGGAAAGATAATCATATAGTAGGGATTAGAAGATTGAGAAGGCAGTGTTGGTGGAAGAGGCATCGGGCGTGAAGGAGGAGAGTGCGAATTGTAGGTCAGAGAGAAAGTGGG
The DNA here is from genome assembly GCF_040938575.1 of Ambystoma mexicanum. NCBI lineage: Eukaryota > Metazoa > Chordata > Amphibia > Caudata > Ambystomatidae > Ambystoma > Ambystoma mexicanum. The sequence continues at coordinate 1,246,382,727 of NC_090933.1, read as the reverse complement.
GAATGGCAGAAGGTTTAAATTGCCTTTTAGTAATAAATGAAGCAAGTAGTGAGGAAAGGTCAGAGGGTGGAAAGGAGATGGTGGTGGAAACAATTAAGTGATCAGATATGGATGGTGTGACAGTGGCTGATAGAGAGGTGGCAAAGACTACGAGATCCAAAAAGCTACCCCCTTTCTGCTAGCTAGGTTATGGATAGAGTGCAGAGTGTGGTCACTAAGAACAGACTGAAGTTCAGATTTCTGAGAAGTGGTTGGAGAGGGAAGGTTCAAGTCACCTAAGAGAATGAAGTAATGGTTAGTACAAAGAGAAGCAAGGAGTTGCCCAAGATCATCAAAGATTGGTCCATGGGACCAGGAGGAGGATAGATGGAGATAATGTGAGCCAAATGAGGTGGAGCAACAGTGGAGATGGTGAAGTCAAAAGCGGTAGGAGAGGATGAGCATAAGGACCTTTAGGAATGTGCATATGGAATGGATGGGATCGCACCAGAATAATTCTGAGTCCAAATAACGGAACCAACTCAAGAAGATGGCAAAGTACTGTTTTATTAACAATTATCTAAAACCGGGAGGTTACAACGAACATCAACAGAGGTACGCTCAGTCTCTCAATGATCTTTACACAAAATATGGTTTTTATATGAAAAATACCTCCGAGTGACATCATACTACATGGCAATAGTGAGAAAACCTAACGAGGGTCGGGATTGGTTAAGGGAGGCATCTAAGTATACTTTTCTATAGGAGCTAGGATTGTTATTTGTTGTTTGTTATCAGGTGAACAATTTATACCTACCTCTACCTTCTAAATAACATGTCATTTCAGAAACATTAGATACACAGTTTCTCATTGGTCTTCAAACTATAAAGTCCTTTGTTATATGGACTAATGCAATTGGTTGGCACGCTTGTGCCATGGCTAGAACATTCGGTTCATTTAGCAGCACGTAAGCCTAGACCCAGGTGCAACGAGATAGGGCATGAAACTACCCTCACCACTCAATTAGCCCAGCATCTCCCATCGCCCATGCCTTCTGCCATGAAATTGTCTTTGTATTTGGCCTTACAGAGTATCCTTGTCTTTGAGATACTCAGGAGTACAGGCACTCGCTATCGTGTCTGGAACTCCAAGTTCAACGGCTATTTCCATCCTTAACTCACGTGACAGGAGACCACGATTTGGTCCATTTTGCATCTTTTAAATGCTCTAAATGAATTAAAGCATGGCATCCTTTGTGTTCTTTCTTGCACCTTAACGTGAGAAGGTTCATCCTATGTATACTCGTTCTTCTTCAGAGTAGATAGCTGACCTCGATTTCTAGAATCTTGACTCCAGGCCAGGCAGCCTTGCCACGCAGCTCCATGAGCCTATTATTCTTGCAGTGAAACAGCTTTTCGATTCCCGTTTCATGGGTTCGAACTCACTTAATTCATGGTACCAATGTCCAGGTTTTGTGCAATGGCGGCTTCACCTGTGTTCTATTCACTATGTATAGCCAGCTTCTATGATGACTTAATCAACCTTGTGTTTCAGAGTCTGTACATTTATTTAACGGTTGTTTTATGCTGCACTTCATGCGCAAGTAATCTTTTTTTATATTTGTGAGTTCCCTTGATCCTTGCTTCACAATTGGCCTTCTAGGATCCATACATTATTCTTCAGCGAGTGTCTTGAGACGTCTCGCACACCTTCTTATGATGTCACTGGCCTTTTTTTGCTCCTTTTTCATATTCCTTCAGGGAGTTCCTCCCGTAGGTTATCTTCACTTCGGGGGTACATTCAATATGGTTCTGATAATGGGTATCTTCTTCCAAACACTCGCTGCGGGATTGGCACAATGGCTGCTGTCAAACACAACACAGTCTCGTGTCTCCAATATAGGGGATGGAGGGGGCGGGGTCTCCTGCAGAGGTATACAGCTGCTCCTCTACATTGACGTGGTATTGGAGATGTGTGAGGCATTAAGCCGAGAAGAGAGTAGGTGTTTGCTGCCTCCACCTCTGCCAGCCGGTCGAGTAGAGCGAATGAAGGATAGTTTGGAGTTGTGTAGGGCCACCAGAGTGTCAGTGTCAGATGATGAAATTCGGGTTTCAGTGATAGCAAAGTGCAATGCACAGTTGATGCGGTAAGAAAGAGTAGAGAAGTTGAGTCGTAGAGGAAGAGAGGCGCTGTGGATATGTGTTAGAGGATGTATGGTTAGCTCTGTGCATTCTGGTACATTTAGGTCTTTGTTTTTAGCGGTCAAAAAAAGTACAACTGGTGTACACGAATACAGAATGGTGTGAGCTAAAAGCCAGAACTTGGGAAATAGCTCTCCCCTCACATTGGATAGCTTGAAAGTTTTGTGTCTCCATTTTCACTTCATGCCGGATTCCTCCAGCTCCCAAGCACCGCAATAACAACGGTACTCAATTCATTGACCCCAGAAGGATGAACGGGTAAGTGGGTCTTGCTGTGAGATTTGAACGTGCAAAGTGCAGGCTTGCCCAATGCGAGAGACAAGCACTAAATTTGCCACCCTTCCCCATTAACCCCTACTTTATAGGAGCAGTTCACCACTTCCTGTGATGTCACTACTGTTTCAGTCAAAGGTTGCAGCTTAATATTGAGGTCCCAATGCAGAGGTTAGCACCAATTCTCAAAGTACTAGTTTAACCATTGCCAAGCTACTATACAGACAACAATGTATGTTGGTGCACAACTAAAGATGCAACCTGAGAATATGTAGTCTGACAAATGCAAAATATCAAACTGTGTCACAGCCAATATTCCCCACATGACCAAACTCTGTGATCCTGGGCTGCCAAAAGTGAAGTCACCTAGAAGTGATTCGGCTAAGTGTGCGCTACACAAAAAGCCTACCTCACACATGTTGAAGAGACTGCAATGTTTGTTTCATGCATGATGACATCAATAACAGTAAATGGTTTATTAGAATACTGCATTTGCTATATATATTATAACATGTATTATATATTTATAGTGCACACCACAGATGTGAGTCTTATTTGAGCTTCTTACTCATTGCACCATTTCTTTTGAGCTATGGCTCTCTTCTAAGGTAAAGGCGAAATAAATGATGCACTACACTGTTCTGAGCAAGGGCATTACTGGGACACTTGCCTTGTCTGGGTAGGAATTCTGGGAGCTAGCTTTTCAGTGGGGTCACTGGTCCTGGGTCTGGGGGATGATTGCCTAGATCTGATTCTTGCCACCTGCCACAGATTGCTCCTGCTTTTCTCCCCACATGCCCACCATCTTTCCCATGTGGGTAGTGGGTCCTGCTCCCACGTGTGCCTGCTGGGGGACTAGAGAAAGACCCACTAGGGTTTAAGATTCCTAGCAGCTCTGCTATGCCTGCTACCTTCCCCCTCCCACCTCAAGACGCTATAAAACAACAAAGAGATGAACTGAGTGAACAGGTTGGCACCCTGTATCAGGAAAAAGATGCCCTATACCAGGAAATGTGTAAATTAAAAATAGGCCTACAGAAAAGAGAGTCAGACCTTCTGGAATTGTAGTAACTAAATTCTTATCCGAAATATTGTAAGTCATTCATGGAAGATGCCGTGCCCTAAACCTTCCAGGGAAGAATCTTTTGTATGTGTATCCTTTTAGATGTATTGACATTGGAACTTGTTGTATTGCTAAAAACATTGTTTCAATTTGAATGCAATTAAAATAAATACAAAATGTTGCTTCCTTTATGAATCAAACTGCAAAGGCACCTTCAGGTTACTAGCTCTGGAAGCTGGCCCTTCATTTCCTGAAGTCAAAATAGACTCAGCTTTTCACCCAATTGTTTATAGACGTCCTTGTTAGTCTGAAACGGTCACGAGCATAGCTAAAACCTAACCCTTGTGCTTTAAAAAAGTGTGTGCGGTTCATCCAACTCTGAATTCCCACGATATTAAGGTACCTCTGGGGTCCAATGAAAAAGGCGCCTGTGCTCACTCTTCAACACAAATATTGTTGCCATTTAAACTGCTGCTGCGATGTGTGTGCAGCTGCCTGGTGTGCCACACGCTGTACACAATAGTTATTTACCACGTTGGCCTCTTGTATCCACTCCTGTGGATGTTGGCGCCCGTGCTGAGTGCGCGCGCGCGCTTCTTATTCTGCCTATGACTATCAGTAAAGGTGAGGAGAAGGTTATCAAATATGGTTGACAGTCATTAGCTATTTAGGAATCATTGCACTTGTCTCGGAGGGAGTCCTTAATGTAGAAGTCCAATTCTTACCATATCTCTAAAATGGCAATGCTCTATTTGTGTACATGTCATTACAGACATATTCCCACTCTTACTGCAGGGGGGTCTGTTTGAACATCTGGATTTGTCCAAGATCACTCAGATTAGCACAGCGGTCATTGGAGCTCCAGTTTCTTGGTTTCAGAAACTGGAGAATTGAATAACTAGCTCTGATGGTGTCCCCCCTGCTGTCGGCGTCTTTTTCTTCTGTGTACATGTTGACTCACTGGGAAAGTACCACGGCTGAAAAGGGGTCAAGCGTGATACATTGAGCAGGACCCGACTCTTCACTTTGCATGCTGGGACATGTAAGTCCATATTTATAGTGGTACCGGCATGCAAAGCAAAATCAGGGCTGGCTCAAGGTGCACACGTGACATTTGAATGTTTGATTTTTGCATTAAATTTGTAATGCGCCAATTACAGGCTAGACTGTGTCAGGACGCAACACACAACCGGTTCTAGAAAACACACTGGGCCTGATTCGCAGAGCGTTCTCCAATGGGACTGCGCCATTATAAAACTCTTCTGTGAATCAGGCCCATTACGTGTGATGTTTAAGAGAACAGCCACATCTACAGGGCTATTCCCAATTCCATAAAAAACGACCCTTTGCCTAACAGGGAAAGGAAGGTAATTCCAGAGTCGGGGAGCAGCAATGGGGAATCTCCGACCTCACCTGTATTTAAACTTAGATTTGGGAACCACAAGTAAACATGAATGTTTTGATTACAAAGAGGGGGAAAGGGTATATTGATGAATCTTATTTTGCAAGTAAAGAGGAGGATGGGGCACTTGTCAGCTCCTGTGAGACGTGGTGGAAACCCTTCCAGTTGCAGCTGGGGTGGTTGTTGGGACTCGCTGGACAGTGAGACGCACTATTGCTTTACAGAGATTGGCTTTGCTGGGTGTCCACAATGTTATGCCACACCTACATCGGGCGGGGTGGACTGGCCTATAGGGAACTCTGGAGATTTCCCAGTAGCCCTCTGTACCCTGGGCAGTGGTGGACTGACCTATGGGGAACTCTGGAGATTTCCCGGTAGGCCTCTGCACCCTGTGCAGGGGAGGGCTGGCCTATATAGAACTCTGGAGATTTCCCGGTAGGCCTCTGCACCCTGGGCAGGGGTGGACTGGCCTATAGGGTACTGTGGAGATTTCCCGGTAGGCCTCTGGACCCTGGGCAGGGGAGAACTGGCCTATATAGAACTCTGGAGATTTCCTGGTAGGCCTCTGCAGCCTGGGCAGGGGTGGACTGGCCTATAGGGAACTCTGTAGATTTCCCGGTAGGCCTCTGGACCCTGGGCAGGGGAGAACTGGCCTATATAGAACTCTGGAGATTTCCTGGTAGGCCTCTGCACCCTGGGCAGGGGTGGACTGGCCTATAGGGTACTGTGGAGATTTCCCGGTAGGCCTCTGGACCCTGGGCAGGGGAGAACTGGCCTATATAGAACTCTGGAGATTTCCTGGTAGGCCTCTGCAGCCTGGGCAGGGGTGGACTGGCCTATAGGGTACTGTGGAGATTTCCCGGTAGGCCTCTGGACCCTGGGCAGGGGAGAACTGGCCTATATAGAACTCTGGAGATTTCCTGGTAGGCCTCTGCACCCTGGGCAGGGGTGGACTGGCCTATAGGGTACTGTGGAGATTTCCCGGTAGGCCTCTGGACCCTGGGCAGGGGAGAACTGGCCTATATAGAACTCTGGAGATTTCCTGGTAGGCCTCTGCACCCTGGGCAGGGGTCGACTGGCCTATAGGGAACTCTGTAGATTTGCTGGTAGGCCTTTGCACCCTAGGCAGGAGTGGACTGGCCTATAGGGTACTGTGGAGATTTCCCGGTAGGCCTCTGCACCCTGGGCCTCTTTTGTGTGGTATTTCGAAAAGGTCCCAATAGGGAAATAGTTGGGCTTGCTGAAAATGTGTGCTATGGGGCCACTTTGCGTCCCATGGCTTGCACCGAGAAAGGCTGTCTAGCCATTGCTCCCCTGCTCCGTCCTTCTCTCTGACTGAATGCCGGCTGGTTGCAGAGTGAACAAGATGTGCTTGCTATCTTTCCTGACAGTTCTCCCAGTAAGATCCCCCCTAGAGCGACATAACCCCGCGCTCAGCACAATTTGCGCTGAAACGACTTGCCTCCCAGGAAGCTGCGTGCTTCCCCTCTCCCTGGCCCCCAGAGGCTGAGCTCCGTGTGCCAGGCTCGTGCCGCTTGTTGTGGCCGCCGGAGACAGCAGTCGTTTAACTGGGCAGCCCTGGCCGGCTACACCCACCCCATTAGGCGCCCAGTCGGGCACGACGCCGCCTTGACGTACAAGACGCGAGGCGACGTTCCAGCCGGAAGCGCTACTTTTGGCTGACGGTGGCCGAGGCCCTCCTTGCTTTCACCCTGGCCTGTGGCAGGCCCCATGGCTAGGACGTCTGCTCAGATCTCATTCAATGCTCCCCCCGAGTTGTTGTGTGTTTTTTTTCTTGCTTCTCAGCTCACTTTCTCCTTTATCTACCGCCTTTTTCTGCTGAGCTGCAAATGCGCGGGCGATGCACTTTTTTCTCAGAAGGAAAATAAGATGTCTGCATTTTTCTTGTACTGCCTGCTAGACGCGGTGACCCACCTGTCGCCAAAGAATTGCCTGCATGTTGAGGACTGAATATCTCCTTTCCCCGAGGACACCAATTTTTCAGTGTTAAAATGTGATATCATATTTGAATGCCTTCTGGGAGATGTAGTCTTGGTTAACTTCCACTGATCAAATAGGATTCAAGTGCCTGGTGACCAGGCAAGGAATGTCAGCTTTTGGCTTGGAGTGCAAGTACAATGTATTGGACAGTCGTTCAATGGCCACAGCCTATGTGCAACAGCGGCCCAAGCCAATGGTCAGCGGACCCAAACCAGCATTTTAAATGAATAAGGAGATTTGCCCAGGAGCACACATTTTTGGCATTTGGGGATTTTGGCATTACACCTACATGCACACTTTCGGCAACAGTGTGACACAAAATATAAATAGCCAGAGCACATAAACTCAATACCAACCCACACATATTATCAAATATATATATTTATATACCTGTAAAGCCTTGAGTAGACATGATTGACATTTCTTTCCTTGATTGATCTGAGGACAGGGTGCCCTAGCGAGCACCCCACATTCCAAATGTAGTGAACTGATTTGACCAGGCTAATAACATTTGGCGGAATGGGGAAGTGGGATGTAAAGCTGGATTTCCTAGTTCCACAATTTACAGTTCAGCAGCTGCCTGTTGTAACGTCAGCAACAAGCCATAGGGATCATGCTGAGTCACATGTCTGAGGCCACATGCCTGTACATGTGACCCACACTAATAAAGGTGTCAAGCGGGCTTCCGCTCGCCAGTTGGAGCGGAGACCTGTGTCTGCGTGGTCTGTTCAACCCTCGCGCTACGTGATGCCAATGGGCCTACCAGCCCGCCCCGCACGATGGGGCATCCTCACACGGTGGGCGCCGGAGACCCCGGCCACCTAACATCTGGCAACGAGGGGCTCCGGCCCTGCACACTACTGCCGGTGCGGTCCGAGAGAGGGAAAAAAAAGAAAGGCGAAGGGAGAAGGACCCATCAGAGGCACCCTGAAGGGGGAGCCGGGCTGTGCCTAGTGCAGCTGGGGTGCCACTGCCGGGACATGACGCTTGGTCCCTTGGGAACCCTAACACAGCCTACATCTGCTTTCATCTGATGTTTACTTTTCAATCAATGAGAGGTGTGAATGTCAGAGAACTCTGCATGGGGGCCTGGCTTTGCTCTAAGATCCAAGCCAAAGCCAGGCTGGCAAAAGACCTATAACTAGGCTCCTGCACCCCATACCACCTCCACACAAAAGCATTCATGGTTGTGAAGATGTGTTAATGTGGCACTTGCCCATGGAGTCCAATGAGTCTGCAAAATGGGTCATAGCTGAAGGGTCCGCATGGCTCAAAATCAGGCGTACCATTCAGGTTGCTGCAGGCTGACCTTGTGTAGTAATTGTAATACAGTTTGGTGGCAATACAGCCACACTTGCAATCAGGCCCATAGCCTGGTGAATGGAGATGAGGCTTTCCACACTGGCAAACAGGGGCACAGCCAAGCATGATGGTGGACCGTAAGCAGTGATGGGCTTATACAGCCCCTAGGCCAGCCACAGGTGAAGGGCACTGAGGGACCTGAAAGACCAGCTAGAAGAGGGAACTCTCCAGGGATGTGACACAGCACTCTGAGCACAGAATACATCCAAGTAACAACACACCCCCTTCCGGAACAAAACCAAATCCAGCCGTGCTGCCTAGCAGGAACCCAGCACAGGAGACAACATGCTGTCAGTGCTGCCCAAGCACAGCATCACAACTGCCCCCCCTCCTCCGCACAACTATAGGCTGCCAGTATACTTCCCGAGTACAAGCTCACAGTGAAAAAAGGAAATGTCTTCCAATATGAAGTGGGTGCTGGTGGCCTGTGCATTCGCCTGCCCATGTGGATTGACCTTCGGTAATCAGCTAGCAATGTGTCTGAGATGTACTGTACTGGCAGCCTGCGCTCACCTGCACTATGCTGTATTGCCAGCCTACGCTCATCAAGTACTGGCGTGTACGTATGCTTGAGACTTATGAAGCGTTGACCTAGCTGGGAATCAACAGAGTTCAATTTAGCGGTGACACCGGGGGTTACAATGAAGGGTGCAGAGGTAGCAAAGGAGCTAGGATGGGTGAGTAGAGCTACAACTAAACAGCACTACCACAATCATTTCTCTACGCTCCAAGACACTGGAACCTCCTCCCCGTCAACATCAGACTTGCCCCATCACGTCTACATCTCAAGGCCTTCCTCTTCAAGGATTGGCTCCTCTTTAACACTGCTGGGATGCATGTGTAGCTTCCATGCACGGCCAAGCGATTCAGAATACTGAAAATCTATTAGCCCATGAGAAAGTGAAGGTGCATGGCATTGGAAGGGGCGTTAAGGCACCGCTAGATCGGGCCTGGATTGATGAAAGACATTGCGAGCGAGTAGGGGCATCTAAAATCGAGCCGTCGACTCTAGTGGAGTATATGGGTACGGCTCTCCCTTTGTATCGGGAGAACATGATAAAATGTCATAAGGAATGGGTGGCCAGGGTGTGAGGAGGCATGTATAAGCCATGGCCAGAGCAGGGAACAAATAATGAGGTTTTAGGCCATATGTACACATTTTTGGCGGTCAAGTACAAGCGAAAGAAATTGAAGAACAGGAAGGGGGTTCTAGAATTGTGGAGGATGGTGGAAGATTTGGAGGATGCAACCCCAGGCCTCATGAAAGTAGAGATGCCCATGTCCACTCGTATTGCCCAAGCATCCAGGGGTTGCTCGTCCCTCACAGCACAGTACACACAGTGCTTCCTCCCCCAGTAGGATGTTATCCCATGTGTATTATCATACGTACTACTGCTCGACTCTGACTCTCTTCCTTCAGCACCCGCACAGTACGAGAATATCCCAAACCCTAAAGCATCTGCAGCTGCTTGAGCCACAATGCACAAGGAACTAGAGTGGAGGCCACAGAAGGATTTAGAGACGGCTTTAAGGAAGACGGAAAAAGAGTTAGCGAGGTTAGGAGATGGGCAGAGAGCGCCTGTTGGGACGGATGAATGGCGAGAAGGGGACAGTTTCCTTAGAATTGATAGTACTACGATTAGAGATGTACACATGGAAACAGAAGGTAAAGGACAGTATTCTGAAGGGCAGCAAAGAGGAAGGCTCTGATGCTGACCTTGCCGCAGTTGCGGAAGAGGAAGAGTGGGACGCAGAGTCGGAGCAGGGGGAGGATGAGCCCTGCTCATTATATTGCAGCGGGTAGAGAATTTGTGGGGACCCAGATTGAAATTGTGCCATGCGCGCATGGCAGAAGTGGAAGGGAAACATGGGGGAAGAAGGCGACGGGGAGGCCGGTTTGGGCTAAGTTCCTGTTATTGCACAAAGGTCCTGGGAGGGCACAATATGTCCCCTGGCCACACATGGACAACAACAAATTGATTAAGACGCTACTATCCCTTAATGCAGGTGCAGGTAAATGGATATATGCTTTTGAAAAACAGACCGCTGGCATTACACTGGCTGTGGGTGATGTGAAAAGTTTGTTCGCCACAGTATTAGGAGACCAGGCAAATGACATGTGGGTCAAGGCAGGTTATCCCTGAGTACAGACAGGGGACGACAGTCATGACAGGCCCATTTTAATGACTGCAGGGCCCGGGTGTGGGTGTAGGTGGAAGGAGCGGTAGTAACTGTGCAACAAGGAGGACAGATGGAGCAGAGGGTGATTCCGGGAGAGGTGGGAGCAACCCCCATTTGGGGAGGAGGGTAAGGCTGGAATGTTATGTATCAGGGACAGTACCAAGGATGGCCCCAAGGGGGGTATCCCAGAGGAAGGGAGGGTTTGTAGGATTCAGAGAGGACAGATGAGGATTTACAGGAATAGTCCCATGGTTTGGGAGTGCAGGGCAGGGTTAGACATGCCGGAGGATGGGCTATTTCTCACAGGAATGTAGAAGCAGGCAAGCAGCTGCATGTGACCCACGCATGCCCCCATATACACAAGGAGGACCGCCCACTATCCACAGTCCTATGCCAGCGTGCCTCCGAATGTTCCATATGGTGTTCGGCCAACACCCCCACCTAATGCCCTGCCCCACTATCCAAAAATGCTGATACCAGTGCACAACAGCATGCCAGTTTATATCCTACATCAGCCACTGCTGCAGGTCCCTCCTGTGAAAAATACCAATACGGTACCCCACGGCACAGTCACTCACTACCAAGGGGCCAGTGTGGTGGGTGGAAACATTTCTAGGCATAAATACCTACCCAGATTGAGACATCCCACAGAGAGATTTAGCATGCCCATGTCAGTCACTGCCAACACAGAAGAGGATCCACTGGTGGACATGGAGATAGGAAACAGATAATTTGTTTTCATGGTGTACATCGGAGCCACAAAGTCATGTGTCAGGGAGGGGCATTTCCCCATATCAGGTGAAGTAATGGACACGCAAGGGTGCTCTGGGAAATAAAATCAGTTCCATTCACAGATGAATTACCCATAAAAGTAGGTAACCGAGATGTATGAGCTCTGTTGTTTTGTTGCTGCATCCCTAGTGAATTTGTGTAGGGAAAGATGTGCTAAGCAAACTCAATTTACAATCTCATTCACAGAGGAAAGTGTAGTGTGTTCGACCCCAAGAATATGTTGTGTGAGGGTCATGGTTATTGTACATGCATTAGGAAGTGAGGAAGGGACCCGCGGTGTACCTGTACACCAAGACACGTTCCCATGCTGGGCTATAGTCTTGCTTAACACAGTTCCAGTTAGGACCAGTAGACCGTGGAGGGTACCATCTGAATTATTATTTTGTCCAGCTATGCCACAAGACCATGAAGCAGGAACTATACTTACATTAGATCTGGAAGGGCTGGTGGCCACAGGAGACAACATTGTGTTGATAGGGACCGATGCGGAGGGAGGAGAGTGGCGCACAGCCTCGTTCATTGGCTGATCCAAACCATTTGGGGGGTATCAGACGAGCACCTGTTTGAGGACATTGACACTGACGGGGAAGTATTATCAGAAATATGTGTCCCCTATGAAATAATGATTCAATATCACAATGTTCCATGTCCCATGAAGGTAGCTGGAATTATGCCATCATGTGCACAGGTCGACTTAACCCAAGTGCCAGACGGTTTATGGACAAGTAATCCCCATGACATAGGACTGTTAAAAAGTGTGGTGGCAGGACACATTACACTGAAACCAGGAGCAATATTACCAAGAGTAAAGCAGTACCCATTGCTCAAGAAGGGAGACAAGGGAATATATGACACAATCACAGTATTATTACAATAGAGCATTATAGTGCACTCAGAATCTCCATGTATAACGGCTATATAACCTGTTAAAAATCAAAGGGTTCTAGTTGGAGAATGATTCAGGATTTGCACTCCTTAAACAGTGTGGTTCAAGATGAATTACCAGTCGTGCCGAACTCAGCAACTATCCTTTGTAAAATACCTACAACAGTGACTTATTTCACTGGCATTGTTTTAAAGAATGCATTTTTCTCCATCCCATTGCATCCCTATTCCCAACACCTTACTGCGTTCACCTGTCGTAGCTTGAGATTCCAGCAAACTCATCTCCCACAGGGGTACTGTGAGTCCCCCAGTATTTTTAAAAGAGTACTCCACATTGACTTAGTGAACAGAGACATGCCCAGTATCATAATCCAGTATGTTGATGATTTGTTGGAATGCAGTGCAAGCAAACAGCAGTGCAGAGAGGACCCCATCACACTGTTGAAAATATTAGCAAAGGGTACAAGGTTGACAGGGCCAAAATGCAATACTATCAACAGGAAGTATTATACTTAGGACAACTTTTTTCTGTTGATGGTAAGAGAGTAACACCTGAGTGTGCAGCTGTAGTGCGCAGCATCCCACAGCCACTAACAGTTAAAGACATGCAGAAGTTCCTGGGGCTGTGCAATTACTGTAGGGCATGAATCTTTGACTACACCACATACACTAGGTCATTATTACAAGGACTGAAGGAGGCCCAAAAGGTGAAAAGCCACATTTCATGGACAGAAGAGATGGTCAAGAGTTTAAAGATGTTATTAGTAATGCCCCCATTTTAGCAACCCCTCACAACACACATGGATTTTATTTGTTTTCCTATTGAAACAGACACATTATGATAGTAGTATTGACACAGAAAAGTACTATGGGTCACAAGCCCCTGACTTATTATAGTGGGATGTTAGACTCAGTGATGCAAGGTCAGTTCCCATGTGAGCAAGCTTTGGTGGCAGCAGCCTTTGCCATTGAAAATTCTGCCACAATTTCTATGGGATGCTCAGTAACTGTATATGTGGAACAGGCAATGTTCAAAATTCTTGAGAGGTCCAGATCCAGACTGACTACACAAAGAGCTTCAGCATACAAAGTGATTTTATCAAGCCCATGCATTCACATTGTTAGGTATGGAACTGTCAATCCAGCTTCTTTTCTCACTGAACTGATTAAGGAGGGAGGCGAAGTGCATGACTGTGTTATCTATGAGGGCCCTGAGGATGATATACCTAAGGCGAGTACTGTGCTCTTGAGGAGGGGGAAGAATTCTTTGTGGATGGATCAGCGACCATAGAGCAGGAGACGGGCAAAAGACACACGGGCGTGGCAGTGGTCGTCTAGTGGATGGAGAGAACGATTTATTGGTTCAGAAAATATTGCCTATACATTTCTCTTCCCAAGTTGCATAGCGCCTTGCCCTAATTGAAGCACTGGAAGTATCTCAAGGGTGCCGGGTGACAATATACTCTGATTCAGTGGGTGTCACTATCACTGTGCATTCCGGATTATCCCGATGGACGAGGCGAGGGTGCAACATGCAGAATTACTAGACAGATTGATTTATGCCCTCTTGCTGCCCACACTTGTTGCAGTCATTAACTGCGCCACCCATACTAAAAACACAGACCCATTTCCCTCGACAGCTAGGCTGCAGATTAGGCAGCCGAAGCAGCAGTGTATCGCTCGGTGCCAGACATTGCAGCAAATCCAGAAGTAGCAAGTTTGCAAGTGCAATTAGAGGTTTCATATACCGCTTTACCAGTCACAAAAATTATTGAACTGCAGGGACAGGCACGCCAGGAAGAGAAAAGAGGCAAAAAAAGAGGCTGCATGCAATCGCCCACCGATCTTATCTGGACACAGGTCCTCACAGGTAAAGTAGTGATGCCCCAAGAGTTGGTAATGGTTGCTTTTGAGCAGCTGCATCACTTGGTTCATGTGTCTAAGCAGCATGTCTCCACAGACATTCAGGGGGGCTAGTTTGTCCTGAGCCGGCAGGAATTGTTGAATGTTTTTGTAGCTAACTGTACTACATGTCATTTGTATAATATGGAGCAAACGTTGAGGACACTGCGTGGCATATTACCCCACCCCAGTGAACGGTTCCGTGAGCTCCATTTAACTTTAACTGATATTGGGGAAAGATGCAACACCTACCAATATCTTATTGTCATTGTGTGCCCGTTCTACCGGTGCGTTGAGGCAGGGCCATGTGCACATCCGGATGCTAAATCAGCAGCTACATTTCTAGTTCAAGAAGTGTTTCCCTGCTGGGGAGTGTGCGAAGTATTTAAATCTAATAACAGCACCCACTTCTTCTATAAGCTATTTAAAGAGATAGCTGCATTGTTAGGCATTCAGCATAAGATGTGCTCCATTTATCCTCAAGCCAATGAGATTGTTGAACCTGTGGACACACATCTGAACATTAACTGGGTCCACTGCCTCTGGCTTTATACAGTTTAAGAATGCAAACCTGCAAAGATCATCACCTCTTGCCTCCTGAAATTGTAATGGGGAGGAGAATGCACACGCCACTTTCACCTACAGGTAGTACATCTGATGCTCACAGGTCTGCGAGTATTTTGGCGGAGGAGTTTATAGGGTATTTGCATCAATTAACCAGATGCCTAAAAGTTGTCTCCTGACAGATACACTAAAAAGAGACGATTCAGCGGATGGTATGGCGCACAACGATGTAAGCTTACCACCCCTGCAGCTCATGGCTGGAGATACCATCTATGTTATGTTACGTTATTTGGCATTTATATAGCGGTCTATATTTCAATGGTATAGCCTCAAAGCGCTGGTAGGTTGAAAGCCCTTGGGGACCGTAGTCCAGGTCAGTTGAGAGAGTAAGGTGTCATAGGGTGCTTGGGTGCACCAGTTATGTGTGCAGCTGATGCATATGCCTGATGGTAGATGCGTCCTAGCATTAGGTGCAGTGGTATTGATATCAGTTGAATGTGTGCAGACGGGAAGGTGGACACCAAGACTGGGTTCTGGCTGTGTTAGGCCTGTGTAGGGTGCTTATGTGTGCAGCTAGGCCGGTTTGTCATGGGATGTAGTTGCGTTTTATTAGAATGATGAGGTGTTTGCAGAGTAATGTTCGTATGTGAGCAGCTAGGCCAAAATTGATCGAGGGGTGTAGCTGCACTCTAATTGTGTGTTGGTGTAGAGTAGAGAGTAAGTATAGTGATATGGGAGGCAAGTGTTTGGCTAGAGTTGTGATCTAAGTAGTTCGCTATTCCAAATTTGAAGCGTGTGTTTGCTTAATAGTGAATTAATTCGTGTATTCAGAGGCGTCATTGCTCGGGATCTCATTGAGCATTTGTCATCGGGTTGCAAGGACTCAGTCACCTCAGATGGTCGTGGTGGGCATTACGGAAAGAGACACATTTTTAGAGCTGTGTGGAAGTTCATATAGTCTTGGGTGTGTTAAATATGTGGGGGCAGTGAGTTCCACAGAGTTGGGGCCAAGGTTGGGAAGGCATATCCTCCGATTCTTAGAGTGCGAGATGAGAGGCAGGGTTTTATCTTTTCTTGTAGGTACATTGGGCCGGTCTTGTGCACTGCTCGGTGAGTGATGCATATGGTCTTGAAGGTGGCCCTTTGTCTGACTGGGAGCCAGTGGAGGGTTTGGAGAGCAGGTGAGATGCGGTCTCTTTGACACAGTGCGAGAAGCAGTTTTGCGGCAGCGTTTTGGGCTCTTTGGAGTTTGTTGAGTTGGTATGCCGGAGCTCCTAGGTAAAGAGAGCTGGCATAGTCCAGACTCGATATCACAATAGAAACAACTGCAACAAGTCTATTCGGGTAGGAGAGGTAGGGAAAAATGCATCTGAGAAGTTTGAGGTGGTAGTGACAGCATTTTTACATGTTGTTGATCTGATGGGAGAGGGTAAGGCCTGAGTCCATAGTGCAGCCTAGGCTTTGACTATGTCGGAATTTGGGGGGGTGAGGGATGGGGGCCATTGGAGTGGATGTGGCAGAAGGGCAGTATTGCCGCACACCATGATTTCAGTTTTATCAGGGTTCAAAAGGAGGTGGTTTAATGTCATCCATCGGTTAACATTGCAGAGACAAGCTTCAAGGTCGGGATGGGGGTTTGTGCCTGACTTGGGAATGCTTAGGATAATTTGGGTATCGTCGATTGTAACAGGAGATGTGCATACAGATGATTTCTGGTAGAGTGGTCATCTAGAGGTTGAACAGGAGAGCAGATAGGCATGCGCCTTGGGATACTCCAGTGTTCACTGAGCGAGGAAGGAGGCAATCCATTTGAGAGCCACAGATTCCTAGGGAGTGAAGGTGGTGATGGAGGATTGAGTGGTTAACGGTGTGAAAGGCTGCAGAGAGATAGAGGAGAATCAGTGCTGCACAGCCTTCAGAGTTTGTAGTGACCTTGAGATGATCCTAGATTGAGATCAGAGTGGTTTCAGTTCCATGTCGCGGTCTGAAGTCTGATTGTGCGGGGTCGAGAAGACCGTTGGATTCTCCAAAGTTGCTGAGTCGGGAGCATGCTGTCCGGTCAATTAATTTCTCGAGAAATCTTGTGTTGGACATCGGCCTGTAATTCATGGGGTAAGACGGTCAAGGGATGCCTTTTTTAGAAGTGAATTGACATGTGCTATTTTGAAGGCATATGGGAAGATTCCAGAGGTAAGGGAGTCATTTAGTATGGCTCTCGCATGTTCCCCTGTGCAGGTAGATGAGAATATTTATTTCAGGACAGAGGTGGGTCAGGGGTCGAGGGCCGGCCCGGAGGGTTGGCTGGCTGGTAGTAGGTCAAGGAACTCATCTCTGGAGATGGGTTTGAAGGAGTAGAAAGTAGGGAAATTGGGCATCGGGCAATTGGATCAGGAGGGGTCGGTGATGGGAAGTGGGAGAGGAAGGACATTTTGATGTTATGGGTTGCCGTCCTGTCAAGTGCGTTGTTGTAGAAATGTAGGAAGAGGGTGTCGCAGAGTGATTGTGTGGGGGTGGATTGGGTAGAAGTGCAGGTAGGTTTCACAAATTCTGATATGATCATGTGGAGTTCTTTGCTGCGGTTGCCACAGTTGATTGATTGATTGATATTTTATTTCTATCACGCTCATACACAAGTGTTTCAGAGCGCGACTAGGCAGGCAAAGGGAACAGGGGAGAACAAAAACAACGATCTTACTAGGCCCAGTGACATTGAGAACGTGCAAGTGCAGGGTAGAGGGAGAAGGGGGGGAAGTGCATGGAAGGGGGACCAAAAGGAGGGTGCGGAGCCAGAAGGAAAAAAAACAAAAATAATAATAAATCAATAATTAAAAAGGCAACAAACAATGGGAGTGCAGCCAGCAAGTGGCAAGTGCTGGGTTTATGGCAGCAGGCTGTGTAGGTCTGAACGTGCAGGAAGAAAAGGGGAGGGCTGTATGGGTACAGATACAGACCCCAGTGCAGGGGGTGGCCCGGAGGCAGTGCGTGAGGGTGGCAAGATGAGCAGGTAACTGGGCCCAGAGGAAAGAGGGTGGCCAGGTGCATGGTGCCGAGGGAGAGTAGAATCAACAGGGGAGAGGGGAGGAGAAGGTAGAAGCAAAGAGGAAGGTTTTGAGGTGCTTACGGAACCGGAGATGGTTCTCCTCAAGTTCTAGAGTGGCAGGGAGGCTGTTCCAGGGGGAGGCCCCAGCCGAAGACAGAGATCTACCCCCAGCTCATTTCTTTGAGAAACGACTGACCCTGAGGTAGTTAGAGGTAGAGGAGCAGAGTGCTCGAGATGGGAGGTATTTGCGGAGGGATAGCTGAAGGTATGTTGGACCCAGGCCCCAAAAAGCCTTGTGGACAATGCAGAGGGTTTTGAATTTAATCCTTGCATCCACTGGGAGCCAATGGAGAGATTTCAGAGCTGGAGAGATACGATCCCAGGGCTTGAGGCCAAGGACAAGTCTCGCAGTCCTGTTCTGGATAAGTTGTAAAGGGCGGAGAGTAGAGGCAGGTAGCTTAAGAAAGAGGCTGTTGCAATAGTCCAGCTTAGAGAGAACCAGAGCTTGGGAGACAGTGAGCTTCTGGGGGAATGAGAGGAAAGGAAGAACACCTCTGAGGAGGTGCAGTCGGAGGTTTGACTTTTTTGATACATCAGCGATGTGGGCAGAGAAGGAGAGTGTGGAATTAAAGGTGACACCAAGGTTCTTGGCATCGCAGGTGGGGATAGGAGGAGGGCCAAGGGAGGCCGGCCAGAGAGTGAGGGGAAAGGAAGGTGATGGTGTGCCAATGAGGAGGATCTCTGTCTTGCTGGCATTAAGACAAAGATCGTTGGTGGCACACCAATCTTGGATGGCAGTTAGGCAATCAGTGATGAGAGAGGTGGAGGAGGTGGCCGAGGGCAGCCTGAAAATGAGTTGAGTGTCGTTTGCCTAGCACTGGAAGTTTGAGCAGAAAATGGCAATACAGCGGGCGAGAGTTGCCAGGTATTGGTTGAAAAGCCAGGGTGAGAGGTTAGACCCCTGGGGAACACCACAGGTGGAGGGGAAGACAGATGATAGGAAGGACCCCAGTTGGACCTGGGAGGGTCGATCAGAGAGGAAATAGGTCAGCCAGGCCAGAGCCTGATCGGTGATGCCCAAGTTATCCTGGAGACGGTTGAGCAGGATGGTATGGTTGACCGTGTCGAAGGCAGAGGAGAGATCAAGTAGGATGAGAACAGAGGGAATGCTAGAGTCAAGGTTGGAAAGCAGATCTTCACGGATGTTCAGGAGAGCAGTTTCCGTGCTTCTGCCAGATCTGAAGCCAGACTGATGGTCATGGAGACAGCCAACAGAATCAGAATGAAGGTTTAGCTGAGAGATGGCCAGCTTTTCAAGGAGTTTGCCTAAGAAGGGGGTAATGGAAATTGGGCGATAGTTGGCCGGACAAGAGGGATCCGCTGTGGGTTTCTTGAGGAGAGGATGCACAAGGGAGTGCTTAGGAGGGGAGGGGAAGGAACCTGAGGCAAAGGAGTGGTTGCAGAAGTCGGCAAGGGCCGGAGTGAGGGTATCAATGTGGTCCTTGAGAGTTTTAGAGGAACAGGGATGAACCTGTTTTGACGAGGCTTTCTTAGATCAGACTTGTCTAGCAACCTCATCAGGGGAGAAGAGAGGAAAGGAAGCGAAGGAGGGAATTTGGGAATTTGTTTATTGTAATAGGCTTTTTTGGTCTTTTGGATTTCAGATTTGTTGTTATGGTGGTAAAGTGCAAACATGCATTTGCTGAGATTGGTTTTAGATGCTCGCCATTTGCGTTCAAGATAGTAATTATTTTTTTGGCATTCATCAGGTGGGGCGTGATCCATTTGGGGATATATCTTTGCATGAGGAGTGGAGAGGAATTAGTGAGTTTTTAAGCCAGGAGTCGAAAGAATCAATGGTTAAGGGCCTTTTGTGGGGCAGCGTTGCAGGGGGACAAAAAAGCAGGGCTTCGGCTAAGTCGGGGAGGATCTTGACTTATTTCCAGCATTTGCGATCAGGGGTGGGTGTCTGGGGAAGCTGTAGGAGGAGGGGCAGGTGTGTGGATAGAGAAAGTGATGGCATAGTGGTCGGTCCAGAAGAGTGGTAAGGAGCTTCGTCCATTGTTGGAGTCAACCCAGAGATAACGGGTCCTACACATGCAACACCATTTGCCGTCAAGGTTAAGGAGTTGCAGTATTGGTTTCAACTTTCGGATATCCGGAAGGCACATCTTAGAGATTCCCATTTGCCAGATCCAGAGCAACCTCCAGAATAAAGATATAACTGATTAAGTCTGACTGCCAGTAATTGATGTTTTAGAGAAAGTATTGTAAGCAGTGCGTGTGTTCTTTTTTCAGGATGGTGTTAATTCATTTGTATAATAAATTTGTTCTCGTGGTAAGGAGCATGAAGAATACTGTGATCACCGCATGGTTGTCTCGTTCTTCTCTTCCTATGCATGTTTCACACCACAAGTGGCATGTAAATTTGTCAATATTGTACATATTTTAGGTTTTGTTGCAGGTTATTGTGGATGTTGTTTGGGGGGTTTATATGGTGTGGACATATAAAGGGCAGGTGTAGAGGCAGTGGACAAAGTGATATTTTTCAAAATTATAAGAAAAGAACTAGAATGATAGACAACAATACTTGGTTTATAAAACGACGGATTAGGCAGGAGAGCTGAAGAAGATAGAAAATATGACCAAAGCAAAGTGGTAGTATTTGATACAGTGGTTAACGTGCACCACCCAGAATTCAGTTATCTATGGTCCAGTCACATGTGCTCAGTGGGAAAAAGAGAGGTCAAATTGGAGCTGTTATGTCTGCTCCCACATCCTTAATGCGTCAGGGGCGCCCAAGCTGTTAATACCCCAAGAGATGCCACCTCTGGTAGCCCAGTGTTTGGTACATTTGGCACTTTGTCGAGTGCGAAGCATGTTCCAAGGGTACGAAGCACAGGTTGTACTGGTGGACAGAGATGACGAATGTGCACAGAAAGAGAAGAACCCACGGTGCAGGATGTGTCCGTTGCTAAATATGAAAGGAGTACTGTTTGTTGACAACAAATGGGAGACATCAGTAGTAAGCTGTACAGCAGGGGGTTTGGTGGGATTCAATGAAGAAGTTATTTTGAACGTGAACAAGAACTGTGTTGCCATATGGGGTACATAGGTGTCAAAGCTAATGTGGTGCGTGGCAAAATAGACTCTGTGAAGATTCAGACAGTGGCAGAATATGTGTTTTGCTTCAGAGGAAATGGTACTGTGCCTGCGGGAACTAACAGCAAGTGCAGTAAAACGTTATTCATCCATGATCTTAGCAAAGGAACAGCTGCTCTAATAAACACATTCTGGGTTTGCGGGCAGCAAGTCTACATGCATCTCCCACCATCATGGAGAGGCACGTGTTCACTAAATACCCTGCATTCAGCTGTCTTAGTGGTTCCTGATGCACGCCTGTCTTTAGTAAATATGTCAGGGCCAGAATCAGCCCGACTACCGCAAGTGAGGTGCAAGACACATTTAATTTGGAGACGCTGTCAGAAAAGATCGAACTACCTGGCCGAAGACTCTTCTAAACTTTTTAAAGCAATTCCAGACAAATATTGCCTCTTTACCAAGACAAAGACATTCTTTGGTTCCCTTTTGGTGCCAGGTATCCAGGCTACAGTAAATGCCAAATGGATGCAGATAGTGTGTTGGGAAATCATCCAGTTGGCGAACAACATGGGGCAGGGTCCGAATTCAATAAAGAGCAAGGTGCGAGCAATACGGTTGATAACCCTGCAGAATTGGAATGTCTTGGAGTTATTGACGCCATGGAAGGGGGCATCTGCAAGAAGATCGGGTTGTCATGTTGCACATTTTTGTTCCCCTCAAATTATGCAGACAATGGGTCCTTGTCCATATAATAGGGGCCCTGCACAAGTTGAAGACAGGAATGGAGACAGAAGCGGGAGTGCAAGCTGATGATTGGTTCGATACCATGTGTTTCTGGGCCCCAACATGGCTAGGAGTAGCGCTGAAGATATCGGTTCCCATCATAGTGTTCCTGCTACTAATTGTTTGAACATTCCAGATGGTCCTGCGGTGTTGCACCAAGACTCTTCTGAAAAGTGCCATGATGATGGTATCAATAAGGGCAGGTGGAGCTCCTCCAATCACAAAACACCAGTATACACAAACATACAGTCCAAATAGACCACGCATGGTGAGAATAGAACATTCTTTAGAACCCCCGCTGACATTAACCCCCCTCCCCCACCAAATCAAAAAAATTATGTGGAGCACTGGGTTGACTTAGCTGGGGATAGCGATTCTCTTTACACCAGAAAAATATTACCAAGATGCAGGACATTTACATCACGTGGGCAGGGTGTGGGTGCCTAAAGATGATTAAAGAAGAAGGGAAGCTGCTGGGTTAGTTAATGGAGGATTAACTAAAGAGGGAATTGTTGGGATGCACGTGCAGCTTCCATGCACTGCCAAACAATTCAGACTAAGGACAATCTATTAGCGCACGAGAAAGTGAAGTTGCACGGCAGCAGAGGCATAGGGAGCGTAGATGGGAGCTGGTTATAGGATAAGTTTGCATATGAAAATATGGAGTAAGTAACAAATATATCTTTAAGGTAATTATAGAGACTTAGGTAGGCCCAGGTATAGGGCACGGGTGATATTGTGTAGCAGTAGTGAAAAACAATGTATTACGATGATGGTGCAGACACAGGCCTGGGGTGCAGGAAATACTGAAGCATTGCCATTTTGGAAGTGAGGGCCAGTATTTTAGATGCCCCATTTGAAGTGTATGACGTGGCATAACGAAGAGTTTGAATTATTTTCCCTTTTCCAAACCCCAGGAGTGAAGCTGAGAATAGTGGCATTCATGCCGAATAGATAATGGCTTACTTGTAGGGCCTGTGGAACGTGAACGGCAGAGCAAGGGTAGGCTGCGGCCTTCCCGACGGACACATCCATGGGAGTCAGGTTAGCGGTCTCGAGCTGCCAATATGCTCGGTTTGGATTTAGGACACTAGCGCCCCCGGGAAAATGACCGTCCTATTTGAACTAGCATGCAGCTCGAAAATAAGAGTACAATCATTCATCAGAATTGGGTTGATTAATGTGGTTCTCAAGAAAACAAGGAGGTGTACTGCGGGTGGCTAACTGATAAGGGGGGAGAGAGGAACAGAACATCCTGTGGTTTGTGAGACAAAGAGCAAGAGGTGATGCCAACAAATCTAGTGCAGAGCTGGGGAGGCATTGCAGTGGCACTTCTGTGTCTAATATCAAGAGGAGCGCACTATTATTTCAAAGGGCCACTTTGACCTTGGAGTTGTCCACTGAGCTCATGCTAATATCTAGGTGTACACCATGTGACTAGGCCGATAGGGTGGGTAGCATCCCCGGTAACTCACCAATCCAGACACTGGAACAACAGTGAAGGAATAGGGGCACCACCTGTTAGAAGTTAGGGATATATTAGGATGTGGCCAACTGGTCAAGGGACTACCGGGGACTGGTAGTATGTATATGGGTGGTAGCCAATGAGGGTGTGGGATAAAACTGTATATTGTTCACATCATGAGTGACAAGTCCTTTCCTTAAAAGCCACACACCTGCTTTGAACTAACTGAGTGATGAGTCCTTTCGTTAAAAGCCATATACCTGCTTTGAACTAACAGAGAGCTTCGTGTCAGTCTGGTTCTACGGGACCGTGTGCTAATTTTTCCTTTTAGTGCACAACATAAATCTTGTTTTCCTTGCAAAGCTGTGCACTGAGCCTTTTTCCCTAGAGGAGCGTTTTTATTGTCTGGTTGTCTGGATGCCTTGCCTTACAACACCTAGGTCCACACACCCTGCACTTCCCACCCTGCCTGAGACTCAGTGATCTGCTCCCCACTGTCTTCCCCCCATGTTTGTATGTTTGTCTCTCACAGATGTCAAGGTCTGTGTCACTTGGGGTAGGGGGTCTTAGCTCTTAGATGATTGTGGTAGTACTATGTATTTGGGGTCTGTCTGCTTATGATGTCCAGGTTGGAGGAGGGGAAGACAGGCATGTAGAGGCTGATAAGTAATGGTGAAAGACTGGATCCTGGTGATAGTCCACAGGCGATTTGCAGACTGGCGACTGACGCGGACATGTAGGTTGTCTGTACCCTGTCCGAGTGTAGCCAAGGTCCATCTGAACCACATGTCTGACCAATGCCCACAAGTCTAGTTAGGAGCATACTGTGGTTGATAGGGTCGAGAGTGACATCTGGAAAAATGAGTGCCCTTGATGTGTTTGTGCCCAGGTTGTTTTTATGTGTCCCAAATGCATGAGAGTAATAATAGGACTAAACCTCTATATCATGAAGAACATTGTTTTTGTTTTTCTCTTCAAAATGAGTGACAGCGAGATCAAATGAAATCCTCACATGAACCAAGTGTGTGCATTTCAATCCAAGGATTAATGTTGCAAAAGGCTTTTTTTAATACTTATTTGCTATATTTTGTTTTTATCTGAAGACATTTCTATTTCAGTATGTGGGCACACCCCATGGAAATTTGGGGTCAACCAGCAACTTTCTATGAATGTTCTCCAGGTATTTGCTCGAATTCAGGGAGTTTTGCTCTCTGAAGCAGCGCTGGGGTTATGGGCCCTTCCTGTGAGCTCCAGAAGACCCAGGCAGTGATTCACCTCATACAAATAGACATTGAGATAAAAGCGGGAAAAGAAGAACATTGTGTGGGAAGGCAGCTGGATTACAGCAGGTAAAAGGGAAGACGATTTACCACAAGTAAACCCCCAGCATGATGTGAATGAACTAGTTCAGATTCTCCATACACCGGCTAAGCCTACCACAAGCTGCAGCACCACTGCCCCCAGTGGTGAAATGGAGGAAGTGCTGTCTGGTTGTTTACTTAGTCCCAGGCTAATTCAGCAAGCCTCGATTCTGGGGTGAAATCAGCGGCGTCATTTGGTCTACCTGCAACCCCTGAGGTCTACCTTGCTACCCCTAAAAAAAAATTTTTTTAAAATACTTTGGGCCTCATTACGAGTTTGGCGGTAAGAGTTTACCGGCACCAGTAAGGGTACCGGTGCTGGTAATCCCTTACCGCCCTACTACTAGGTCCCTTAGCGGGTCCCTTCCTTAACGCCTGGTTTTACTAGGCATTATGGAAGGGACCTGTTAAGGGACTTCAGAGCTAATAACGGTACCGCAATTTGTGGTACCGTTATTAGCACCTTCCCATTGAGCCCTATAGGGGCTGAAATGGGAATGGGGAATGGCTTTTTCAATGGGGACTTACCGGTCCCGCAAAGGTCGGAATAGACCGGTAAGTCCCCACTGAACGGGACTGGACACGGTACCGGTATTGGAGGTAGTCATGACGCTAATAGCGCCATGACAACCTCCAACCTCGTAATGAGTTTGTCTTTCTGGAATTCTATACAATAATTGCTAGACTCATTAAAGGTTTATTTCAGGCCCACTTCAGGGGTGATTCACTGATTTAGTCTGTTCTTAAACGCCTCAAATTCACAATGCAGACAAAAACTCCCAAAAAGCATTTAAAGTAGAATAAGCATCAATTTCGGACTATGTATTTTGTTTTTCTCAAGTTGCAGTTATAGCATGTTTTTTCTGCTGTTGTCTCTGTTACGATCATCACAAGACATTCCATCTCTTTGTCTTCGTCACTTGATACAATCCTTCTGCCTAAAAGCTAGTGTACAGTGTAAAAATATTTAACCATAGCACATAAAGTGGCCCTTGATTTTTTTTTTTGCCACAATAAATGCTTTTTTGAATGTGTCCCTCTTTCCTGATCTCCCTGGCATGCTGTTCAGGATCTTTGGTTGCAAGTATGAGGTAACGAGTGCCCAGACTACGGGAAGCCGTGTGAGTGCGTTGCTTTCCCTGCGCTACTCTAAATTATTTAATACACAGTTATGAACCCTCCGAATGGTATGTATTTTACCAACCTCTGGAGCCTGAAAAGTAGATTCATGCAAACTTGGCATGTGGCCAACTTTGCACCAGACCTGCAAATGAACTGGCCTGCTGTTAAATCTCAGTTACCGGTTTAATGGTATCCACTACAGAGAGTAATTTGCGTTCTGACTTTGAGAACATTCAGACATGTAATTGCTCATTTTAATATAGCCGGTAAGATAGTAATAGCCAGCAAGGTAGCTCAGTGGTTTGGGAACTCGCTGCTGAAATGTGTGTGTGATCTGCAGGTTGCAGGTTTGAATGCCAGCAAGGCCAACTCAGCCTTCAATCCTTATGTGATTGATGAATGGGTACCAGCACAGGTTAGGTGATATTGTATGTATATTTGTATTTGTGTTTATTTGTAATGTATATAGCACCTTAATCCAAAGCGCTGAACATAGCATCAAAATGGTACAATAATATGAAGTCTAGCAAACACACTCAGTTATGTCAACCATGCTGGAGTAGTTGAGATTTCAACGATTTACCAAACACAGAATAGGCAGATATAGAACATAGAGGAAGAGCAGTCCAGTCCAAAGGGGCAAGAAGAATAAATGTGCAAAAGTGTGGCTGCGCACATGGAGAACAAAGGAATACAAGGAGAAATTGAGAACTAGAGCGGAGAGAACGAGATGGAGTATAGAACGAAACCAGAGAGGAGAGATAGTCAAGTGCAAGACCATAAAGAGATTTGAAAATGAGACACAAGAAATTGAATTTGAGTTGGGCTTGAAAAGAGAGCCAGCCAAGAGTGAGAAGAGCAGAAGAAATAGAATTGCGTAGAACCAAATGAAGAAGTACACACATTGAGGCTTTTAAAACAGATTTCAAAAGAGCAAGTTGAGTAAGTGGAAGACCAAAGAGTGCAGTATAACAGTAAGGCATGAGAAGATTAAGGAAGATATCAGTAGCTTAGTAGCATCAAATGTCAAAAAGAAACAGACATTTCAAATTTTATATCAGTGAAAGCGACAGGCGCATGAAGATACAGAAATGTGATGTTTCAAAGATAGGGCAGTGTCAAAGTAAAGTCCCAGATTACGAGCAGTAGATAGAAAAGGAAGCTGAGAGAGGGGAATAAAATAAAAGGAGGAGGTGGAGGAGAAGGAATGGTAGTAGAAGGAAAGAAAAGAACCTCGGTTTTAGCAGTAGTAAGTGTAAGATAATGAGAAGACATCCAAGATTTAAAGGCAAGAAGACAATTGATTGTGTACATCAGATGAAAAGTGAGAGAAAGACAGAAAAAGCTGAGTGTCATCAGCATAGAAATTGTGTGAAAGAGCAAAATAAGAAATGACTTCAGCCAGGGTGAAATATAGAGCGAGAAAAGAAAAGGGCCAAGAACAGATCATTGTGGGACACCGTGGGCGAGAGAGAGAAAGAGTTAGAAATTGTCCCGGCCCAGGAAACAGAAAATGTCCCATGCGACAGGTAAGACCTAAACCAGGAAAGAAGGGAACCAGAAAAGCCAAAGGATACAGAGGGAAGCTAGTAGAGGTGAGTGATTAACTGTGTCAAATGCAGCCGATAGGTCTAACAAAATGAGCAGAAAGGAGTGCTTAGAATAACCTTCTGTAAGTAAAGAATTCAAAACTGATGGAAGAGCCGTGTCAGTAGAATTCAAAGGACGGAATCCTGACTGAAATCGGCTAAGAATAGAAGTATTAGACACAAAAGTAGAAATTTGAGAATAGACAAGACATTCTAGTAGTTTAGAAAGATATGATAAAAAGAGAAATAGGACAAAAGTCAATCAGCAAACGGCATGTAGAAGGAGAAGAAGAATTGACGGTGGTGCGAAGAGGAGTCACCTTTGAAGGAAAGAATAAAGCCAGGTCAGAAGCTGAAAGAGTAGAACTGACTGAGTAGTCTGGATTAGGTGGAGAAAGGAGATGAGTTTGGAAGAGAAGTCTACGATGAGATAATTGTGCGTGAAGAAGATCAGAAAAAAAGGAACATTTAGCAGAAAGAAGACAATAATCGTACACGGCATGAGATGATGAATATGAGTTGTAATCACCCATAGACCGATATGTAAGACAGCATCTCTCAAGGCGACGAAGAACACAATGCATGGACTGAAGGTGAGTGGAAAGCCAAGGCTTTAAAGGTTTCAGAGATGGGTAGAAAACATAAGTTGGATAGAAAGCATCAAGAGATAAAGAATGCGTAGAAACGAGAGCAGAAGCTGCCTTGTCAGCGGACAAGGCTGCAAATGTAGAATGAAAAGGTAAGGCAGTGATACATGATGATACAAAAAGTGGGGTATTGAAACTTCGGAGATCACGCCGACGAAATGGAAGAGAAGAAGGAGAAGACGTAGATGAGACTGGAGATGTGGGAAAAACTGAAGCAGGAAGAAGATGGTGACCAGAAAGATAAACAGGGAGAGATGAGACAGATGAGTTGGACATAGAGGGGGAAATAAAGATAAGATCAAGACAAGAACCAGAAATGCGAGAAGAGGGTGTAGAAGGCAGAGAAAGAAAGTAAGAATCAAGATTAGCCCGAAGTGTAAGAGAAGAGTGTACAGAAGAAAGATAAAGATTAAAATCTCCTAAAAGTATAAGAGGAGTCAATGTCTTCACAAAATGAACCAACTTCCCCAGGGACCGATCGATAAGTAGGAACGATATAGGGTAAGGCTGAGAAAAAGTGCTGTATGAAAATTCAAAGGAAGAAAAACTAGGGAGAGGAAAGGCAATAGGAACATTTGGAAAATATGAATGATATAAGATGCCAATGCCTTCACCTTGAGTAGAGGAGCACTGGGTAAAACAAAAAGTAGTCTAGGGTGTGGTCTAGGAGGCAGGGATGGTAGTATTGTATGATGGGATCCAGGTTTCAGTAATGCAGAGACAGTGCAAATTGAGTCTTAAAAATAAGTCAAATACTGAAGAAGACTTATTACAAAGAGATCTTACATTCCGTAATCCCAAGTCAACCAGATGGGTGTTAGCAGTACAAGGAGGGTGAATGAGATTCGAGTAGTTCAGAGAAGAGGTAAATTGCAAGACATCCAGACAAACCTTTGGTGGCATTAAGTTTATGGTCAAAGAGTGGAAGAAAATTACCAGCAGAAGACTGTGATGTAGAATCACCAGTTGCCCAGTCTCCAAATCGCCGCAGACAGCAGGGACTTTGCCCGACTTCGCCTGGGCCTTGCCCAGGCAGGAAGTGATGTAGGTATGTCCTGCAGAGGGATTGGCTGAATCGGGGGCGTGGCACACAGTGTGACACAGCACTAGCAACAGGAATGCTAGAATCACACCTGAGGAGCGGGCTGCCAAATTGAAGACTGCACGGCTGTGCAGTAAGATGTAAACCAATGCGCAGCCCTCACGAGCGGGCATGCAAAGTGAAAAACACATACCTTGCAGATGTCGAATCACCGATTGCCAGGTCTCCATGTAGCCGCAGACAGCCGGGACTGTGCCTTACTATATACTTGTTCTATATAGAGCGCTTAAGTGCTATATAATAACACATC
This sequence comes from Ambystoma mexicanum, assembly GCF_040938575.1. Classification (NCBI taxonomy): domain Eukaryota; kingdom Metazoa; phylum Chordata; class Amphibia; order Caudata; family Ambystomatidae; genus Ambystoma; species Ambystoma mexicanum. The sequence goes on along the minus strand of NC_090933.1, from coordinate 1,246,353,660 downwards.
ATTATCATTTGTCCTTGGCCGTCTGCTTGCATTCACAGTAATTAGGACATATGGGCCTATACACGCCTATACACGCTGATATTAATGATACGTATGATGATCCATTCCTGCATGAAATGTATATCAAATTACAGTGATATCGTCAATATATTTTTCGTAGTGTACTTAGAAACAATGCTATGTGATGCCACTTCTTGTTTTGTCAAGGGGTGAAAAGTCGTGTACCATCGCTTCCATGCTGTAACTTCGGGGTGGGGTCAAATTACATCACTTCCTGTGATGTCATCAGTGGTCAACGGCCGTGTGATGTCACTTCTGCTACCCCTGGCATTTTGGTGAAATGACGACCCTGTACGGAATCCTTCGGCACATGGAATGCAGGTGTGAAGCATGAGGACCGCGTAACGCGTGCCTTTTCTATCGTACTTATCGTTTCTCACCAATTTAATTATTCCCTTATCAAAGTGACCAGTATCTCTAGAAAGCATGAGATCGATGTGCACCAAACTATGGTTGGGGCACAGATAAAATAATTCGAAAACTGAGAAGGAGGTCTGACAGTTTCTCGCAAATACACCAATGTGCAGCAGGCATATTACTAAACATTAATGAGCGGTGTGATTACGTGGTGGAACACAAAACGCACCCAAAGCACGAGCATGCACAAACGCTTAAAGCGATGTCCACCAACCTCATGTACCATGACAATGACAGTGCACTTTACTTTTCACACTGACTTAGTGACTTAGAGGTACATATGCGTGGTATATTGTCCTGTAAAGTAATTGCATGCCCATAGATTCTTGCTCTCATGTGTTAAACTCCAGCACTGCACAAAATAAACATACTCCCATTTTCAAGGTGGCGATCAATTAATGGTTGTAAAATGCCACAGAAATGTATTTGGCAAGCAAGGAAACTGACAAGCTTGTCATGCAGTGACAGCAGGAATTCTGCTCTGTGCTGGCTCAAGCAGCAGGCAGTGTGACAGTCACAACTGAACTGTAATGACTGATTAAAGGCCTGTGGTGATGTCGTTTTCTTGGCACAGATCAGTAGTGATGTCACAACTAGCCCATACTAAGAACATTATTTGTGAGCTCCTATATAGGTATTGCTGGCTGCCATTTGTTATGGGGCCAATAGGCTACTGTTTGCCAAAGATGCCCTTCTCTCGCCTGGCAGGGTTAGTTGCTTTCCTCCCTCTGGGGTACAGATAAAGCAGGTTGACGGATTATGCACGGGGCTCTAGGCAGCCACTGAGACAAAGGGGGTTCTTTTCATAACCCTGACAGCACATATCTTAGCCCGTACACGCCGCCCAATCTGGGCACTGCCATGTGAAAATATTGGGGTTGCTCAAGATCCAGCGGCCAGCACAAGGTGCCGTCAGTGCAGACTACTGCAAGAGAAAGTGCAAGGTGGGAAAATGCAGGCCGAGGTCAGTAAAGACCACACCAGGCCAGGTGCAGGCGTAAATGCACTTTAGATTGAGATCTCTATAGACACCTAAAGGCCAGGTGCAGGGGTAAATGCACTTTAGATTGAGATCTGTATAGACACCTAAAGGCCAGGTGCAGGGGTAAATGCACTGTAGACTGAGATCTGTATAGGCACCTAAAGGCCAGGTGCAGACGTAAATGCACTTTAGACTGAGATCTGTATAGACACCTAAAGGCCAGGTTGGTGCAGGGGTAAATGCACTTTAGATTGAGATCTGTATAGACACCTAAAGGCCAGGTTGGTGCAGGGGTAAATGCACTTTAGATTGAGATCTGTAGAGACACCTAAAGGCCAGGTGCAGGGGTAAATGCACTGTAGACTGAGATCTGTATAGACACCTAAAGGCCAGGTGCAGGGGTAAATGCACTGTAGACTAAGATCTGTATGGACACCTAAAGGCAAGGTGCAGCGGTAAATGCACTGTAGACTGAGATCTGTATGGACACCTAAAGGCCAGGTGCAGGGGTAAATGCACTGCAGACTGAGATCTGTATGGACACCTAAAGTCCAGGTGCAGGGGTAAATGCACTGCAGACTGAGATCTGTATAGACACCTAACGTCCAGGTGCAGGGGTAAATGCACTGTAGATTGAGATCAGTATAGACACCTAAAGGTCAGGTGCAGGGGTACATGCACTGTAGAATGAGATCTGTATAGACACCTAACGGCCAGGTGCAGGGGTAAATGCACTGTAGAATGAGATCTGTATAGACACCTCAAGGCCAGGTGCAAGGGTAAATGCACTGTATTCTGAGATCTTTATAGACACCTAAAGGCCAGGTGCAGGGGTAAATGCACTGTAGACTGAGATCTGTATAGACACCTAAAGGCCAGGCGCAGGGGTAAATTCACTTTAGATTGAGATCTGTATAGACACCTAAAGGCCAGGCGCAGGGGTAAATGCACTTTAGATTGAGATCTGTATAGACACCTAAAGGCCAGGCGCAGGGGTAAATGCACTTTAGATTGAGATCTGTATAGACACCTACAGGCTAGGCGCAGGGGTAAATGCACTTTAGATTGAGATCTGTATAGACACCTAAAGGCCAGGTGCAGGGGTAAATGCACTGTAGACTGTGATCTGTATAGACACCTAAAGGCCAGGTGCAGGGGTAAATGCACTTTAGACTGAGATCTGCATAGACACCTAAAGGCCAGGTGCAGGGGTAAATGCACTTTAGATTGAGATCTGTATAGACACCTAAAGGCCAGGTGCAGGGGTAAATGCACTTTAGATAGAGATCTGTATAGACACCTAAAGGCCAGGTGCAGGGGTAAATGCACTTTAGACTGAGATCTGTATAGACACATAAAGGCCAGGTGCAGTGGTAAATGCACTTTAGATTGCGATCAAGGCCACCTGCAGGGGTAAATGCACTTTAGATTGAGATGCACTTTAGATTGAGATCTGTATAGACACCTAAAGGCCAGGTGCAGGGGTAAATGCACTTTAGATTGAGATGCACTTTAGATTGAGATCTGTATAGACACCTAAAGGCCAGGTGCAGGAGAACGTGCAAGACAGATAGATGTATGTGCCAATCTCTGCCGGTCAGCTGCAGGAGTGAGCGCAATGCAGACAGGGGTCTGTCAAGACCACTCTAGTCCAGGAGCAGGGGAAAATGCAATGCAGATAGAGCTCTGCGTAGACCCCTAAAGGACAGGTGCAGGGGAAAATGCAATGCAGATAGAGCTCTGAGTAGACACCTAACGGCCAGGTGCAGGGGTAAATGCACTGTAGACTGAGATCTGTATAGACACCTAAAGGCCAGGTGCAGGGGTAAATGCACTGTAGACTGAGATCTGTATAGACACCTAAAGGCCAGGTTGGTGCAGGGGTAAATGCACTTTAGATTGAGATCTGTATAGACACCTAAAGGCCAGGTTGGTGCAGGGGTAAATGCACTTTAGATTGAGATCTGTATAGACACCTAAAGGCCAGATGCAGGGGTAAATGCACTGTAGACTGAGATCTGTATAGACACCTAAAGGTCAGGTGCAGGGGTAAATGCACTGTAGACTAAGATATGTATGGACACCTAAAGGCCAGGTGCAGCGGTAAATGCACTGTAGACTGAGATCTGTATGGACACCTAAAGGCCAGGTGCAGGGGTAAATGCACTGCAGACTGAGATCTGTATGGACACCTAAAGTCCAGGTGCAGGGGTAAATGCACTGCAGACTGAGATATGTATAGACACCTAACGTCCAGGTGCAGGGTTAAATGCACTGTAGATTGAGATCAGTATAGACACCTAAAGGTCAGGTGCAGGGGTACATGCACTGTAGAATGTAATCTGTATAGACACCTAACGGCCAGGTGCATGGGGTAAATGCACTGTAGAATGAGATCTGTATAGACACCTCAAGGCCAGGTGCAAGGGTAAATGCACTGTATTCTGAGATCTTTATAGACACCTAAAGGCCAGGTGCAGGGGTAAATGCACTGTAGACTGAGATCTGTATAGACACCTAAAGGCCAGGCGCAGGGGTAAATTCACTTTAGATTGAGATCTGTATAGACACCTAAAGGCCAGGCGCAGGGGTAAATGCACTTTAGATTGAGATCTGTATAGACACCTAAAGGCCAGGCGCAGGGGTAAATGCACTTTAGATTGAGATCTGTATAGACACCTACAGGCTAGGCGCAGGGGTAAATGCACTTTAGATTGAGATCTGTATAGACACCTAAAGGCCAGGTGCAGGGGTAAATGCACTGTAGACTGTGATCTGTATAGACACCTAAAGGCCAGGTGCAGGGGTAAATGCACTTTAGACTGAGATCTGCATAGACACCTAAAGGCCAGGTGCAGGGGTAAATGCACTTTAGATTGAGATCTGTATAGACACCTAAAGGCCAGGTGCAGGGGTAAATGCACTTTAGATAGAGATCTGTATAGACACCTAAAGGCCAGGTGCAGGGGTAAATGCACTTTAGACTGAGATCTGTATAGACACATAAAGGCCAGGTGCAGTGGTAAATGCACTTTAGATTGCGATCAAGGCCACCTGCAGGGGTAAATGCACTTTAGATTGAGATGCACTTTAGATTGAGATCTGTATAGACACCTAAAGGCCAGGTGCAGGGGTAAATGCACTTTAGATTGAGATGCACTTTAGATTGAGATCTGTATAGACACCTAAAGGCCAGGTGCAGGAGAACGTGCAAGACAGATAGATGTATGTGCCAATCTCTGCCGGTCAGCTGCAGGAGTGAGCGCAATGCAGACAGGGGTCTGTCAAGACCACTCTAGTCCAGGAGCAGGGGAAAATGCAATGCAGATAGAGCTCTGCGTAGACCCCTAAAGGACAGGTGCAGGGGAAAATGCAATGCAGATAGAGCTCTGAGTAGACACCTAACGGCCAGGTGCAGGGGTAAATGCACTGTAGACTGAGATCTGTATAGACACCTAAAGGCCAGGTGCAGGGGTAAATGCACTGTAGACTGAGATCTGTATAGACACCTAAAGGCCAGGTTGGTGCAGGGGTAAATGCACTTTAGATTGAGATCTGTATAGACACCTAAAGGCCAGGTTGGTGCAGGGGTAAATGCACTTTAGATTGAGATCTGTATAGACACCTAAAGGCCAGATGCAGGGGTAAATGCACTGTAGACTGAGATCTGTATAGACACCTAAAGGTCAGGTGCAGGGGTAAATGCACTGTAGACTAAGATATGTATGGACACCTAAAGGCCAGGTGCAGCGGTAAATGCACTGTAGACTGAGATCTGTATGGACACCTAAAGGCCAGGTGCAGGGGTAAATGCACTGCAGACTGAGATCTGTATGGACACCTAAAGTCCAGGTGCAGGGGTAAATGCACTGCAGACTGAGATCTGTATAGACACCTAACGTCCAGGTGCAGGGTTAAATGCACTGTAGATTGAGATCAGTATAGACACCTAAAGGTCAGGTGCAGGGGTACATGCACTGTAGAATGTAATCTGTATAGACACCTAACGGCCAGGTGCATGGGGTAAATGCACTGTAGAATGAGATCTGTATAGACACCTCAAGGCCAGGTGCAAGGGTAAATGCACTGTATTCTGAGATCTTTATAGACACCTAAAGGCCAGGTGCAGGGGTAAATGCACTGTAGACTGAGATCTGTATAGACACCTAAAGGCCAGGCGCAGGGGTAAATTCACTTTAGATTGAGATCTGTATAGACACCTAAAGGCCAGGCGCAGGGGTAAATTCACTTTAGATTGAGATCTGTATAGACACCTACAGGCTAGGTGCAGGGGTAAATGCACTTTAGATTGAGATCTGTATAGACACCTAAAGGCCAGGTGCAGGGGTAAATGCACTATAGACTGTGATCTGTATAGACACCTAAAGGCCAGGTGCAGGGGTAAATGCACTTTAGACTGAGATCTGTATAGACACCTAAAGGCCAGGTGCAGGGGTAAATGCACTTTAGATTGAGATCTGTATAGACACCTAAAGGCCAGGTGCAGGGGTAAATGCACTTTAGATAGAGATCTGTATAGATACCTAAAGGCCAGGTGCAGGGGTAAATGCACTTTAGACTGAGATCTGTATAGACACATAAAGGCCAGGTGCAGTGGTAAATGCACTTTAGATTGAGATCAAGGCCAGGTGCAGGGGTAAATGCACTTTAGATTGAGATGCACTTTAGATTGAGATCTGTATAGACACCTAAAGGCCAGGTGCAGGGGTAAATGCACTTTAGATTGAGATGCACTTTAGATTGAGATCTGTATAGACACCTAAAGGCCAGGTGCAGGAGAACGTGCAAGACAGATAGATGTATGTGCCAATCTCTGCAGGTCAGCTGCAGGAGTGAGCGCAATTCAGACAGGGGTCTGTCAAGACCACTCTAGTCCAGGAGCAGGGGAAAATGCAATGCAGATAGAGCTCTGCGTAGACCCCTAAAGGACAGGTGCAGGGGAAAATGCAATGCAGATAGAGCTCTGAGTAGACACCTAACGGCCAGGTGCAGGGGTAAATGCACTGTAGACTGAGATCTGTATAGACACCTAAAGGCCAGGTGCAGGGGTAAATGCACTGTAGACTGAGATCTGTATAGACACCTAAAGGTCAGGTGCAGGGGTAAATGCACTGTAGACTAAGATATGTATGGACACCTAAAGGCCAGGTGCAGCGGTAAATGCACTGTAGACTGAGATCTGTATGGACACCTAAAGGCCAGGTGCAGGGGTAAATGCACTGCAGACTGAGATCTGTATGGACACCTAAAGTCCAGGTGCAGGGTTAAATGCACTGCAGACTGAGATCTGTATAGACACCTAACGTCCAGGTGCAGGGTTAAATGCACTGTAGATTGAGATCAGTATAGACACCTAAAGGTCAGGTGCAGGGGTACATGCACTGTAGAATGAGATCTGTATAGACACCTAACGGCCAGGTGCATGGGGTAAATGCACTGTAGAATGAGATCTGTATAGACACCTCAAGGCCAGGTGCAAGGGTAAATGCACTGTATTCTGAGATCTTTATAGACACCTAAAGGCCAGGTGCAGGGGCAAATGCACTGTAGACTGAGATCTGTATAGACACCTAAAGGCCAGGCGCAGGGGTAAATTCACTTTAGATTGAGATCTGTATAGACACCTAAAGGCCAGGCGCAGGGGTAAATTCACTTTAGATTGAGATCTGTATAGACACCTACAGGCTAGGTGCAGGGGTAAATGCACTTTAGATTGAGATCTGTATAGACACCTAAAGGCCAGGTGCAGGGGTAAATGCACTATAGACTGTGATCTGTATAGACACCTAAAGGCCAGGTGCAGGGGTAAATGCACTTTAGACTGAGATCTGTATAGACACCTAAAGGCCAGGTGCAGGGGTAAATGCACTTTAGATTGAGATCTGTATAGACACCTAAAGGCCAGGTGCAGGGGTAAATGCACTTTAGATAGAGATCTGTATAGATACCTAAAGGCCAGGTGCAGGGGTAAATGCACTTTAGACTGAGATCTGTATAGACACATAAAGACCAGGTGCAGTGGTAAATGCACTTTAGATTGTGATCAAGGCCAGGTGCAGGGGTAAATGCACTTTAGATTGAGATGCACTTTAGATTGAGATCTGTATAGACACCTAAAGGCCAGGTGCAGGGGTAAATGCACTTTAGATTGAGATGCACTTTAGATTGAGATCTGTATAGACACCTAAAGGCCAGGTGCAGGAGAACGTGCAAGACAGATAGATGTATGTGCCAATCTCTGCAGGTCAGCTGCAGGAGTGAGCGCAATGCAGACAGGGGTCTGTCAAGACTACTCTAGTCCAGGAGCAGGGGAAAATGCAATGCAGATAGAGCTCTGCGTAGACCCCTAAAGGACAGGTGCAGGGGAAAATGCAATGCAGATAGAGCTCTGAGTAGACACCTAACGGCCAGGTGCAGGGGTAAATGCACTGTAGACTGAGATATGTATAGACACCTAAAGGCCAGGTGCAGGGGTAAATGCACTGTAGACTGAGATCTGTATAGACACCTAAAGGCCAGGTTGGTGCAGGGGTAAATGCACTTTAGATTGAGATCTGTATAGACACCTAAAGGCCAGGTTGGTGCAGGGGTAAATGCACTTTAGATTGAGATCTGTATAGACACCTAAAGGCCAGATGCAGGGGTAAATGCACTGTAGACTGAGATCTGTATAGACACATAAAGGCCAGGTGCAGTGGTAAATGCACTTCAGATTGAGATCTGTATAGACACCTAAAGGCCAGGTTGGTGCAGGGGTAAATGCACTTTAGATTGAGATCTGTATAGACACCTAAAGGCCAGATGCAGGGGTAAATGCACTGTAGACTGAGATCTGTATGGACACCTAAAGGCCAGGTGCAGGGGTAAATGCACTGCAGACTGAAATCTGTATGGACACCTAAAGTCCAGGTGCAGGGGTAAATGCACTGCAGACTGAGATCTGTATAGACACCTAACGTCCAGGTGCAGGGGTAAATGCACTGTAGATTGAGATCAGTATAGACACCTAAAGGTCAGGTGCAGGGGTACATGCACTGTAGAATGAGATCTGTATAGACACCTAACGGCCAGGTGCAGGGGTAAATGCACTGTAGAATGAGATTTGTATAGACACCTCAAGGCCAGGTGCAAGGGTAAATGCACTGTATTCTGAGATCTTTATAGACACATAAAGGCCAGGTGCAGGGGTAAATGCACTGTAGACTGAGATCTGTATAGACACCTAAAGGCCAGACGCAGGGGTAAATTCACTTTAGATTGAGATCTGTATAGACACCTAAAGGCCAGGCGCAGGGGTAAATGCACTTTAGATTGAGATCTGTATAGACACCTAAAGGCCAGGCGCAGGGGTAAATGCACTTTAGATTGAGATCTGTATAGACACCTACAGGCTAGGCGCTGGGGTAAATGCACTTTAGATTGAGATCTGTATAGACACCTAAAGGCCAGGTGCAGGGGTAAATGCACTGTAGACTGTGATCTGTATAGACACCTAAAGGCCAGGTGCAGGGGTAAATGCACTTTAGATTGAGATCTGTATAGACACCTAAAGGCCAGGTGCAGGGGTAAATGCACTTTAGATTGAGATCTGTATAGACACCTAAAGGCCAGGTGCAAGGGTAAATGCACTGTAGACTGTGATCTGTATAGACACCTAAAGGCCAGGTGCAGGGGTAAATGCACTTTAGACTGAGATCTGTATAGACACCTAAAGGCCAGGTGCAGGGGTAAATGCACTTTAGATTGAGATCTGTATAGACACCTAAAGGCCAGGTGCAGGGGTAAATGCACTTTAGATAGAGATCTGTATAGATACCTAAAGGCCAGGTGCAGGGGTAAATGCACTTTAGACTGAGATCTGTATAGACACATAAAGGCCAGGTGCAGTGGTAAATGCACTTTAGATTGAGATCAAGGCCAGGTGCAGGGGTAAATGCACTTTAGATTGAGATGCACTTTAGATTGAGATCTGTATAGACACCTAAAGGCCAGGTGCAGGGGTAAATGCACTTTAGATTGAGATGCACTTTAGATTGAGATCTGTATAGACACCTAAAGGCCAGGTGCAGGAGAACGTGCAAGACAGATAGATGTATGTGCCAATCTCTGCAGGTCAGCTGCAGGAGTGAGCGCAATGCAGACAGGAGTCTGTCAAGACCACTCTAGTCCAGGAGCAGGGGAAAATGCAATGCAGATAGAGCTCTGCGTAGACCCCTAAAGGACAGGTGCAGGGGAAAATGCAATGCAGATAGAGCTCTGAGTAGACCCCTAAAGGGCAGGTGCAGGGGAAAATGCAATGCAGATAGAGCTTTGCGTACACCCCTAAAGGCCAGGTGCAGCGGAAAATGCAATATAAGATAGAGGTCTGCCTAGACCCCTGAAGGCCAGGGGTGGGGGAAAATTCAATGCAGCTAGAGGTCTGTGCAGATCTCTACGTTCAAGGCACAGGGAAACATGAACTGCAGATAGAGCTCTGCGTAGACCCCTAAAGGCTAGAAGCAGGAGAAAGTTCAAGACAGATAGAGGTCTATGCCAATCCCTACAGATCAGCTGCAGGAGTGAGCGAAAGGCAGACAGGGGTCTGTAAAGACCACTCTAGTCCAGTAGCAGGGGAAAATGCAATGCAGATAGAGCTCTGCGTAGACCTTTAAAGGCCAGAAGCAGGAGAAAGTTCAAGACAGATAGAGGTCTATGCCGATCCCTACAGGTCAGCTGCAGGAGTGAGCGAAAGGCAGACAGGGGTCTGTCAAGACCACTCTAAACCATATACAGGGGAAAATGCAATACAGATACAGTAATGTGCAGATCTCTGCATTCAAGGTGCAGGGCAAAATGCACTACAAAAAGAATTTGTAAAAGACCCTAGCTGCTCAGGTGCTGGGGAAACTGCGATGATAGCTGAGGTATGTGCAGACGCCTGCATACCAGGGGCAGGGAAAATTGCAATTCAGACAGAGATCTATAAATACCACTGCAGGTCATGTGCTGGGGAAAGCATGATGCAGACAGATGTCTGTAAAGGCCACTTAATTTTCACACTGAATCTGTTGGTTGTCTTCATGACCATCCGTCTGGCTTCAGAGCTGCCAGAAGCACAGAAACTGCTCTCCTGAACACCCATGAAGATCTGCTCTCCAATCTCGATCCCAATACCCCTTGTATCCTCATTTTATTTGATCTCTCTTCTGCCTTTGACATGGTCAACCGTGACATCCTGCTCAACCGTCTCTGTGATAACCTGGGTGTCACTGATCAGGCCCGGCCTGGCTGACTCTACCTGTGGTGTTCCCCAGGGGTCTAACCTCTCTCCCTGGCTGTTCAACCAATACCTGGCATTTCTTGCCCACCGCATTGCCGCTCTCTGCCCCAACTTTCAGTGCTATGCGGATGACACTCAGCTCATTTTCAGGCTCCCTTCGCCACCTCTTCTCCGTCTGTCATTTGTGACTGTCTGTCTGCTATCCAGGAGTGGTGTGCCACCAATGATCTCTGCCTTAATGCCAATAAGACTGAGATTCTCCGCATCGGCCCACCCACCCCTTCCTTTCCTGTCACTCTCTGGCCAGCCTCTCTTGGCCCTCGTCCTGCTCCCACCTGTGAGGCTAAAAGCCTCTGGGTCATCTTCGACTCCACACTCTCCTTCTCTCCTCACATCTCTAACGTCTCTAAGAAGTCACACTACCAGCAGCACCTGCTCCAAGGTATTCTTCCTTTCCTCTCCTTCCCCCCGAAGTTCACTGTCTCCAGAGCTCTGGTTCTCTCTAGGCTGGACTACTGCAACCGCCTCTTTCTAAATCTGCCTGCCTCTACTCTCTCCCCTCTGAAACTCATCCAAAACAGGACTGCAAAACCTTTCCTTGGCCCAGGGATCATATCTCTCCAGGACTAAAATCTCTGAACGGGCTCCCAGTGGCTTCTAGGATTAAGTTAAAAACCCTTTGCATTGTCCACAAGGTCTTCTGGGGCCTGGGGCCTCAATACCTTCAACTCTCTCTTCCTAAATATCTTCCTTGTCGAGCTCTTCGCTCATCTGCCTCCAACTCCCTCAGGGTCAATTGCTTCTCTGGAACAGCCTCCCTGCCTCTCTGAAACTTGAGGAGAACCATCTCTGGTTCCGGAACCACCTCAAGACCTTCCTTTTTGCTTCTGCTTTCTCTCCTCCTTTCCCCTGCTGAACTCCTGGCTGAAACTAAAACTGCACTGGTGACCTGGCTACACCCTGATCTCCGGCCCAGGTCCCCTCCCCGCCAGTTGCACTCATTCACTGCTCTCCTGGCAGCCCTTACACTCGGGGGCTGTTTCTGTATCCCTACAGCTGATGTCTACACTCACCCTTGCACTTGCCACCAGCTGGACGCACTTCTTATTTATTGTTTTTATTTATTTTATATTTATCATATGTACTGCACTGCCCACTCCCCATTTCCCCTCGCCCTTTTCCCTTCACCCCTCCCCTGCACTTGCGCGATCTGAGATCGTTGGCTCTGTCTTCCCTCTGTTCCCCCTCCTTTGCCTCGTCGCACCTTGAAACGCTTGTATATAGGTGCGTTATAAATGCCATAACATATCATACCGTATCGTATCACTTCAGGACAAGTGCAGGGGAGCATGCAATGCAGACAGATGGCTGTGTCTGCAGGCCAAATGGAGGGGAAACTGCAATGAAGCTAGATGCCTGTACAGACCCCTGCATGCCAGATAAACGTGCAATGTAGATCAGGGTCTATAAGGACCTCTGCAACTAAGGTACAGAAGAAAGTGCAGCGTGGGTAATTGTCTACTCTATGGAGACCCCAGCAGCTCAGGTGCATGGGGAAAATACAATGTAGATAGAGGTCTGTCCCAACCCTTGCAGGCCATATGTAGGAGAAAATGCATTGAATACAAAAGTCTGAGCAGACTCCTTGTAGTCCAGTGGCAGGGAAAATCACAATGCATATAGAGGTATGTACAGATCACTGCAGACCAGGTGCATGGGCAGACAGAGGTCTGTTTAAACCCCTGAGGGCCAGGTGCAAGGGAAAAGGTAAGGGAGATAGAGGTCTGTTCAGACCCGTGTGGGCCATGTGCATTAGAAAATATAATGCAGATAGTGGTCTGTACAGATCCCTGCAGACCAGGTGCATGGGCAGACATAGGTCTGTTTAAACCCTCGAGGGCCAGGTGCAAGGGAAAAGGTAATGTAGAGGTCTGTTCAGACTACAGGTCACATGCAAAGGAAAGTGCAATGCAGATAGCGGTCAGTACACCCCCCTGCTTGCATGGAACAGCCCTCCACAGGAATGCTGTTCCTGAAACAAGGGTGAGAAATAGCATCGACAGCAACAAGCAGTTTAAAGACTTTTACTGCTGCAGGAAAGCCCCTAGACGCTCACACCAGAAAAAATACAACCCACTAGGGAAAAAAGCCCACTACACCTCTTGCAAGGATAACAAGTTTTATTCCCATGCAAAAGGGAAAAAAGCGCCAACAAGAACTCTGCCGTGGAACGTTCTGCCATAATATGCATGAGCAACAAATTATAAAGGTACACAGAGTCAACAGTGACATCATTATAAACAGTAGGAAACCACACTGCTGGTTAGTGAGGCCCTACACAGAGGTCACCTGCTCCATAGGGGATAGCCAGGCCATTGCTCCAGCCCCATCCATCCATCCATCTTCTTCCACTTGGGCGATGTTGCAGTCATCATCAGTCAGCAGACAACAAAATTGCCATTGTATTACACATCTGTATCTATGTAACAGTGCAACTGGGGCCCAGGTGGAAGGCTGAGGTCATACTAACTGACACACTTCACTCACTCCGAGACAGGCCGGCATTTCTCCAAGGTCTCCCACCCTCGTTCTGGGCTGTAATTGTTGTCAATGGTGATCCTGACGGGCACGAGATCATGCAAGCTGTTGGAAGCGGCCCTGTGGGTGAGGCTTGACGGCTGGCTGGTCTATCCTGTGAACGTTGTGCCTGCGTTCCTTACACCCACACGTCCATAAGGTCTTTCTTCTAATCAATCCCCGGCCGGTGTTCTCTGCCTGTGGTGTACGTTGCTGTTCCTGCTTGCCCCTGCGGTGGCTGGCTGGTGCCTTAAGGCCAGTGTGGCAGTGTGTGTTGCTGTCTCTGTGGGGCGTGGAGGCCGGCAGGGAGTATGGCGCTATTATTTCTGCATTTGTACGGTGAGCCAACTTATCCATCGCTTGGGGCCAGTTGGGTCTGCTTATTGATATCCTTGCAGACGACAGCATGGTATGCCAGTGTCGGTGGGGTTAAGACCCTAAGGTGGGGGAGGAGGTTGGATTTAGATTTGAATTTGTTCTCCTCTTGATTTCTCCCTCTTCTTTCCAGAAATGGTGCAAACTAGACATGGCACCCTGGGTGGGAATGGGATTCCCTCCCCACACAGGATCCAAGCAGCTGTAGTGAGGACTGTTAACATCCACACTAGAAGCAGCCCCCGTGAGTCTCAATCATGTTCTTCTTTGACAATGGGGGAGTAACCTCAGGAGACCCTGGTGGTCTGGGAGATGTTGCCAACAGAGGTGATTCAGGACCCTATAACTGACGCTAGTGGTGGTGCTAAATCGTTTGTTCTATTGTCATCGACGCCCCCCAATTATGTTCTTATCTAGGGGAGGAAATAATCACCTCGTATGGGGAAAGTCTGAGTTGTAATGGTGAACACCCTGGCGAGATGGACCAGCTTTCTTTCGTCCAATGGCAGCTAGGAAAGGAAAGAATGGCCGCGGAGCTCCTCCAATGTAGAAACTCCAATGATTTTTGTGTATGACTGGGGTCACGGGACAAAGTTGCCATACTGGTACATCCTTCCATGATGGATAACTCCTGACAAACTAACATTTCTTGGACCACTGGTATGGTAAATATGGGCTGTCAAACCTCTCAGCAGGAATGTGTTCCCCCTGTGGTTGAGGATACATATAGCCAGTGTAGGTTAGGTGTGCCGAACATCATCAAGGCGCCAACGGTGGGAGATGTGCTACAATCCTCTGACGCTTTTTTGTCAGCATCCACTGTTGATGGTTCAGACGGGCCAGCTCAGAAGGGGCTGATTTTGACGGATACAGATCTGGGCCCGGCCTCCTTGTATGCAGTTACTGGAGTCTGACCTTAAACCCCACCATTTTAGATCTGCTCGACTCGGGAAATCTGAGATGCCACATATTGGAGATACGTCACTAAGAGAGCTTGTTTTAGATCCAACAAACATTATTATCACCAACGTTTTGCCACCAGCAAAGTCGGAACCCAGAGAGGAACAAGGTGTTGGCCTGGGTTCATGGAAGAATTGGACCAGGGATTGTCAGAGTATGGGATCTGAAAGTCCTGCGTAAGATCAAGTTGGGGGAGTGGTGTGCGCAAGCCAACAGGGACTGTATACTCATTGGCTGTGGTCACAGTAATCTCCCTTCCTTCCTGGCAAACTGTAACCATTTCCTTAAATTACCCTCCGATTTGAAATTGATAGTGGACAGAGGATAATTTCTTCTGGCTCCCCTGTCCCTCCTGTTTTTGTCATGATTCTGTTTTGTTTAACTTGTATGTTTTTATGTGCGCACTGATGCCCATGGGCGTGCTGTGCAATATAAGACCTAAATATGAGTAAATAAATAATTAATTTCATCCCTTCCTGTACCTCGCAGCACAAATCACATGACCTAGGAGTGAAGGCAGGAATGCCCTGCTTTCTGATCGATCGGGGTCCAACAGGTTTATGGTCAGTGGTCTGGGGTTATCTGTTACATTGAAATTTAGGGGTCCTAAAACTAGGGGAGTTGAGTGCCATTACTTAGGATTGGGACTGGTCGGGGGTGGAGTCCTGTGCCCTCCTTCTCATGGGATCGCACTGTTCACAGACACTCAGCCCTCCTTCCGTGACCTTGCAGGGCACATTCTTTCCAGGGCGCGAAGGTTGGCAACATTTTTAGGACAATGAAAGGTGTATGGATTGGTGCAGCTCTGGGCTTTCTCACCAGTGTCTGGGATGCAACCTATTCCTTTGCTCATGTTCGTGGTCTAGACCTGGTGTGCTGACTGCCGCGCTACCTTTAAGCTGTGTGCCACAATGTGGCTGCTGATATCAAAATGGCTGCTATTCTCGAATGTGCACTGCGCCTATAAAGCATGCAATAATGTAATTGTGTATATGCTTTTTAAGGGCACCCCTACCCTCTAGTCTCTTACAGTGCCTGTGATGGTCTTTGCCTTATTCTGAAGCGCTTGGGGGTGCGTAAAGATCATATGCCCTTCCCAACACTGTCAAGGACCCCCCACACACATGGGGGCGTAGGGCCGATCTCTCTCTACGAGAATGCAGGTTTTCGATGTAAATGCCACAAATGCAACCAACACTTCCACATGCAAGGAAGGGGTGGCACATGTGGCCTTTGCGCTGCGGCTTGTCCCTCCGTCATTTGGCCCCATTCAGTCGCTTGAGTGTACAGCATTGAAATCCGGCAACACAAAAAAAAGAGGAAAAACCACCTACTCTGTGTACTGGAAAACCTAGTATAACTGTCCCTACAAAGGTGCTAACTGTCCCTGTGTGTGTCCAAGAACGGGGGTAAACAAGATCTCCCTGGGAAGAGGGGATGCGCCGCCTGTCTCAGGAAGGACAGGGAGAAGAACTTCTCCTATTCTACTCTTGGTTCATCCAGTATGCGTATATGGGTTTAGAAGACAAAAATCGAATCTTGATACTGATACCGAAACCTTACACACTAACCCAAACTTGGTGAAAAAATATCTATGGAGAAGCGACTGGATCGTAACAGGAGATAAAAGAAGAACTCACAAATTGACTGATATGGAAAATGTACCACATGAAAAACGAGCATACAAGGAAATTCCAAACTATCCAAAATTATTTCCAGAGGCTCGGCGACGTGATTTGTACTTTAAATTCAAACTGAATCTATTTAAGACACAAGAACGAAAAAGCTTATGGCAGAAAAATAAAAACATGACAAAGATCTGCAGATTCTGTGGGCTATGTGAGGAGACGTTAACACATCTTACTTTGTTATGCACAGCCCCCACAAGGGAAGGAACAAGCTGTCTCGGAGACTTGCTCACAAAAAGACTCTTCCTAAATGCTGACGAGTGGTGGCAAATCTTGTTTGATGAGACAGATAGGAAACTAACCTTTGCCCTTACCTTTTTTATAGACATTGAGGAAATTAAATTAAATAGCTTTGAAAAGGAAACTGCCTAAGTAAACGGCGGAAAAAACTGTTGAGCAAAAATTTAACAGGTTGCTGAATGAAAATGTTTATGTTATGTTGAGTGGATTTGATGATGTAATCATATTTTAAAGGTTTGTAATAAACCATATAAAATAAAAATAAAAAAAAATAAAAATAAAAAAAGTAGAATTTTTGTTGTTTGTGCTAAGAAAATGGTGGGTCAAGCTGGGTTTGCTATAGCTTTATTTCACCCGCTTGTTACCCACAAAATGTAAAAACAGAGGAGTGGGTTGAGCGACCATTTTACCGCTTATACACGCTCCTGAGTGTTAAAATAAGAAATGGCCGGAATAGTATGTGTTTTATTCCTAAAGGCTTTCTCTGGCTATTTTCCTGGGTGTACAGGGCATTGTTAATCCTTCCCGTTTGGTTGTCGCTTACCGGTTTCAATGGAATTTTGCAGTTCTTTTACCTTCCTCAGGACAGATGGTTCCTGGCCATTACCAATCCCCTATAATCCGTCTGCCAATTTTAGGACATGATTCAAGTTTCGTACCGCACTGGGTACTATCTGAAGGGAGGCATAACAAATATGTCCAGTGAACTCTACCATTCTACTCAATCACCCAGGGGGAAATGGGTGGGTGTGTGATTTCCAGCATCTTTGAGAGGGCTCTATCATTGGCTGGCAGACACACAATGAACCTAAACGGTCTGCCTGCTATCATTGTGAATTTGCCTGCACCAGGCTTCTGCATATGCCTTGATTCTAGACTGCCTGCCTGCTCCCCACCTAGACGTGTGGTCTGCATCTCTGGTTCTTCAGATGTTTTCGACTACAACTCCCACAAGCACTAGCCAGCATAGTCAATTGTGAGGGATCCTGGGTGACATAGGAGTGCAAAACATATGGTGAGCCGCAGGTTACAGACCTCTACCGTAGACAAAGGGCTGCAGACATGTTGCGTTCAAATTCAAGTGTTTTTAAAAAAAAGGTTTTTGACGTGCCGCATCACTGACGTTGATTGGCCTTCAAGGGTGTGCACAAACGCTGAAGAGCATAAATTACCAGAAGGTGCTGGGCTCAGATTTTATTCGGTAAGTTGTTACGTCGACAGGTTTTTTTTACCAATGAGTTTTTGCTGAAAATGTTTAGCCAAAAAAACTCATCGAAATATTTAGGGGAGGCTGGGATGAGAAAGGCGATATAAGTGGTAGGGGGTGTGGGGAATAGGGACTAGATAATAGGGAAAGAGGGGTTGAGGGTGAACCCCCAAATAAAATAAAACATGTCAATTCGTTTTTTCGGCCGAAAATATGCAGCAAAAAAAATCAGCATCAAAAACTTGCGATCTAAGAACATAGAACCATTTTTATTGTACCACAGATAAGAAAAAGGCACAGATACATAGTATGTTTGATATAATGCAGAGTGTGTTCATCCTTGCATCTCTAAATTAACTGTCGGTTGTTTTTATTGTAAGCTGTGAAGACATTAGCACCAGATAAATAACAGGATGCCTGCCCTTCTGCAGCTGTATTTACCCCTATGGTTGTGTGGCAGTGACAGCTGGTTAACTACTGGGGCAGGCATCTGTATTTGCAGGTCCTTTTCCATTTAAAAAACGCTTCATCGCACATGTAACCGCTGTGTAGCGTAACGCCTCGTTATCATTTATTAAAAAAAACTTCTGAATAAAGCGCAACCTCTGCTCTGATCGGGCCCGGCAGTAATTGCTCAATAAAACCCCTCTACACCTCAAGTCATGCGACATTGGTTAATTATGCATGTAAACGCTTCTGATTTACGCGTTGCCGGATCGCGATCGCGCAACGAGAAGTGTCACTGCGGATCACCATTGAGAACGCCTGGGGCGCTGAGCACTATCCGTTTGCGGAACCGGAAGTTTTGCGCATGGCATCTGGCGGTTGTTTCGGCACTCGTGGAGTGCGGGCGAGACTTACGGCCTAATTCACAGAAGCATTTTATAATGGCAAAACCCCATTGGTTGCGCTCTCTGAATCAGGGCCTTGATCTTTCGCCGATGTCAATATGGAGCATGGCCAGTGCTACTATTTTTGGTGCTTTAGGCAGGGTGATGTCTTGCCAACCTCAACCTCTGGCATTATTTATTTATTTATTTATTTGAATTCTTGTTTGTTTTGTGCGCCACATGCCCGCAGGCCTCAGGGCGCACACACAAAACACAAAACGAAGAGCCCAAACAAAGTCATTTTGCACAGGAGGGGTAGGTCAGGTACTCGGGGGAGTCAGCTGGAGTAGCACAGACAGACTAATCGGGAGATTTATTGAAAAGCATCGTTTTTTATCCCTTTTTGAAATCCAAGGTAGAAGCAATAGACTGAAGGTTCGACGGGAGGGAATTCCAAGCAATCGGACCACGCACATCAAAGCTCAGTCCACCCGCATTGTGGCAACATTCAGTGCTATGGGGCACAATCTGCGGCTTTTTACTAGTGGCACATTGGGTGATAGTCTAGCTTTGCCCTGTTCTTGTATTGTCCCAGACCACGTGACTGCCCCTGATCAGCTGACTAAAGTGAAAGCCTACTTTTGCCTTGTACTCCCCGATGATATCGTACCCAAATAACGAGAAGAAAAAGGAATGCACATTTACTTCGAACTAGGCAGTAACAAAAATGTCAAAACACTGTTACAGCACACAGGTGAAAAGGGGTTGTCCCCCCCTCCCACTCCCCTTACACCGATGAGGGGTTCAGGGGATGTGGGGGTGTCCACCACAATAGGAAGGCTGGGGTTGTGGCATTGAGGCACAGATGTCAGATCTATGTGACAAGGGCACAACAAACCCTACATTACGGTGGGGGCTAACTGGTGATGGGAGGGGCCACTACATTACGGTGGGGGCTAACTGGTGATGGGAGGGGCCACTACATTACGGTGGGGGCTAACTGGTGATGGGAGGGGCCACTACATTACGGTGGGGGCTAACTGGTGATGGGAGGGGCCACTTGGAGGCTCCGTCCCCTCTATTCAATCCCAGGGGTTGTCCGGCGTGAGGCCCAAGTAAGCTCAACATGCCAGTGAGAATAACTAAGTGATTGGATTTGAAGATAACATACACATTTAGTTGTTTTGATAATTATTATATCTAAAGCCCCAGTATCTGATCGGGCATCACCCTGTAAACCAAAGTTACCACCAGGGGAGCAGACGGTAGTACAAGGTGCCACCACCCTTCTCTCTCCCACCCACCCCAAACCCCAGTATTCCTAACCTCTACCTGCCAAAGTCAACTCCTTGGCCCAACCTTACACATAAGCGCGCGCACGCGCACACACCCAACATTCACTCACTCATTTAAACCTACCATTCACTTGCGCCCCTATTCACCATACACTCGCTCCTTCACACGTGCACCCAGCTGACCATTCTTCTTGCACTCCTTCACACACACCCACACACTACATAATACATATACACACCCCTTGCACACATGCATACATACATATTGGTCTAACATACAATGCTTCAATCGCCTCTCTGTTTAATGAAAAGAAAGTGTGCACATCAGCCCCCTCTCCTTGGATGTGAAAGAGCACATATGTTGTTACATGTTGGCTCGTATCTGTGGGGAGGGGGCTGATGGGTTGTATTTGATTTTAGTTTTGCATGGTTCTTGCACTGGTCCTGATGAGGTGACTGGAGCAACAGCCTACTTTTGCCTTGCTGATGTACTGGCTCTGATGAGGTACCTAGGGTGGCAGCCTAGTTTTGCATGGTTCTTGCACTGGTCCTGATGAGGTGACTGGAGCAACAGCCTACTTTTGCCTTGCTGATGTACTGGCTCTGATGAGGTACCTAGGGTGGAAGCCTGGTTTTTCATGGTTCTTGCACTGGTCCTGATGAGGTGACTGGAGCAACAGCCTACTTTTGCCTTGCTGATGTTCTGGCTCTGATGAGGTACCTAGGGTGGAAGCCTAGTTTTGCATGGTTCTTGCACTGGTCCTGATGAGGTGACTGGAGCAACAGCCTAGTTTTGCCTTGCTGATGTACTGGCTCTGATGAGGTAAGTAGGGTGGCAGCCTAGTTTTGTATTGTTCTTGCACTGGCCCTGATAAGGTGATTGGAGCGACAGAAAGGATTTTCCTTGCTCTCATACTGACCCCAGTGAGGTGCCTGGAGCGACAGACTATTTTTGTCTCGCTTTTGAAATGACCTGATCAGGTGACTGGAGTAGCAGCCAAGTTGTGTCTTGCTCTTGTACTGGCCCTGATGAGGTGACTGAAGTGATGGCCTAGCTTTGTCTTGCTCTTGTAATGGCCCTGATGGGGTGACTTGCGTAACAGTACTGGCCCGGATGAGGTGATGTTAGCTCAATGCTCCCTTATATCTCTGCTTCCCTCGCTGTGTCCTTTAACCTTTGAACTGCTCCGTTGTTTCTCGAAGCTAGGTCACTCTTAATAAGTTTCCTAGTCATAGCTTAATAATAACAGCCAAGTTGGGCCTTGGCCTTGATATGATATGATAGGTTATTTATAATGCGCTTAATACCCAGAGGTTTCTAAGCGCGGACCCGGGGATCGGACCTGTGTTGCTCCGTGTCGTCTTGCTTCCAAGGCGAGCATGTTGCCGCTGAGCTATCCTCCCGAGACAATTGTACTGGCCCTGAGCAGCTGACTAGGGTGACTAGGGTGACAGTCTTGTTTTGTCTGGCTCCTGTGTCAGCCACAATCTGTTGATTGGGCAAACATTTGCCAGTGTGTTGTGGCTCCATCAGGACACTCAACAAGAAATCCACTTGCATGGCAACAAAAGGAAAACCGCTTTTTATGATATAGGACCAATAGTTTACGACAGAATTCCAGGACAACTATAACCTTTAGCAATACAACACCAAAAAACAGTGCGAGATAGTTCGAGGTGGATCGATAATAGCACAATTAGAATTAGAGATGAGCAGGAATACAAAGTTCCATTCTCTGGGAGTTGCCATGGAAAAAACAGCATGCTCCAGTGGGAAGAACAGGCGGGTGAAGCCAACGTTTCCAAGGGTGTAAGGTTGCGTGGACATAATGGAAGGCACCATTGATGAGACAACAGGGGTCTCTCAATTTACGCAGAAGATATCGCGAATAGGGCGGGAAGATGAAATGGTTCTGCCCAGAAGTGTTGCTGGGGATGGGGGCTATAGCTCTGGGTCTTTTGGTTGTAGCCAGGATAGAAGCTCAGGATCTACAACCAGAAGGCTAGCTAGTCTCGAGTCTCGACACTCCCGACATTAGCGTAGCCCCTGATCTTTTGCAGACCTAGCAACAACGTTGGCTCTGCCCAAGTTTTGGAATAAGAAATTATGGGAGAGGCTAACCTTACTTTAGATTAGCATATTACATTCCCATTTGCATTCACTAAACACAATGATATAGTGGTCAATAACCAGCCATGGCAGTATGAGCTGTCAACACTCTATCCCAGATCTACCATTAACATACACAATCAGAATGTATCTTAGGTAATGTCCTGCAATGCTCCCCAACACAGACACCAAGTATAGCAAGGCTCTTCACATGGGTTTCCTGAATCCCACCCCTAAAGGGACACACCATGGCGTCCTTGGAAGACAAATAAAATGAGACAGAGGCATAGCTAGTGGCCAGCGCTGGAGCATCGCCTGTTCTATTGTCTGTGACAGAGACCCTGGCAGGGTTAACGTGAGCAGGCAGGCAGACTATGCCTGCAGTTACACAAGCATAATGTGAGAGAGAAACCAGAGGCTCTGGTCAGTGGGGCTCAGAAAATGTTTTCAAAACGAGGCTTGGAAATACATACAGAGATGTAACTGAAGTGTTTGCAATGATGTAGATTCAATGGCGTCTATCCACGCATGAAGACTGTAGATCAGATTTATCTTATGGCTTTGCTGCTTCTCGTGCAGGTCGACTGGTCATATTGCCCTGGAAGCTTCAATGCCACTGGGCCAGAGTGGGCCTGAATCACTGTCAGTTGGCACTGCACAGCACGAAAGAAGGCATGAACACTCTTCCACTCAAGTGCTTTAATTCTATGGTGGGGATGTCATGGTCAGTGTGCCCTTACCTATGATTCAGTCTGGGGGATGGAAACAGTGGTGAAGCGGGCCCCCTGCAGCTCCCGCAGTGCGGGGGCCGCACCACCCCTGTCCTGGGCTGTGGCCGACTGCGGGTGCCTGACCCCACAGTAAGGGGCCGCTCCGCCTCAGGCCCCGCTGCACAAAGGTGATTCGGAGGCAGAGTGGCCCGTCTCCAAGCCTCTGGCTCCTGTTCTCCACACAGACAGGAACAGGACGCTCGCCAGATCTTCCAGGTCCCCGTTTGTGTGGAGGGTGAGAGCCGAAAGCCTACAGACGGGGCATCACGGCGGACCCAAGGCATAAACAGATAAGTGTATGTTTTGCATGTGCGATGTGTGCATGTGATGTTTGTATGCGCGTATGACGTGTGTCAGGTGTGTATGTATGCATGTATGTGAGTGGACGTGTCATGTGAATGAGAGTGCAGTGTGTGTGTGGGTGGGTGTGCAGGTTCTTTGTAGCAGTGCTTATGGAGAATGCAGTGAATGTGAAAGAACGTATATGGGTGGGTGAATGCTCTAGTTGGGTGCTTTTGTGGAGAATGCAGAGTGGGTGAATGAAAAAGGTCTATGGCTGAGTGACTGGTGGGTGAATGGGTATGAATGTGGTTGTGTGTGTGAATGTTGTAGGTGGATGCTCGAGTGGAGAATGCAGTGTGAGTGAATGTGAGTGAAGGTGTATGGATGAGTGATTGGTGGGTAAATGGGTATGAATGTGAGATCATGTGTGTGTGTGTGTGTGTATGAATATTCATGGTTTGTGCACTTGTGTAGAATTACAGTGAATGTGAGAGAACCTGTATGGTTGAGTGGCTGGTGAGTAAATGGGTATGAATGTATGAATGTGATTGTTTGTGTGAATGTTCTGGCTGGGTGCTGCTTTGGATAATGCAGTGTGAGTGAATGTGAGAGAAGGTGTATGGGTGAGTGACTGGTGGGCGAATTGTTATGAATGTGATTGTATGTCAATGTTCTGGCTGGGTGCTCCTATGGATAATGCAGTGTGAGTGAATGTGAGAGAAGGTGTATGGGTGAGTGACTGGTGGGTGAATTGTTATGAATGTGATTGTATGTCAATGTTCTGGGTTGGTGCTCCTATGGATAATGCAGTGTGAGTGAATGTGAGAGAAGGTGTATGGGTGAGTGACTGGTGGGTGAATGGGTATGAATGTGATGAAATGAGTGTGTGAATGTTCTGGGTGGGAGCCCATGTGGAGAATGCAGTGTTAATGTTCTGGGTGTGTTTGAGAGTGATTGTGAGAGAAGGTGAATGGGTGAGAGACTGGTGGGTGAATGGGTATGAATGTGATTGTATGTCAATTTGCTGGGTGGGTGCCCAGTTGTAGAATGCAGTGTGAATCTTCAGGGTGCGAGTGAATATTAGACACCAGGTGTATGAGTGAGTGGATAGTGGGTAATTGGGTATGAATGTGATAATGTGTGTGTGCGAGGAGTAGGGGGCTCAGGGAGCACTGGAGCATTGCGGACATTTCTTAAAGTGATATGGCATGTTTTTCTGACATTTTCAGACAAAGCAAACTTGATGAGTATTATTAAACGGCTACACTGGCACTTTTTGTGCAGCCAGTCTAACCATTGCTTACTTTGGCATAACATTTTTACTGCCCATTAATGATAAAGAAAGCTTGATAATGTTATAACGTAGCTAGACTGGTATTTTTGTGCAGCCATTTGAGCCAATTCCTACTGTGGTATCACATGTTGTACTGGCCATCTATATGATAATTATGTGGCTAGAGTGTTATTTTGGTGCAGCCAGTCTAACCATGTCATACTGTTGACATTTCCTACTGGGAATGTATGTTATAGTAAGCATGATAAGTGTTATCACGTGGCCAGCCTGGCATTTTGTTGCAGCCAGTGTAGCCATTTCATACTGTGTCATGATATTTTGTACTGGGTATCTATGACAAAGTATGAAAGCATGATAAGTGTTATTACGTGACTAGACTGCCATTTTGGGGCAGTCAATCTTGCAATGTTCTACTGTGAATGTTTTACGGGGCATCAATGATAAAGCAAACATGATAAATGTTATTATGTGGCTATACTGGCACTTTGGTGCAGCCAATTTAGCCATTTCCTACTGTGGCATGACATTTTCTGTTGAGCATTTAGGATAAAGCAATCATGATATGTTTTTTGTACATGGATAGATTCTGTATAGACATTTTTTACTGTGGCATGACAATTTGTACTGGTCGTTTATGATAAAGGAAGCATGGTGAGTTGTGTTACATGACTAGACTGGCAGTTTGGTGCAGCCAGCCCAGCTATTTAATTCTGTAGCATGACTTTTTCTACTGAGCATCTATGATAAAGCAAGCATGAATAGTGTTCTCACGTGTCTAGAATGGTCTACTTTAGAGCCAGTTTGGACATGTTTTCTTTTGGTGGTATGGCAATTTTAATGGCAAAACCAACAGGAGCATGTTCTTACATGGAGGTACTGGCATACATTGGCAGAGCCAGCTTGGACAGGTTTTCTTAATGTTTCATTACTGGCACTATGTGCAAAGCATTCATGAGTATGTTTGCATATGGAAATACTTTCAGCTTGGAAATGTATGGGCACAACCAGCATGAAAATTGCTTTTATTCTGGCATATATCATGGGGAAAGGCATTGTGAAATTGCATTGGGAAATAGGGAAATGCTCCTTTGCACTGTTGGTGATTGCAAACTGTCTGGCATTTTACTATGTTTTTCACAGAAAGTGTGCTGTATAATGCATCATTTTAACACATTATTAATAAAATCTTCTCCGAGAGAGAACCTTTCTGAACCTCGTTCATTGGTACCGGCCCCCTCGCTATGCCTGGTCGCGCTTTTTTACTTGTGGCAAATAAGTATGCCCCTCCTGGTGCACTGGTGGCTGGTACATTTGGGTGCCAGAGGCCAAACCCCTCACCTTGTTTCTACACTAGGTGAAACATTTAAGCTCTGATTAAAAAACATACTGACATCTTTCACCTGGAGCAGTGCATCTCCTGCGGCGGAGTTGAGGGGGGGTCTCAGCCTGTTTCGCAGGGGGCCCCGAATGTTGTGTTACGTCACTGGTTCAAGCCTATTTTCTCTTCTTTCCTCTCAATCTTCTTTCATCTCCCAAATTCCAAATCTCTCTCCCCTTCTCTCCCCGTTTCTTGGTCTCTCTCTCTCTCTCCCCCTCGGTCACTCACTTGCCTCTTTGCAGCCCCCTTTTTCATTTCTTCCTCCATCCCTCACTGTACCTTCTCTCTCTTGGAGATCAAGGTTGGGGGTTTCCGCCTTGTAGAGTATTTGGAGCCCTGTGTTTTAGTATATTTGCATTTTGGTAGTAGTTCTCGTTACTTTATGTTGACTAGCAATGGCAATTACTTTCTATGCGTTGCCAGTTTACTTTAGCTGTTTGGTGACCGTTTACCTACTGGATAGGTGGCATGTCACTTTTTCCTCCAGTGCCCTTTGCAGTAGGCATTTGTTCAAAAGTTAAGTTGCCCCCTTGGCCCATGTGTTTTAGTTAAAACACAAGGTGGTGCTTCATTGATAGGATCACGTGGATAGCCCACAGGTGGTATTCAAACTGTGGGGCGCCGCCCTCTGGTGGCCCGCAGCCTCATGCCAAGGGGAGTGCGCACCCACAGCGTGAAGCAGCCTGATCCACGACCCCTACCACATATGCTTAGTGAGACAGGGGCCGGGCCTTTGTGCAGCCTCAGGCTCCATTAAGAATCTATTTAGAAAGACAAAAGAAAAAAGCACACACCTTCTTTTGCTGCGAGGACCAGTCATCGCACCAAAAGAAGGGGTGTGCTTTTTCTTTAACAGCCTTTCTGGTGACCTCCTGCTCAACGCCAGGGCACTTTCTAGCCAAATTGGTGCCCAAGGGGAAACATCAGAATGCGACCCCCACCCCCAAATGGCACACATCACTCTAAAACGACATCTCTGTCATGTGATAAAAACCCCTCCTCAATATGAATAAATCATTGCTATACAAATGAAGCTGGTTTCATTACATTGTAATTCAAGTAGTTTACAGAAGAATACTAATGTGAAAACACAGCTGTTGCTGCCCAAGTAAATGTTTTTTCTGTCACCTGCTCTTAGGGAAGGCCTTGCCTGAATGTAGTTTCAAACTGTTCGTACTGGCACATTGCAGTGTGACCAGCCATCCGCAGTATGGGGGCCCACTGGCCTGACCCTGTGTTGCAGATGTTCTGTCTGTACCACCTCACTTGTATTTCGCAAGGGGCAATACTAGACTAACCATATCAATTATTTTCTGATGGAAGATGGACAGTGTGTTACACTTTTATTGTACTCTTTCAAAATACCTCTCTGGGAGTGAGAAAGGGGACAAATAGCACCAATAAGGATTCTTGTATGCTTTGCATTGAATCACAGAGCATTTCAGGACTTTAACAGTGATCAGAGATCGCTACATTTGATAAACATGTCTGTGATAAAAGGATTGTATGTGTGAATCCCTAAATTCATAACTGATGCATGGCTTGGTGCTCACATCACGGTTCACAATACTCACCGTAACATTAAAATATTAGGAACCATGAGCCATGCATGCTCATTTGGACAGCTTCCATTTTTGGATGCAAATATAAAATGGCTGCAGCATCAGCCATGCAAATGGGGTACAATGGTTCTTTTGCTTCTTGTATCTGAAGAATTTTAGAGGAGGAAGGGCTGGGTCTCAGTGTGAGCATGCCCAACCCCAATACACAAACATCTTTAGGGTATTATATCTACAGATAGGGCAGGATACAGCATAAGAGAGACCCAATAAACATTTCCCAGAAAGGCTACACAGAAAGGATTGTACCACCTTTAAACTTTAGCCTGACCAGTAATAAGCTGATGAAGCATTTGAAAGAAAACCGGCTTCTATTGCATAGTAGAGGGTTAACACATCCTCAGCCACTAACTACCTCCTCAATATTACACAGGCCTCAGGGGTTATTTCAGCAAAGAGGAGGCTCATGCTTTATCTAACAGAGCTGGCATTAGCATCTCTTATTAGTGCTGGCCTGCAGCATGTGAAAACCATGGTGTGGCAGTGTAGAAAGGGCGTTTGGCCTAGTGGATTTACAATGCGAGGCAACTTCTTTGATTGGCATGCTCGTCAGCGTCTCATATACAAAACAGCCCAGTGTGCTTGTGCATGGACATCACGCATTTCGCAGCCATCTCTATAAAAAAAAATACCAGCACAGAGGGGTGGGGGAAGGGGGTCCTGAACAATTTATGGTTTTCTCAGGGGGGCATTGGCATAAACAGTTTGAAGACCACTGAGTTAATGGCTCGTATGCACTCACTAACTTCAAACCCTCAGCACTTCATCCTTCCAAGGTCGAAAAACTGCAAACTATTTAACTGGGAAATAACACCGCCTACTGTTACAGTCAGGGACATCATTGCGGGGTCGCCTGGGGTCGCAGCTGGGACCCCTGAGGTCTCCCTTTCTACCCCTGTGGTCTTCCTTGCTACCCCTAAAAAAAGGAACATCTTTTTTTTTTTTTTAAATGTAAGCTCCTGTGGCTCTTTGTTTCTGGAGTGGCTGGCTTTCTTTTTCGGGCCTCTTAAAAAACAGGAGTTTCCACAAGTGTAAGACTTTCAGCAGTGACCCTAAAAAAGAAAGAATAGGAATAACAAATAATTTGTCTTTCTGGAATTCTAAACAATAATTGCTAGACTCATTAAAAGTTTATTTCAGGCACACTTCAGGGGATGAGTCACTGATTTAGTCTGTTCTTAAACGCCTCAGCTCAGCCTTTCATCCTTCTGATGTCGATAAATGAATACCAACACAGGTTGGGTGATATTGTATGTATATTTGTTCTATATGATGCGCTTAAGCGTAAGTGCCATATAATAACACATCATTATCATTTGGCCTTCGACGTCTGTTTGCAATCATAGTAATTTGGTAATATGGGCATATACACACTGATCTTGACGTTACATATGGTGATCAATTCTTTTATGAAATGTATATCACATTATAGTGATATCGTAACTCTATTTGTCGTAGTGTACTTAGGAACAATGCTATGTTATGCCACTTCCTGTTTTGTCAAGGGGTGAAAGGTCATATTCTGTCGCTTCCTGTGATGTCACTTCCGGGTGGGGTCAAATGACATCACTTCCTGTGATGTCATCAGAGGTCAAGGGGCATGTGATGTCCCTTCAACTAGCGCTGGCATTTTGGTGAAAATACATCCCTGGTAACAGTGCTTAGAAGAGGGGGCAATCGGCACAAAGTGCTACATACAAATTCCATACTATTATACGTCTTTGAGGGGGACTACGAAGAGGTAATTTTTTCTCAGAAGAAATGTGCCCTTCATTTACATTTCTTGAAATCATTTTACAAGTCCAAATGGTCTCAAATTCCATTTTGATTATTTAAATTACATTAAAAGGAGTGCTTGAGTTGAAAAGGCCAGCACAGGAGCGCACTAAAAAGGTACTTGCATTGTACAGTTCAAGCAGAAATATACCTTTTATCTGCTTGGGGAAAGGGGCCTGGATGTTAACACTTGCAACTCAGTCTTAACTGCCCCTCTTCAACTGCAGCACTACTGGCCCCTGAAAACCTACTGCTACATTCAGGCCGGTTCCAGGATGTGCAATGCTTTGAACCGCAAAAGACATGCACCCCCACACATTTGCATATTTAATGACAATATCATGACGACACACAAATGATGCCACATGGAGCGAACTGAGTTTTTTAAACTTGAATTAACCAGGAGAAGTTACATTATAAGTTGTCATGAGTAAGCCAAGAGACAAATCCAGGTTGTGAGGTTCTGTACATAAATCTGCACGTTTAGTATTATTATTATAAGGGATAATACCATGACTGAGGCTTTTTTGAATAATGGACAGTGTGAACTTAATCAATTCTTGGGATTCCTGCTTTAGGTAGATAAGGCACGGCGAGATAAAATGCTTTGCCCAGGATCAAACACTTTGGTTAAGTAGCAAAGCAGGATTTGAGACCAATCTGCAACTTATGCACTAAACCACATATCTTTCCAGCTGTATCTAGCATGAATATGAATACTCTGTTTTATACTGATTAGCTATAATTGCTCTGCTCTCCTCTGACTTGCTGCGCTCTGAGGTCTTCGGGTATGTACCGCCTTAGCGAAAAACGAAAATAAATAAATAAAAGTACGCTCATCACAATAAGCCACTCAGAAGAAGAAATACATCCTAATTGAAATATGTTAACCAAAGAAGGGAGGAGTGTATGTTTTTTTTTACCCCATCTTGAATGAAAAATGCAAATACCAAAGTGCAATTCAGCAAAAATGTCACCTCTGGATTTTGTGCATGTACTTTTGATGCTTAAAGGTGCACAACAAAGTTAATGGGGCTCATTACAAGCATGGTGGTGTGGGAAAGAATTGGCTGCAACGAAATGACTGCCACTTGTAGAGGAGGAACCAAGTACCCCCACTCCAACTGCCCCGCCTACATTACCTGATATGTATGAACCAAAGTATGTGACGTATACTGAACAAGTAAACCAGCAAAGAGGGGAGCGTAGATTCTGTGCAGTACGCATAAGAATACCTATACCTAAAAGAATATGGGAGGTAAAGTACCCATTGAGGAAACCATATCTACATCCAAGAAAATATGATGGCCATTTGAACGAAATTCCTGAAGAAGCAAAGAAACTAAATGGCAAGGATGAATGGTGACGTCATATGAAGTTGAATCGACACTCATATAAAAAGATAACCAGACCAGAGAGGCAGACGATTTATAAAGAACAAAGAAGTACCAAGGATATGTTACACCGAAAGGTGTAACCCAGCTACACTGAAAGGAGCAGGCCTGGAGCCCCCATTCCCACCGCCCGCATGACGACTCCACGAGACGAAGAGTCATTCAGCCCGCGACGGTGAGCAATCGGCTCATCACAGAATTCGTCCACAATTGCTCAGATCCTCTGATTTGTATTGTGGTTCAGCTTTAATTAGCATTTTTGCCGCCCTGAACCTACGTTCCTTGTGAATCCCCACCATTACCTACAACGAGGTCAATGGCCGCCGCATCATTCGCCAGCACCGGATGCATACAGTAGGTTGGGCTAGCCTCCAGACCTCGGATTGGCTGCCTACCTGCACTTCTGTGCCTGCCCCCACCGTCAGGCAGAAGCCGGAGGGCGGAAGAAGTGCCTGAAGCAGAAGGGCCCAGCAAAAGGGGCTGTCTGCGCCTGTCCGTGCCGCCGATGCCGGGCACAGTTATGCTGCCGGTGGTCACCCACGCTGTCGTGCCGCTTGACCCCCAGGACACCAACGCAGTCCCTCGGATAGCCATATTCTGCTAGCAAGACTCTTCATACACCCTTGCCTGATTACCCCTAAAACACCCTGCACACTCCCGCCAGCACTCCAATTGACAGTTGATTCTCTGCAAGTACTCCCAATCACTGCTAGCCCAAGCCAGAACTCACAACAATCTATATATGTTATTGCCAGATCAGTGATACGTGATACGCACAAAGGCTCACTCCCCTGTCCCCTTACTCAAATGATCACACCTGATACCTATTTCGCCCGCTAATACCGTGCCTGCCTCACTGGGTTAACCACAATGAACAGCATTTGTTTGAAAGCATATTCCTATAACCTGGATATGACTGTGATTCTGTTCCCATGTGCCCCACTACTCTGCTGAAACCTGCGTATGTCCGACTGTACTGCATTACAGCATATACAGCCAATTGTGAAGCTAGCCAATCCATTGACTTCACACTGATCTTAGTTGTACTATTGCTGTCTGCTTACTGCGTTTTAAGGCTATTTAGCATATTTCGAATCTAGGTGAACCTTCTGCTTCACTGCTCCAACCTTGACTGTTGATAGCTGTGGCGACGCATTACTGCCATCTCCATGCCTGTGCTTTATTATGGCATTGACATGAGTCCGCTTCATGCTATGCCTTGACTAATGTTGTTGACCGCGTCATGCTAGTCACTTTCTAGTTTCATTTACCAATCTGCGTCACTTAGCTGTAACTGAGTCCCCTATCTTTGATACGGCACCATCTTTGATACTGGAATTGAAGGATGCCAAACGTAGTAACACTGCTCTGTACTATGGCTGCTGCCATGTATGTTAACTCTAGAAGCCAAGAACACATTGCTCAGTCGCAAGTTCCTATCCTAGACCAAATCCATCTGTTACGCTCACCTAGTATCCACAGGGACACCACCCAGCCGGGTTACTCGCTGGTATGCTTCTCAGCTTTGCCCTGATGTGGTCTGCAGGGAAGGTTCTGCCTTGTGGCAGAATTAGGCACGCTCTCCGTCCTGCCTTCTTTGCAAGGGCGCGTTGTCTTTCATGGGCGAATGCGGTCCAGTTACCTCACTGACGCCCGCCCGTTTGATATTGTTCAGGTAGGTCTTATTGCTGTTCTTTAGTTTTGTTGCTATCCTGCATGCCTTTCTTTGTTTAAAATGTCTCTTTTTTCTCCCTTAGGTATGCAGAGCTTCAGCGCGGCGAACTGGCTTGGTTGAGCCCCGCTGGTAAATGATGGCGCATTAAGAGCGCTATGATGCGGTAAGTAAGCGCTATGTGCAGCGCTGCAAAGTCTTACCTTTGCTAACCTGTGTTTTCCTTCCTTGTAGGTCGCAGTGTTCTTCAGCGCGAGTGGAATGTCCGGAGTGGTGCCAGCCGAGAGGCGACCAGCCAGGTAAGCCTTTTGAGCAGTTCGTAATTTGTAAATGTCTCTACTGCTTTCTTTAATGTTGCCTCTATCTTCCTCTTTCAGGTTGTTCTGTCCGGGAGGCGTGCAGATTCGAGGAAGCTGTTCTCAGTAGCTGCGAGTGTTTAAAGATGAAGACTGCAGGTAAGATGCTGCTGCTAATGATGTTCCTTTTGTCTCCTTGCAGGTTCTGCTTCTTCGAGGTTCGAGGGAATAGCTGGACACTGTGAGGTCACGTTGCAAGCTGCAAAGTAACGCGAAGCGTGTTGTCTTGCTCGGTGTGGTTTAAATAGCCCCAACAAAATAGTCCAGGTAAAGTAGTCCCTAGCCTACCACACCCAAAACACTAGACTGCATAGCTTGGTTCTTAGCAACCAAGCTATGTGGATGCCTCCATGTTGGCTGACAGTACAATAAAGTAGTTCCCAAGCACATTGTTTTTCATGGTGTATGAGCCTGGCGCCATAGGTGCCAGGACTGGCCCCGTGAGAGCTTTTGAAGAGGATGCCAGGCTCTAGAGGCCCGAGTCCTGACTCCACCTGGCCAATGGGTTTGCCAGAGGGGGTTTTGGGTGAGGATCGTGACAGCACTCCCCCCCTAAGATCCCTCCCATGGTGTTCCTTCTGTCTGGCCCAGTTTTGGTTGGGATGTTCCGATGGAATTTCCTGATTAGACGTGGTGCGTGGATATTCTCACTGGGCTCCCAGGATCTATCTTGTGGTCCAAATCCTTTCCAATCGACGAGATAATATAGCTTATTAGTATTTAGAGTCCAAGATATCTTTGACTTCGAATTCTGGTTCTCCGTCAACAAGTATGGGCTTAGGTGGTGTCCCAATCCGTGTGCCGGTTTCCATTGGTTTCAGGAGGGACACATGGAATACCGGGTGGATGTGTAGATTAGGTGGTAAATCCAGTTTCATGGCTGCTGGGTTGATAATTGCCTTAATGGTATAGGGTCCTAAAATCTGGGATGAAAGGTCCGGATTCCCTTGATGGGTACGAATTTAGCGTCTAACCAAACTTTGTCTCCTACTTGATAATCAGGGGTCTTTTTCCGGTGTTGGTCGGCGAATCTCTTTTGTTTTTCTTTGGCATGAATAAGGTGTTCCTTTGCCCTTTTGAAAGCCTGAGTAATGGATGTGTGTAGAGTCTTTACCGCTGGCATTTCCAAGCTGGCTGGAAGGTCTAGTTCAGAGGTACGTGGATGTCTGCCATAAAGATATGATATGATATGGCATTTGTAACGCGCCTATACACAAGTGTTTCAAGGCACGACGAGGCGGTGGGAGGGGGAAGAAGGGGAGACAGACAACGATCCTACTAGGCCAGGTGTCATTCAGATCGCGCAAGTGCAAGGGTAGAAGGGAAGGGAAAAGTGCAGGGGGGGAAAGGTAGAGAGAAAAGTGCAGTACAGGGTTATAGCATACAGGATAAATAACAAGGGCCAGATGGTGGCAAGTGCAAGGTAAGTGCAGACAAGTGCTGGGAAGGGGGGCTGTAGGGATACAGACACAGTCCCGCAGTGCAGGGGTTGCCAGGGAGGCAGTGCAGGGGAGAGTGGCTGGGCCAAGGACCGAGAACGGCGAGTGGCCCACTTGCAGATTCAGTGCAGTTTCAGTAATTTTAGCAGGGGAGAGGGTGAGAGAAAGCGGAGGCAAAGAGGAAGGTTTTGAGGTGCTTCCGGAACCGGAGATGGTTCTCCTCAAGTTTCAGGGAAGCAGGAAGGCTGTTCCAGAGGGAGGCCCCTGCAGCGGAGAGAGATCTGCCCCCAACTCATTGTTTGGCGAAGCGGCTGACCCTGAGGGAGTTGGAGGCGGATGAGCGAAGAGCACGAGAATGAAGATATTTAGGAAGAGAGAGTTGAAGGTATTTTGGCCCAAGGCCCCAGACGGCCTTGTGGACAATGCAAAGGGTTGTGAACTTGATCCTCGCAGTCACTGGGAGCCAGTGTAGTGATTTCAGTCCTGGAGAGATACGGTCCCTGGGCTTGAGGCCAAGGACAAGTCTCGCAGTCCTGTTCTGGATGAGTTGTAAAGGGCGGAGAGTAGAGGCGGGCAGATTTAGGTAGATACTGTTACAGTAGTCCAGCTTCGAGAGAACCAGGGCTCTAGAGACAGTAAGCTTCTGGAGGAAGGAGAGGAAAGGAAGGATACATCTGAGGAGGTGTAGTTGGTAGTGTGACTTCTTAGAGACGTCGGATATGTGAGGAGAGAAGGAGAGTGTGGAGTCGAAGATGACCCCGAGGTTTTTTGCCTTGCAGGTAGGAGCAGGAAGAGGGCCAAGAGAGGCCGGCCATAGAGGTGCAGGGAAGGAGGGAGTGGGTGTGCCGATGAGTAGAATCTCAGTCTTACTGGCATTAAGGCAGAGGTCGTTGGCGGCACACCATTCCTGGATAGCAGAAAGACAGTCAGAGATGAGGGAAGAAGAGGAGGAGGCCGAGGGTAGTCTGAAAATGAGCTGGGTATCATCCGCATAGCACTGAAAGTTGGGGCAGAGAGCAGCGATGCAGCGGGCGAGAAGTGCCAGATACTGGTTGAACAGCCAGGGAGAGAGGTTAGAACCCTGGGGTACACCAGAGGTAGAGAAAAAGATGTCAGAGAGGAAAGACCCCAGTTGGACCTGGAAGGGTCGATTTGAGAGGAAAGAGGTCAGCCACGCCAGAGCCTGACCAGTGATACCCAGGTTATCACGGAGATGGTTGAGCAGGATGATATGGTTGACAGTATCAAAGGCAGAAGAGAGATGAAGCAAAATGAGAACACATGCAATGTTAGAGTCAAGATTCGAGAGCAGGTCCTCACGGATGTTCAGGAGAGCAGTTTCCGTGCTTCTGGCAGCTCTGAAGCCAGACTGATGGTCATGAAAGCTACCAACAGATTCAGCATGGAGATTTAGCTGGGAGATGGGCAGTTCCTCCAGGAGCTTGCCCAGGAAGGGAGTGATAGAGATTGGGCGATAGTTAGCTGGGCAGGATGGGTCGGAAGAGGGTTTCTTAAGAAGGGGGTGCACAAGGGAGTGCTTGAGGGGGGATGGGAAGACTCCAGAGGCGAAGGAGGGATGCAGAAGTCAGCAAGGGCAGGAGCCAAGGAGTCAATGTGGTCCTTGATAGTTTTGGAGGAACAGGGGTGGACCTGTTTTGACGAGACTTTCATAGATCGGACTTGTCTCGAAACCTCGTCAGCAGAAAAAAGGGGAAAGGCAGAGAAGGAGAGAGGAGGGGGGGCTGCAGAAGGGCCAGAGGAAGGACAGGGAATAGAGGGAGGGAGGTGATAGGAGGAGAGTGAGGACAAGATGTTGTGAGTTTTTTAAATGAAGTGAGAGGCCAGTGCCGTGCAGAGAGCCTGGGAGGGGTCAGGAGAGGTAGAGATTGCAGCAGGGTTGGCCAGCTCCTTGCAGATTTTAAAGAGTTTGGCCGAATTGTTAGATGCCGCAGTGATGCGGGCTTGGATAAGGGCTCTCTTCTTGGTGAGAACGGAGAGCCGGTATTGCCTTTGGAGCAGGCGACAGGCCAGTTTGTCAGAGGATGAACATGAAGCACGCCATTCCCTCTCTGCCACCCTGCACTTGCATTTAAGGGTGACGAGGAGTTACATTTGGCTTTGGGCTTCAGGCGGATTCTCATGACAGGGGCAAAGATATCAAGAGTATCAGATATAGCAGAGTAGAGAGTGGAGAGGGCTGTGTCAGGGTGGGAGTCAGCCGAAGGGGGGGAGGGGGCAAGAAGGTGACAGCGAAAGCCTCAACTGGCACTCGCTTCATGGGTCGGATGACCAAGAAGGAAGATGGCAGTGATGAGGGAGGCTTTGCCTGTGGGGTAGGGAGGGTGAGGTGGGAGGAGAGGAGAAAATGATCACTCCAGGAGAGAAGAGTGGAGAGAGGGCCAGAGGGGAGAAGGTCAGAAGAGATCAGGGCATCAAGAGTGTGCCCTGCAGAATGAGTCGGCCCAGATGGGAGAACAGAGAGTGAGAGAGAGTCGCAGAGGTCGCGAAAGAGTCCAGAGGGGGGACAGGAGGCATCCAGGTGGATGTTGAAGTCTCCAAGAAAGAGGAGTTGAGTGGTTTAGGACAGGAGTGAGGAGGAGAGGTCCGCCCACTCGGAGAGGAAGGAGGAAATTTGACCAGGTGGCCGATAGATAGTAGCCACGGTAAGGGAATGGCTAGGAGAGAGAGAGAATTGGCAGACAAGACATTCAAAAGAGGAGTAGGTCTGCGTGGGAGTAACAGTGGCACGAATCCACTCAGGGAAGATAAGGGCCACACCCCCCCAGCATGGTTGGACCTGGGCACGGAGAGGATCTTATAACCGTCAGGTAGGAATGTGTCAAGGCTGGTGACAGAGCTGGCCGTGAACCATGTCTCAGTGAGACCGAGTACGTCAAGGTCCAGTTCCTCAAGAAGGCGGCAGATATCAGAGAAATGTTTGACGGGATGCCGTCAAAGAGTTAAGAGTGGCAATGTGGAGAAGGTCGCCATCTTTGAAGGACTTCCGGGGTGGGGTACAGATCAGAGGTACGCCCTACGGAGGTGAAGAAGGAGCACGGGAGGGCGCAGGGAGGGAGGGTAGAGGCAAGGTAGCCAAAGTAAAGGTTATAGAAGGGCGTTTGTCCCGTGCTTGAATGCAAAGAATTTTTATATGCATATTCGGCTATCCATAGTAGGTCTTTCCAATTCCTTTGTTCGTGGTGCAGCATGCACCGTAAATATTGTTTGAGTGTCTGATTGGTTCTCTTGGTTTGGCCGTCCGTTTGGGGATGGTGACTGATAGATAGCCAAACGTCGATCTGCGCCATTGCACAACATTTTTTCCAGAAGTTTGAAACAAACTGGCTGCCTCGATCAGAGACCAGAACCGACGGGAAGCCATGTAGCTTAACCACGCCCTCCAGGAACACTTTTGCTAAAGTGGCTGCGTCTGGGAGGCTTTGAGAGGAATAAAATGGGTCATCTTCAAGAATAAGTCCACAACTACAAGGATGGTGTTGAACCCTTGGCTTGGAGGTAGATCAGTGATGAAGTCAAGGGAAAGAGTGTGCCATGGAACTGGAGGAATGTCCAATGGTTGTAGGAGACCAGATGGTTTTTGTTTCTGTGATTTATTTTGTGCGCAGACACCTCAGGACTGAATATACTGAATGATGTCCTTACGCCAGGTAGGCCACCAAATGTTCTCTTTCACCTTAGGTAGGGTTTTGGTGATCCCAGGATGCCCTTCGATCAGTGAATCGTGATAGTTTTAAATAATATGCTGTTGTAATTCCGTCTTGGATACATATAGGCGATCCCTAAAAAAGTGTAGATGGTCCTTGATGGTATATTGTTCTCCTTGAGTTTGCCATGCAAGGTAGGCATCAGGATTCATTGTCCGTTGGATTTCTTTTCGTAGTTCTGCTTGTGTTAAGGCTGTCTTGATACCCAAGAGTTTGTCTTCGGGTATAATAGGTACTGGGTCTGGAGTTGTATTTACTATTTCATCTATGCCCATGCGAGATAAGGCATCCGCCTTTCCGTTTCTGACTCCTGGTCGAAATGTGATTACATAAACATATTCGGCAAAGAAAAGGGCCCACCGTAATTGGCGCGAGGACTGGGCCTTGGCTGTTTTGAGATATTGCAGGTTTCGGTGGTCTGTGATGACTGTAATGGTGTGTCTGGCCCCCAGAAGGTAATGCCTCCAGGCTTTAAAGGTGGATTTGATAGCCAGGAGTTCCTTGTCCGTGATGGCATAATTAAGTTCTGGAGGTGAGAACTTTTTCGACCAGAAGGCCACAGGATGTAGCTGGCCGGTTTCCGGGTCTCTCTGGGAAAGGACCGCCCCCATTGCGAGACTGGACACATTAGTTTCAACAACAAAACGGAGGTCTGGACGAGGATGTCGCAGGATTGGAGCGGAGGTAAACCTTTGTTTAAGTTCCTGAAAGGCTTCTTCTGCTTCTTCGGTGCAAGCAAACTTTTTATTGTTTTTTCATAATAGTACTGTGATTGAGTGCACAACCTGAGAGACGTCTGGGATGAACCGGCGGTAGAAGTTCGCAAAGCCCAGCATGCTTTGTACCCCTTTCAGAGAAGTCAGTGAAGGCCATTTCTGAATGGCATCTACCTTGTGCACGTCCATTCTGATGCCTCCTGGAGTAAGGATAAAACCAAGAAATTCTACTTCGGTGATGTGAAAAAAGCATTTTTCAAGCTTTGCAAACAAGCGATGTTGACAAAGCTTGGTGAGGACTGAACGAAAGTGCCTGATATGATCTTGTTCCGAGGCTGAGTATACTACGATGTTGTCTATGTACACTAAGGCGCACACATCAATTAACTCCCTTAAGACGTCATTCATGAAATATTAGAATGCCGCAGGAGCGTTGCATAACCCGAAGGGCATGACTTGATATTCAAACAAGCCGTACTTAGTACAGAAGGCGGTTTTCCATTCATCTCCTTTTCTGACTCGGACCAGGTGGTACGCTCCTGGAAGGTCCAATTTGGTATAAATCTGGGCATCTTTAACTTGGTCTAGCATCTCAGGGATAAGTGGCAAGGGGTAGTGGTTCTTCGCGGTGATCTGGTACAATGCGCAGTAGTCAATACAGGTTCTCAAGTCTCCTTCCTTTTTCGGTACACAGAACAAAGGACTGGCTGCGGGGGACTTTGAAGGACGGATAAATCCGTTTGCAAGGTACTGGTCTAAATAGTATTTCAAATGAGGTTTTCTGGTTCTGTGAGAGCGTAGATCCTGCCGCAAGGGATTTGTGCACCAGGAATAAGGTCTATCTGACAGTCATAGGGCCTGTGCAGCAGCAATGTATTGGCTTGGTCCTTTCGGAAAACATCCTGGAAATCATGGTATTCACTTGGCAAGGTATTAGTTGCTCCCAGGGTTGATACTGTCGCTCTGGGAGTCATGGGGATACAGACGTCGGGTTTCTCCTCTTGGTAATAGCAGGCAGGGGAGAAGTCACCGGGGAAGGTTAATTTTCATGCCCGCGGGTCTATCAAAGGGTTGTGGGCAACCAACCATGGCATCCCTAGTATTAGCCTGAACTGAGGTGCCTTGATGAGATTGAATGAAATAGACTCCCAATGTCCGTCCTGGCACAGCAAGGTTACCCTGGCTGTGCACTGGGTTAATGGTCCGGAAGCGATTTCTGTCCCATCCACGGTTGTTACGTTGTCCATAGTTGGCTTAGAACACAAAGGAAGCCCCATCTCTGCTGCCAGTTCTTGATCAATATAATTGCCAACTGCTCCACTATCAATGTTTGCTTCAACAGTATGCATTCTTGACCAATGTTGGTGGTTAATTAAGATCACTGGTATTGCAAAGTGCGAGGTCAGTAACTCTTTCTTCTCACTCGACAAACTGACCTCTACGTTTTTCGAGCTTGGTAGTTTTCTGATTCCTTAGCTTCATCCTTCTCTGTGGCCCGACTGTTTTTCTTGGGGGTTTTACTGGACAGTCCTTCAGGAAATGTCTTGGTTTCCCACAATACAAACAAAGCTGTTGTTGTCTTCTTTTGTCCCGCTCTTGTTTTGTTAATGGAGGCCGTATCCCTCCAATCTGCATGGGTTCTACAGCATTTTCAGGTACACAGGGTGTGTTTTCCCTTGGTCGAACATACACGGTCCGAGGGTCCGTCTTAGACCGGTCTGCCTTTCGGTCCTGCAACTGGTGGTCTAGCTGCACGACCAGATTTATGAATTCTGCACAGTCTCTGGGTGGATCAACCACCTGGGCTAAGACGTCCTTCAATTCACCTCGTAAGCCTCGATGGAATAACGTGGTTCTTTTGTTTTCTGGCCACCTAGCTTCGGCAACCAGTTTGTTGAAGGTAGCAATGTACGTTAACAAGTCCTGATTCCCCTGTCGGAGGGACAAGAGTTCATTGTCTACTGCTTGTTCCTGGGTATGGCGAGCACAACGTTTTTCCATTTCTCTCTGGAACCCCCCAAAGTCATGTAACAGAGGATCGTCATGGGTTACCAATGGCACCGACCAATCTGCTGCACTACCACTCAGGTATGATAAGACAATAGCTACCCGAGCTTGGTCGTTTGGAAATGCTCCAGGCCTACAAAGAAAATGAAGGCAGCACTGATTGATGAATGCCGCATACTTCCGTGGGTCGCCTGAGAACCTTTCAGGTGGTGCCAGGGGCAATGTTCCAGGTAACGTGATCTGTACCGGAGTGGGTGGCATGGCAGGGTTTTGCATCGTTGGATTGCTTCCAGGTAGAGGCGCCTGTCCCGCCCGTGATTGCAAGTATTGCCTGCTAATCTCTTCAGTGCGTTCTTTGGTCACTATTAGGTCTCTCCAGGGGGTATTAGTCTCTTGTCGGGCAGAATGAACCTCAGCACGAAGCTCTCCTAGTAATTGGGCCAATTGGTCAATTTCTGATGTCTCCATGGCGCCCAGGTGGATTTGTTATGGTAGGCTTCGTGTTCTGTTACGCTCACCTGGTATCCACAAGGACGCCACCCGGCCGGGTTACTCACTGGTATGCTTCTCAGCTTTGTCCTGATGTGGTCTGCGGGGAAGGTTCTGCCTTGTGGTAGAATTAGGCGTGCTCTCCGTCCTGCCTTCTTTGCAGGGGCGCGTTGTCTTTCATGGGCGAATGCGGTCCAGTTACTTCACTGACGCCGGCCCGTTTGATATTGTTCAGGTAGGTCTTATTGCTGTTCTTTAGTTTTGTTGCTATCCTGCATGCCTTTCTTTGTTTAAAATGTCTCTTTTTTCTCCCTTAGGTATGCAGAGCTTCAACGCGGCGAACTGGCTTGGTTGAGCCCCGCTGGTAAATGATGGCGTATTAAGAGCGCTATGATGCGGTAAGTAAGCGCTATGCGCAACGCTGCAAAGTCTTACCTTTGCTAACCTGTGTTTTCCTTCCTTGTAGGTCACGCTGTTCTTCAGCGTGAGAGGAATGTCCGGAGTGGTGCCAGCCGAGAGGCGACCAGCCAGGTAAGCCTTTTTTTAGCAGTTCGTAATTTGTAAATGTCTCTACTCTATCTTCCTCTTTCAGGTTGTTCTGTCCGGGAGGCGTGCAGATTCGAGGAAGCTGTTCTCAGTAGCTGCGAGTGTTTAAAGATGAAGACTGCAGGTAAGATGCTGCTGCTAATGATGTTCCTTTTGTCTCCTTGTAGGTTCTGCTTCTTCGAGGTTAGAGGGAATAGCTGGACACGGTGAGCGTCACGTTGCAAGCTGCAAAGTAACGCGAACCGTGTTGTCTTGCTCGGGTGTGGTTTAAATAGCCCCAACAAAATAGTCCAGGTAAAGTAATCCCTAGGCTACCACACTCAAAACACTAGACTGCATAGCTTGGTTCTTAGGAACCAAGCTATGTGGATGCCTCCATGTTGTCTGACAATACAATAAAGTAGTTCCCAAGAACATTGTTTTTCATGGTGTATGAGCCTGGCGCCATAGCCGCCAGGACTGGCCCCATGAGGGCTTTTGAAGAGGATGCCAGGCTCTAGAGGCCCGAGTCCTGACTCCACCTGGCCAATGGGTTGGCCAGAGGGGGTTTTGGGCGAGGGTCGTGACACCATCCATATACTACACGGCCCCAGAGACAGTATCCTACGCCTCTCTACCATGTGCCACATCCAATAGAAACGACAGACTCTGTGCTAGATTAATTAGATTGAACCTTTGAGAAGATCCCTGCTGCCACTAACCTTAAAACTAACTATAAACCTAGCCTGAGACCTAGCCACGTAAAGTTGTCTCCACCACTGTCCATCTCGAATATGAATACCCTTCAGCTCAATAACTATAAGCTTAAGTCTTGCAATAATAACTCTGACAAACCTATCCTAGTCAACAAAGCATCTGAGGCTCCCCCCCCTCAAAGGAGCACTTCTCAATGCAAGATCACTTGTCGCCCATGCTACCGATATTACCGACCTAATCACTGAAGGTAACTTGGATTTCCTCGCAATTACGGAAACATGGCTCCATAATGCAGCAGGACCCGCCCTTATGCTAGCCATCCCTGATGGCTACACCATAGTTAGACAAGACCGAGACAACGCCAGAGGTGGCGGTATTGCCATTATTTCTAAAACTGTTCTTGGCCTTAGACTAGCCCCCACCCATCTATCACAATCATGTGAAGTTCTCACTGCCAAATTTCAGATAAATAACTGACAATCCCTCACTATGCACCTAATATATAGACCACCGGGCCCTCTTGGTACCTTTGAGGAAGATCTGCATAACATAATTATGAATAACCTCAAACCTACCTCAAAACTACTCCTATTAGGAGACTTCAACTTAGGTTTTAATGACCAAATGGATAAAAATGAACAGATATAGCCAACACAATCAACGCAATAGGCCTCACCCAAAAAGTCAACAAACCTACCCACCTAAAAGGGAGAATACTGGACTGGATAGTGGACCTTAACTGTTCAGTCACTATCTCCTCTATCTGGTGTCCTTCCGCCTATCCACTATAAGACCCACTCCACTGGTTCAACCTTTAGCGCCACCATGCTCTACTAGAAGTAAAAAAAGTATCTCTGTAGAGAACGTTATCGCTGCTATCCTGCCCACCCTTAATGCACTGCCAGAAAATCTTGATCCTAGCATCTTAGTTCAGGAATTTAACAACATTATGCTCACCACACTGGACAAAATTGGCCCTGTCAA
Source organism: Ambystoma mexicanum (assembly GCF_040938575.1). NCBI lineage: Eukaryota > Metazoa > Chordata > Amphibia > Caudata > Ambystomatidae > Ambystoma > Ambystoma mexicanum. Next base: position 1,246,310,496 of record NC_090933.1, on the reverse strand, counting down.
ACTCAGACCGAGCAAAACAATAGCCCATCTAAACAAATGGTTCACACCACAACTTAAAGACCTTCGCACCTTAAAGAATAAAAGTGAAACTAATTGGAGACTTTGCCCCTCCAGTGAGAACAAAGTTAAATTAACCTCACTTTCCTCACATTACAAGAAGGAAATCTGCCGGGCAAAACGCAATTCCTACGATGAGCGTATTGCTAATTCTAATTCTATTATGAAAGACCTCTTTTCCATACTCAAAGAACTAGAGTCCCCAATTGCTATACCCGATGTTTGTACTAAGCACAAATCCTGGTACACAGACATCCAACATGCCCTAGCTAATAGAATTAACACACTCCAAAATAAAATACAACAAAAAAAAGAAGGACTGAACCTACAGCACTCGACCAACACCCTCTTGCCTAATGTTTCACCACCGGCACACAATACTACCTTCCACTTTTCTAAAATGTCTATCTTGGAGGTAGAAAAAATTATCCTGTCACTGAAGCCTTCAAATTGCAAAGGCAATATTTGCCCAGCACAACTAATAAAAGATACTGCCAGAGAACTATCCCCATTCATCACCAAACTAATAAATGCCTCATTTGCCACAGGCACCATACCTGCTAACCTCAAACAATCTTGGGTGCTCTCCCTCATCAAGAAACAGACATTAGATCCTCTTATCCCCACTAATTACCGGCCCATTACTACAGTCCCATTTCTGCTAAAAATATTGGATAAAGCTTCCTATATCCAAATTCAAAAAAACCTTGAACTGCACAAACTCCTAGGTAACAGACAATCTGGTTTCCGTCCACTACACGGAACAGAGACAGCCTTAATTGACCTAAAGTCTCTACTTGATCTCTCTGCCGCATTTGACCTGGTCAATCACAAGGTCCTATGCCGACGCCTTGATTCTGCGGCCCACTTCTCTACAGAAGCCATCAAATTGATAGAGTCCTTCCTGAGTGAGAGAACTATGAGAGTCTTCTCCCCCTCGGCAGCCGCTGACCCAATACCCATCCTATGCAGTGTTCCCCAAGGGTCTTGCGTCTCGCCAACCCTCTACAATATCTTCACTAAACCACTGTTTGACGATCTGGACCATCTGGGAATCACCTACACCAATTACGCAGATGATACTCAGATTCTCTTCCTGCTTTCTGGGGATTACAGTACGGACACAGGTTTAGTGAACAAAGTTTACCTTATCATCCAAGCATGGATGGCCACTCATGGCTTGCGCTTGAACGATGATAAGACCGAACCAATAATTCTGGGCTCACAGGCCAACATTAAAAAATTAGGCCAAGAATTCTCCTCATTTAATATTGATGGGAATACCATCAAAGTCTCCAAGGAGGTAAAAACCCTTGGATTCTACTTGGACTCCACATTGTCCTTTGATAAACAGGTCAAATCCCTTACCTCCTCTACGGCTTACACCTGCAAGTTACTCAGAGCTGGTAAGCCATTCCTCTCTAACAATAGCTGCCTGATCCTGGCTCGAGTCCTAATAGTCTCCGGAATTGACTACTGTAATGCCCTATACAGTGGTGCCGATAAATCTACCATCCAAAAGCTCCAAACACTACAGGACAATGCCCTAAGAGCAGCCCTAGGCATAAACAAGAAAACGCACATCTCCTCCTTGAGACGCCAGTACAAATGGCTATCCACATCCAACAAAATACAACTAAAAACGCTTTCTTTGACCTACAAAGCCCTCAACAACGCAGCCCCCAGCTAGCTTATAGATAGACTCCAGAGAAGAACTTCTCTCAGACCGATCAGAACTGGGAATGTTAACTGTCTGATCATACCTAAATATAAGATCACCACTATATGGCGTAATAGCTTCACTGTAAAGGCAGCTAAATTCTGGAACTCACTGCCGCATGATCTGAGAGCCAACCAACCCTACCTACATTTCAGAAGAAATGTAATAAAACACATTATTGCTACTGACCCCTAGTCTCCCAGTACCCACTGTGGACTTGCCCACATCTGAAGAGACCTTTTCACCCTGCATTAATAGTGTACTACTGCGTTAACTTTTGAAGACTATGTGTAATCTAGTCTACCTGGGGGCCTAGTGATATACGAAGGGCTTCACTTTTGTCATACATATTTCTTGTACAATGCTTATTGTTTATTTCTGTAACTACATAGGCCATTCTTAGTCTTTGCCCCCCCCCATTTTGTACATTGTGTATATCCTGTTATCATGTAAATACTGTATCCTGTGCATATTTCGCAACCTCTGTAAACTTTGCATCTCCATACTGCTGCGCCCTTTTACTTACGAGTCTGGTGCGCATAACAAATGAATAAACAAGCAACAAACAAACATCTTGGGATCAAGAAGACAAGACTTATGCCACAAACCTGATGAAGATACTTAGTTGGTTTAAACGTGTACAGATGCAATGAAACACAAGCAGCAAAGCAATCATGAAACTAGCCACATGCTTTAAATAGATGAGACCGCGGTAAGCGCCAACATATACATATATTCCTCTATAGACATATGGGCAAGTAAAGGATGAATGTTTCTTCTACGTATATAAGCACTACTGAACAAAACAGAAGGCCTCAGTTCAGTGTCGAAGTTGAGAAAAGCAATTGAATTAAACAGAATAAAAGTTCAACTAAGGAGTTCACTGAGCCAAGAAAGCCAAGGTCTTATCAAACTGGAATTGGCTGACATTGGATACAATTAACGTGAAAGAACAGAAGATCCTGTTCAGAGAGGTCAAGCAAAAACAAAAGAAGTCAGAGGACTATTGAAAATAAAATCAAATACACAAAAAGACTTAATTTCATGGTGTCCAGTCACGTGATGGAAGAAAGTTGGACGAGTGAGATGATCACACCTACGCACGGAAGCCGGGTAGTGCCCATACTCCTTAAAAGTTCTCAGAGAACAGTACAAACTCAAGGCCAACTTCAAAGTACTAATTGACACTGGACCATTGAGGTGATTGTGGATATTTTAATTGGAGGGAATCTGGTGCAAAGACAAGCTCACACACACCTGGTTGTTCAGTCTGTGTCATGCTAACGCAGGTAGGAAATGAAATCACGGGGGTTAGAAGCCAGCCTTTTGTAGGGGACCACGTAGTTGAGGATCCTATAGTGTGTGTAGCCAATGGGACGTCGTACATTTAGTGACGTTCATAGTGGCCATTTTTAGGGGAGGGCTTAGTCGCCCCACCTGATGTTAACTATCCAATTATCTCTTTCCGTTACTCCATACAGATATAGAACCTATGCTTAGTTATTCACTTAGAACCAATCCCACCTTCCGATACGTTTTAGGAGTTTGCTACGTAGGGTGACGTTGGTAATGATGCAGGTTAGCACGTAAGTGATGACCACTTTTGGGTACAAAAGCCCAGCTTTTTAATGAAGTAGTAAGAGTCAGAGTATTGACCTATTGCTGATGTGCGTTGTACTCCCTGTTTTAGATACTTTACATTAAAACAGATGAACTTTTGCCAAACTATTTGTGTGTCTTGATTATTGATGTATGAATAAAATCTGCATCCCCATCTATCTCCAGGGTAGTGCTACTTATCTTAAAGGGCTGGTGAGCCTCTAGTTCACACTTTTCCCTCCCTGGAATGGGGATTTACCTCCAGCAACGTGCTGGAGCTAAATCCTCCTACTTTCCGATGAAAATCAGAAAGATCAGTGGAATTACAGTGACGGTAACTCCACTGGTGGTAATTCTGCCAAAAATGCCCCTTAGAGTCCAATGGACTCTCAAAAAATGGGGATTAACTCTGCCACTTGTAATCCAGCAGTAATTCCACCGGACCAAGTGGCAGCAACGGTAATTCCGCTGGGTTGTAGTGATTGTCTGACACAGGCATGCTGCATATTTGATGTGAAGAAAATAGAATGTTACACAGGAAAGTAAACACGTTTTGATGGGTTAAGCTATGAAGAAAAGAAAGGAGACAGTGTAAAAGGTTTTTTGTGGGTCCCATTTTGATTGTCTCGGAAGAAGGCACCTATTTCAGCAGCAAAGTATGTTCTTGCATAGGAATAAAAATGCACCCCTTACAGGTCTTTTAACAGAAACAGTAAAACCTCTTAAGGACTTTCTGAAAGTTACTTACATTCTCTGCCAGTGCCAGTGAGTGATAAGTAGTTACGCATATGCAAGGTCTGAGTTGGCCGTGCCGCAGCGGAGGTGCGGGGTAGCAGTTGGCTCTTAGGCTCTCCGGGGATCAGGGGAAGTTATCAGGGCCAGGTGGGAGAGGAAGAAGGATCTCAGCAGCGGAGAGACGTGTCTCCGCCCAGTCTTGGGAGGATCGCTCAGGGGCAACGCATTTGCCTTGGAAGTAAGATGACGCGGTGCAACACAATTTCAATTCCCTGGTCCGCGCTTAGAAACCTCTGGGTATTAAGCACGTTCAAAATAACCAATTACAATCATCTCTCAGGTTAGTATAGGGTTGGCAGCTGCTGCTTGCAGGGACCCCTTCAAAGCAAGACCAAAGGTGCCTGCACAGACATCCCATGCCTGGTATCAGACCAGCCTTGGTTACATTACAATCACACAGAACCATTACTTCTCTATGTGTTTATTTATGCAGGGAAGAACTATGCTCTTTTGGTCACAACAGAATGTACAATAGATAAGAAATCAGATTTTTTTCTCAGCAGTGCCTTTCTTAGGCATGAATTGTTAGGCAAGTGGTGCTGCAATGGGGCTTTTCCAACTTGAAGACCCTCCATTACAGCTCCAATTATCTAGAAAATCTGGGTCTGCTTCCAAGATAAAGGTCCTAATTCAGAGAACGTTTAGCACGGTGCAGGGTGACTTTTCACTGCAATAATACACTTTGCACTGGGCCTAATTCACAGAGCGGAGCAAAGTGACTTTGCACTGCAAAAATACACTTTGTTCTGTGCTAAATGGGCCTAATTCACAAAAAAGCTCTTTGTTATAGTTATGTTGATTTGTATGGCGGAGAGGTGTCGCTGAATAAAAATGACGCAATCTCCATCCTCTTTAGGGTGATAGCTCAGGAGCAGCGTGCTCGCCTTAGAAGCAAGACGACACGGAGCAACACAGGTTCGATCCCCAGGTCCGTGCTTAGACACCTCTGGGTGTTAAGCGCGTTATAAATAAACTATTATATCATAGCTCTCTGTCATACAAAGGACCAAGCATGTTCACCAGCATAACATTTTCATGCTTTGGATTCTTATGGAATCTTCCTGATGTTTACACCAGCTAAAAGCAGGCAGATACCAAAGTATTCCATTACAAACACCGCCAGCCACACAGAAATAGCTACTGGCATTTACTCCATATGCACTACAAAGTGAAAAAGGTAAGGAGCGTTGGTAATTGCAGGGAAGGAATTGGGCCGGGAGAAGACAGAGCTGCGCTCCGGCAAAAACAGTTTTGCCGGAGTGCAGTTCCATGTAGTCCAGAGGCCCAAAACCCCACCCAAGTTGAGGAAGCTCTCGACACCCCAGAGTCTTTGAAGTCTCCTGAATGATGTGAGTTTGAGACTAAGGGCCCAATTCATGGAATTTTTTGCACGGTTCAAAGTGACTTTGCACTGCGGACACAAACCCTGATTCGTGGAACGGTGCAAATTGTCTTTTTGCAGTGCAAAGTCTGTGCAAAGTCAAAGCATAGTCATTTTTGCAGTACAAAATGACTTTGCACGGGCTTTGCACTGCAAAAAGACACTTTGCAAAGTTCCATGAATCAGGATTTGTGTCAGCAGTGCACGGTCACTTTTCAGCAGTGCAAAGTCACTTTGAACCGTGCAAAGAATTCCATGAATCGGCCCCAAAGGGTCGACTCAAGCAGCAAAACGGTGCAAAGCTGTATATGTGCCTCAAGCTTCGCACACATTTTATTCTCAGGGTGACAGATGAAAAGAGCACCATACCCAGTGTGCATTGCATGTACCTTTGAATTACTATTACAGACATGTCAGATAAATAGTTGGTAATTCTTATGTTTCCAAAATGCAATTTGTTTTATTTGGCAAAGCAGCCAGCATCCTATATTCACGACACCCCCATTATCTGACACCTAGCTTTGGCCCCTTAGTATCGCCCATACAACTGACAATCCGCCTCCCCCACCTTCTACTCCATCCAACGTGTGCAAAGGGGGGAAGGCGGGAAGGTGTTCCCCCAGTATATTTGGTCAATTTCCAGCACTGGGTGATTGCACCTGCATTCAGTGCTGGTCATTGGGCCGGCTCTCGGCGGATCCGAGATCTGGCACCAGATTTGGAGCCGGATCTCGGGATCTAGCCAGAGTCAGACGCCCAAGACCATGAAGCGCTGGAATACCGTTAAAAAAAAATGTTTGTACATTTTTTTAAAAAAGTATTCCAGTATTTCTGGATGTTCACTACGAGCGCCGCCCCCTCTAGACCACGTCACCTCGGGCACCGCTCCTCCCCACCCCGGCCCTTATGTTGTGGGATGCCCCCACCACATTTTTTCCATTTCCACCACTGCCTGCATTTCCACCTTTGTTTTGCACTTCATAGTGCAAATGACTAAAATTGAAGGCACGAACATGGTTTGCACAGAAGGGCACATGTAACAGGTCTGCTTACATTATTGAATAAAAGTCTCTCGGGGGGCCTGGTCCCACGGGAGACTTGTTTGGCGGTAGAACACGTTTCCTCTTCGGCAGCCTGCTTTGACGTCCGTCCTGCAGCGTCACTTCCTGTGAGCTTTGATGTTCCCTAGCCACGTTCTCGCGCTGCGTGCACCTGAGATGGCGCTTCCAAATCTCAGTTTCCGGGACATTATCTTCTTGCCGGAGCCAGAGGGGTTAAGCCCTCCGCCGGCTGCCAGCCCCCAGTGTGGTAATGAGCTCCGATCATCACTCGGGCAGGCCCGGGCCTCCCCCGGGAGCAGAGAGCAGCAAAAACCGACTCCTCTCCAGCCGGCCGGGCCTGGAGCCCCTCCAAGCCCTGCTGACATGAACAATGCTATTTCCACAAACATAATTACCCTCATCTAATTAAAAGCAAGGGCTGCGCCATCCCTCAATGACAGGGAGAGGGGGGAGCGCCAAGAGACAACGGGGGCTCGAGGAACAGCGGGTGCACGGGCAGCAGCGCACTAGCAGAGCTTTATAGAAAGTGACAGTCCAGCCCGAACGCGAGGCTCTTCTGTGGTGGCGAGGCAAAGGGAGGAGAGAAGAGGAGGAGCCATATAGTGGCGCAATTTATTTGGGACACACAGCAACCGACATTGTTCCTTAGTACTTAAAAAAAAGGTACTAGCACGCATTTCATCGTCGATTTCAGATGGCTATTTATTTATTTGGGGATTTTGCAGTTAATGCCAGACTCCTCCAGCTGAAAGGCTGAGTGAGCACTAATGGGGTAATGAAAATATATTTTTTTTTATAGCAAATAATAATAGCGTTGCATGTAGTGCCCCATGGCAGATTCCTCCCGCTTCTGAGCACTGTAATAATTGCTTTTAATATTACCCAATATATCAGTCTTGGAGTGATGAAGGGCTGTGTCGGCTTTGGCGATGTTCAAACTTGCAAAGTGCCAGCTGACCCCCTGCCAGAGGCGATTGCTTCACTAGTGAGTATGCTCCTGGACTTTAATTTGTCAAAGTCCTCCAGTTTCTAAGCGCTTCAATGATTGCTATTATGAGTGCCCAATTAAAGGGCACTCAACGTGTCAACCTCCGAAAATTAAAAGATGGCTTCAGCTCTGCTGGGATTCAACGTGTGACCTGGGAGTCGCACATACCGATCCCAGGTGAGCGCTTAATTTACCGAGCTACCTAGCTCTGCGCTCGGAGGCCTACGGGCGTGTGACGCTTTATAAAAGGTTAAGATCGCTTCAGCTCTGCTGTGATTCAACGTGTGACCTGGGAGTCGCACATAGCGATCCCAGGTGAGCGCTTAACTTACCGAGCTACCTAGCGTGTGACGCTTTATAAATATTTAAATAAATAAATAAAATAGCGCCGTTCAAGCCCGGGAGAGGTAGTTAACACACCGATTGCTACAGTGTCTCCAGGAAGCCGCTGAGCTAATGCACTTCCCCAAGGAACGAGCATTGGCTAAGTCAAGGCTTTGGAAAGGCTGGGTAACGATTCTTGGTTGTGAAGCCCCCACAGGACTAAAGCCCTCCGCCTCTACATTAGCAATGACCCCAGGCCCACTGGCCCAGCTAGTACTTGCTATTAAAGACGTGCCATCGAATTCCAAAAGCTTCCACTTTGCTCTGCAGTTTCAGATGTGTTTGTATGACCAGCACCAATCTTGTATGTTCCAGAAATCAGATGTGTTTAGCATGCAAACCCATGAAGCCTTGATGTTTGGATTATACTGTTGTAACTTGTAGCTGGTTATTTATAACGTGCTTACTACCCAGGTTTCTAAGGGCGGAACCGGGATTCAAAACATGTGTTGCTTTGTCGTCTTGCTTCCAAGGTGAGCACGTTGCCCCTGAGCTATCCCCAGGCACGACACCCAAAACGATGGATTTTAGATGATCACACTTGATGATCAGAGAGAGTGGAGAGAATGAACAGAGGTGCAAGTATAGACATGCTCAGCTTAAGTCAGACATGCGCCATACCGCCAGTTTGTTCTACATTGGGAATGTGAGTACAGTACCATACAATTGCAAGAAATAGCTCCTGCTACTTTGATTCATGTCATGATATGATATGCGCTTAATAGCCAGAGGTTTCTAAGCGCGGACCCGGGGATCGAACCTGTGTCTCTTCATGTCATCTTGCTTACCAGGCGAGCGCGTTGCCGCTGAGCTATCCTCCTCATCACCCTCAATCACCCCATCTGCCTGGTAAAACCGTGTGGAAACAATAACACCGTCTTGTACAAGTACCAGTGTGTAAGCGAAAGTGACCCCCAGGAATATAGAGGTGCATTTACTATGTGTCACAGCTCCTGTTGTGACACACATTGAAAGCATGCATTTAATGCCCAAACCTAGCCCTATTCGAAGTCGTCAAGCACTGCGCCAAGCCTACACCTGTCCCCGAGGTGCCGGCTTCACCAGAGAAATGTGACGGAATCAATACCTTCTTCATTTGCAAAATTGATAAGACTGGAGGTGGTACGCATGTCAAAATGAGGTGGAAACCCCCGAGGTAAGCAGGAGGCTGAGAACTCCCAAGCCCAATAACGAAAGATTCAAAAGAATTCGCCAAATAACTGCTTTATTCAACATCCATTTAAAACAGCGGGCGCTGTGGACATCACAAACATTTCCGAGCGACATCACAATTGACATTTCCTCCAAGAAGACCTACGGGGTGCAAGGATTGGTTAGGGGAATCAGCTACACCTGTGTTGCACAGGGGTCACTGCATTCTTTGGCTGCACATTATCTAGTGACTCCGCCCGAGACCACCTACTAAAATGATACATGTCATCACGGTGCAATTCTATTGGCTGTTGCAACAAATATAGTTGCGCATGGAAGGTGGGATTGGTCAGAGGCATCTTTCTCAGCCTTGGCAATTTGAACGGTTATCGGCACATGAGCGACTATAGTAGGTGGACCGGCACCAAGGCGCTGCTCTCACGAACCGGTGTCTCAACAATGCCTCAAAAGTAGACTGAGCCCCAACTCCGAAGCACTGCCCTCCTGGACTGACTACACCCTCCTCTCCTCTCGCCTAAGGATCTCCCAGATACGCTTGTTTCCCATCGACCAACCACTTACACAGACACCTTCCTCCCAGCCGACCTCAAAAAACAACTCACAGGCCCAGTGCTGACAGTACTCTGTGGTATTGTGAATGCTCCCATCAACGAACATGCATTCCTAGATGGATTGAATAAAATGACCCCTTCGCAAACAGCCCTTGCTTCACCCAGAGTACCTAGCCAACTACAGACTCCTCACAAACATTCCTTTTATCAGGAAGCTTATCGAGAAAGTAGTTGCGACCTGACTACTTTCCCAAAATTGCGGAGATTATCGATTCCGGCTTCCATTCCAAAGTGTTGGACGATGCGCTGCGAATCACAGAGACAGGGGATGCATGCCTCCCTGACCTCTTAGACCGATCAGCTGCCTTCAACGGAGTCGAACACCTAACACTCCCCTCCCCCCATGCCAACAGGGTAGGCTTCTCTGGGACCATCCTAAAATGATATGCGTCCTACCTATCGGCCAGACACCAGGCCATAAAGACGGGATCATTCAGATCCAACGACTCCAAGTTTCATGTGGCGTCCCCCAAGGTTCTAGCCTCTCGCCAGTAGTCTTACATGGAACATTTGAACTTTCCTAAATGACCCCGGCGTGGGGCTTCAAGGAGCTGGCAGGTTCATGCTCAGACCTATCCATCTCGAGGTGCGGGTTTTCTTACGCTGGAATTATGCAGGGAGTAAATGTAGACAAGCTGAAAATTCGTAGCGAGAAATCTACACTATTCATTCATCTTCAGAATATTGCGCTTCGGCTTCCCTGACACATAGGGGCAATACTGAGTGCTGCTTGCCAGACTCTGCTGTGCAAAACAAGGAGGATTCAAACCAGAGTTGCCCTGAGCTCACTGTTGACTCAATCTATTGCATGTTCCTATTTACTGCCTAGTGCTTCAAGGTGCAGGTTTCAGGGCCTTGTAACTTGTACAAACGTTCTCATTTGGACCTACATTTTGCACTGAAGCAAGTTCTCTGTGACGAGAACGGCAATGTAGATAGAAAATAAAAAATATACTTTTTCTAGCACAAAAGCTTTGTTTTTAAAAATGTTTAATAGTGTGGTGGGTGCTGGAGTCCACACCCCATTGCCTGCCAGGTTTACGTGGGGGCAGTAGGTGTGTGTTACGGGCTTGCAGTAAATGTCAGCGCGCTCTCTTCTGCGGGACCCTGACCTGATTGGGCATTCTGGTTTTTTTCTGCTGAATCGCTTTAAAAAGTTTTAAAATTAGAGGGAGAATCGCTTTAAAAAGTTTTAAAATTAGAGAGACTGTGAGTTTTCCGCTTACCGGTTTGCTCAGGGCTACTGCCGGTCTGGGGCGCTGAGTTTGGTTTTCCTGGGGGGAGCCGGCAGCAAAAAAAAAAACATCTCATTTTAGGAATAGGGACTTTCATGGAAATAGTGTTTCCCGGGGGACCCCGGGACCCGGAGCACTACTCGGTGTCCCTGCTGCCAGTCATGCTCCGCTATCATGTCTAGTTAAGACTGGCTTGGTCTGTGGTTTAAGTCTATTTGTTCAAAAATAATTGACCTTTTCTAAATTGACCTAATTTTGTGTTTGTTTTTTTGTTCCAAAATGTGGGGGAGACAACCCACTACCCCCACAGCCCCCCACTTTAACCTATTCCCTTACCCTACCCCACATCTATATTTAATTAAAATTGACCGTGCATCCTGGATGATGTTGTTTCAGGTCAATTGTTATTCGGCTCCCAAACATCCGGATTTCTGGAATACGCAGATTCCAGTTCCTGGACTTATGCTTGCACAGCGCGGCGCATTGTGAGAGATATCAGTGCTGCAGATAAGTATTGTACTCCCTATTTATTTAATGATAAAGTAAACTAATTTTAAAAGGACTAAAATTGTCATTCCCAATGGTGGTATTTTTCAAGTGAGTAGCCATATATTGTAACTCCAATCTTTGTGTCTTTTTGTGTCTTTTTGTAACACATAGAGGCTGATTCCCAAAACATTTTTCGTGCCAAAAAAGGATGCGCCCTATTCACAAAGTTGCACACATACAGGTGCTTTTTCCCACCCTGTTTGCGGATTCGCAAAGGTAACGGGGCACTTATGTGCAGTTCAATGCACATTCCGGGGTTCAGAAATGGGAGACACTTTGAAATGCACAGAAATGAAACACATTCCCCAGCGCCTGTTTAGAACAGGTGGAGAGGGCGTGCAATGCATCACAGAGCCATTCCTGACCTTGGTATGGTTTATTTTTCACATGGAACAGCAGCAGAAGGAGCTGCAGCTGTCCCACTTACATGTCTATCCCTCAAACAGGCAAAGAAATGCTTTTATTGGTTGATATGTTTACATTTCACAATGGCGGGTCCCATAAGGGCTGTCAAAGTGAAAGGGGCTCTCAGTGCCCACGTGAGTGCTGCAAACCTATTGAACACAGGTGTTGTCGGCGCATCATTTGCACCGCTGGCCCGCGACACTGAAACGCGCAGGTCTTAAGATTAAGATCTGCACATTTCATGAACTAGTCAAAATAAAATAGTCCATCCTCTGCACGTATTATATTTTGTTTATAGGGGACAGCCCCATATTTCTTTGGACCGAGTAGTTCATGCAAATTAAAGATGCATTTTTACCCTAAAGTAGGGTGACCAGGTTTTTAAAATATAAAACCGGAACGGACCGCCAACATAGAAGTAGGACTACAATTTCGGCACACAGGACCCCAATAAAATTGTAGTTCTACTTCTATGTCAGTGGCCTTTTTTGCACAAAGTATACGTAAATACATGTTCATCTCAATGGAGGAGAGAAGTCATGGAGGAAGGGGGAAGGCATCTAAAGCAAGTGAAACACAAGCGTTTCATGCCCTCCCCTTGTCCGATTTCAGCATTTGTTCGAGGGTCACCGGCAAAAACCAGGACAATAGCCTCATCTCATAACCAGCCCTCCCAGGGCAGCCCTCTGCCCGGCAGCCCCAAGGCTAAGGGCCCCAAGGCAAAGGGCGGCTCCAACAGAGACGGCTGCAGGAAGTGTCTGCAGGTGTCAGCAGGGGAAGCCAATGAAGCCAGCAGCTAACAGACACCAACAAAAACTGTAAGTGTGGCACGGGTGGGGTGTAGAGCAATTACTCTACACAAGAAAGCCCCCGCCACTCTACTTTACCTTATCTTCCCATAACATAGACTGCCATAGACTTAGCCCATGAATACTTAGAAAGTTGTGTGACCACCAGCCGGATTTCAACCATGACAGTGTTTTAAATGTTGCCTTGCACTGCATCCTAACATACTAGTCAATGTTAACAAGTGCCACACCTGTAGGGCACTGGGGACGCTAGCCTGTGTCGCATCTGGATAGGTTTGTAAATGTCAGCATCCGCCTACTTGGATGGAATTAGGAAGGCTTAGCATACACCACACTTCATAGAACTCCAATTGAAATGTTAGAAATATGAATGACGGCATGCGCCACACCTAGTTAGAACTCCTAGATTTGCCTCACTTCTTGATGGGATTATGAGTATTAGCAAGCAGCATACTTAGATGGAACTGTAGAGGTTAGCATGTCCCACACTTAGAATTGAGAACATTAGCCTGCGCCGTATCTAGACAGGATTGTGAATGTTAGCATGTGCCACACCTGGATGGAACTTGATTGTCAGCATGTGCCACACTTGGAATTGGGGGCATTGGCCTGCGCCGTATTAGGACAGGATTGTGGATGTTGGTGTGTGCCACACCTAGATGGAACTTGATTGTTAGCATGTGCCACACTTAGAATTTGAGAACACTAGCCTGCGCCGTATCTAGACAGAATTGTGAATGTTAGCATGTGCCACACTTAGAATTTGAAAACATTAGCCTGTGCTGTATCTAGACAGGATTGTGAATGTTAGCATGTGCCACACTTAGAATTTGAGAACATTAGCCTGCGCCGTATCTAGACAGGATTGTGAATGTTAGTATGTGCCACACTTAGAATTGAGAAAATTAGCCTGCGCCGTATCTAGACAGGATTGTGAATGTTAGCATGTGCCAAATTTAAGCGGATTTCCTAGTTTCGCACTGCGTCGCATCTGGACAATATTGTGAAGGAGAGCGAGTGCCACATCTAGACGGAATTATGAAGATTACCAAGCACTACACTTAAAGGGAATTGAGAATGTTAGAATGTCCCGCACTTGGATGGAGTTGTGGGCACTGGCCTGTGCCGTATCTGGATGGTATTGTGAGGACTGGTGAGTGCCACACTCTGACTGAATTATGTAGGTCAGCAAGTGCCACACTTAGACAGAACTGTGAATGCTTGCATGTTAACGTCACATAACCCACTAACCGATATAAACTCAAACTCTCTGCATACTTAAAAAACTCACACAACCATCTCTCGCACAACAAGCCGCACGCACTTCACCACACTGCAACAACACATATGTCGCACCAACAGCATACGCGGACGGACACCAATCCAATACTCGCACCAAAGCTCAGCACCCGGTGTCTTCCGAGTTGAACGTGTCAACAGTACACCACTCCTCTCACTATCCTACTCCCGCTTTACCTCACTAACCCATCCCACCTTCTCGTTTACAGATCCACCAGAGCACCTGGGGACCAATTCCGTTGGTGACGGTGCGCTATATAAGTACCAATAACATAACATATAGCCATCCATTCCCAAAACCTGGGACAGGGTTTTAAAACTCAAAAAAGTCTCAGGATGCTGGGACCAAGGGCAAAACACTAGGACGGTCCTGTGAAAACCGGGACGTCTGGTCACCCTACTCTAAAGTTACTCGTTAGATCAGGCAGTTTTAATACCCTAGTTCCTTGCTGCGACACTGCTCTGCCAGCCCCACTGGTCCATACATACCTGTGTAGTTTTGCGGGTGAAAGCCGGGTGCACCATCTTCTCTATCCATTTATTTGCAGTCCGAGGCACGAGGTAAGGTCAGAGCTGGTAGGGCTACAGAGCTGCTGAAGTTATTATGTGTGAGTTATGGGGAGAGCTGCCTACATCCGAAAAGCGAAAGCCCTGGCGTGCCCTGTGCACGCCCAAAGACTAGCCCATAAGAGCTCAAACTCCGCCCACAATTCCCCCCCTCAGATTTCTGTAGCAATTACCATTTCATGCCACCTCAATAAATACGGAAAGAGAGTTCGCATTTTTCTTCAAAATGCCCATGTAGGCAGATGCAGAATCCGTTTTCCTGTGGTCTGTCCCTACACTTCTGTGTTCTGCTTCGTTCAGTGCCAAGCAAAGGCGTTGCTGGGGGCGAGCTGAGGGGGCTATAGCCCCGGGTCTTTTGGTTGTAGCCCCGGATAGAAGCTCAGGGGTTACAACCAAAATGCTAGCTAGCCCTGAGTTCCCGACAGTCCCGACATTAGCACAGCCCCAGATCTTTTACAAACCTAGCAACACCCCAGGTGCCAAGGACGAGTATGCTCGGCTTTTTTGCGTAGACTTGCATAATAGCCTGGCAGTTAAGGGGAAGGCTTGAAAAGTGCAAATCACATAATAAAGCAACCTGACGAATATGTGAATCCATTTAAAATATGTAGCTTTATTCTCCTCAGCATGAATGGAGGTCTAGAAATAGCAGAATGCAAAGTAATGTGAGCCTACAAAATCGCATCTGTGTTTCCCATATGTATTTTCAAGATTGAAAGACACCAAAAAACAATATAAAGTGTAATAAAGTCACCTGTTTGTCGTCATTGTTAAACACAAACCTACAGCTATAATTATTCATAACATAAAGAAAGTGTGAAGTTCAAAAAAAAAAAGCAAACCCTTTTTGTGTACACGTCGAAGAGGGCTCATAGAAATAAACTTAACGGATTAAAAGCGAGTGACAAGCAATTATTCCGTGACTCCGTTTAATTGCCTTGAGAGAAGGCACAGATTTGGCTAGCTAGCTGGACTGGTGGGAATAGTTTCACAGCAGTTGATAACACTTGAACATGCTCCATCTATGATCCCTCTAATCGTGAATGCGTACTGATGTGTCTGCAGATACCATGGCTTCCCATTCAAAAGTCAAGAGGAGTGTTGCAAGCTATTCGTGAGGCCCCATTGCCAGGGAATTGGGGTGCAGTGTTAGGGAGCAGGGGAGGGGGGCCTGCGAGGCCGCACACGAGCTCAAGGGCTGACCCTGCTCATCACGCTGAATCCCAAATCCCCGGAGAGACGCGAAGAAGCCCTTGAAATCCCCAGGTCCAATGTTGGGCGGACTCATCGTCTAACAGGGCAGTAATGCCGGAAGGCTGGCCTGTCTGGCCAGTGTGGATGAGTTTTCTGAGCCAGTGTGCGCCTCTAGGCACCACATAAGTGGCCCTTGAAGATTTGATAACCTGCACTCACTGTTCTGCTGTTAATGGAATGTATTTGATGAGTGAAAATAAACATCTGTAAACTGAGAAGGTCACTAGGCGGCCAGTGCCATTGGGCAAAGCTTATTTGGCAAAGCGTTGCCCAATGGTACTGCCCGTTTAGTGACCTTCCCAAGGGCCATTTATGTGGTGCCTAAAACGATGTATTGTGCAAGTTTGACGCTCCGGGGAGTCCGGGATGTAGCTAGGAATGTTTGGCCACTGGAAATATAAGTATTGAGAATCAGTCGGAAGGGATTGGTACAGTCAGAAGTTCCGGCCATGGGGGTGCGGGGTGGGAGTACGGGGGGCCAAGGTAGCTATTGCCCCAAGATGGAGAAGTCCTCACTCTGCTCACTCTGCATATAAGCCCTGTGCTCCATATTTCACTCTAGAGGACCACAGATCCTGCAGCAAGAGCTAGGAAGGGCTGTGCCTGATCTGTGCGGCTTGCCATGATGCCCCCACCAAGCGATGTCTATACCACTGCGTGTTCTTTAGGTGGTCTGGTCGCTCTGCTCCTCGGTGTGAATCAGTGCCTCATCACGACTTGGGCGGTAACGGTAACGCTATTAGCGTGAGCGGTATTAGCCCTACCGCCGAACTCCCCGGCGCTAATAGCGCCGGATCACGAGTTTGGCGGTAATGTAAGTCCCTATTCCCCACTGAGCCCATTCGGGAATGCCCCATTCCCCATTGGGCTCAATGGGGAATCTTGGCGCTAATACCGCCGGCGGATTTCCCGCCGGCGGTAATAGCGCAAATTTTCGGCGGATTTCCCCCAGCTCAGAGCTGGGGCGAAATCCGCCGAAGCCCTGATTCAGTGGACCCTTAAATCCGGCGGTAATAGCGCTACCGCCGTATTTAAGGGTTACCGCCGAAGTCGTGATGAGGCCGGAGCAATTTGCGCCAACCTTATTTATATATTTATTTATTGTTTATCTATACAGTGCTTATACACAGGAGGAGTGCTTCGAAGCGCTCTAAACATAGAGAGAGAGTGCGAAATACACTCACGATGGGGTGTAATATATACGCATCTACATTTATGTAACTTTGTGTTCTCTTTTATTTTATTGATGTGATGGATAATTTGTATATGCGCATCAGACCTTCTTATAAGGGTGATATGTATGCTAGTAAATAGAACAGTATATACCATTAGGAAGAAAGAGTGTCTCCGTGTTCACGCTGGACCTCTGCAGCCCTGGCGAGGCAGTGACGTGGAAAGCGGCCCCAGCTCGGTTCATTTCACAGCTCTAGTGGGATTAGCCCGGTGGGCGCGAGGGGGTCACCCGGCCCCTTTTATCTCACCCATGCATGTTGGCGATTCAGCAAAACGCGGCTCGCCTTCTAATGGCTGTGTCATCCTCCCCCGGGGCGCGCGCGCGATACCGGAAGCCTAATCCCCGAGTCAGCTGCTCTGGCCGGGATGATACCGTCCAAACACCGGCTTTGGGCCGGCGATGGCCGGCGCCGCTGCTCTGCGGACAGCAGGCAGGCCGAAAGCGGATTGCTACACACCTGTAGCTCCGTAGAGGTGACAGCCGGCACAGCGCCCTCCCCTGGCCCCAAAGAAGGGGGCGATCACGAATATGACGGCCGATCCCTCTGAAATAACGCATGTATGATTTTATACTGCACTGTAGCAGTCTCAGAGGACGTAGGCGGGTCTGTGGAGGGGCGCACTGTGCCCCTGCCAGGGTAATCGGCAGTGGCAGACGTGCACCAAAAAAGGAGTGGAGCTCTGACTCTGGTGGGGGACAGAGCAGGAAGGAAGTGGCACCGTGCACCACTGCGGGTGCAGTCATGCCGGCGACTGACACAGATTTCAGTGTAGCTGTAAGTGATATCAGGTGGTAAAATGGAGAAGTGTGCTTTAACTTCAGAAGGAACCGTTCCAGACGTAGTTGAGCTGTTAACAATTACAAATAAACGTAGTGGAACACCGCTCCTGACCGTTCCCTCTCACTTCGATCAAACTTTAGTGTGCCGTAAAATACAAAATTAAGCGAGGGGGGGTTGATGGAAACAGGGGTCAAGTCCCCCAAAAATGGGCTCCTTCAATCTGGTGGCAGGTGGGCACATGGCAGTATACATTGGCATGGCCACATGACGAGAGCCATATGGAGCGGTGGCCATAATTATAAACAGTCTTGAACGTCAGGCGTCTATGTCCTAAACGCTTACTGAAAAGAGTGCCTGTGGGTCTGCAGCACATGTGTGTTTATCAATCTTAACTCTTGAGTGTGTGACTAAGAGGTGTCAAGATGTTCCTGCGCCACTTGCAGCTGCAGCGGAGGAAGACAAGCGATTCATGGGTAGGACCGAACCACGGTGTGGCCACGGGTTCTCGCTTTGCTCTAAGGGCTAAACCACGAGTCAAGCCAGCAAAATGGGGTTCTAAGACATGGAATGGAATATTTTGCACAGTGCACACATATATGTGTTAACCAGAGCTACTGATACGAAGATATGTGTTTAAGTGCCTGATCCGCACAATGGGCTCAAATCCCAGATTCACCATTTAACCAAACTGTGTGATCCTCTGCAAAATATTGAAGCTCGGCGCTTAATCTCCCAAAATTGGCGGGCCCTAGAAGGGATCAAGTGTGCAGTTTATGCTATTTAAAAAAAGCTTCACTCATGGTCTGCCAGAGTGTAGGGTTGCTCACACCATATTCAAAGTTCACCATTCTCATGTTGGCCACTGCAGAGTTATTTGCCACTCGGCTTACTCATTGCATCTTCGGCTAAGCCACTCGGGCCCCATGTTCATCAAGACATGTATGCCCGGAATGCTCCTTCTTACCTTAGCACAGTGTTTTCCCGCCTGTGCATCATCATCCAAATACATGTTGCAAATGTATGGGTCAGTGCAAGAAGTAAGAAGCCCATCACAAAAGACACACACTGCAAAACCTCAGCAAAATGGTGCATTTGAGTGTTTACAGCGTGCAAACCGGAAATGGCAGGCCAATGTATAGACACATAGGGTCCGATTTATGGAATTTTCTGCACGGTTAAAAGCAACTTTGCACTGCTGAAAAGTCACTTTGCACTGCTGAAGAGTCACTTTGCATTGCCGGCACAAACCCTGATTCATGGAACTCTTCAAAGTGTGTTTTTGCAGTGCAAACTCAGTGCAAAGTTCATGTGGTACTGCAAAAATTACTTGGTACTGACTTTGAATTGCAAAAATACACTTTGCACAGTTCTATGAGTCAGGTTTTGTGTCGGCTGTGCAAAGTCACTTTTCAGCAGTGCAAGGTCGCTTTGAACCGTGCAGGAAAAATTCCATTAATCGGGGCCTAATTCACAGAGCGTTTTCCAATGGGATTGCACAATTATGAAATGCTTCTGTTAATGACAGACAACAGAATTTGTTGTCATTCCAATGCTGTGGGGTGGGGGTGCGTGGAACGAGAAACAGGCACGGCACCCCGGGGATGTGGCTGCTGCACCAGCACCGGTCTATGGGTGCAGAAGCAAAAGCGGGTGGCACCGGTGTTTGTGGCTCTTGCTGGCTATTTTAAATGGGGTGAGGTGGGGGGGTGCATGTATAAACACGTGGCTAGGGCTGGGTTTTCTGTGTGGATGAGTTGCGGGGGTGGTTGGGGTAGTGAAACAGGGAGGGAGGACCACCAGATGTACGGATGGGCTGCGCCAGCCGAGACCGGAATATGGAACAGGCTTGCTGCTCTGCTCCATTCATCCATGCCTTGATAGCCTCTGAAAGAAGCATTGGGAATGCCAAGAGTTTGGGATTTTGTGTAGGCATTGGAAAGGCACATCCCAGGCACAGCCTTAGTGGCAATAGCTGACCATTGCTTGTGGGAGGCGCGAAATGGGGCAAGTACCGGGGCATCTAATAGCAGTGCCTGGCAAATGATGAATACTTATACACAGGCCAACACTGTTGGCTTTGCCAATGCTTCTTTTTAACAGGACTTCAGTGAAGTCTTCTAAATCGAGAGGCGGAAGTTACGCCTGGTTAAGACATTTTCATTACACCAGTAGCATGTTTAGAACTACAATGAAGTCTTTAACTCTCCGAAGACTGCTTAGAAAACACACTGTCAGGCATTTTGAGTGCAGTGTTTGATGGTAAGGCTTGATTAAAGCGATCTGCACGAGTTCCCATGAGGAGGTGTTTTGTGCTGGGAGGGGCAGGAAGTGGGTGGGGATGGGTATAGGGATTAGCATGGCCATTGGCAGTCAATGGGAGGGGAAAATAACCAAACAAAGCTAAAGCTTGTGTCCCTTCTCATGTGCCATTCCTCCCTATCTGTGCTCTAATGCAATAGTTTAGGTTTGCAGGTGTCTCAAGCAACACCTAGAAGCCCAAACTATAAAGTAAGTGGCATCCTTTCTTGTCCCCAGCCAATCAATGCCATGGGTGGTGGAGCGACATGTCAGGTGGTCATATAGCAACGCTGTGCATGGTTACATCAAGTGACAGGGCAGCACTTAGTTTGGACTGTAATGGGCTAGCGGTTAACTGCAGGGCAGGCAGGCAGCAGGTGAGCCTCGTGGTCTTGCCCTTGCTTTGGGCAGGCACAGACTCAAAACGAGGGTTAGACTGCAGCTACCGATTTCCCGCCTGGGATCGATTGTCTGTAAAGGGGGCTCTTGCTAATTCTAGATCCACCCCTCCCCCTCCCCCCTGCACCTCACTGCCTGATTCCATCCTGTAGCTTATTCTTTCTATGCGTATGAAATGTTGCTTGTTATCAGTTGAACAAGGCAGAGGGTCAAGTCATCTTTAAACAGCTTTTCCAGGCTGCTCTCATAACTGGTGATCACACCAATTGTGTGACCTTCTGCCTTAACTATTTATTTATTTGCTTATTTATTTATTTATTTATTTATTTATTTATTTATTTATTTATTTATTTATGTGTGTATGCATTTATTTATTTATTTATTGGTTTTGCCATTTTATTGGTTTTATTGGTTTTGCCATTTGTATAGCGCACCTAACCCAGAGGCATCTGGGTGCTTTTTGCTTATGAAGGATGGAAAAGGGGTGGGGGGTTAGGCTGATGGGGACGTGGGGGCGCAGGGGAGCACACTTACCTCATTCCCGGCAAGGGAAGATGGCGGCCTACCGCTCTGAGGTGACGCTGAACGCAGTGTTTATCGTGTGGTAAAGAACCCGATTGGAGCCTACTCATTGGCTGGGAGCCAGCCACCTCTTCCCCTACTCTTCACTGGGTACTAATACCAGAGGGTGTTAGGAAGGTGAAATACCTGGCGATGGTCTTCTAGCCATTTGAACCAACTGAACAGGCTCTTTCGTGCGGGCCATTGAGACCGGCCGGACCAGTGGGAACGTAGGAGGCAGTAATACTGTGATTGGGAAGTTGGAGACTGGCAATGCCTGCTGCTGGGCTTTTGAAACCAGTGCTTGTTACTGAGCAGGTGCAAACTGCTAGCGATTCTTAGTGGGCATGCAGAAACCCTGAAGCCAAGTCACTGGGTGCATTCCGAGTGTCAGTGTCTACTCCTGGCAAAGGGGAAACTGTCAGGACCTTTTAATTGGCAGGTGTGTGTTGGTAATTTCAGAATTCATTTAGCTGGGTAGTTTTATCTACAGATGTTTGATTCACAGGGCCAAGTGGCAATTGAAATATCTAATTTCCCTAAAATGTACTTGAGACAGAAACCCCCAAAGCTAACCCTGAGTGCCGCCTACCTCCATATCGTGCTGTGTGCAGGCACTGTGCTGGCAGAGGGCATCGAAAAAGGGTGGAGAGAATACAAAACGGTAATGGGCAGCAACTGCCGCTGTACTCAGCTTGTCACAGGGGCAGGTGAGCCACGTTATCCTTTCAATAACCAGGGCTCACCATTTGGTAGCTTGGGCGAATTTAAGACTGAAATGGCCCTGAAAAAACGACATTCCTGGTTCATGGCAATTTTTCACTGGGCCCCTACCATTCTCCCTACCTCTATATCAGTCGGAACGTTCTTGGACTTTTTGTTTAACCCATGAGCTGCCTTGTCTTTTGCTGAGCTACCTGACCTGGCTTCTCCAGGCACCTGCCTTCGGCTTGTGTCTTTGTCACGTTTTTGCACTTGCTTTTACTACCTCATCTTTCTCCTCTTCTCGCCTGGTCCTTAAACTCCACACCTACACTGGCCTGAATGTATCAACAATTGAGAATGCCCTTTTATGTGTTTCCTTCTTCTCTTCTCTCTGCCCCCATGCCCCTTTTCTCTTGGGGCCCGCAAAGCAATCTGGGCATTGCAGTTGGCACCTTATAAATCAACAATGCATCAATCAAAATAAGAAATGAGGGTTGGGGGCACATTTTTA
Organism: Ambystoma mexicanum; assembly: GCF_040938575.1. Taxonomy (NCBI): domain Eukaryota; kingdom Metazoa; phylum Chordata; class Amphibia; order Caudata; family Ambystomatidae; genus Ambystoma; species Ambystoma mexicanum. Next base: position 1,246,288,120 of record NC_090933.1, on the reverse strand, counting down.
TGTAGCACTACACAGGCGTGGGTCCTTTCAGATAACAACACAGGCGATTAGAGGGGAAATGTGATTGTAACCCCCACTTTTGCAGGTGCTAGGCGAGTATGTAAGACATGTCACTGTAAACGGTGCTCGCTGCTTGGAGGTGTCAGGCTCAGTGGCTTGCCCAGAGAGTGGCTTGGGGTGGCACGTGCAACCCTGGAATCCGATTGGCCAGCCCAGGTGCCACCCCATTATCCTAAACTATGATAATTATGTGTGTGTGCGCGCTCGTACTTCATGCCACCCCTGCATAAGTCAGTGCCCCACTTGGGCAACCGCAGTCAGAAGAGTCTGGACACGCTACTAGCCAGGCTGCCTGGCATTAAGAGGCATAATCCTGCCCTAACTGGGTTTCTTTTTTCGATTCAGGGCAGGAACAGGACTGGCCTTTTCGAGATGGCAGGGGGAGACTAACAGGACTGGCCTTTCGAGATGGCAGGGGAGAGTCCTAGTTGGAGAAAGGTGTCAAAAGATCAGCATTCAATGAGTTGTGCACAGGTGGCAGAGAGACCTGTTCCCAGAAGGATCCTGAGGGTGACTGGAAGGGCCCATGGGCAGCGTGTGGCAGCCTGTGGCAACCAACCGTCACAATGTGGACTGCCCAGTCCCCCACTCATGCTGCTGACTACCCTAAACATGGCCTGGGCAGTACTGGAGAGCCACCAGAGGCATGGATGGATTGGGGTTAGTCCTGGAGGACTACAGTGCCCTGGGGGGTTCCAGAGACAGAACGGCCATTTGCATTTCCCCACGCGACCAGTCAGCTCCAGAGAACCGAGCTCTCTCTCTTTCTTTCTTTCTTTCTTTCTTTCTTTCTTTCTTTCTTTCTTTCTTTCTTTCTTTCTTTCTTTCTTTCTTTCCTTCCTTCACCTAATGAGCCAGGGCCTGACATCCCTTTTCATAAGGCTAGTAAGGCGGTCTACGTGTGACTTAGGCTGTCCCACGTATAACCACTCTGTGAGATTTCTCACTGAGGTCCAGAGAAAGTACCCTCACCTTGGTCCTCGTGTGTGTACGCCGATATTCACCTTACATTGCCCAAAATTCTAGAATATACAACAATTATGCCAATCTAATGTATCTAGGATACATATAGGGACATTATAGCGCCACCTTCATGCCAACATTAAGGGAGCATGCCCAGAGGGACAGCTGATGGCACCGTAGCAGTGCCCCATGGCACTATAGCACTGCAGCCCAGGCACTGTAAATCAGTACCCCACCTTTGGCGGGAAGCTAGAGTGGCCGGGCGTCTGTTCAGAGACGTGTGCAGGGCAGTTGCTATAACCCATCTCTTTCGCGTATACAAAGGTAGCACCTTTTCCATCAACAACCTGGGTTACCTAAGGATCCCGTGAGAGGACAGTGAGGTAAATCCCCCCCACCCCACATGCACAGTGCACAGACCCATAAGGGGTGCAAGCATTTGCTGACAGAAAACTTCAACCTCCCTAACTCCTCCTCCTGATGCCCCTTCGTGTCTCTAAAAATTGTGTTAAAGAGCATGTGTGTGCGTGTCAGACGAATCAACGTCCGTGGCACCAGTGCTCCAGGGATGAATATTGGTTTCTAAATCATCAAGCAGCCCCGCACCTCTAGCACACCAGAAGGGGTCCGAACAAATTGGAAACACAAGTCAATTTTAAACCTTCTTGTCCAATTTTGGTAACGTGGACGTAACGGCAGGCTTATCTCTGCAAGGTCGTGGATTGTTAGTTGCAACACAGCAAAAATACAATTATTACCCAATGATGAAAGGGACTTCCAGTCAAGGTTGTATACGGACAGACAGTTTCATGAAGGAAAGGGATGCACTCTGGGTACTGTGAGAAACCAGAAGGTGTCTCACCTGCAAGTCCCTGTGGAACTCTCTCCCAGGTGCCCAGGGCACAGCCATCGCCTTTGGTCCAGACCCTGGGGGTGGGCCAGTGTGGGATGATCACCTGTGTGAAGGGTCCTCGGGGAGTGGGACACTGGATGATGAGACACAGCATCCCTCTCTTCCCTGTGACACCTTTATCTCATCCTACCCAATGAGATATTTAGAAACAGATAAAAGGCGGAGCACGAGAGCACACTCTGAGTGAGGCAAAACACACAAAGGTACAGCAGTTTCGAGTTGGCAGCTGAACGTGGGGAAAAATACGGCCAAGCACGAGAGGTTCATGAGTGGGGCAACACCCTTGACCTTTTTGACTTTCAAGAAACCTTCAAGGCAGAAAATGTAAGACCAGGGAACAAGGCTGAAGAATCCTGCATTGTGTGTCGGAGATATCGAGGGTCCTCCCGCGTAACTGACCAAGGCGGGGAGGAGCAGCAGACGCCAGGGTATTGTCCTTGGCTCCAAGAAGAAAGAAGCAACAGAGATTAACACAGCCAGTGAGTCGGGGAGACCGATACCAGATGGTCTGTGTTGAAGTCAAGGTTGCAAACGGCAACATTGTAAAATGAGTGCTGGAATGAACATTGTTAAATGTGTGTGATGAAAGACACGAGTGAAGCTAAATTGCTGGTGAATATTTGAACATTAGAAGAAAAGATACAATACCGTTGACAGAGGGGTCTGGCACTGTGAATGTGCTCAGTCGAAGGTCTCTGTACAGTATTCTGACATGAACGTCTTCGATTCTGGTGTCAAAAGGGGATCTGAGCCCGAACCAGGGGGTCCATTGTCCGAGCCCGAACGAGAGAGACCAAGTTGTGAATATTGTGGAACAGGGGCTCTGAGCCTGGGTTGAGGGGGATCCGTGGTCCGAGCCTGAGTGAGGGAGACAAAATTGTGAACATTGTAGAACGGGTTGTCTGAACCCAGACGAGGGAGATCCGTGATCCAAACCCAAAGGAGGGAGGCCAGTCTTGAACTTGTGAAAGTGAAACCCTGACAAGGGAAAGGAACATTTGGGTTTTGTTTGCTGCATCAGGCCCTCTGCAATAAGAGGCTGTCAGAGCGAGAGAGATTTTGGTAGAAGGCCCTGATGCCTATGTGTTGAACTGTTACCTCATGGCCAAGAAGCTAGAGTGTGTGCGAAGCCCGAACATGCCGCCTTGTCCCGTGCTGAAAATACGGGGAAGGGAAGCTAACCGCTCAACGATCCGGACATATAATTTCTTCAATACTTTTCTTTTGCATAGATTGTTATCCCACACCATTTTGTTTTTAGAAGTAAGGATTGGCAGTAGGTTTATTAGTATAGGCCCTGTTATTTTGACAGACTCCATTAGGACTGCGTTATTATTACTTCATGGTCGTAGCTTGCTCCTATCTTTAGTTTTAGGTTTAGATAGGCATTTAACCAACCCATTGAAGTTCAATAAACACCCTTGAACTGTGATCACTTGTGTCTGTCTTCACTGTTTGATACCATGCCTTCCTTACAGTACCGATAGGATTGTAGTCGGTAAAGCAATCCGTTTTAACTGTTCACGGTTATTTGGGTTCAGCACCAAGGGAGCAAGAGGTCCAAAATGTCACTAGGGGCCTTCAGAGAGGGACCAGGGAGACAGAATCACAATGTACCTGGTGCTTGAGATTATCTTGATGCTCGACAGCGTTGAGTTGGTCCCAGGACACTTTGCAGCTCCTGCGACAGAGTTCATGATGGGAGACAGCTGTGGGTATCAGGCGGCAGGCAGTTCGGCAAGCGAGGCTGCACGGACGGCTGCAGGCTGGCCTAAACGGCAGCTCGGGATCAAGAATCAGTGTCACTGTGCTGGTTTCAAGATCTGGAACACTGATCGAGGCTTCTCAGACGACATTAGTGACTGCAGCATGACAACAGTCAGTGGTGCAGCCGGTCACTGTTCGAGGGCTCGTCTGCCTCGAAAATTTCCTTAAAAGATGGATGCTGTTTGATGCTTGTCATGGCACTCCTCCTAGCTTCTTCAATGGGCTTGTGTCGCCGTTTAAGGTGGGCGGCCCAAAGCTGAGGAAAGTGTTTGCAGACAACGGCCTTGTCCTTTGTTCAGAGACTCTCTGGCACTTCCCAACTAGGAAGCTTGCTGGCTGAACCTAGAAGGAAACACTGCTTACTGGCTGGGTACCAGTCCTGGAGCTGCTGGACTGGTCCTCTGAGGTCAGTATCTCCCTTTGTGCCCTGGGAGATGTTAAGGAGAGGGATCTTGCTTCCCTCTTGAAATTCATGGCCTTCCTTCACTGGCTGAAGCTGTAAGGCAGACTGTACCTTCAGCCGGGGTCCAAATGATTCCTTGTTATTACTCACTTCAAAGTTGTCGGATGATCTCTCATCAATATGTGCTGCCAACCAACAGAACTGACAATTGAACAGGGTGAATCCATGGGGCCTTTGATATTTAATTAGGCAGTCCATTGCAGGTGGAAGGTGTTGCCTTCCCTCTTCCTGAGATGCTTTGATGTACCCGTGGCTGTCACATTCCAGCTGAACATGACAGGGGGACTGCGCCTGTAGGCCGTGTTCACCCAGAGTACACGTGACTATGTGTTTGTTGTGCGGCAAGCATATGTGCGGTTTAACTCCACACATTTTCCAAGGATTGATCTCCTATCATTCGATTTCTTTAAAAAATATCAAAGTACATGCAAGTGCACACCCGACGTGCAGACAGTCCAATTCCTCACAGTGTGTGTGAGATACAGTGTGCGCATGCATGGAATGCATGTGGCTGTGAACATGAACGCATGTGTGACAGATTGCAATTGTGTGGAAATGTGCTTTTGTGTGACTCTGTAAGCATAGAAACCACTGTATTGTGAAAACAAGGAAATAATATGAGGCAGGGTAACCAAAAAGGAAACACACCAAACACAGGTTACAAAGGAACATACAAAGCACTTTATTTTATACTGAATCCAGTTACAAAAGAACAGAACAAAATTCAGATAGCTATCGACGCTCAGTACAACACAGCGAACTCCAGCGTGGTTCGGTGTGCTCAGTGAGTGCAAATATTCATTGAAACAGTCAGGCTTTTATACATTTCTCCAGCCTGTTGTCCAGCCTTTCTTCAGGTTAACCATTCCATAAATAAGTTACTGCTCTAGGGTCCCTTGCCAGGTCAAATCTAGTTCATTTTAAGTTTATACATTAGCAAGAAGAAATGGTAATAATGTATGCTCTAGGCCTAACATTACAATGCAGGACTGAATTTATACAATATAGTTAAGCAGGTGTTCTCATTCAATTATAGATCAGTTTCGGTGATACAGGTAATCCATTGCACACAGGTCAGCAGAAGGACAAGGTCTCAGCTCATGACCCTAACAAGTGGCCTGCAGGCAAGTTATACATTAGCTGTACAGAGGTCATGACAATCGAGTTCTGTTCTGAATAACATAGGCCACCATTTTAGCTCACATGGTGACTTTATAGAGCAAGAAAACCTAAAATGGCGGCTTGACCCAAAATGGCCGTTTACATAGATTCTAAGGTCAGGACCTTGCAATGCGAGTTTATTTGCATGTAGTTTATAAGCAGATTGTTAGCAGCTTGGCGTCGGCCAATATACATATATTCATAGCAATAGGAGGCACGATATAATTTCTAGTTTGACAAACCCTCCTTTTGGCCTATGCCAAGTGCTAAACTACTTCTGATCTCCCTGCAAATAACTCCATGTGTCATCGTCCATACACCCTGAATAGCTGTCAGAAATATCTATCGCCATTAGATCTTTTACTAAGATCTCTTTCAGTACATACTCCTTAGAGGTTTTATCTGGGGCATACACTTTATGTCCTATTGTACCTATCGCCTGAGCGCAACATCCCCCTAGCATTGAACATACACTTGGTAGACATTGGATACAACAACAAAGAAATAGCAGAATTCCCAAAATAATCAGCAAGACTGAAAGCACTTTCCAACCCCAAGACCGCAAGAAGTCCCAGAACCAAGCGCTAAGATCCCAATTTCCCTCGGGAACATGCACTTCTGAACTAAGAATGTGCAGATTCTGTATTGCCTTAAAAATAGTTGGGGAGGAATCTGGTACAAAAACACAGCAAGCGGACCCCACTAGTTTACATACTCCACCACGTTCAGCCAGAATGACATCTAATGCCATCCGGTTCTGAAGCGCTACCAATCTGATCGCTTTCTGCTCTAAAGTCATATTATAGAGTATATCTGTGGTCCGGTTGATGGTTCTCTCCAGTACTCTCGCTAGTTTCCTGATATCCTCGGAATTCGCTATCTGCCCAAAGAATGGAAGGAATGATTTCGCTACATCTCCTAAAACCTGTGCTGGAGTGTCGCCATTCACGTCCCGCCGTGGACGAGCCTTCGAAACCTCTACAGTACTTGCTATAAACACCCCAGGTAACAGGATTCCTAGATAACAAGTTCCCTGCCAATCCCTGGGCAACCATGGAAATGCTACATTACCGCAAACAAAATAGACAGGTTCGCCTACATACAAAGGTCTGTCTTCCCCAGTCAAATTTGCAACGTTGGCACAACCTTTAAAATCTCCCATTGACCGAGTGCCATTCCTCTGTATGCAGAAAGAAACTGAATCGGGGCTATGGTTAACAGTGTAAGAAGAAGGCACGGCATCCTTATTGCCCATCGGAGCCATTTTAAAGGAAATCAAAGAATAGAAGCAATATTGAGCTTACTCCTATTTGCGAAAAGCGAGCATCCCAGGGGAGTCAGAACACGTTTCTCGAAACTATTCAAATTAGTTCCATCAAAGTTCCCCGAGATGCTATTGTTCCATCGGCCAAAGAACAGTGCTCTAAGTGAAGCAGTTGTCAAAGTTAAAGGGTGAATATACCAACCTAGCCCCTTATCCCCATGTTGCGGGAAATGTGAGCAGACCCAACAATTAGTCTTATTAAAAATGGCATGTGTTGCATTCATTATAAGCAACAAGGTATTATTGTGATACTTCTGTCTATGCTGTGAGTCCCTAGGTGACAGAGTATGCAAATGTACAAAAGCTGTAGGAGCAGTGGGTACAATTTCAGTCGGCAGCAAAGACTCTAAAGGATGAGTTTCTTCGAAATACCAAAGGCCTAAAACAGTGACTATTATAAAACCAAATATTATCATAAAAACACAGCAATACGTTTTCGGGGCCCAGGCACATTGTTCATTGTCCGAGTTGGTCACCCCCTTATTTATAAATCCAATACGAGCAGCAGCGGTGGCGGTAGCAGGCATTGTAGATTTTCAATTGACGACCCCAATGTTCGTTGCTGGCGACACTACGGTTGCGCGGCTTCTTAGTCCTTCCACAACCCCTAGCCAATAGAATCCCCTTCCTCAACTTTTTGGGCAAAAGCAAGCCCTTGATGATCCTTTCCTTCCTTGAATGCACAGCCGAACCGTGCTGTATGTCTATCAGATACACAGCAAAACCGTGCCGTATGTCTATCTTCGTGGCCGGAAGTTGTATCTTGTTGTGCCTGGTATTGTTTGATCCGAGAACAAGATGTCGTCACTTCCCGTTGGAAGCAACGTATCAGAGGCAAGTGAAGTTGGAACAGCAATTTCCGGGAGCAAAATTTTCGGAGAGTGCGGAGACAAAATGGCAGCTTCCCCAAGCCTCACAGGCTCAGAAAGATTCTCCGACGCACTCTCAGTGCTACTCACTGCTTTGGGATCATTGGTTGCAGCGTTAGCGAGGGGTTCTGTTTCTTCTGTAACGTGTGGCACTGGGTGAGGAAGTTTCTTGACATGCGTCGCGTGGATCCAATGCTTCCGGCCTGCGACACGCACTGCTGTTTGGGTGACCAGCAGGACCTGGAACGGGCCCCGCCACCGAGGTGCAAGGCAGGAAGATCGGTCAAAGGATTTGACCAAAACCCAACTTCCAGGTTGTATACTGTGGCCTGGGCCCTCGTATCACGCGGGTAAAGCGTCTCGTACCTCGTGATAAATGAAATACAGGTTTTTAGTCAACTGGCTACAATAGTCTGAAAGCAATACATTTTCTACATTCCTCAATGCCCTAGGCTTCGGAAGACCCCAGATATTGGCAGGTCTCCCCATTACCACCTCAAATGGAGAGAGCCCAGTCTTAGTTTGAGGGGTTGTACGCATGGCTAGTAACACGATCGGTAAGGCGTCCGGCCATTTTAGTTTGGTGCCGGCACACGTCTTAGCGAGCTTGTTTTTTACAATACCATTGTGTCTTTCCACTAATCCGGCGCTCTGAGCATGTCTGGCCGAATGGAATCGTTTGTCAATTTGCATTGCCGTACATATCTGTAGAATTACAGCAGCGATAAAATGCGGACCATTATCCGACCAGATTACTCTCGGCAAACCGAACCGTGGGAAGAATTCCTTTAACATGGTCTTTGCAGTGGTCATGGCTGTAGCGTCTTTAACAGGGAAAGCCTCGACCCACTTACTAAAGGCGCAAATGACCACAAGGACATATTTTAGATTGTTACATCGCTCCATTTTAATAAAGTCAAAGTGAATCACTTCAAACGGGACAGAAGGAGGCCCAAAGCTACCTCTTGGAGTTGCTGTCCCCTTTCCCACATTGTGTTGTAGGCAAATCATGCAATTTTGGACATAATGCTGGGCAATTTTTGAAATCTTATCATTTACCCAGACTTTCTCTAACATTCTGATGATCTGTTGAGCGCACAAATGTGTGGGACCGTGTGCCATGGTAACCATCATTACTATATTGGCATTAGGAAGCAACCATTTCCCTTCAACCATGTCCACCTAACACCCATCATCATCGAGTTTCCCCAAGCCCTCAGCCCACCTTTTGGATTCTTCTAATGTGGCATCGGCTTGTATATCCCGTACAGACCCGACACCCTCATCCATTGCATAGGCATCTACAGTCTCCCTTGAAACACACATCTCCGTGAAGAGATCAGAGGCAGTTTGTCTAGCTATTTGAACAGCGAAAGCATTCCCTTTCCCTACATCATCTATAATCTTGCGATGTGCTGCGCACTTAATGATTGCTAACTGACTAGGGAGCGCAAGCGCTGAAAGCAATTGTACTATCAGGGAACCATGTTGGATCTTGGTGCCATGCGAGTTAAAAACCCTCTCTCTGACCAAAGTCTCCCAAAGTTGTGAGCCACCCCAAAGGCATACTGGCTATCAGTATATATGTTTACTGTTAGCCCTTCGGAAAGCTCACAAGCTCGAGTCAATGCTATAATCTCTGCGGCCTGCGCAGAGTTATGCGTAATTCTCTTGGTCTCCACAACCGTACTCAATGTAGTGACTGCATAAGCAGCTGTGGGTGTACCATCCAGTAGTTTGAAGCAGGAGCCATCACAAAACAGCTCCCCTTGTGGGTTATCCAAAGGAGTGTCCCTCAAATCAACTCTGCCTTTTGTATCTTGTTCAGTAGTATACAGGCAGTCATGTGACTCTTCGTCACCGCAAACAGTATTTTGCGGGAAAGGGAGGAGTTCAGCCGGATTAAGAACGCAGCACCTCCTAATTTGAATGTGGGGAGCAAACAAGATTAATTCATATCTTGTCAGTCGTGCGGAAGTGAGGTGTTGCGTTTGGGTTTTGTTCAATAAAATATCTACAGAGTGAGGCACCATCAGGGTTAAATCATGGCCTAGGACCATTCTCTCACTCTGTTTTACAGACGCAGCAGCGACAGCGTGCAAACATCTTGGCAAAGCGCATGCAACAGGATCAAGGGCGGAAGAGTAGTAACCGCATGGCCTATTCTTCCCTCCATGTTCCTGCGTTAATACAGCCAAAGCACATCCATCACATTCATGCACAAACAACACAAAGGCCTTCTCATAGTTCGGTGTGCCCAAAACTGGCGCCGAACATAATGCAGTCTTGAGCAACTCAAATGAATGTTGATGCTCCGTATTCCATGGCAATGGCGAAGAAATACCCTTCTTCGTCAAGGCCAACATCGGTTTTATCACTAGTGAGAAGTTTGGGATCCATAACCTACAGTAAGAAGCCATACCTATCAAGGCTCTAACTTCCTTTTGTGTATTTGGGACAGACATGCCAGAAATGTGTTTTATTCTTTCAGGTGTCAATCTTCTTCCCTCCTTTGACAGGAGATAGCCTAAATAGGCGACCTCCTGGCAACAATATTGAAACTTTTTAAGCGAAGCTTTGTGACCATGCTTAGCTAGATGGATGAGCAACAACACAGTGCCTTCTTTGCAAGAGCTCTCAGAGTCAGCGGCTAAAAGCAAATCATGAACATATTGAAGCAACGTACAAGTAGGGGGCAATCCAAGGGTATCAAGCTGCTCTTTCAAAGCCCTACTATAAATACTAGGACTCTCAGTATAACCTTGAGGTGCACGAGTAAATGTGAATGAGCGTCCCCCTAAGGTGAACGCAAACAAGTATCTACTATCCTCATGTATAGGAATACTGAAGAAAGCATTCTTTAGGTCCACAACACTGAAGTGAGTAGCCGTAGCTGGAATCATGGTTAATATTGTCGTCATGTCAGGCACAATTGGAAATTGCGGAGCGACGACTTTATTAATGGCACGTAAATCAATTATAAAACGAAATGGAATTGCATTCTCACCTTTTTTGTACACGGGTAAAATCGGACTATTGCACAAACTTCCTGCAATCTCCTCAATCACCCCACGATGCACAAAATCGGAAACAATGCTCTTCAAAGCTCGCTAGCCTTCAACTGAGATCTTATACTGTGGAATACGGGGCAGCTTAATTCCATGTTTCAAAACTATTTTAACAGGCTCAATCTGCAAAACACCGACATCATTGTCATCAACTGCCCACAAACACTCTGGTACATTACTGAATTCTGGCGGCAAAGGTCTAGTCAAGAATTGCGAAACAGAACATTGCTGTGGTGAAATCGTCAAACGCACTCCATCAGAAGAACAATGAATTACCGCATTTAATTCCTTCAACAGATTCAACCCCAGAAAATTCTTTCCACAATTCGAAGTCAAGAGAAATGGACAGTGGTCCGTAAATGGACCCAAAGAAATAGGTACCGGTGAAGAAACCGGACAAACAACTGGTGTGCCAGAAAACCCTACAGAAACATCGGTTTGCCCTGACAGTGGAATGTTTGGAACCCGAGAATGATCAATGGAGCACTTCTGTGCTCCAGTGTCTATCAAAAATGGATGTTTCCTATTTCCCACTACCATTTCAACGTAGGGACCTTTCTGATTAACGGGAATAGGTGTAGGTTCCAAACCCTGCTTCGGGCAATCCTAACGAAACAAAATATCATCAAAAGGAAGCTCTTCAGATAGATATGCAGCAGAAGGATGATCAAATATGTTTCTAGTATCCACACTCGAAGTCTGATTATCCTGTGAAAAAGGTTGTTGGGGATCCTGCGAAAACTGGCCTCTACCAGGGCCCCCTACACCCGGGCGACCTCTGGATCATCTACCCATATTTCCAAATGTGTTATTTGACCTCTGTCGAAGGACGGGGCATTGTGCACGCCAATGACCCTCCTGGCGACAATAGGCACACTGGTTAATATTCACAGGACCCAAGGGCACATTCCCTTGTGGAACATACTGACCTCTAATCTGCGAACTACCCCCTCTGGGGCCTCTAACAATTTGCTGTAACAATACTTTAGTCTTCAAATCACCTTTTCTCTTCTCGACTCTATCTTTTTCATTATTGACACGTTTCTCGTAGTACTGAGCCATGTGCAGTACTTCTGATTGGGATTTCACCTGCCAAGCGCTCTCAGAAGACATAATTTGTGACTGGATGTCAGGCAGCAATCCACGTACAAATTTGTCCACAAATAATCTATTCCCAGACTCTGTGCCTAAGTCTTGTCCACTGAAATCCGAGAATACCTGTTCAAACCGATTAAAGAACTCGGTAGCACCCTCAGATTTTCCTTGGATACAGGCCGTAAGCTTCTCCCAAATAATTCTCTTTTCGGGAATTATAGTTTTCAGTTTTGCAATGATTCTGTCAGGCAAAGTCAGTATCACCTGAGGTGGTCTCTCACCAGCTGGCCTTTCCCCATCAAGCCTAATTATGTTAACCCACGTATCTCCTAACCCTGGTACATTGTCTATAGTTCTAACTTGTTTCCACAAATCTACAGGCAGGAGTACAGGGAATAGCAAATCAATGTCGCCTAGGGTAAACACTGAGGACTGCAAAACGGACTCTATCTCTTTATAGAACCCTGTCGGATTTTTCCTAATGTCAGGAATAGTTTGTCTAATAGTATTCACTTCCTGTCGTGAAAACGGGACGTGAACAAACTGCGATAAATAATGTGCAGGAATGTCCACAGCAGGTGTACCTGCTGCAGCATTAGCAGGAATCTCAACCTTTGGGACAAATGTCGGAGGAACCGCTCTCATAGGCAACTGAGATGTAGGCAACTCCGAACACTTACTAAGCAACAGAGCTAAGTCGAGCGCTAAAGCAGTTGAAGAAGTGTCAAGTGAAAAAGCTCTCTTATAAATGCTCAATAACTCTGTGGGACAACTAACCTTTCTCTTTAAACATTCATCCTGCAGGTACTCTACCATTACCTGTATCACTTTCCTCTGCATTTCTAGCATATATTGACTGTATGTGTCATATACCTCAACTGGAGTTATGGATATGTCTGAAATCCATCTAATCGCATCTTTTGTACAAATTCGCTCCTCCTCAGATGTCGATTTACGACACGGAAGAAATTGTTTCTGTACATACATACTTTCTTCTTCATCCTCATTCCGTAACCTTTCCAACTCCTTTCTATACTCAAATATCCTCTCAACATGCTCATGTACCTTCTCCACAGTGTCTCTTGAAAACGCTAAAGTATTCAGGTCCCTCAACCCTTGTGGGAGGTCTGCATTATTTAATTTACCCCACATTACACATAAATGAATCCCTAAACCTTCAATGAAAACATTTTTCTCAGGAAAATTATCCATATTAGAAAGTGTGGCAAGAACATTAGCTCGATCATCTCTCTCCATACAATGCTTAGCCCATGCAAACAAATCCTGTTTCTTTTCTATAGGTACAGTATTACGAGTAACAATCCTCGACCCCGCACCCTGATCAACTACAAGCGGTACAGAACTACTTGGGAGTGAGGGTGCAGGCAAATTTAATGGAGGTACTATTACCGGTGCAATGGGAAGAGGCAGAGGAGCAGGTGGAGGAACAACAACCGGAGGAATAGGAACAACAGGTTGAGCAGGAAGAGCAGGAATAACAGCAGGAAGAGGTACAGCAGGAGGAAGAGGAACATACGGAGGTGGTGCAGAGGCACCAGGCCTTCGTTCATTTAACAATTTGTCGATAAACTCATCAGAAACATGAAGATCTTTAGAAGGATAGATTTTCTGAATACCGAGTGAGAAAGCCCTGTCCATATTCCTAACCGACTCAGACTGTTTGTCCTGATCATATAACAACGCCTTTTCAGCATTTGTTTTATGACGGCGCACATGTTTTTCCCTACTTTTAAGCTGCTGCAACGCTTCTCTTTTCCAATTTTGCAAAACATCAAATGCTGCAGGTCTGGCCTTCTTTTTTAACAAGACTGACTCTAAATATTCAATACGAGGGATCTCAAAACTACCATTGACTGGCCACTGAAGTTCGGAGGCATGTCTGGTTTGTCTGTGCCAAATTTTATTAAATACTACACTTCCAATGCCATGCTTACAGTACATAGTACATGCCGGTGACCCCTCCTGCGGTGCCGGACGGCTAAATTCCAAAGATTGTCTATCGCTGCGGAATAATGCCCTAAAGCAGCTAGACAATTTCCCAGGCATTTCTGAAATACTCGGTGTTACCTGGTCAATAATTGTGTCTGCAGATACAATGCGCCAAATTCAAATTGTCAGGGTTGAATTAAGAGTCGGGTAACGACTCACCTGACCAAACCTAAGGAGGACCGATCGGTTTATGAAGGACTTACCTAACGAATTTTACCTTGTGTATGGTGATTTCAGCAAATCTGCCCGCCTCAAAAAATTGACCCTCGTCAAGATGCTGTCTCAGACCACACGGCTATCGTCCACGGAACGGATCGTGAAGCGCTGTTAAGGTGTCACGTCTCATTCAGTCGGGCCCGTTATGTCACACCGTCCGATCCCGGTCCGATAGCGTGCGTCAACCTTCAATAATCCGGCATCAATCTTGAGGGTCCCTATTCGGGCACCAACTGTGAAAACAAGGAAATAATATGAGGCAGGGTAACCAAAAAGGAAACACACCAAACACAGGTTACAAAGGAACATACAAAGCACTTTATTTTATACTGAATCCAGTTACAAAAGAACAGAACAAAATTCAGATAGCTATCGACCCTCAGTACAACACAGCGAACTCCGGCGTGGTTCGGTGTGCTCAGTGAGTGCAAATATTCATTGAAACAGTCAGGCTTTTATACATTTCTCCAGCCTGTTGTCCAGCCTTTCTTCAGGTTAACCATTCCATAAATAAGTTACTGCTCTAGGGTCCCTTGCCAGGTCAAATCTAGTTCATCTTAGGTTTATACATTAACAAGAAGAAATGGTAATAATGTATGCTCTAGGCCTAACATTACAATGCAGGACTTAATTTATACAATATAGTTAAGCAGGTGTTCTCATTCAATTATAGATCAGTTTCGGTGATACAGGTAATCCATTGCACACAGGTCAGCAGAAGGACAAGGTCTCAGCTCATGACCCTAACAAGTGGCCTGCAGGCAAGTTATACATTAGCTGTACAGAGGTCATGACAATCGAGTTCTTTTCTGAATAACATAGGCCACCATTTTAGCTCACATGGTGACTTTATAGGAGGCACGATATAATTTCTAGTTTGACAGTATGTGCGAGTGAGTGTGTGGCAGTATGAATCAGAGGTGGTGTCTTATGAATGCGATGCGTGTTTGAAATGTATGAGTGGTCAACCCGCTGAGAACCTCAGGTTATGGTGCACTGTATAAGTGTCCATAATCAATCAAATGTTCCATCAGTGGCTGTGGAAGCATGAGAAACCCGAGGAAGCATGCTACTGGTCAGTGTCGTCATGACTGAGGTTTTCCAGCCCACCTTGGGAGATGAAGCAGGCTATGATGCCGGTCTGATATTGAAAAGACCAATAACATATTTATCTTAAAAAAAAGGAAAAGGCACTAAAGAAGATTCACACCCAGGAAAGGTGGTCTCACAAATCAGAATCCACCTTTCCCGCCGCGATTCTGCATTCACCGCCCATGCCGGTGAAAAAACAAAAAAGTCAACAAAAATGGGCAGCCATAAAAGTCATAACGGGACTTGGTCCCTTTTTGGATTGGGGCATGAGTCAATTTCTGGGATGACCCTTGCATCGTCAGTATAGCTACAGAAGGAGCGTTCAAACAACAATATAATGAAAATCGGATTGTCCATATTATAAAGAAATTTGCGAGAAGACAGACTTTGCAACTGTGCCTGACAATAAAAAGTAATATTGTATCATTAAGCCCCCATTCAAGGGCTGGAACGGGGTGGGGGGTAGCTGCCCGGCAGCCCAAGTTAACGGCCCTAGCGAACCAAGGCTCCGTGTCATTACCCCCTTTACAAAGATGGCTGCCATGGAAAGAGAAGGCAGGGCTCGATAAGGAGCCCCTCTTCCCTTTCCATGGCGAACTGCGGAAGGCAAAGGGAAGGAGCGGATGCAGCAGAGGCGAAATAAAGTAAGTAGGGGGTGGAAGGGTGAAAAACATAAAATAAGTGGATGGAGGGTGGGGGGAAGACGGCAGCGGGGGAGTCGGCCGTCAGACGGCATGGAACATGGTCTTGCACCACCGGTGCAAACCCGTGTTCCTAGCCATCCGATTGGCTGGCTCCCCCCACCAGGGTGTTAAAGGTCTTGACAAATATTTAAATGAGCGGGAGAACTTCTTCCTCTTGAAGTCGAGGTTGTGGATCTTGTAGCTGGCTGAAGCTACTGTCAAATGGAAACAATCTGGCAACAGAGATATTTAGTGCAAGTTCTGTCCAGATGTCAAAAAGGACCTGAGCCACTTTTTAATATTTTCTCAGAGGTACAATTCCTTGAGGAGACTTTTTCATGTTCCTCTGTTTCGTAGCAGTAACATTACTACGATTCACGAGGCAATTTGAGGTTGCTGCAAAGGTCATTCGACACAATTACAAATGGCATCCCGTTTTCACGTTTGCCCTGGCTTCTGAAGGTTGATCAGGGTGGGATTATGTCATCGTTGTCTAATGAAGTGGTATGTTTTTGCGGTAAAGCCTAGAGTTTTTTTCCTTTTTGGTTTTTATTTTGCATGGGACTGCCAGCAGATCTAGAAGGGGCAGGTGGGGTTTTGAACAATGCATATGTTTTGTGTGTAATGTATTTGGTTTAATGGTGTTTATAATACGATCATCGGAATTAATTTGCACAGGTACTTTCTATATATCATCAGTTGATTTTGATTTGATATTTGTTGTTGTTATATGCATCGTGTGCATTGTAAGGGGCTGTATGTATTGGGCACAGGTAGTTTCGCTCAGTGGCAAAGCGCTCGTCCAAAAAGATGCAAAGTAATACAGGTTCGGATCCCGGGTCCTTATAAAAAAACAATTATTGTTTGATAACATGTTTGTGTTCCACTGTTATGGCTGATGCCGAAATAAAGCTCGCACACGGCACCCCGAGGAACAGGGACCCCTCCCTCCACTGCAGGAGCAGTGCTGGAGCTGGGAGTGAAGCAGGAGCTTCCCCCTGCTTAAAGGTAGGCCACCTGGCTCACCGCCCACGACGATCGAAAATTGCGCTCATATCTTTCTTATCTGCGGATGCATGCGCGATGCCTGCGCTCCACATGACGACCTCTCTGATACCCTCCGTGAGCCCAGGAGCTGCTGCGACCCAGATGTAACCATCCCTACCCATAGTGTTTTCACCAGAGGCCGCCATTCCAAGATGGCCGCCCGCCTCTTCTAGCCTCTGCCTCCCCTTGGCCGAGTCCACGCGAGCTGCATCTCGCACACTATTGGCTGCCTGAATACATTTCCTAGCCAATCCACGACCGGCAGGCGCAAGCCGGCTGCAACACGAAGACGTGCACCAAGGCAGCTTCCCTGTCCATGCCTGTCACTGCCTGCTCTCTGGCCACTGGCCAGGAACCCTGCCCGTGAGCCACTCCACCGGCACCCGAAGGTACCGCACAAACTGTTTCCTGCTCGCCTGAAATGTCGACCCCCATTCACTTTGGCCTGCACACTTCCTTACAACGCAAAATCTATACGTGCGTGCCATAGCGCTTCGAGGAGATTTGCATGTGCTATCCTAATCCCACTCGCACTTGCCGATTCCGCCCCCGCACGTAGGGTACTCACCTGACCCCGCATAGTACCAAGAGTATATGTAAACGCTGCCCTGACAAAATGTGACTTGCAAAGCATCTTGTACCATGTGTTTACTCGGACGCTCAAATATAATTCAAACTGCCCTCTATGTTCTGTGCTAGAGCGCCTGTGTACTTGCATACTGTGTTTTAGCCATCCCCTGCTAAAATCGAATCTGTCTACTGTGTACCACGGTGTCACTGTGTTGTGCCTTATGGTCGCCCAGAGTCCACTATACTATTGCATTGTGCCTTATGGTCGCCTAGAGACCACTGTACTATTAGGTTGTGCCCTATGGTCGCCTAAAGACCACTGTACTATTGCATTGTGCCTTATGGTCGCCTAGAGACCACTGTACTATTGCGTTGTGCCCTATGGTCGCCTAAAGACCACTGTACTATTGCGTTGTGCCCTATGGTCGCCTAGAGACCACTGTACTATTGCATTGTGCCCTATGGTCGCCTAGAGACCACGGTACTATTGTGTTGTGCCCTATGGTCGCCTAGAGACCACTTTACTATTGCATTATGCCCTATGGTCGCCTAGAGACCACTGTACTATTGCGTTGTGCCCTATGGTCGCCTAGAGACCACTGTACTATTGCATTGTGCCCTATGGTCGCCTAGAGACCACGGTACTATTGTGTTGTGCCCTATGGTCGCCTAGAGACCACTTTACTATTGCATTATGCCCTATGGTCGCCTAGAGACCACGGTACTATTGCGTTGTGCCTTATGGTCGCCAGAGACCACTGTACGCTGAAAGGGCTACGTCATCCATTGCTAGCACACTTTCCATTCCCAATTGCTGCATCTAGCCCAAACACTCCTATCACTGTACTTAGCCTTATCTTTACTTAGTATTTGACTGTTGCTTTAGACATGTATCTGATTGCTGCTTCTTGCCCAGTATCTGATGGCTGCACTCAGCCCAGTATTTGACTGCTGCTTTAGACTTGTATCTGACTGCTGCTTTTAGCCTAGTACCTGATTGCTGCATTTATCTCGCCTAGTATTTGATGATTGTACCTAGCCCACTCTGCCCAGTATCCAACTACGGCATCTAAGTCTAGTCTCCCTAGTTTATCTAGTAGTAACATTATGTACTGCTTCCTGCCTAACCCAGCCCACCAAGCATCGCTCACCAATCTGATAGTCATACTTACCATTGTCTATATGAACATGCCAACATTTCTGCCCACAGAGGGCCCAGGAGCCCACATACAACCTATCTCCAAACCTTGCAACCTAGCACAGAGGAACATTAGACTCCGGGCTCGACTACCCAAAATATTCAAACCTATTATTAAATATAACATCAACCTGGAACACCTTTGTCCCAAATTACTTCGACCATTGGCAGCCACCGCCCCTCCCAGACGCCAACTCTACCATAAAATCAACAATCCTATGGCCAACTTCCCTCTCACAGTGCAGCCAGAACCTGAATTAAAATCTGCTTTAATCAATGCCAGATCATTAGTCGCTCATGCTACTGACATAACAGATGTCATATGGGAAAATGACCTTGACTTCATCGCCATTACCGAATCATGGCTCCACGAGGCAGCAGGTCCGGCTCTCACTCTGGCAGTCCCAGAAAACTATACCAGAGCTGACAGACCAGACGCACTGGTGGAGGAATAGCAATTATCGCCAAATCTGATCTCTCTATGAGAATCACCTCCACACCCTCCCTTAAATCCTGTGAGCTTCTCTCTATCAAACTACCCACCGCCAACTCTCAAACACTAAATATCTACCTCCTCTATAGACCCCCTGTCCCCATCAGCACCTTCAATGAAGATATCACCACTGTTATCTCTGAGAAGCTAAAAAATTCCTCTCAAACCTTAGTGTTAGGAGACTTCAACCTAGGGTTCAACGATATCAATGACCACCAGGCTACTGCCGTAGCCAATACCCTGTCAGAACTAGGTTTCACGCAGATCGTGAATACTCCCACACACACCAAAGGAAGAACTCTTGACTGGATTGCCAGTCACAACTGTAACCCTTCTATAACAGCCATTGCCCCCCCAAATATGGTCAGACCATCATCTTATCTTCTTTACCCTCAACACTAAAAGACCCACAGTATTAACACCCACGCCCGCCATGCCCACTTTAACCAGGAATAAGAAAAATATCACAGCTGATAATATTCTGCCCCATATCCTACCCAAACTGAAGTCTCTTCCTGACCACACTGACCCAGGCATCCTAGTGGATGAATTCAATAATGCCATGTCCTTTGCTCTTGACAGAGTGGCTCCGCTTAAACTTAGGAACAGTAAACCAAAAAAGCATCTGAACTCCTGGTTTACACCCCACCTAAAAAACTTAAGACTACAGAAGAGAAAATGCGAAACAGCATGGAACCGGCATCCAACCGCTGAAAATAAAACTAACCTAATAAACATCTCTTCACAAAACCAAAAATATATTATCCTGGCCAAACAAGAAACTTATAATAACAGGATCACTCAAGCCAACTCCAGTATGAAGGAGCTATTCTCCATCCTAAAAGAATTGGAAACTCCTATCGCAGTACAGGATGACTCCATCAAAGATAAAACCTGCCGTACAGACATACAACTGGCACTAACCAACAAAGTGGCCAACCTCCAAACTAAAATTGCCCTAAAGAAAGCCTCATTACCAACTCAACCTCTGTTGGACAAAATTCCCACACCCAAACCCAAAGAATCTATCCTATTCTGTTTCTCCAAGGTCTCGGTAATTGAGGTAGAGAAGACCATTCTGACGCTTAAACCCTCCAATTGCAAAGGTGACCAATGCCCCGCACAACTGATCAAGGACGCGGCTAGAGATCTAGCCCATTTCATCACAAAACTTATTAATGCCTCCTTCACTATGGGCACCATCCCCCGCAATCTAAAGGAATCTTGGGTACTCCCCCTTCTAAAAAAGCAAACATTGGACCCCAACATTCCTACAAATTATAGACCCATCACCACGGTGCCTTTCTTACTAAATATATTAGACAAGGTAGCGTACACCCAAATCCAGAACTTCTTTGAGATGAACCATCTCCTTGGCACCCGCCAATCCGGTTTCCGTCCGCAACACGGCACAGAAACTGCCCTTATAGATTTAAAGGCCCAAATAGACTCACTCAGAGACCAGGGCAAATTAGCTCTCCTCCTCCTTCTAGACCTATCAGCCACCTTTGACTTGGTGGACCATAGAGTCCTATACAATCACTTGGACTCGGCGGCCCACTTCTCAGGGGAGGCTATAGTTTGGATACAGTCATTCCTTAGTGACAGGACCATGAGGGTATTCTCCCCCACAGCGGCAGCAGACCCCATTCCCATCACCTGTGCAGTGCCCCAGGGATCCTGTGTCTCGCCGACAGTCTATAATATCTTCACCAAGCCACTCTTCGACGATCTCGATAATCTGGGTGTCACCTATACCAACTACGCAGACGACACCCAGATTCACCGACCACTTACTGGGGATTACGTTGAAGATCTGGCTTTGGTGAACAGAGTCTATAGTATCGTTCAAGCATGGATGGCCAACCATGGCCTATGCTTGAACGATGACAAAACAGAGCTCATCATCCTGGGTACGGCAGCCCGCGTCTCCAAACTCAACCAAAACTACTCAGCCTTCATCAGCGATGGTAACACTATCAAGGTCGCTAGAGAAGTAAAAACCCTAGGTTTTTACCTTGATGCGACAATATCTTTAACCAAACAGGTGAACTCACTGGCCTCATCCACGGCCTATACATGCAAATTAATACGAGCTGAGAAACAATTCCTATCAGATGACAGCTGTCTTATCCTAGCTAGAGCCCTCATTTTATCAGAATTAGACTATTGTAACGCCCTTTACATAGGGACAACCAAACAAATCATCAATAGAATCCAAGTGCTCCAAAATAATGCACTTAGAGCGGCCCTAAGTATCCCTAGAAGAGCACATATCTCAGAAATAAGATGTAAACACAAATGGCTTTCCACCCAAGAAAAAATCAACCTCAAATCTGTCTCCCTTATCCACAAATGCCTAAACAACAAAGCCCCCCGCTACCTCTCAGAACGCTTCAACAGAAAAAATCCCACTAGATTTACAAGGACAGTCAGCCCTAACTGCCTCCTAGTGCCCAGATTTAAACTAGCCACCATTGGAGGATCCAGCTTCCCAATCAAGGCAGCGCAATTATGGAACGCCCTACCCCATGCACTTAGATCTGACCAAACGTTCAACAACTTCAGAAAGAATACCATAAAATGGCTCACTGAGAATGAGATATAAATGACTCTCTACCCTCGCACTTCCACTTGTACTTCACCTGACACGCAACGACATGCTATATTGCTCGTTCGCCACCGACTTGCTATATTGTTCGTTCGCCATAGATTTGATTGTTTGGCTGCGCTTTGTCTGCACCTGCACTTGTCTTACCTTGCAAAGTCAAGAAATGTCCACTCTGCCTGCTCTGTAACCTGTAACTTATAACGTATGTAACCAAGCTGTAAACCTCCTTGTTCTCTTGCGCCCTGCTACCTCAGGGTCTGGTGCGCACAATAAATAAATAAACAACAACAACAAAGCAATGCATTGATTGATTGATTTTCTAATTGGAAAATAAAGAAGCAGAGTGCTTGACATTGGGGCTCATTACGAGTATGGCTGTGTGGGACGGTAAAGGAATTACTGTCCCTTTTCCCACTCTGCCATACTACGAGTATGGCCCTGGATTGGGGGATTTACCTCCAGCGTTATCAACGGAATTACTGTAGCGGTAATTTAGCCAAAAATGCCCCATAGAGTCTAATAGACTCTCAAAAAATGTAATTCTGCTGGACCAAGTGGCGGTACCAGTAATTCCCTTGGCCAGTATTCCTGCATATTTACCACCTGAATATCGCCTGGCAGATTTTCCACCAGAATACTGCCCGGCAAATTTACCACCAGAATACCGCCCAACTCATAATGAGCCCCGTTGTCTTTAAAAGCATGGGCCTGCCAGTATAAGAGAGAGTTTGTGTGTGTGTCATTGAGTGTGGTCCTTACCCCCACACAGTGTAACACCTTCGCCTACCTGTTGTAGTTGGGAGAAATCGTGAGACATGGAGGCGGGGGAATTGACGATAAAGTGATGAAGGAAACTTAGAGATGGCAGTGCCAGAGGGAGAGTTGGATTCTCAGGAGGGAGAGTTGGATTCTCAGGAGGGAGAGTTGGATTGGCAGGGAAATTGAAAGATGGGAGAGTGAGAAAGGTAAACCGGCAAATGAGGGTGAAACTGGAAAAGATGGCGATATGGCAATGGAAGTGATGGTGATGGGAGTTTGGAAACCAGGAAACGTTGAGGCGAGAGGCATACAGAGAGAAACATGTCAGTCTGGTGGATGCAAGGATAGACTAAGAACCAAAAGTGGCCATGGCCAAGTTTTTCAAAGTGCCCGCATATTACACTGTGTGAATGAATGTAGCAAGCAAGACCAAGCCCTCTAAGTAGCGCTTGGGGGGTTCTTCTCACAAGAACACTTTGGAAAAATGGGTCCAAATGGTGAATTTTAAAGTCAACGCGCCTCATTACGACCCAGGCGGCGGACCATGGTGCTATTAGCACCATGGTCCCTGCCGGTGTCCGCCATGCCGGAATGGGGAATTACCACCCCATTCCGAGGTTGGTGGGCCGGTAATTCCCCATGCTGCCATGGCCCATGGGGCTCAATGGGGAAGGCGCAAATAACGGTACCGCAAATTGCGGTACCGTTATTAGCACCAAAGTCCCTTTGCGGGTCCCTACTTTAACGGCTGGAAAAACCAGCCATTAAGGTCGGGTCCCGCAAAGGGACCTCGTAATTAGGCGCTAAGTGTTTAACGCCACCGCAGCCTTTTAAGGCACCGTTAAACACTTAGCGCCTGGGTCGTAATGAGGCCCAACCTGTTCCTAGACAGCAAACGGATATGAAAGATTTGTAAAGAGTGAGGAAAAACCTACTGAAGGGTTTCTAATGAAATATTTACTTCAAATGAATTTGTTGGAAGAGAGAGTTGGAAGGAAGGAAGAATTGTGAATGAGAGAAAGGGTAAGCAGAGCAGACAACCAGGGTGCCCACACAAGAGGCCCATGGTGCTGGGGCCTTCGGGGTAGCACTGGGTAGAGACCGAGCTGCAGGAACACGACAGCTAGTGGCGAGGAGGGATCTAAGAGGATAGGGATGAGGCAATCAGAGGTAGAGGAGGGCTAAGAGGTACAATGCGAGTGATACTCTGGAGGGGATGAGTGGGACAAAATAGAGTCGAGAAGAGATTCAGGAGGCCGGGGTAAGTACAGGCTTGGAGTAGAGATGGCAGCGAGAGGCAGACTGGGATCGACAGTGGCAAGAGGATGGAAAATACAGAGATGGGAATGAGACGGGCGAAGAGATAGATGTTGCCGTCACCATTACAGTGTGAGATAAGTAGGCGTCATACTACACTAAGCACTATGTGGCGCGATGGATCGCATCCTGTAGGAGAACGATGACAATAGGATTTGTTTGCCTTATATGTTGAGCCAGCAATAGACCCAGTGACCAAGGGCTTCATGACATGTTACCCAACCCGTATAGAGAAGAGCAAAGAAGGGCCCATCCAAAGCACAAAGGTGACGCAACTAAACCCCCGGTAACCCCACGACCCCAAGCAGCTGCTCAATGAGCAAGCCCAGTCCCTCTAATTAGTGCTTGATCAGTTTTCACACAAGGACATTTGGAAAGAATGGGGCCAAATAGTGATTTCTGAAGCACATCTGCCCCTGTATAGGAATTCAAAAGTAGCATTGACATATAACATTGGTTAAGAGTGAGGAATAACATACTGGAAGCTTTATTATAAAGATCTTTTCTTCCAAGAGATGGGGGCGGTGAGGACAGATGGAAGGATGTGGGTGAGGTACATGAGAAAGAGGGTAGAAAGATAGGAAAACCAGGGTACCCCCAAAGAGGCCCACGATACAGAGGCCCACTGGGAAATCTCCAGAGTTGCCTGTAGGCCAGTCCACCACTGCCCTGGAGGTGCAGACAGCAAGGACTTTCTTCTTCTTCATTCTGAATAGGAAATCCGTGGTGGCCAGCCCGACTCCTTTATAAACCAAGCGACAAGTGACCCAGGAGTCAAAGCAGTTGCTGATTTAATGAAATGCTTCCTGGACAATGCCCAGATCGAACCATGGACTCTGAAATCTGAGATGGATGTAATCAAGCAGGCAATTGAGTAGCAAATATGCAGGGAAGTATGTCAGGGTTTCTAACACATACGAGCATAATGGTATCTCCCAGTCCTGCCCAGTACTCCTGTTGAGGAAGGCCACTGGGGCGAGAGACAGTTTTGCAGATAGTTTCCTTAGCCTCACGCCCTCCTTCCGATGTGGCTGAAACCAACTCAGGTCCATAGAGCTGTTCTAGAGGCTGTCCATGTTAGGGATGAAGTGTGCGCAACTCAAAGGCGGGAAACTATTCCGCATTCTTAATTTCATTTATTGATAGCGCCCGAACCCGGAATTAGCACAGCGCTATAATAGGTTCCAGGACAGTTAATACAGTATGAGTGGTAGGACAACAATTAGGTGTATTTGTTAAACAGCGCATTCTAAAGTTTTTTCCAGAAGATCAGCTATGAGGGCTCCTCTTGGATACATGGTGGGAGGGCATTAGCCGACAAGACCTTAATGCAGCCTTCAATAAAGAAGCCTTCTGATGGAAGCTCATGGTAAGGAAGAAGCGGACCCTGGCCTGGAGACCTTGATCCAGAAAGTACATGAAGTGATGCAAGGAAGGTTCAGGTTTAGGTGAAATGGGGTGCAGACAGAGAAGTTCTCAGCAGGTAATGGAATTAGGCAGGGTGGGGGTCCTGGCTCTTTGAATCCGTATTAATGATATAGAGGAGTGGTTGATGGATCAGAGGCTGATGCCCCAAAACTGGCCACCATGGACATCACTGAGCAATTATTTGTGGATTGCATGGTTCTGCTGGCCAGGGCCAGGAATAGCCTCAAGACCTGTTTGAGTAATACTGTGGAGGAAATATGTTATCTAGACCCGTTGGGGATAGGATTATGAAGGCAGCTAAGTTTTGCCTATTTTGGGCTGAGGTTTTCTCTGGCTCCCTCTGGCAGTAAAGAACACTTGATTCTGAATCAACATTCAGGGTCCATTCCGAAGGTCACTCTATTGGAAGAAGATCGCTGAAGATATCTCTCTCTCTTTGCAAATCAGATCAAAGTGATTTCCCACGTGGTCCAACTTTGGGAAGTCAGAGTTGTTCTTCTGCATGAGTCAACACCTAACAAACTGATCAGAGAGCCGCTAGGAATTAGAAGCATTTGGGCGCAGGATAGCCTAAACAACTCCCCCCATTGGCTGGTGATTTGAGTCAAGGCTTAGTTATCTGACATAAATGGGCTAGCAATGGCTGGAAACCTCGCCCATGGATGACATACTTGAAGGGGATACAGGTCAGAATGACTTCTAGGATTATCCAGATTGTATTCAGCAGGTGAACGGTAAGCTACTTCATGAGTCCGCTTGGGGCATGGTGGAAGCCAATATCCTTGGTGGGGCACGCCCCAACCATAGATTGCCTTTGTACTTCTCTATCAAACCTGTTGGGGGGGGGGCTGAGCCAGTGCTTCATTTGTGGGGGGTGTTTCCCAGGGCTCAGTCCTGGCACTTATTTTTGAGCCCCGGCACCTATTGTCTCAGACTCACTTTAATGATGAAGTGGTGATAGTCAGTGCATCTATTAACCACAAAATGCAGGTGCAAGCTCCAGTGTAACCCCACATATGCTGACACTGTGGGGAGCAGCTATTGGTGGTGGCAGCAGTGGTGCCCACCCGCAGTGTCACAGCAGTGCTAGAAGATATCTGGGCCCTGGTACTTATTTTTCTTCTCCAAATTAAGCACTGTCCTGAGCAGTGTATAGAATGTTTGCTAAAGAGAAAAGTTCTAACCATATACTTTTTTTTGTTTAAAAATATTTATTTGAAATAACAGATATACAAGGCATATAATATATTCAGCAAATGCTTTAAGGTATAGAACGTGTACACAGAGAGAATAGAAACTGGTACGTGTAAGCCAAGTATACATATACTACCATTGCATGGAGGAGTTTAGAACTTTTGAATAAGGGGACATTACGAAAAAACAGAAATACATACAAGACAAAACAGACAGAGAGGACAGAACATGTACAAGGGGAGAAGGGTGGAAGGGGAGATGCAAAATCATACATAGAATAGTTATGCTCACAGAATATTAATGGGAATTCATATTACATAGGAAACGTTTCAATTGATGTTTACGTAGTAGACCCGGAGAGGAGGCATTGCAACTTTCCATCACGTGGATATTACAAATAGAGTTCCACCATATTTTGTAATGAATACAGTCCAAATGTTTCCAGTTGGCAGTTACAGTGTGGATTGCAATCATCGTAAAAAGATCAAACAGATAACAGGAATTCTTATTAATAGTGTCATGTATAACAGAGGTACCAACGATAAGGAATTCAATACAAAAATGTTGTTGAAGGTTAAAAATACATTTGATAGCATTCCAAAACAGTTTGACATGCTGACATTCTATAAACGTATGTTTAAAGGAGCCCAAGAGTGTAGGCAACTCCAACATGTGTCAGTGAGTGCTGTTTTATTTATTTATTTGCATTTTTAAAGCTCTCACACAGCCCGCGGGCATCAAGGCGCTGTTATAGGAATTGTTTTTTTTATTTTCTTTGTTGCGTAATTGTTTTTTTTGTCTTAGTTGCGTATTTATAATGCATTTAAATACCCAGAGGTTTCTAAGCACGGACCCGGGGATCGAACCTGTGTTGCTTCATGTAGCCTTGCTTCCAAGGTGAAAACGTAGCTGCTGAGCTATCCTCCCGGGATTTGAAAAGTGATAGAGGGGTAAAGGTGCACAATGATGAAAAAAAAGGAAGAGGGTTTGGGGTAAGCTAGCTGAAGAGGTGACCTTGGAGATGTATTTCCATTGTGGGGGCCAGCGTAGTAGATTATCAGGTAGCATGCAGTCCTGCTGTCAGTCACTATAAAGATGTTCTGTAATTTGAGTAGTGGTTGTTTCAGCTAGGGTTTTGTAAAACATAGAGGCAGCAATATTTGAGTTTAGCAAATGTAATGGTCTTTGCACATTAGGAATGTTGAAATGATACATTAAAATCTCATCATTTTCCACTATTGCATAGATAATATTCAGATACTGTTGCATAAAAGAGTTAGGCATATGAAACTTAGTGGCAAAATCATTAAAAGTGATTGGAACACCTTGTAGAAAGAACTGATTACAAAACATTATACCCCCGGAGAGCCATGGTTTCAAACAGATAGATTTCTCCTTGATTTCAATGAAAGTATTAAGCCAAATGGAGAGGTGAACAAGGAGGATTCTGAGATAGAGGGGAACATACATAATCTAAGAAATAAGGCAGATTGGCGAATACAGGAGTAATTTGTGAATTTGTTTTTACCTTTGATGAGGTAAAAGTCAGCAAGGGTTATGGGGGGAACCATAGCTCTGTCCGGGAATACCCAGTTAGGTGCATAACTTGGTTCTTTGTGGGTAAACCATAGCTGTGTTTGCCTAAGAACAAAAGCCATGTGGTATTTTTTGAAATCAGGGAATCCTACCCCACCATTTATACAAGATTCCTTTAATTTTCTGAGAGAAAATCGACGTCTTTTCTTTCCCTGTAAGAATTTAGCTAGGCAAGAATCTATGGATTTAAAGAAGGATGGGGAAAGAGGGATTTGTAGCATATAAAGGAGATAGAGAATAATGGAGGAAATCATCATTTTAATAAATTCCACGCAACCCCACCAGTACAGGTAAAGGGGAGACCACAAGGTTGTTAGTTCATTAATTCTTGTTAGTAGGATTTCAGAAATGTTGTCTTCAGATATTTTTACTGCATGTCGATATATATGAATACACAAGTATTTAAAGCCTTTGAGACACCATTTCATGGCTATGGTTTGCGTGTTATTTTTGTTGTACAATGTACGTTGAGGGGTAGAACCTCAGACTTGTCGATGTTTAACTTGTAACCCAATGCTCGGGAAAACTGAAATAATATCTAGTAGGTGCTGAGCGCTATCTTCAGGATCTTTTAGAAACAAGAGCACGTCATCAGCATACGCCACAGTTTTGACATGTAAATGTCCACATTGAATTCCTAGAATATTATAATTTTGTCTTATTGCTTCTAAGAAGGGTTCTAACGCTAAAATGAAGAGAATCAGGGAAAGGGGGCATCCCTGACACGGCCCTCTAAACAAGGGGAAGTAGGAGGATATTTGTCCATTTACAAAGACTGCAGTTTTAGGATTAGAGTAGAGGACACTAATCATAGAGATAAATAGGGTGCCTAAGCCATGCCACCTAAGGGCTTTGAACATGTAATCCCATTCTACTCTATCAAAGGCTTTTTCTGCATCTAGAGCTACCGCTGCGTGGGGAGTTAATATCTAGGACATCTAGAAAAAGTCTTATGTTGGAAGAGGATAACCTACCCTTCCCATATCCAACCTGGTCATGTTTAAGTAAACTGGGTAAGAAGGGGAGAAGTCTATTAGCTAAGATCTTGGTGAATATTTTACAAACATTATCGATAAGGGAAATTGGACGATAGCTTTGGGGAAGTTCTGGATCTTTATTGAGCTTAGGGAAAATGATGAGCTTGCCTTCTGGGAAGGATCCCTGAACCTTGCTTTCCGTGATGAAATGGGCGTAGAGGTCATTGAGTTTAGGTACTAATAGATTGCAAAAATGGGTGAAAAAGTCAATAGGGGAACCATCCGGGCCAGGGGCCTTGACTTTTTTAAGGTCTTTAATGGCAAGGTGTATTTCGGTATAGAGGATATTGGGACATTGCGTGACTGAAAATCTGCTTGGGGATATGTAGAGTGGGGAATATTATGAATAAAATCTTGAATGCGAGTATTCTTTGGAGGGGCATCAGAGGTATATAGATTAGAATAAAATTGAGAACAGACTTCGATGATCTCTGTATCTGAGAATGTCCTATTCCCTCTGTAGTCTTGTATAGCTACAACCTTAGCTTTTGCTTTTTTGAGTTTAAGATATGACGCTAGGAATTTACTAGTCTTATTAGAGAATTGATAAATCTTTACTTTATATTTCAGCAAGTTGGTGCATGAGTACTGCGTAACAATTCTATGATATTGGAATCTTAGCCTTAAAATATCCCTAAGAATGGAAGAAGAGTTTGTGGGTGAATATTGAGTTTCAACGGGCTTGAGCTGTCTGAGTATGGTATCAGATTCTTGCTTTAGTTTTTTCTTTTTATTAGCAACAAAGGATATGATTTGGCCTCTAAGAACAGCTTTGTAGCAGTCAAAATTGTTAATAATTGTAATGGTTTCCACCCTTACATCTCAGAATGTGCATGGAAAACGGGATTTTACTGGTCTACTGCGGTTCAGGCAGATCCCGTCATTGCCGGTCTAGTGGTTAATGCGTCCTCTACGCATCTACCGGAAGGAGTGTGTCGAAGAGAAACTGCCGTCAAGCCCCCAGTTAGCAATGTAGACACGTTAAAAGAGGAGAATGCGGACTGCAAGTCGTGTCACTACTCTACTAGAGACTACAAGACGCTCTGTGAGTACGCATCAGGGCTATCCAAAAGTTTCATTCTGTTGTTGATCTGTTTAGGATTCTGTCAGCCTTTGTAAGCTTACACCTTTCTTTACTGCCTTATTCAAGGGTCAAGGACTTGCTTCGGTGGACGTGTGCGATCCGCCCTCCATTCTATTCCATCAGCTTCTGTTTTCAGCTCCGGTTTTCTACATACCGGTAGGCACGCCTTTAGGGGCATACTTGTCAGTCTTATCTACCTCCACTGTGGGAGAGACAGTATCCAATTCCTGTTTTCTTCCTCGCCCTCTAGGAAACAGCAATTGTCACAGGAATCGCATTTACCAGCTCCGGGACTACCATTCCCAGAATCCTTTTCCGGACGCGATTCACACTCCTTCTCATTCTTACAGGGAGGCGCGGCTTCTTCTCCGTGCAGGTGGATAGGCTTTCTTTCTCATCTTTTCTCGACAGTATAAAACCTTCTGTTATCAATCTATTTTTACAACCTGTGCTTTGTATCTTAGCTTTCGCAGGCTTAGGGAATTTCCTCCTCTACTTCCGTCATTGAGATTCCAGATCATATTGCATACCATATACTGGTAAGGGGCGGGGAGACTCTTTGTAGTATCAGTTACCCTTCTTCTTGGCAGTGTGTAGCTAATGATTGTTCTTTAACCTATTGTGCAGCTGGGCGAATTAGAACACGCAGGTACTCCTTCACCTGAAAGCAAGAACACCTGGCTGGTTCCGTGAGAAGGAAGGCGTTTATCAACGCTCCCTAGCAGCTCAGCAAAGGGTTTTTTCCCCCTTGAGGGTTTCCCTGGGGTTCTCTTTGGGGGATAGCCTTCTGGTGCTTTCTGTGCAGGGAGTTCCAGGTGAATCCTCTTTCTCGTCCGGGTACGGTGCCATCCACCCTTGCACCTGTCTCGACGAAGACAAGGTAGGAACCGCTGTCAGACTGAATAATCTGTATATTGTTGGCACTTGAGAACTAATCACGGTTGATTAAATACATAATAGTTACAGTATTACAGTTAGTGACGCCCATAGAATATATATATTTCTGTTAGGAGATTATTCCTAAAATGGACCCCCAAAAGCAGCAAGCCCAACAAATTCAGCAACTTATTGCTGCAGTTCACTCATTGACAGCGGACGTTCAGCAGCTGAAGCAGGAGAATGTTACTCTCTGCCAACAACAGCAACAAGATACAGCTGCCTTAAGACAGCAACAGATGCAACTTCAGCAGGGTAACCACACCCCCCACTGTTCGGAAGTACCACCTGGTCCCCCACCCGGGGGGCAATTTGATGGGAACCCTCACAAGGTAAAGGAGTTTTTAGACTCATGTTCCATTCAATTTGCTTTTAAAGGAGCTTACTTCCATACAGATCGGGATGAGGTGGGGTATATGATTTCCCTGATGACGGGCCAGTGTTAGTCTGGGCCACTCCTTTGGTAACCACAACGAATCCAATTCTGGATTCTTACACCACATTTTGCAATAGCATAAAGAGTATGTTTGGTCGGCAGGAACTTACTGTTGCTGCACAAGAACATTTACTAGATCTCAAACAGGGGAATCAAGATATTCTGTCCTACATTACTCGTTTCAAGCAAATGTCAGGAGAGACAAGATGGTCAAATGAAGCATTAACCACAATATTTCGCCGAGGACTCTCCGAGGACCTCAAAGATGAGTTGTCTCGAGTACCTCGACCGCAGATGGTGGCTGAATCTATAGCATTGGTGTTACTAATAGATTACCGCCTTAAAGAAAGACAACAGGAAAGGAGGGTTTCCCTGGGGTTCTCTTCGGGGGATAGCCTTCTGGTGCTTTCCGCGCAGGGAGTTCCAGGTGAATCCTCTTTCTCGTCCGGGTACGGTGCCATCCACCCTTGCACCTGTCTCGACGAAGACAAGGTAGGAACCGCTGTCAGACTGAATTATCTGTATATTGTTGGCACTTGAGAAATAATCACGGTTGATTAAATACGTAATAGTTACAGTATTACAATAATAGATATGTCTTGACTTTTATTCTCCAAGATGAAGGGTGCAAATGATTAATCACTCAAAAGAGTAGCATTAAATCTCCATCGATTGGAGTTCTCACTGTTCTGGGGTTACAAGTTGGATGTATATGGGGGCATGATCCGAAATTGTTATAGATTCTATTTGGGCAGTAAGGAAAATTAAAGGAGATTAAACATGGATTTGAAAATGAATGTATAGTCTAATTGTGAGAAAGAGTTGTGGGGAATGGAGAAGGAGGTAAATTCGTAATCGGTAGGGTGAGTGATACGCCATGCATCGCTAAGACCTAACACTGATACAAAATTAGTAAATTGTATGTGGGAGGTGGTGTTTTTGAAACTATACGGGACCTCCTATCAAGGAAAGGATCCATAATCTGATAAACTCCACAGACTATTAAATTATGAGGATTGCATTGAATCATGTGATTTCGAATTTGCAGCCAGAAGCAAGGTTCTGCAGATGTAGGGCCTTATATGCTCAAAATAGTATACTCCTTATACTCCACTAAGATCAGTAGTAGTACCCATCTACCTTAATCATCAGATTTGTTAGCTATCACTATGCATTTAAATGCCTAGTTAATGAGGAGTGTAATAACACCATTCTTTTTACCATTTGCTGCACTAGAAAAGACCTGACCCACCCAGTGACGTCTAAGTTTATCTGCTTTCTCGTTAGAGAGATGCGATTCTTGCATGCAGGCAATTGATGGTTTTGTTCTGTAATGGTGCGATAGCACTTTTTGGCTTTTGATAGGATTATGCAATCCTTTGACGTGCCAAGAGGTTATGTTAAGTGGCATGAGTTAGGATGAGGTGAACAGAAAATACATAGAGCATATGAAGAGAAAAACATTTTCTAATAAATTAAAACTTGCAAGAGGATATTTGATGGAGCAGTTGAGCAATACGCCAATAGGATAAATATATAGAGATCTGCATAATGGATGGGAACATAGAGGGAGTGAAACATAATGGGGAAGGGGGACAAAACATGAAATTTGGTACAAATGAAACATGACTAAGCACTATAGATCAGAATGTGGCTAACAGGAAACAGCCACACTAATCCATGTTGGATATACGATGAGATGGAGGTGGAGAACCAGTTGAAATGAGGCGCGACCATCCCCGCTCCGGTGGAAGTTGATCAGAGAAGATTCAATACTTAACCCAATAAAAGTTGCAATACTTTTCATGAAGGTGGTCTTGAAGTGTCCATATCATCCCTTTTGTGTGATTGAACATGGTGTCTCAAGTCTGTTGAATTCTGGAAAGTAGAGGTATGCCCATTGAGGGTGACTTTGAGAATAACTGGATGGATAATGCCATATCTGGCATTTAACTGTCTCATGGCTGGTCTGAAGGTGCAGAGTTCTTTTATTCTTGCCGCGATAGCATTGGAGACATCCTGTGTGATAAATATTGTCTTGCATTCCCAAGACAGCTGCTTCATTTATTTTTTACTTCCTCCATTATAAGAGTAACATGCATGTAATCCAAGAGGCCTGTAGAGTTTCGGACTGAATTGGTTGGTCCAACATGATGTGCTCTTTGGATGCTCAGATGCATTGACGCAGGCACGTCAAGGAGCTGAGGTAAAAAGGCATATCAGAATGAAATAGGATTATCCTCTTCTACTCCTTCCGGGAGGCCGATGATGCATAGATTATTTCTCCATATTTCTGTTTTCGCGATTCTCAGCCTGTTTTTGTTGAGTTGGAGTAGTGGTTTCCAGAGTTACTACTCTATTTGTGATATCCTCAGCATCATTAATGTGCTTTTCTACCTCATTCATCCGAGTTTCAAATATAGACCACTTATTGTCAAGCTGCTGCAATTTAGCATTAGTATCCGCCATTAATAGTCCTGGTATTCCGGAGGTAATTGCATGGAGGCAGAGGTCACAGATGCTAGATTAATCTTCAGGTTTTCTGGGTAGCAGGTTTGTGCACAATCCGGGAAGGTTATTCTCTTAGCTCGCCAATCAATTTGAGGATTATGTGTCTCTAACCAAGGAATTCCAAGAATAACCTGAAACTGTGGAGCCTTGATTACATCAAACACAACTGCCTCCCGATGGCCGTCAGGACCAATAAGAGTCACCTCAGTAGTGGAATGTGTTACCGGTCCAGAGGCAATTTCAGTTCCATCGACTGTGGTGATGACATCTTTGCTGGTTTTAGGACGGAGAGGGAGGTTAATCCTAGAGACTAATTCACGATCCACATAGTTTCCAATAGCCCCACTATCGATGTATGCCTTTATTGCATGCAACCGCTTAGGCTGTTCTGGATCTACGAGAACCATTGGCACAATGAAATGCGAGGTCTGGGAGTTAGTTTTCAAGCTCAGCAAGCGGACCCCTACGCTTGTCGGGCGGAGTCGTTTCCCGAAACAGAGTCTTCATGGTTTTTATCAGCGGCTCCTACCGCCTTTCGGGGCGGTTTTGCCGGGCAATCTCGTAGAAAGTGTCCAGAATTCCCACAATAAAGACATAATTTTAACTGCCGCCTCCTTTCACGTTCCTTTTGAGTTAAGGGTCCTTTAACCCCTCCAATTTGCATAGGCTCAGAGACATCAACTCCCTTGGGGTTAGCATGGGTCTTGACCAACACCCGGGTCTCAAACCTGGACCTATCTGCTTTTCTGTTTTGAAGTCTGTGATCCAATTGGTCCACTAAGTCTATATACTCGGTGCATTCTTGGGGCGGATTTACAACTTGGACCAAGACATCTTTAAGTTCTCCGCGTAGGCCTCGATAAAACAACATGACTCTTTTATCCTCTGGCCATCCCGTTTCCACAATTAGTCTATTAAAGGTTGCAATATAGGATAGGAGGTCCTGATTGCCCTGTCGCAGGGATAGAAGTTCGTCATCCAGAGCCTGCCCCTGAGAGTGTCGAGCAAATAACCTTTCCATGCTTGCTTGAAACCCTTGAAAATCACGGAGAATCGGGTCATCTTGAGTAACCAGTGGAACTGACCAATCGGCAGCGCAGCCGCTGAGATATGACAATACAAATGCTACCTTGGTCTGATCATTAGGGAAGGCCCCAGGTCTGCATAGGAAGTGCAGACGACACTGATTCATGAATACGGCAAATCGTTTGGGGTCCCCAGTAAAGCGTTCGGGTGGGGCCAGCGGCATGTTTCCAGGTAGATTAATCTGCACTGGGTTACTGGAAACCACAGGAGCGGGGTTCCCTCCGGAACCGGGTAGAGGAGTTTGCCCAGCTTGACCTTGCAAAAGCTGTCTGGCCAGGTCATCAGTTCTTTCCTTTGATATTAGTAATTCCCTCCTGAGGGCATTAGTCTCTTGACGAGCGGCATGTACTTCGGCCCGTAATTCCGCCAATAATTGGGCCAACTGATCAGTCTCAGAGCTTTCCATAGCGCCTGGGTGGGAATTTGTAGGAAGGCTTCGCGTTCTGTAACGCTCACCTCACTCCCACGGAGGCGCTGGCCTGGTTCGCGCTGCTGTGACCTCTTCTAAGGTGATGCGCAGGGTTCGGAAGATGGACTGGACAGGGCCCCCAAATCTGGCTTGTCTGGTTCGCAGAAGTATCCTTCTGTAGGCGAAAATAGGGGATTAACTGTCTGCGGGGTAATGCAATCGGCCTCCCACTTTCCCCTCTCACCCTCCTCAAAACCTTTCTGTGATTCCCCGTAGCGTCTCACCTTAGGGTCTGGAAGGACGAGCTCTCCATCCTGCTTCTGATGCAGGGGCGCGTTGGTATCTGGTTACTTCACTGGATTTTCGGATTGGTGAGAACCAAACTTGCTTGGCTTCCAGGTAAGTTTTTTTGATAAGAGGTTCCCCTTGTGTCCATGCATTCATGTACTAATGCTAGTGTCTTTTTCCCCATAGGGGCCGGGGTACGGAATGCCGGGGAACAGGCACCGACCCGAGATGAGAGGTGAAATCCTTGTAGAAATCAGGTAAGTCTTTAATGAGCGTTTTTTGGTAATGTCTTTTCATTCGCTCATTAACGCTGATGTCTCTTTTTCCCCTTAGGGGCCGGGGTCCGTAAATGCCAGGATGCGGCGCGGACCCAAAATGAAGAGGGAATGAATCAACAGGTAAGTCTTAACATGGAGATTTAGCTTTCCATATTCCCTTCTCTCTCTCACCTTTTGTTCTTGTCTTTTTCTCCCTAGGCGCTGGGGCGTGTCTTCGAATCCGGATGATCGCTGCTGAACATGGAGGCGCCCTGTAAAGGTGAGTGAAATGCGGCGCTGCAGCGATCGACGCGATGAGCTTTTAAATAAAAGTCTTCCTTTTCAGGATTGTCGGCGAGATGTCTCCGGAATGCGGATTTAGCAGGTAAGGACTTTTCCTTCTTCTGTTCTCTTCTTCTCTTCCTTTGCAGGTGATCCAGGATGCTGGCAGGCGTGGCAGAAGTCAGGATGCAGGAGCAGACACGGTGAGCGTCCAGCTGCTAGATGCAGAACAACACGAAGCACGTGTGACTGTTCGGGTGGGGTTTAAATAGCCTTGGAAGAAGTTCCAGGTATGTATCCTTCCTCCAATCAGGTATGTATCCTTCCCCGACCACGCCCGGATGGTAAATTAGTCCCACAGGTAAAGTAGTTCCTTTCAGGCCTCAAGGAGGCCGGGATCCTGCAGCATGGTCTGCATCAGGTAAGTGCACCCAAGCACTCCCATAATGAGCCTGGCGCCTATGGCGCCAGGACTGATGTCTTTTATGAGCCTGGCGCCATAGGCGCCAGGACACTGTCCAAAGGGCCCCTATATGGGGTTGCTGGGTCCTTCCTTGGGGACTGGATGTCCGCTTTCGGGGATGCAGGGCTTGAACCGGCTCCCCGGGAGCGGGCATCATGACAGCACTCCCCCCCCAAGGCCCCTCCCAAGGTTGTTCCCTCCGGGGGTTTTGGTTTGTCTGGGAAGAGTCGGTGCAATTTCCTGACTAATCGAGGTGCATGCACATGGTCACTGGGTTCCCACGACCTCTCCTGAGGTCCGTACCCCTTCCAATCAATTAGGTAGAACAGTTTTGACCTAAACATTTTTGAGTCTAAAATGTTCTTCACTTCGAATTCGGGCTCCCCATCTATTAGAATAGGTTCTGGAGGTTTGAGTAGTCGGGTTCCGGGTACCACTGGTTTCAGAAGTGACACATGAAAAACAGGGTGAATTCGCATACTAGCTGGTAAATCAAGTTTAACAGCCACTGGGTTATTTATTGCTGTAATAGAATAAGGTCCCAGATATTTTGGGTTAAAAGTTCGAGGCCCTTTGAGTGGTAAATGTCTGGTAGCTAACCACACTTGATCCCCAATCTCATACGGAGGTGCTTCACTCCGATGTAGATCAGCATTCTCCTTGTATTTTCTCTTGGCTTGTTGTAAATGCGTAGTTGCCTCTTTGAAGGCTTGGGTAATTGTAGAATGCAGATGTTCTACTGCAGGCATTCCGAGGTTCTGAGGTGAGTCAAGGTTTGAGGTTCGAGGGTGATGCCCAAACAAAGTATAAAAAGGACTGTGGCCAGTTCCAGAGTGTACCGAATTATTATATGCGTATTCGGCTATCCAAAGAATGTCTTTCCAGTTGCTTTCAGATTGCTGTAACATACACCGTAAGTACTGCTCAAGGGTCTGATTTGTCCTCTCGGTCTGACCATCGGTCTGAGGGTGGTGACTGGTCGATAATCTTACGTCGATCTGCGCCATTTGACAACATTTGCGCCAGAAGTGGGAAATGAATTGGCTTCCCCGGTCAGAGATTAGTATAGATGGGAATCCATGTAGCCGAACAATATTTTCGAGGAATTCTTTGGCTAGGACAGAAGCTGAAGGTAAACCTTTCAAAGGAATAAAGTGGGCCATTTTGGAAAACAAATCCACAATTACCAGAATAATATTGTACCCCGAACAAGGAGGCAGGTCCGTAATAAAATCCATTGATAGGGTGTGCCAGGGTGCTGGCGGTATGTCTAGAGGTTGAAGGAGACCGGCTGGTCTTTTCTTTTGACTTTTATTTTGGGTGCAAACACCACAGGACATCACAAAAGATTGTACATCTTTTCGCCAAGAGGGCCACCAAAATTGTCGTTTCACCTTTTCCTCTGTCTTGGCAATACCGGGGTGTCCCTCTATTAATGAATCATGATAACCGGAAAAAACTAGTTTGTGTAATTCCTTATGTGGCAGGAATAAGCGTCCTTGGAAATAAGGTAAACCATTATCTATGGTAAAGTCTGATCCCTTTTTTATCCAATCCTGTAAGGTTGTAGGGTCCAGGAGTTGTTTCACTCTGGCTTGAATGTCTTCAAGCGTCTGTAACGAAGTCATGCCTAGAATCCTCTGTTTGGGAATTATTGGTACTGGTTCTGAGTTTGTATCAGATTCTCCCATTCCAATTCGGATTAAGACGTCTGCTTTGCCATTCTTGCAGCCAGGTCGATAGATAATCACGAAATCAAATTCAGTGAAAAACAAAGCCCATCGGAGCTGCCGTGATGACTGAGCCTTGGCGGTTTTCAAATACTGTAAATTCCGGTGGTCAGTGATCACTGTGATGGTATGTCGAGCGCCAAGCAGATAATGCTGCCAGGCTTTAAAAGCGGACTTAATGGCTAACAGTTCTTTGTCAATGATTGCATAATTAACCTCGGGTGCCGAGAATTTTCTGGACCAAAATGCTACGGGATGCAGTTGGTTGGTTTCGGGATCTCTTTGGGACAGGACAGCTCCCATGGCTAGGCTGGATGCGTCAGTCTCGACGACATAAGGGAGATCTGGACGCGGGTGTTTCAATATAGGTGCAGAGGTAAACTTAGCTTTTAAATCCTGAAAGGCCTGCTCAGCTTCTTCAGACCATTCAAAACGTTTATTTTTCCTCAAGAGTGCAGTAATGGGTTGTACCACGCGTGAAAATTCCGGGATAAACCTGAGATAGAAATTAGCAAAGCCGAGCATGCTTTGAACCCCTTTTACAGAGCTAGGTGATGGCCATTTAAGGATGGCATCCACTTTTCTTGAGTCCATTCGGACTCCTTTGGGTGTCAGGATGAAACCTAGAAACTCGACTTCTGTGGTATGGAAAACACATTTCTCCAATTTAGCAAATAGTTTGTGTTGGCGCAGTTTTTCAAGTAATGCCCTGAAGTGTTTTCTGTGATCAGATTCCG
This sequence comes from Ambystoma mexicanum, assembly GCF_040938575.1. Lineage (NCBI taxonomy): Eukaryota > Metazoa > Chordata > Amphibia > Caudata > Ambystomatidae > Ambystoma > Ambystoma mexicanum. Next base: position 1,246,248,967 of record NC_090933.1, on the reverse strand, counting down.
AAGAGGAGTACACCAGAATGTCATCGATATATATGACTACACAAACATCGATGAGTTCCCGAAAGACATCATTCATGAAGTATTGGAAGACAGCCGGCGCGTTACACAATCCGAAAGGCATCACCTGGTACTCGAATAATCCGTATTTAGTACGGAAGGCAGTTTTCCATTCGTCGCCTTCTTTAACTCGTACCAGATGATAAGCCCCCCGGAGATCTAACTTGGTGTATATGCAAGCGTCCTTCACCTGGTCAAGGAGTTCAGGGATCAGAGGCAGAGGATAACGGTTTTTAACTGTTATCTGGTTCAATGCGGTAATCGATACAAGTTCTAAGGTCGCCTTCTTTTTTGGGCACGAAGAACAAAGCCGAGGATGCCGGGGACTTTGACGGGCGAATAAAACCATTAGCTAGGTATTGATCCAAATATTGTCTCAAATGCAGGTACTCAGGTTCGTTAAGGGCATAAATCCTGCTACAAGGGGGTTGTGCACCGGGCACCAGATCAATTTGGCAATTGTACGATCTGTGAGGAGGTAAAGTGTTGGCCTGTTCCTTTTGGAAGGCGTCCTGAAAGTCTTGGTATTCCGGAGGTAGTTCCATGGAGGCAGAGGTTACAGATGCTAGATTAATCTTCAGGTTTTCTAGGTAGCAGGTTTGTGTACATTCCGGGAAGGTTATTCTCTTAGCTCGCCAATCAATTAGAGGATTATGTGTCTCTAACCAAGGGATTCCAAGAATAACCTGAAACTGTGGAGCCTTGATTACATCAAACACAACACCCTCCCGATGGCCGTCGGGACCAATAAGAGTCACCTCAGTAGTGGAATGTCTTACCGGTCCAGAGGCAATTTCAGTTCCATCGACTGTGGTGATGACATCTTTGCTGGTTTTAGGACGGAGAGGGAGGTTAATCCTAGAGACCAATTCATGATCCACATAGTTTCCAATAGCCCCACTATCGATGTATGCCTTTATTGCATGCAACCGCTTAGGCTGTTCTGGATCTACGAGAACCATTGGCACAATGAAATGCGAGGTCTGGGAGTTAGTTTTCAAGCTCAGCAAGCGGACCCCTACGCTTGTCGGGCGGAGTCGTTTCCCGAAACAGAGTCTTCATGGTTTTTATCAGCGGCTCCTACCGCCTTTCGGGGCGGTTTTGCCGGGCAATCTCGTAGAAAGTGTCCAGAATTCCCACAATAAAGACATAATTTTAACTGCCGCCTCCTTTCACGTTCCTTTTGAGTTAAGGGTCCTTTAACCCCTCCAATTTGCATAGGCTCAGAGACATCAACTCCCTTGGGGTTAGCATGGGTCTTGACCAACACCCGGGTCTCAAACCTGGACCTATCTGCTTTTCTGTTTTGAAGTCTGTGATCCAATTGGACCACTAAGTCTATATACTCGGTGCATTCTTGGGGCGGATTTACAACTTGGGCCAAGACATCTTTAAGTTCTCCGCGTAGGCCTCGATAAAACAACATGACTCTTTTATCCTCTGGCCATCCCGTTTCCACAATTAGTCTATTAAAGGTTGCAATATAGGATAGGAGGTCCTGATTGCCCTGTCGCAGGGATAGAAGTTCGTCATCCAGAGCCTGCCCCTGAGAGTGTCGAGCAAATAACCTTTCCATGCTTGCTTGAAACCCTTGAAAATCACGGAGAATCGGGTCATCTTGAGTAACCAGTGGAACTGACCAATCGGCAGCGCAGCCGCTGAGATATGACAATACAAATGCTACCTTGGTCTGATCATTAGGGAAGGCCCCAGGTCTGCATAGGAAGTGCAGACGACACTGATTCATGAATACGGCGATTCGTTTGGGGTCCCCAGTAAAGCGTTTGGGTGGGGCCAGCGGCATGTTTCCAGGTAGATTAATCTGCACTGGGTTACTGGAAACCACAGGAGCGGGGTTCCCTCCGGAACCGGGTAGAGGAGTTTGCCCAGCTTGACCTTGCAAAAGCTGTCTGGCCAGGTCATCAGTTCTTTCCTTTGATATTAGTAATTCCCTCCTGAGGGCATTAGTCTCTTGACGAGCGGCATGTACTTCGGCCCGTAATTCCGCCAATAATTGGGCCAACTGATCAGTCTCAGAACTTTCCATAGCGCCTGGGTGGGAATTTGTAGGAAGGCTTCGCGTTCTGTAACGCTCACCTCACTCCCACGGAGGCGCTGGCCTGGTTTGCGCTGCTGTGACCTCTTCTAAGGTGATGCGCAGGGTTCGGAAGATGGACTGGACAGGGCCCCCAAATCTGGCTTGTCTGGTTCGCAGAAGTATCCTTCTGTAGGCGAAAATAGGGGATTAACTGTCTGCGGGGTAATGCAATCGGCCTCCCACTTTTCCCTCTCACCCTCCTCAAAACCTTTCTGTGATTCCCCGTAGCGTCTCACCTTAGGGTCTGGAAGGACGAGCTCTCCATCCTGCTTCTGATGCAGGGGCGCGTTGGTATCCGGTTACTTCACTGGATTTTCGGATTGGTGAGAACCAAACTTGCTTGGCTTCCAGGTAAGTTTTTTTGATAAGAGGTTCCCCTTGTGTCCATGCATTCATGTACTAATGCTAGTGTCTTTTTCCCCATAGGGGCCGGGGTACGGAATGCCGGGGAACAGGCACCGACCCAAGATGAGAGGTGAAATCCTTGTAGAAATCAGGTAAGTCTTTAATGAGCGTTTTTTGGTAATGTCTTTTCATTCGCTCATTAACGCTGATGTCTCTTTTTCCCCTTAGGGGCCGGGGTCCGTAAATGCCAGGATGCGGCGCGGACCCAAAATGAAGAGGGAATGAATCAACAGGTAAGTCTTAACATGGAGATTTAGCTTTCGATATTCCCTTCTCTCTCTCACCTTTTGTTCTTGTCTTTTTCTCCCTAGGCGCTGGGGCGTGTCTTCGAATCATCGATGATCGCTGCTGAACATGGAGGCGCCCTGTAAAGGTGAGTGAAATGCGGCGCTGCAGCGATCGACACGATGAGCTCTTAAATAAAAGTCTTCCTTTTCAGGATTGTCGGCGAGATGTCTCCGGAATGCGGATTTAGCAGGTAAGGACTTTTCCTTCTTCTGTTCTCTTCTTCTCTTCCTTTGCAGGTGATCCAGGATGCTGGCAGGCGTGGCAGAAGTCAGGATGCAGGAGCAGACACGGTGAGCGTCCAGCTGCTAGATGCAGAACAACACGAAGCACGTGTGACTGTTCGGGTGGGGTTTAAATAGCCTTGGAAGAAGTTCCAGGTATGTATCCTTCCTCCAATCAGGTATGTATCCTTCCCCGACCACGCCCGGATGGTAAATTAGTCCCACAGGTAAAGTAGTTCCTTTCAGGCCTCAAGGAGGCCGGGATCCTGCAGCATGGTCTGCATCAGGTAAGTGCACCCAAGCACTCCCATAATGAGCCTGGCGCCTATGGCGCCAGGACTGATGTCTTTTATGAGCCTGGCGCCATGGGCGCCAGGACACTGTCCAAAGGGCCCCTATATGGGGTTGTTGGGTCCTTCCTTGCGGACTGGATGTCCGCTTTCGGGGACGCAGGGCTTGACCCGGCTCCCCGGGAGTGGGCATCATGACAGGACTGGACTACCACGTGCAAGGGACCAGTGAAGGAGCTCGGTCCAGATCATACAAGCGCCCCTGCCAGAAGCAGCAGGACGAAGTGCTCACTAAAACCAATCAACAGGTGAGCTTTCCAGGGACAGCGCATCCCATGGGTACCACGGTTAGGGAGAAGGGGTCTGGAAGTGGATCAGGCGCACAAGCTGGCATACTCACGCCCCCTATTCTCCATGCAGGAGCAGTCCTGAGCAGCATCACCTATTACCACCAGTCACCACATAAGTGCAGACGGCGAAGTCGAACCTGAGCGACCTCAACCCCGGGAGGGCTGCAACTGTCCCCCAAAGCCTCTGCAGAGACCAGGTGAGCGTAACAGAAGTCTTGCAGTAAGGGAAACGCTGGCAGATGCAGTTTGAGGGATATATGGGGAAATATTCAGTAAGTTATGCCACCGGAACGGAGCGCTGAAACTAGGTGACCATTCCAGTCGGCGCCAAGCCAGGCCCCCTCAAACCATATACTGAAGTATTTATGCAGGCTGCGGTTGGGGCGGCGAAGGGATGTGTCTGCACATCAGTAACATTTGCAATTGCTAACTTCATTTCAGAGCATTATATGATATGATATATGTCATTTATAACGCTCCTGAACGCATGTGTTCTAGGCGCGACATTGAAGGTAAGGGTCAAGATTAAGTGCTATGGGTTTTAGCAAGTTGTTATAGATGTTCTATTCATTGTAAGGGCTCTTTTGATGATCAAACAATAAATAGGAAAATGGTGAATGGATGACTGAATAAACAAACAAATGAACGAATGACGACGAGCTCTGCCCTGGTCTCACCCTGATAGCTAGATAGCTATCTGTTTTGCTTTGAATTCTGTGTGATTGGCGTATTTCATTTAGTGGTACTAAGCGTCGATATTTCTTTGGTCTTTCAGACGAATGCGTAATAAAATGGCACTGTTGTTCTTTTTGGTGACGGGTGCATGTTATGTTGCTGGTTTAATGAGTTAGAATGTCAATTGAGTGTTACTAATGTGAGTAGTTATAACATTGATTTGATTTTATTCAAATTAATTAAATGAAAGTACATTTTTTTAAATGTATTTGTACTGATATTACATCATTGAAATATTACACGCTTTCCAATACATAGACACTAGTTTGTTGATAATAAAATCATATTAATACATTAGGTATTGTGACTGTGTGTTTTGGTGTGGACTGTGGACTTCCGTTTGCCCACTCACCAGGGAACCACAGATTCTCCGGGTGTTGCCGCTTGGTAAGCAGGCCTGTGCACTGTTTCACAGACCAGTGTGGGTCGCCATCATGGATCTGCATGCGTTTGCATTGTTGCAGCGGGTATCTAACATGTATTGACTCTCTTGGTTTTCTTTGTCCACGTCTTGGCTCTTGAGTCCCAGTTAACCATTTTTGCATGAGTGCACGCAGTGGTTGACTGTGGTGGAATCCGGGCACTGAAACCTGTCCTCTGTTGCAACGTCCTGGTCTTCACTGAGGTGGGATACACAAGGTAGGTTTGTCTGATTCTTGTTGTGAGTTGCATAAAATGTTTTCAGCAGTAATTGCCTTTGATACTAACATGCTAAGCTTCCTCCCTGGGAGCTCACACTGCCATGGTTGAAACTCTTGTGAATAAGGTGGATCTTAGACTGCCCCTGACATACAGGACTATAACCTAAGCCTAGTGGGAAAAGAGCTTCCCGGTGTCTCTCAGGAGGTCACACGCACAAGGCTCGGCACGGACAGGGAAGGCTGCAAGCTACTCCATATACCTCTTCCGGGGGCCCCGCAGCCCATCAGCATCCTCTAGTGGAAGACGTAGGACTATGTCAGAAAGCGAAGGGGTGGGGGCCTCCAAGAGAATGTCAAGGAAAATAAAAATACTGTTAGTACGTTTAAAAATACCTCTGTGGCTCCACAAGTGGAAGTTGTATTTTAAGCACATAGCAAGTCTACCATCCTATTTTTGGAAGTTGCTTAGATTTTTCTTGGAATTAAGAACACCCAAAAGGGGGTTCACCGAGGCACTGCTAACATTGCAAACAATGCTGTTTGCTGTACTTTGCACTGGAAACGGGATAGCAATAGTTGTTGTCCCACTGGGTCAGATGAATATTGTCTAACACATTATTTCTATTGCCTTTACACATCGGCCAGTCATTGTCAATGACACTGACAGGGCCTCCCAATCCTATTATAGCCTCCCTGGCTTAGCTATCCTAGTACCATGCAAAAGGCAGGGGCATTATAGCATGAGCTTAAACAATGTCTATCTATGTTTGCACCGTCTTACATTGATTGAGATACAACATGGCTCGCGATTTTTTATGTTAAGAGATGTATCTAAACGCATGTCGGATTGTTCTAAATGGGCCAAGTGTAAAATTAGGGGAAATTGACTGAATGTATATTGCATTCGCCCAATGCGCTGTCAATCAAATGACTGTTGAGAGTTCAATCATCTTATAGGATGGACTGTTTCCAGGGACCCGTGGCGATGAATGACGCCATAGCCATTTATCACATGCCGTTTCAGACACGGCATAATGGGGGCTCGACGCTGTTGCCATATTGCATAATGGGGACCAGATCAATACGAGCTAAAAATACCACAAGAAGGGACATGTGTTGCTGCACAGCCTGACAGACCCACATTCTGGGCACATTATTTACGCCTAAGTTTGTGTTTGTATGTGTGTATTTTCATGACTTGACTACGATCACGTAGGCTATGGATAGAATGGGTTGCATGGAAAGAGGTGTAGTTGCCCCATTGTATGTTGACAATATACTCTCCATGCAGTGGAATTTATGGCATGGAATTAGAAAGTGTGGAAATTGTGCTAAACTGAGAAAAATATGTTTGCCGTAAAATCCACAGCTTCTGCAAGTTCTAAGCATTTTCTAAGCATTTCCAATCCACAGTGGATCTGCAAGCATGCAAATGCATTTCCCATCCACAGTGGATCTGCAAGCATGCCAAAGCATTTCCCATCCACAGTGGATCTGCAAGCATGCAAAAACATTGCCCATCCACAGTGGATCTGCAAGCATGCAAAAGCATTGCCCATCCACAGTGGATCTGCAAGCATGCAAAATCATTTCCCATCGACAGTGGATCTGCAAGCATGCAAAAGCACTGGCCATCCACACAGGATCTGCAAGCATGCAACAGCATTGCCCATCCGCAGTGGATGGATCTTCAATCCACAGTGGATCTGCAAGCATGTAAAAACACTTCCCATCCACAGTGAATCTACAGCATGCAAAAACATTGCCCATCCACCGTGGATCTGCAAACATGCCCAAGCACTGGCCATCCACAGTGGATCTGCAAGCATGCAAATGTATTGGCTATCCACAGTGGATCTGGAAGCATGCAAAAACATTGCCCAGCCACAGTGGATCAGCAAGCATCCAAAAGCATTGCCCATCCAAAGTGGATCTGCAAGCATGCAAATGTATTGACTATCCACAGTGAATCTACAAGCATGCAGAAACATTGCCTATACACAGTGGATCTGCAAGCATCCAACAACATTGCTCATCCACAGCGGATCTGCAAGCATGCAAAAGCATTGCCTAGCCACAGTGGATGAGCAAGCATGCAAAAGCATTGCCCATCCACAGTAGATCTGCAAGCATGCACATGCATTACATTGCCTATCCAAAGTGGATATGCAAGCATGCGAAAAAATTGCACATCCACAGTGGATCTGCAAGCATGCAAATGTATTGGCTATCCACAGTGGATCTGGAAGCATGCAAAAACATTGCCCAGCCACAGTGGATCAGCAAGCATCCAAAAGCATTGCCCATCCAAAGTGGATCTGCAAGCATGCAAATGTATTGACTATCCACAGTGAATCTACAAGCATGCAGAAACATTGCCTATACACAGTGGATCTGCAAGCATCCAACAACATTGCTCATCCACAGCGGATCTGCAAGCATGCAAAAGCATTGCCTAGCCACAGTGGATGAGCAAGCATGCAAAAGCATTGCCCATCCACAGTAGATCTGCAAGCATGCACATGCATTACATTGCCTATCCAAAGTGGATATGCAAGCATGCGAAAAAATTGCACATCCAGAGTGGACCTGCAAGCATACAAAAGCATTGCCTAGCCACAGTGGATCAAAGCAAGCATGCCAAAACATTGCATATCCACAGTGGATCTGCAAGCATGTAGCACCTTCATGAATATGCAACAACTCCTGGCGCTGCCAGTTCTAAGAACCAGGCAAACACAACACAGACTGGCAAAAGGTTACAAATCTAAACCCAGCCGGCAATTGTTTGTCTCTTGAGTATAACACGGACTCATATCCATACCACTAGTCCACACAATCCCAATGTTGATTTCTGCAGCACTTCCTGAGTAGGATTCAGAGCAATTATCCCAGCTTCATGCCCAGCCAAGAGGAATGGCACCAAGAGACTGTAGATCCAGATTGTCTTCTAATGACATGTTGGAGCACCAAATCCTCTCCAACTATTGTAAGGTAACATGATGACTATGCAGCCCAGCAGTTGCCGTTCTCCTGGCACATTATAATATAGTCAATTCTTTCCAAATAATTACTTATGCTTGACCTCCATGCAATGCTGCATTGGGTGGGTAACTGCACATGCTTCTGAACAAACTTGTACACTGTCAAAAGTGTGAAAGAGATGTTGTATGCAGTTGCACCACTGTTGATGGTGTGCAGGACTACACCGAAATGGCCATCAACACACCAAAGGCCAGGAAAAAGATCTACCACAACTGATGGGAGCAGCACAATCTAAGCATCCAGATGGTGTGGAATGCAGACATGTGACCATGCATGTCTGGGACTGGTTCCTTAGATCCACCAATGACTACACAGTGGTAAAAGAGAGCTTTGCTGCCACTGATAGTGGAGACACAAATGCCACCAGGCGCTGGTCTCTATGCATGCCATCGGTACACCATTCACACAAACACTTGAAAGGACAAGGCCCAGCATATGAAGGCACTTGTACCACAGACATAAAGATAGTGAATGCACCTGAGACACACAGGAACTTCTGTGGACTATTCATGATGGCCACAAACCTCAATGACCAGCAGTAAAGAGGGATGACTGCCATGTAAACATACAAGAAAAGGCAATGCTGAATACACAGGTGAGAAAGACAGTCGCATTAAAAGTAGCTGCTCTTCACACACTGCTCCTGGTGCCACACTGACTCAGCTTCCCACCCTTTCATAGGGGACATGGGATCTCCACAGCCTTGTTGACCAACCATGGCAGTGTGTCAAGATGCAGTTACCACACGTAACCTTTACCACACCACGCACATATGAAGACAGGCAGCACCAACGTGCAGGTCATTGCGTAGGATCCAAATTAAGGACTGGTCCCCCAAGAATGACTTGGACTGTATCGTGATTGGTTGTGACCATATTAATCTTCCCTCTTTTTTGAGCTGTTGCAATGATCTGGAAAAACCGACTTCCTAAGAATTGTCACAGAATGGATTGTGTTGTACTTCCGGTGTTCTATTACAAGTGATTTGTTTACTGTTTGTTGTATATGTTGTAGCGCTCTGAGGCCTATGGGCGAGTTGGCGCTTAATACAAATGTATCTGAACTAAACTAAGCTAAGGTGTTGATGCATGTATTTGACTTTGGTGCTTTTCAAAGGAACCCAGACAAGGCGTACCATGATTTGTTGGTTCAGTGTATTCTGCACAAAATCGCAATGAAACACAATGTTCCCATACGTCCAAGAAAAAGGGACAGTGGTGGCGATGATGGCCATGTGGTTAAGGATCCAGGTGGCATTATGATGAAAGCCAAGGGCATGAGAGGCATTTAAAAAGATAGATTTTTCCAACACCATTCCTGCCCATATACTATCCATTGTCTAACAACACCAATCAACATTCCCACTGGTTTCCACTCTGGAGGTGGCAAAGGAGAAGGCACTGGCCTGGTGCTGCATGCAGAGTGCCTTCTCTGCATGCCAGAAGACCATTGTAGTGAGGACTGGGAGGCAGAGGAGGAAGGGACAGTGGATCTGGTGATATGGTCCCTTGTACAGTTAAAAGGTGTAAAGGAGGAGAACGCCTCCTACTGTCCCGGTAGCTTGGTTATGTTATGTTATAAATACTTGTAGAGCGCACGTTCGCCCAAAGGCATCATGGCGCTAGACCGGCAGACCAGGCATATGGCCAGGCATGGTGGCGAATGGAACTGACCATCCATTTAATGAGGGATAGACTGCAGTCTTCAAGGCAATTATTAGGGGCGCTTCTCATGGAGTAGGCAGTGATAGCAAGGGTCTCGGCAAAGCTGGAGGCATGGTTGTGGGCAAGGCAGTTGACTCTATGGGCCCGCTCATCGGCAGCACTTTCCTCAACATTGTCTGTGGCAACCTCCTTCCAAGCCTCTGAATGCTACATGTTTGCCTCTGCTGCCTCTGGGCGTTCCACAAGACCCTCCTGTAATATACCCTCCCTTGAAGCAGGTCACTGCCTACAGACTCCTCCGCCCCTCCTATAACACATAAGTGAGCTGGGTCACTGCCCCCACAAGGTCCCTCGCCCTTTTGGTCACCTGTTCCTGGAAAGTCTCCAGGGCTTGGTTTGTGGCCTGTTGACCAGCTGAGGATTACGCGTGTGGTGACCTAAGGACAGGGGAATTCAAAATGTGTATTCTGTCCTGGTATTTCACAGGTGCTTCTGCAGGTAACTATGTCCCCTCCCTCCTGCTTCCTAGAATTTTCCCAGGTGGTGTTATGTCCTCATTCTCTATGAACAACACCAGCAGTACACAGCCCACCACATTCTCGACAGACTCTGTGGGCCCACATTTAATATGTTGGGGGAGGGCAATGGAGGGCTTACTGTTGGCTGTTGAATGCAGTGTTCAGGGACTAGCTTCTTGTGGCCTGTTGCCTCAGCAGATAGACCAGTGTCATTGGTACCATCCTCGAGGTTACACTCTGCAACTGTATTGTACTTATGATGAGGTCACATATGGGAGACTATGGCATGAGGTATTGAGAACCCTGGGGACTGGCAACTGCTGCCCACGCCACAATTCTAATCACAGAGGTAGTATTTGAGGCTCTCCCAGGGTCCCACAACCGATCACAAGTCTCTTATTTAAGGGTGCTCCTTCCTGAATCCCCACCTTGGTTAGTGCATAAACTCTCTTGCAAGTCCCCAGATCCCCCACTAGATCATCGAAAATGTGCTTGTGAGGAATTCGACCATCTGCACTGTGGGTGTGCACTCGCTTGGGATTTTTTGACATTTTTTAAGAAATGGATTGATGTGAGATCAACCTCAGGAAATGTGCAGGGCTAATCCGCACACATTTTCCCATGCTCTCCGCACAACAAACACAGTCAAGTGTACTCTGGGAGCACACAGCCTACAGGCGCAGTCCTCCCTGTCACATTTAGTTGGAATATGACAGCCAGGTTTACATGAAAAGCATCAAGAGGAGGAGGGCAACACCTTCGTCCTGCCATGGCCAGCCTAATTAAATATCAAAGGCTCCATGGATCCGCCCTGCCCATTGTAGTTCTGTGTGGTGGCAGAGCATACTGGTGAGAGTAAATTAAAGCAGGCCTTCAAAGAGGTCTGGTCACAGAAATAACAAAGGGCAGGAAACCTCAACACCTCTTTGATATGCAATGTGTCAGCTTGAAGCTAGACCCCACCCTTCTGTATGAAGGACAGTGAATGTCATGTCTGGGACAACTGTTTACAGTAGGCAACCCCTACAAGGGGGTCCCCTTTTTAGAGGTAAGAAGTATATGATTTGATGGATACAGAATGTCTAGAAACGCCACAAACTTCAAGGGAGACCTGCGCTTTGATCAGGAGCCATAGGGAGCTCAATTAATCAGAGAGACGCTTTGATCCACAACAGACAGGAAGATGGGTGGGACTTAGTAGTACCTGTTGTCACTCCTTACCTTTCCTGTTGCAAAGCACTCTGGTTATGACCTCAAGCATAACAGAAGATTGTTGGTGGGGACCCAGGATTGGTTCATTAAGGTAGGCCTCGCCTGCACCAATCACTGGGGCCCAATTTTCTTTAAAAGATGGCTGAGCCCCTTTTTTGGCAGATCATCCAGCGACTTTGAAAGGAGTATGAATAAGGACTCATTTGGACCATGGCTGAAGGCACAGTCTGCCTTACAGTCTCAGTTAGTGATTTAGTGCCAGGATTTCTAATTGGGAAGCAAGATCCTTCCCCTAAACATCTTCCAGGTAACAGAGGGGGATACCGCCCTCGGAGGAACCATCCAGACACACACCGACAATCTACATCGCCGTATGGGGCTCAGCATGGGGATCAGCAGGATCATCCACAGCTGGTTCAAATTGTACCTTGCTAATCGTCACCAGTTTGTACAAATGGATTACTCCATATCACCAACTCTACCCATCTACTGCTATGTCCTGCAATGATTCATCCTCTCTTCTATGATCTTCAATCTTTACACCGCTTGGAACCCTCCTCACTCTACACAACATACACATTCACCAATACAGAGATGACATGCAGCTCTACCTCAAGATATTCTCCACAGAAGACAACCACAGGCTCGGGCCCTGCCTCTCATTGATCCCGTCATGTATGTCCAGTGCTTAGCTAAGGCTCAACCCCTTCAAGACAGAATTCCTACTGCTGACCAAAAACACAGAACATTCGTACATCCAGACCTGGCTCTCTGCTGTGCACCCCAGGGGCTTCACACCCCAGCTCGCCACCTGTGCAAAGTCCCATGGGTTCAACATCAACAGACACCTCTTGTACAAACAGCACATAGCAAAGAAGACACAGACAGCTTTGTACCAACTTTCACTCCTATGGATAAACAAGCCCTTCAGCCCAGAAACCAACTTCAGATCTGCTGTCCAAGCTTTGTCCACACCACATGGATGGTGGCAATGCCCGTTTCACTATCTTCAATCAACTACCTTGGCTTCCCTGAGTTGTGTCCTGCATGCAGCAGCACAACTCATCAAAGGACTCCTCAAATTTGACCACATCACGTGACCCTCGTAGAACTGCACTGGCTCCTGCTGAAAGTCTGTATCATCTTCAAATCCTGCTGCATCATCTACAAGGCTGTCACCCTGAAGTCCGCAAGCTACCTCACTGAGAAACTCATCATCGCCGGAGGTCTACGATCCACCAGACGTAAGGACATGTGCAGATTTGAACTCTGCCACTGCAGGAAGGATATAAAAACAGAAGTCAGGCCTTCTCTGTCTACACCCTAAGACTCTAGAACCTTCTACCCATCAACATCGGACTCACCCACTTCTTCAGTTCAGGAAGGAGCTAAATACCCTCCTTTTCAAGGAATGTCTCTTCCCTAACAATTAGGTGCATACACTGTACACTCCCTACCCTACATGAGCCAGGTTATCTGATCCCCGCTGTTTCCTCCCCTGGTTACTTGTAGACTCATTGCTGAGAAATGCACTACCTTACCTGTTGTTAGATCCCCAATCCCTTGTTTTTCTGCTAGCTAACCTTGTTCTTTTCGTTATCACTAGTAAGCGCTCCATTGCTTCCCGAAGCTAGCTCCACGCTCAATAAATACACAAATAATGATAATTATAATAACAATGATAATCGTTAATAGTTTACATCTTTTTAGCAGCTGAATTCATCTGCTGAGACATACATTCTGTGACACAAAGGGATTGTTTTAATAGCCTGTTTTAATGGAACATATTCCACTGCCAATTTCTGAGGTTATGGTCTGTTCAGCGTAAAATACAAAAAATAAGTACAAATGTATTCTAAACTCAGATTTTCATGGTCCTATTTTTTAGAGAATAAGAAGGTCAATATGTTCAGGATGTGGTGGGTCAGAAAAGTGCATTCTTAATAGCAGTAACCCCGTAATGACATGTGCCCATCAACATACAACCTCAACTTTAGACAAAATGGTGGGACACCTTGTGGTGAAGGACCAATAAAAGTGTCAAGCAACGCTAATATTGACACACCTCTAACAGAGTCATATTTTAGAAAGCCAACATTTGCCCTGGTGCTCCAGTATTTGAACTAGGGTGCATTTGCCTGGTGTAATAATGTATTGGAACGTGTTTTTACACTAGGGCAATGTTTTGCCTAGTGCTAATACCGTGCAAAAATTGCACTTGCATCAGGGAAAACGTTTGGTAATCTGGGCCGTGCAGAGCCATTGTATTGACCTCAGGGTAGGAAATGTGTCTGAGCAAAGTTTGCCATACCAGAGCCCTGCTCTGTACCCAGGCCCAGCCCAGAGAATTCTCAGATCTGATCTGAAGCTGAGCATCTGCACGCATAAGACCCAGCACAAAGGACTAAATACAGAAACAGCCAAAGGCTCGCATTCTGTTTTGCAGCTGCCCAAATTGGTGTATATGTCTTGCAATTTACAGAAATGTTTTTGTTAGGGTGAGTAATGTGACCAATGAAAACAGCAGTGTCCAACTTCCATTATTCGCTCACAGGGGTTTCTTGCTCAATCATTATCAGCCATGTTTTAAATTTAAAATTGTGGGGCATTCTTATGTTCCCATAATGCTCTTTGCTTTTATGCAAATTGCCAGGATTGGGTTCAATGAAGAGATACTGTGTTCCAGCAAAGGTTGATCATGGTGTATGTGGCCTCCCATGGGCTAGTCCTCTTGCATGGCGGTGTCGTTGGGCAATAGAAGGGACATGCTTTCATCTTTACAATGTCATCAACTAGGACTGTCCGTTTTTTTTATCAGAGACCAAAGACAGTGGAGACAGGGTGCAGGAGTAGGGAGCCAGAGGGGGTGGCGAGCTCCACCAGCAGTGGCAGCATGTGACAGAGCAGGACACGCTCGGCACAACAGGTGTCATGGGACAGAAATCCATGGCTGAGGAGGGCAGAGTTCCAGAACAGTATTCCCAGTAGAGCAGGGTGCACGCAGAAGCAAAAGGCCCTCAGCAGGAGGTTCGTGTAGGGCGGTGGGACTGTGGGATGACTTAAAGAGGTGAACTATGCATGGGGGACAGGGACCCAGGACATCATCGGGTTTCAAGCAGTTGTTTTGATGAGGTCTCACAACTACCGGTTTATTTGAAATTACAAATGCATGCATTGCTTTTGTGCATGCAACCAGCATTTGTGCATGTGTGAAGTGCTGCCTTGTGCGCCCAATCTTTTCCTTGGTTAGTCCACCTACAGGAAGATTTTATACGGGGGAAAGACTACATGCATCTTGTCCAAAAATATAATTGTTTGGTTAGACATTTGACCTTGGACTAGACCAACCAACTAATACAGTTACAGTTGGGTGGTATCTTTGCCAAATACCTAATTGATCAGAATTGGGGTGTAAAATAACTCGGGCCATCTGCAAGGGTCTGTGGTTGGCCTGTGCTGGTGCAAATCTCATTAGGGTTGACTCAGCCTTTTATCCTTCCAAGGTCAATCAAATGAGCAATAATGAGTTAACTAACAATATGTTATGTTAAGTGGCATTTGTATAGTACCTAATGCCATTGGTATGGCCTGAAAGTGCTGTGGGCGAAGGCCCTTGGAGGACCGAAGTCCGAGGTACGAGAAATGGTAAGACGGTTATAGAATGCATGTGTGCATTTTAGCCAGTACGAAGGTAGATACAGGCGGCTAAGTCCCTGCTAGCGACCCTTGGAGATCTGGATAGTGGATGGGTGCTGTTATGGGCTGTCGGGAGAGTATGCGAGTCAAGGAGACTGATTATGTGCCCAGCTGGACCGAATCTTTTGTGGGACTCAGCTGCATTCCATTGGCAGAGGTGATGGGCTCTGTGAGTTTCATCAGTGGATGATTGCAGATGCGTGCGGGTGGGTGGCCGTGCCTTGGGAGGGAATACGGCTATCTTCCATTGAGATGGAGTGCAATACGGACCAGTGAGTCCTGGCTGATTTGATGCAGGAGTGCAGATCATCTTATTCTGCTCGACCAGAATCCTTTTTATGCGTGCTTGGTACTGTCTTGTTGTCTCTTCATGTGACTCATCAATGCCCCCCTCCCCTGCTTACCTGTCTGACGTATTAGTTGGACTTTAATTATTAATATACACTTTTGAGATAAGTCCACGTGTTGTTCTCTCATCCCAAATGGCACATCTGGTCGAGTTGGCAGAAGTCAGTAATAGTGACGGATTGGTAACTGCCAGGCTATTATGCAAGTCTATGCAAAAAGGACGAGCATACTCGTCCGTGGCACTTACTGTAAATTCTGTGGTCACACAAGCGCCACGATATATGAACACACACACGTTGTATTTGATGTTTATAATATCTAGGGTCTTTACAGAGCCTCTACATGGCCACATGTAGCAAGGTCATATACTAGACACTAGTGGCGAGTGGGTTACAGAAATAGAGTTGGGCAGATGCATGATACATTTGCAGATGGGGCAAAGCCCTTACCAGATTGGCACATAGGCATTGAGAAGGAGTACCGTCGTCAAGGCTGGGCTAGAGGTTACATGTGTGGTTATCTACTGTATCATGCCACTTTAGCATGAAGCACTATTACACCTTTGGAAGAAGTATGCACCACTACACCAGGAAGCCCCATTGGCACTGCCCTGATGAGTTCACAGACAGCAGGTGTAAGCATGCCTGGAAACGACACAGTTACATACCCAGTGCTGTTGGTAAGACATGAGGGGTGCTTATTCGTATAGCCCATGCTACACAGGTAATCCCCGTTGCATATCAATGCAAAAAGCATAACATTTATAGGTTGTGGCCGTATGTAGCGCTTCACGCCTAATCCTCCAGCTTCGATGCACTGTAATAACAGATGCTAGTATCACCCCATTTTCGTGGTATTACCCGAACTCAGAAGGATGAAGGGTTGAGTCAGCCCTGCTGCTGGGTTGAAACTTGCGAAGTGAAGGCTGCCCTCATGCCCGAGACCGGCACTGTTTGACTTGTGAGCTATCCACAAGGTGATGGTAAGTGGGCTGCCCAAGAAAATAGTTTTCCTAGATCAGTCTATAACAATGGCAACCTACCCCTGGTTGTCCACCAATCAGTGAGCCAGAACTCTCTGCTGAGTTATTGAGGTAATACTGCGCATGTATGTAGGTTCAGGCCCACATACATTCAGGCCGTACATAATGCATGTAATATCTGTAAATAGCAGTATACCCTGCTTTGTAAATAATGTTTCACACTTTTGACTCCCTGTAACTAAGCTTCGCATTGTCTTTTAACTGCTGCGCCCTGATACCCCTGGGACTGGCGCGCATTATAAATAATAAACAAATACAAATACAAAATACAAATTAATTTCAACTAAAGAGGGGTTGGCGTAAACAAGTTTGATGATCACTGCGTTGGTGGATGCACCCTCAATAATCATGAGTGAAATTGAGCAGGATAGGAGCACAGCCTGGAAGGGAGTACACCCCAGTAGTTCCAGATAGAAGTTGTCCTTCCGGGGTCAGCATGCAATGATAAATTACCCTCGGTTTGGATGTCGCGGGCGGGCTCCATCTTGGGAGGGCGGGACATTGACTCTGGCATGAGGAATATTGTCAATTTCCAAGATGTCTCCCGTCACAGGACAATGAAGGACTAAGCACTTTCCCTTATTCATTTACCCGCCGCCTGATAATGTCATATTGATGATAATTTCTCTTTAATGAGCAATTTGCAGAGATAATGATACAGCGGCGGAATAATTGACGCTGACACCCGTTGGCGCCGCTGTCCCTCATCGGACTTAATTCACTTGATGTTGTGGGAGGCAGCGTGAGGGGATGTTGAAGGCTTAAGTTGCCTGCTCCTCGTGGACACCTTAAGTCCCCCTCTCAAACTTGCTCGCATGTTTTATGGATGTTAATGTCCAGCAGTTTCTTAGTGCTCCTTATTTTGGCAGCTATGTAGACATGTCTTGGGGGAAGGGGGGAGAAAAT
The DNA here is from genome assembly GCF_040938575.1 of Ambystoma mexicanum. Taxonomy (NCBI): domain Eukaryota; kingdom Metazoa; phylum Chordata; class Amphibia; order Caudata; family Ambystomatidae; genus Ambystoma; species Ambystoma mexicanum. The sequence continues at coordinate 1,246,231,451 of NC_090933.1, read as the reverse complement.
AGTTTGCCCAAGATCACACGAGTTGATCATGTGGGAAAGTCAGAATTAGAATGAGGCGTCTGGTTATGCGGAGAGTAAATTAGCTACTTTGCCAGATTCTAGTTTTTGTGACCATGCTCTTGGATGCAGACTCACATCAGCTGTTTCTTCTCTTCCTTCTGCTATATCCACTTTCTTTCCTGCTCTTTCTCGGGCTTCTCTTCCACGCATAGACTGTTGTGATCTCTGGACCCATGGTGTTATCCATCCACTTTGAATATGTGCTTATTGGCCCCATGTCGGGATTATCACATTCAGCCACCCCGGGCTTTTTAGCCAATCAACCTTTGGATTCTGGACCCTAAAGTTATAACTTTGCCATTAAAAATGCCTGGCTTCCAGTCATAGCATGCAAAGTTATGTTGGCTAAAATGCTACCGAGGTGTGGCACGGGACCAGATGGCATCTAAGATTCTGTTCATTTTGCCGTTCTGAATTCTTTCCCTCCTCTAGTGCTCCTTCTCGCTGCAGCTCTTTTAGTTTTCACTTTTCATACCTTTCCCTCTGGGAAATTTGGGGGTCCCCCTGCGAGGCATGCTGTGCCCCCTTGCCCCCCAACTCGGCAACAAATCACGGGTCGTGCCTAGATTACCACGCATGCGCAATACGCACAAACGTGCTGCTGAAGGGGTATACCGCACACTGCACTAGGAGAAAGATATATGTGTTTTAATGCAATATACAGCACTTTCTGAGAAAAATTGGCTAAAAAGCCAGAGTGTTTGCAATTGTTTTGTAGGGTAACACCAATCCAATACTTGCAAGTCACCAACCATGCACAGGAACATTAATGCTTTGCTATCAAAAATGCCATGCCACAATTAAAACATGTCCAAATGGCTGCACAATGTAGACCTGTGTAGACATGTAATAACATTATAGGAACGCATGCCAGTGCACATTTAGACATATGAAGACTGGTTGCACCAAAATGCCAGGCGAAGCAATAACACTCATCAAGAACAGAGCACACATTCAAGCCTGCCTCTCTGCAGCCAACAAAACGGCCAAACTCTTCTGCAAGGAATGGGGCAATCCTATGGTCTCTACCTCTACTATTCCCTCAAGGCCCTCTCTACGGCTTTGGCCTCTCGCTTCTCCGCTAAAACTCAGGACATCCTGTCCTCTATCTCCTCTTCCTCTCCCCCTCCCTCTTTCTCTCTAGGCCCCCCCTTTGGCCATCTCTCCCTCTCCTCCTCCTTTCTCCTCTTTCTCTCTGATAACACCTGACAAGGTTTCTAGACAAGTCCCATCTAAGTTTTGTCGAAACAGGTGCTCGCCCGCTCCTCCAGAACCATCAAGGACATTATTGACACCCTTGCTCCAGCCTTGGCCCATTTCTGTAATCACTCTTTTACCACTACAAACGTTTCCCTCTCCGAAAATCTTTGAAAAGCTGTCCATCTCCCAGCTTCGTCTCCACACTGAATCTGTTGGTTGTCTCCAAGACCATCAGTCTAGCTTCAGAGCTGCCAGAGGCATGGAAACTGCTCTCCTGAACACCTGTGAAGATCTGGTCTCTAACCTTGATTTCAGCATTCCTTCTGTCCTCATGCTCCTTGACCTTTCCTCTGCTTTTGACATGGTCTACCACGCCATCGTGATCAGTCGACTCCGTGAGAATCTGGGCATCATGGATCAGGCCCTGGAGTGACTGACCTCCTTCCTCTTGGACCGCCCCTACCAGGTCCAACTTGGTCCCTTTTTCTCCCCCACCTCTGTCTCTCTACCTGTGGCGTTCCCTAGGGCTCTATCCTCTCACCATAGTTTTTCAACCTCTACTTGTCCCCTTTGGCCCACCTGATCTCTACCTTCTCCTCTAACTTTCAGTGTTATGCGGATGACACTCAGCTCTCCTTCAGATTCCCTCAGACTCCTCTCCTCTCCTCTCTTGCTCATTCCTGACTGTCTATCCACGATTCAGGATTGGTGCTCCTCCAACGATCTTTGCCTTATTGCCAGTAAGACAGAGATCCTTGTCATTGGTACTGCTGCCCCTGCTCTCCCTCTCTCAATCTGTCCACCCGCCTCGGGCCCTCTTCCTTCGCCTTCTTATGAGGAAAAAAACCTTGGCGTCATCTTCAACTCCACTCTCTCTTTCTCTCCACACATCTCGGATATCGCCACCCCACTACCAGCTGCACCACCTCAAAGGGACTCTTCCCTTTCTCACTTTCGCCCAGAGGCTCACTGTCTCCAGAGCCCTATTTCTCTCTAGGATGTACTGCTGCAACAACCACTTTCTCAATCTGCCTTCCTCTACTATCTGCCCTCTGCAACTAATCCCGAACAGGACTGCAAGACTTATCCTTGGCCTCAAGCCCAGGGACCGTATCTCTCCAGCCATGAAATCTCTCCACTGGCGCCCGGTGGCTGCAAGGATCAAGTTCAAGACCCTGTGCATTGTCCAAAGGCTTTCTGGCGCCAGGACCCACACTACATCCAACGCTCTCTTCTAAAATACCTTCCTTCTCGAGCCCTAAGGGTTAGATGCTTCACCAGGCAGAGAGTGAAGGATAGATCTCTCTCCTCTACAGGTGCCTCTCTCTAGAATGGCTTCCCTGGCCCTCTCAAACTTGAGTCGGACCACCTGAAGTTCTGGAAGCAGCTCAAAACGTTGCTCTTCTCCTCGGCTTTCTCTTTCTCCATCCCCTGCTGACCTACCTGACCTACCTGTCTGCTGTACCAACTGGTTGCTTGGCTATCCTCAGTCTTACTGAGTCCAGGCTCTTTCTTGATCAGTCACCGTTGCACTGCCTCCGGGCCTACCATGCACGTAAGGGCTGTAACTGTAAACCTACAGTCTGTTGTTCTGCTTGCACTACCCAGAGCTGTGCTGCCCTGGCTGCACTTACTCAGGGGAATTGTTTCCCTGTTTTCCCCTCTTCTCTCCCAATGCACTTCCACCCCTCCCTTGCACTTCTCGTTCTCGCACTTGCACGATCTGAATGATACAAGGCCTAGTAAGATCATTTGTCTTGTCCTCTCTCTGTTTTCCCTTCCATGTCTTGTCGCGCCTAGAAACACTTGTGTACAGGCGTGTTATATATAACTTATCATATCATATATAATTTAATCACAGATGGCCAGAAAAATATACAATGCAGCAGTAAGAAACAGCTAGACTGGCAGTACCCAAATGCCAGTCTAGCCAGGTAATGACACTTAGCAGGACTGCTTTATAAGAAAGGCCCATTAAACAAAAGTCATACCAAACTGAGGAATGACTAGATTGGCTGCACCAAAATGCCTCTCTAGCCACTAATACCACATATCATGCCTGCTTAGCCTGGACATGGACGACCATTATGATTTATTGCACAATCCTGCCCCCCCACACATCCCCTCTCCCTCCCATCCCCTACAGCAACCTTCAAAATCAGCTCCTTGTCCCAGAATTAGCTCCACGTCCCTCTTCCTTGTCTCAGTGCTTACGTCTGAGGTTCTTTGCCTAATAGGTAATTACTGGGATGAGGAAGAGTGGAACTATGAGTAATGAAGATTAGAGGTAGATAAGTCAGGCGTTAGCTCCATGTACTTCTACCTCATCTCAGTAATTGTGTATGAGGCAGAGTGCCTAATACACAAGAACTGCCTCATTTACAAGTACTGGGACAAGGAACAATAGGGCTAGGAGTAATGAAGATTACCAATAAGTAATCAAGGCATTAAACACAAGTAGTGGCGCAACACCATTGAGCTGACTGGGCATCAGCACTCCCTTCAACCCTCTGAAATTCTTGGCTATGTTGACTTGACCTGGGTGACCTACAGAGCAGTCGCCGGACAGAAAAGGACGCAGATATTAAACAGCACCTGGGTTTCGCTATTAACAAGTGCCCGGCCCAGCAATTACTAACGTAGAGCATTTCACGGTTAGTAACTGCATTCAAATGCCAAATTTATTGCGCAATGGAAATCGTGATGTGGGTTTAGTACTTGCATGCCAGGGGAGTGATTGGAAGGGTAGAGAGGGAACAGGAGACCGGTCATTCTCACAGCAGCCCATAAGTGGGTGCTTTCAGACTTAAAGGAGAGGGTTAACTGCTTGTAACATTGAAGCCGCACTAGAAAAGTCTCATTCAAATGTGTTAAAAAGTTAGATGCCCCCACACAAATAAGTTTGTTCCTCCCCACCACACGTGAAGTTAGCGCCTCTCCCAACATTTGAAGGGCTAGCCCCCCGAAATGTAGGTTTTGTTGCACCCCTGAATACAAGCACACACACCATTCACCACATATACACACGCACACCCAGCCATCCATACATTTAAGTGTGCACTCTTTCACCATACAGGCACACCCAGACAGCCTCCGATACATTTAAGTGTGCACCATTTCACCATACAGGCACACCTAGGAAGCCACCCTTGCATTTAAGTGTGCACCCTTTCACCATACAGGCACACCCAGGCAGCCACCCTTACATTTAAGTGTGCACCCTTTCACCATACAGGCACACACACACAGGCACCCACCCATACATTTAAGTGTGCACCCTTTCACCATACACTCACACATGCAGCCACCTAAACATTTAAGTGTGCACCATTTCACCATAAAGGCACACCCAGGCAGCCACCCATACATTTAAGAGTGCACCCTTTCACCGTACACATACTCATGGACACCCAGCCATCCATACATTTAAGTGTGCACTCTTTCACCATACAGGCACACCCAGACAGCCTCCGATACATTTAAGTGTGCACCATTTCACCATACAGGCACACCTAGGAAGCCACCCTTGCATTTAAGTGTGCACCCTTTCACCATACAGGCACACCTAGGCAGCCACCCTTACATTTAAGTGTGCACCCTTTCACCATACAGGCACACACACACAGGCACCCACCCATACATTTAAGTGTGCACCCTTTCACCATACACTCACACAGGCAGCCACCTAAACATTTAAGTGTGCACCATTTCACCATAAAGGCACACCCAGGCAGCCACCCATACATTTAAGAGTGCACCCTTTCACCGTACACATACTCATGGACACCCAGCCACCCATACATTTCTGTGCACCCTTTCACCATACACTCCCACAGACAGACACCTTTCCATTTAAGTGTGCACCCTTTCACCATACACTCACACAGGCAGCCACCTAAACATTTAAGTGTGCACCATTTCACCATAAAGGCACACCCAGGCAGCCACCCATACATTTAAGAGTGCACCCTTTCACCGTACACATACTCATGGACACCCAGCCACCCATACATTTCTGTGCACCCTTTCACCATACACTCCCACAGACAGACACCTTTCCATTTAAGTGTGCACCCTTTCACCATACACTCACATACGCACACATCATAGGGTTGAGGGGAGCCAAGACATTTTTTTGAAGTCACTCTGACTTCATAAAGAAATGATTACCATTAAGGACTGAATCATAACTGAAATAATTCCTTTATAAAGGCAGAGTGACTTCAAAAATAAACTATTTCTTTTTGATGTCATGGGACTGGCGATCAAAACATTCCAGGAAACTGGTTGCTCCATAAGGAGCATTTCATGCGGGATCTTGAAGCTTGCTCTAATGCTGAAGGTCTCCATGCCTGGGTTGCTCCCCTGGCTCCTAAAACCTCTGCGTTGCAACCACTAAGCATGTACAATGTTTGCCAATCTGAGCCTATTGGTGTGGAAAAATCATGTACAATCTCTCTTATGCAGAACTGGGCTCATCAAGGCTCCCACACGTGTCCTGAAGAGCCTCCTTATAAAGAAGTGAATTCTCAAGCCTCCGCCGTAAAGCCTGATCCTGGTGCAGTTAGTGCCCTTTCGTCTTGTGGAAACCCCTTGCTTATGGAACTGGATACTCTACCTGATCCTTCACTCCTAAAGGATATTTGCTTAAGGAAGTCCCATATGGCACGTGGAGCCGACCCTAATCTAAGGAGTTTTGTTATGGATCCTAGAAACTTCATCATAAATTCTAGTTTGGCTTAACCGAAAAGTGGTCCAAACCTGCGTTAGAACTCAAGATGTGAGAGTCCTTCGGAGGATACAGATTGGGGACTGTTGCTCCCTTGACAACACAGATTGCATTGATGTTGGATATGGATTTAGTAGTCTGCCCTTGTTTTTGAACAAAAATTCTAATTTGCAGAATATGTCCTCACTCACAAAGCTAAACATTATTATGAATGGATTATTGTCGTGATGTGTATGCTTTGGTAGTTTCCTTCTTTCTGGATGTTTTATCACACGTTTGATTATGCTATGTAGCTCTGTGTTATGTTTGTATTGTTTTCGTGTTTTTTGTAAGCGCACTGAGGCCTGCAGGCGTGTTGCGATACATAAGAAATAAACCAAACCATAGGGCCCCCCTTCCCCATGACTCAGATGTATTATGGACGTGGACCTACCATATCGTATCAGACCAACTCTGTGATCAAATGCTGTTACCTACCCCTCCTAATCCTCTGCCACCTTTTTCCTTATGTGACCTTCCCACCCAGTGTGTCGTGACCGTTGCTATTATCCTCTCTCGCTTAGACTGTGCTAAAGCCCTTCACCTAGGGGCCCCCACATCACAGATAAGAAAAATGCAACACCTACAAGACATAGCTGCAAGGCCCCTCCTAGATCTAGGCCCCAGAGAACAATTCAACCCCCCTCTCCATGTCCTACAGCGTCTTGCATGCGACGATCCACCTTCATGGCAATGTGTATCACCCATGGAACCCTTCACAACTATGGCCCGGAACACCTCCACCATAAATGTCCAAGCTACACGCACAACTGAAAACTCGGATCAGGCTCAGCACTTCTTCTCATCGTTCCAGACAACAAAATCAACCCTCATGGGGAATCTGCCTTCTCAGTGCAAGCACCCACCATCTGGAACTCACTCCCATTAACTATCCGCCTCATAGAGGACCACCTAACCTTCAGGAAAGCTCTCAAAACCTGGCTTTTCCCATCAGCACCCTACAGACTTAGCCGGGAGCACTCTCAGACGCAAACTATTCATCCACCCATTTTGAGATACTGTGCGCACAGGAGAAACCTATCGGTGAGACACAGCACTTCCAAACTGGCCTAGACGTTATGCCCCACACAAATAAATCTAACCAGGTTTTGGTCATTCTCCACCAGAACCTCATGCACTGCATACCAGAGAATACAGCTGTACCCCTCCAGGGATTTCGGTCCGCACAGCCACAAACAACTGCGATACTCACTGCCTGACTACACCCAACAAAACATACATCACCCTCGGCCCCGAGTGGCTCTTCCCACTCAAAATCCGGTCCAGCTGTTCACATAACTGGAATATTATGACTCCTCCGACTCTTTTCATAATGTCAGAGCACCGGTCCCCTACTGGTGATCATAGGTTGCTGTTAGGGACTGCGCCACGCCCACTACTTAGCCACCTTCCTAATGGCTATAAATGCACACACGCCTTTTATCACTCCTTCATCACTTCTCAATCCTCTGACTGTGGTCTTCCAAAGGGCGTTCAACCTCACAGCGCTTCGAGGGCACACCAATGGCAGTAGGTGCTATACAAATGCCATAAAACATAACATATTTGTTCTCTCTTTTTATCTCTGTCAGTCTCTGCTCCCCTCACCGTCACTCATGTGGACAGGCATTGTTCCCTCTGTCAGTTTCTCTCTTTCTCTTTCATACTTGCATTTTCTCTGCTCTTTTTATGCCATTCTTTTTGTCTCTCATGTACACACCCACATACACCCCACCTCATGCACACAGCCACACACACCCGCACCCATCCACAACCCCTCACCCCCGCACACCCACACAGAGCCACATAGACCCACACAACATCCCCGCACACCCGCATACACACAGACCAAACTCTAACATTTCCTTACAAGGACCTTTCGCCGTTCCTCAACTGACAAATATCAGACGTGGAAAGTGGGGGATTTTTCATTACTATACCATACTTGTGTGGACCTAGTTGACATGCAAGTCACTATACTAGTGTGGACAAATACACAGCCTCACTTAGAAAGGGAAACACGGAACGTGTATTTGGCAATTTTCCGTGGTAATGCTCTACTATTCACTGCGTGGATTCTGGGGTGATTGTTTTTAGAATTTCACTTATGGCTATACACCCAAAATATATGGGCGGAGTGGTAACGAAGAGGTCCTCACAAGCATAGCAATGCCACACATACAGTGTCTCTTAAACACACTCTCTCTCTCTCTCACACACGCCCTCTGACACACACTATCACTTTCGGGGCGTGATTTACAAAAATAAAATAAATGGGACATTTTTTGTAAATCAGGCCCACTGGCTTTGCTATAGGTGTAAACGATAAGTGAGGGCTTCTTTCATACTCTACTGTACTTGCACGACCTAGTTGCTACTCAAAATACTTGTGAGGACACACCTAAGGAACCTGGAGGTGATCTTCTATCTATGTCCTGGCCAAGAGGAGAGCACACATCCAGGTCTGTGTCTATGCAGCCTCTAACAGCACAGCCGAACGCTGCAAGGAGCTGGCCAATCCTATTTCATTCTCCACCCCTCCTGTTCCCCCCCCCAGGCCATGTGCACGGTTCTGGCTTCTCACTGTCCTCTCTCTCCTCTTCCTCTGCCTCTACCTCTCTTGCCCCCCACCTGTCTGCCTCTCCCTGTCCTCATACTTTCTGCTCTTTCTCTGCAATCACTCCTGACGATGTTTCTAGACAAGTTCGATCAATGAAAGTGTTGTCCAAGCACATGCTCCCCTGCTCCTCCAGAACCATCAAGGACCACATGAACACACTCACTACAGATCCTTGCAGCAACTGGGGGCGAGTGGAGAGATTTTAGGGCTGGGGAGATGCGGTAGCTTGGCTTGAGGCCAAGGCATAGGGCCTGATCACGACTTTGGCAGTAACGCCGGCGGTATTATCGCCGCCGGTATTAGCCCTACCGCCGAACTCCCCGGCACTAATAGCCCCGGATCACAAGGTTGACGGTAATGTAATTCCCCATTCCCCATTGAGCCCATTCGGGAATGCCCCATTCCCCATTGGGCTCAATGGGGAAAATTCACGCTCTTACCGCCGGCGGATTTCCCGCCGGTGGTAATAGCGCGAATTCTCGGCGGATTTCCCCCCAGCTCAGAGCTAGGGTGAAATCCGCCTAAGTCCTGATTTGGCGGACCCTTAAATTCGGCGGTAATAGCGCGACCGCCGGATTTAAGGGTTACCGACAAAGTCGTGATCAGTCCTATTCTGGATTCGTTGAAGGACCGGAGTTCTGGAGACATTGAGTTTCTGGGGGAAGGTAAGGAAATGGAGAATGCCTCTGAGGAGGTGCGGCTGAAAGGGGGCCTTCTTGGCAAGGTCCATGATGTGAGGAGAGAAGGAGAGAGAAGAGTCAAAGATGACACCAAGTTTTTTTGCCTCACAGGAGGTTGAGAGGAGGGCGTCCCATGGAGGGCGACCAGAGTGTAGGAGGGAAAGAGGGAGCTCGGATCCCAATAAGAAGGATCTCAGTGTTACTGGCATTAAGGCAGAGATCATTAGCAGCACACCATGCCTGAATAGCAGTCAGTCAGGAATGAGAGAGGAAGAGGAGTAGAAGTGGATGGAAGCTTGAAGCAGAGCTGCATGTCGTCTGCATAACACTGGAAGTGAGGAGAGAAGGCAGAGATCAAATGGGCTAGAGGGGCAAGATAGATGTTGAAAAGCCAAGGCGAGAGGATAGAGCCATGAGGGACAACACGGGTGGAGAGTGAGATGGTGGAGAGAAAATGGCCCAGTTGAACCTGGGAAGGTCAGTCAGAGAGGAATGAGGTCAGCCAGTCCAGAGCCAGGTCCGTGATGCCAAGAGTATCACAGGGCCGATTTTTAAGGTTTTTTGTTTTATATCATAGAGATATATACATGCCGGTCAAATAGCACAGCGAGTTCAATGCTTGCCACTGATGTAGCAGGTTCGAATCCTGGCATCTGTCAAATCGGCCGTTCAACCTTCTTATTTTTCCATTTATAGAGCACAAAAAAACAGAGGCATTGAAGCGCTGTTAAAGGTATCAGTTACATGTGCCCCGAAGGCACTGGAAGAGGTAAACAGACAGATTACAGTTACAATTACATTTTAGGAATAGGCATACAGACTTAGTGGCGAGGTAGAGTGTTACAGGAAACAGTGAAGAGGGCATATCCGGGGGGGGCATACAAGTAAACAGCCAAGTTTTTAGTGCTTTGCAGAAGGCCCAATACGTTTCTTCCGCTCTTAATGCATGTGGTACAGAGTTCCAATGTTTCGCTGCAATGGAGGGAAAGATGGCGCCCCCAGCTTTGGATTGTTTGAATCTCAGCTCGTAGGCCTGGATGAGGCGGTTTTGGTGATTCTCTGAGACAGGTATGGAGGGGTGGATCTAGAGATACAAATGTGTGTGATAGAGAGGGTCTTGAACATAATTCTTTCTTGGTTGGGGAACCAGTGAACAGCTCTGCGGGTGGCAGGGATGTGTTCAGATCTAGGGAAGTTTAGTGCAGCTCGCAGAGAATTGTTTTGGATCATCTGTAGCTTCTGAACATTGTGTGCTGAGGTACCTGCGAAAAGAACATTGCAGTAGTCTAGCCTGGCGCTGACAACCGCCCGGGCAATAGTAATCCTTTCATCCTTCTGAGGTCCATATACTGAGTAGCACTTTGTGGGATAATATTGTCATCTGTTATTTCAGCGCTCTGAGATCAATGGATGTGTAGTGCTTTCTAAGAAATAGAGATTATTATTATTATCATAAAGCATCTCTCCTCCTCTTACGTATCCTATCTCAGCCAGAAATATCAAATGAAGATGTGGTAGCCAGGGCAACAGTTAGTACACAGGACTACTGCAAAGCAGATTCACCCACCCCACTGGCCACTTCAGAGGGTGGCTAGAGTGATGCCGGGACTTGAGCTAAGAGACTGGAGGTCATTGCAAGTTTGGTTGTATCCCACTGAATAATCTAACGGCATACTACCAAATGGTAATACCGTTACTGCCACTACCATTACTGCCACTTGGTCTGCCAGAATGACTGGCAGATTACAAGTGGTGGCAAGTGTAGGTTAATCCCCATTCGATGGAGTCCCATATGACATGAGTTGAGTGCCGGTAATGACAGCTGTTTTTTTGTTGGTGGGGTGGCGGAATTACCCCTAGCCCGTGCCTTGCGGTAATTCCGGCCACCCCACCGGCAAACATGTAGTTTGCCAGTCTGGAAACGTGCTGTAAACAGAATTATTATTAATCCCAGACCGGCAAAACTGTAATGACTCCGAGTGTGATTGCTCGAGCACAGAATATCATTTACAACTCTGCACATTAGTAGAAGCCCCACTTACCTCTTAAGCAGCCTAACATACGCAGGTTGATGAGACTCTGTTCGGCTTCCTAGAAAAGACTGTGCCATGGCGGAAGGGCTTTGGCGGTCATTGGCCCCAAAATCTGGAAGAAGCGACGGCTCAGTGTGAGGATGGTGGAAGTCCACTGTTCAGAAGAACTTTTATAAAGGAGCTGTTCGGACAAGCCTCTAACAACTGAGCTCTGCCAACAAGATCCCTCAACATCTACCTCTGACACTGATTCAATCTTGAGAGAACCCTGATTCCAGCTCTTACATAATGTGTGAATGTTTAAGATGCCCCTCCATGATGCCTGCATTGTCACTGCATACCCCACATTTTTGCATGGGGGACAGAGGGTCCATGAAGAAGTATGTACACAATGGCCCTTTTCGAAATTGCCAGTAAATAAATGAATTAATATGTGCCTGCTTCCTTATGTTAGGTTTGTGCATATAGCTACTGCATATGTCATAGTGAGTGGTCCTATAGCCATTGTGAAAGCTGCCACGTAAGCGCTGTCATGTGATTAACAGATACGGTTCTACAGTTATGAAAGGGCAGATGAATGCAGTCATTTACTGATGTGATTTGCATGAAGCACTAATGGCATTAGCAGCTAAATACAGTAGCATAAGATTTTAAAGAAGAGATTTTAAGAAGTTTAAGATGTTAAACCCCATAGTGGCGACAGTATGGGAGAGTTACATCAGAAAGTGTTCCATTGTGAAACAATGTTAAATGTGAATGAAGCGCACATTGGTCTCAATTATCGACATAACTTCCCACTTGATCTGGATGACATGCAGAATGTCATTACTAGTGTAAAGGCCTCACGGGCCCCCGGCCCAGAAGGCCTATCTTATGCGGTAATAAAACATGATCCAAACAGTTGGGCCCCGATACTACTTAGAATGTTCATTACAATATGGCAGGATGGGGGTGTTACCGATAGCTGGCGTGAAGCTATATTTATACCAGTACACAAAATGGGGTCACGGACCGCCCTGCAAAATATCATATCGTGGCCATGACAGACGTCTGTTCGAATATATTTGTGACATTGCTATTAAGAAAAAAAAAAGGTTGGGCCGCACAAAACAGACTACTATCCAGACAACAAATTGGTTTCGGAACCAGCATGTGGACACTGGGCAATATACTGGCACTGCACTGCCTAATATCTGTGGTTAAAGCTAGTAAGGGGCAGAGGTTATACCCGTGTAATGGGGTCTATTCATCCACATTCGACAGAGTGGACAGATCACGATTATGGTTGAATCTAAGGAGTTGGGGACTAGCCCACAATTACTGCATTTTGTTTTCGAAATGCATAACAGGACCAACTAGACACAGAGTGGAGCCAAACTAGAGCAATAAAGACACACATAAGCCTCAGACAAGGCTGCACATTAGCACCAGTACTGTTTAATTTATACCTAGCAGACTTGGCAAAAGCCCTTGATGAAATACGAGGATTCCCCCTGTGATAGGAAAGGAAGACATAAAATGGCACACTATGCGGACGACACCGTGGTCCTGGATAGCACTCCGATAGGTTGGCAGAGATCAAGTAAAGCATTGCTCACCTATGCTGCAGAAAACAATATGGAGATACATTTGATGAAAAAGAAAGGTGGTGGTAATTTACGAGGTAGCAAACCGAGGTTTAAGTGGGAAATAAATGGGACAGACCTAGAGGTTGTCCCAACACATGTATATCTTGGGATGACAATTTTTGCAAACATTACTATAAAACAGTATGAAGAAGTATGAATAAAAAAGGGAATAAGGACATTGGCCCTCATTACGACCCTGGCGTTGGACCATGGTGCTAATAGCACCATGGTCCATGCCGGTAACTTACCGACTCCGCCATGGCGGAATGGGGAATTACCGCCCCATTCCGGGGTTGGCGGGGCGGTAATTCCCCAATGCCGCCATGGCCCTTCCCCATTCCCATTTTTGCCCCATAGGGCTCAATGGGGATGGGGAAGGTGCTAAGTACGGTGCCACAAATTGCAGCACCGTACCTAGCACCAAGGTCCCTTTGCGGGTTGGTTTTTTAACGCCTGCTAAAAGCAGGCGTTAAAGTGCCACCCGCAAAGGGACCTCGTAATCAGGCGTTAAGGGTTTAACGGTGCTGCCACCTTTTACGGCGCCGTGAACCCCTTAACGCCTGGGTCGTAATGAGGCCCATTGAATATTACCAAACAGCTAGTGGGAGTGGTCACTCCAAAGAGGGTTATTTGCAGATACGTTGGACAGACATAATTCCAAGCATTTGGTATGGGCTTGAGGTGCTCGGTGAAGAACACATACAGTGGTTCAACAGACAAGAGGGAAAACTCTTGGCGGCCGATTCAGAGACTACCTAGATCGGTACATGTAGAGGCCATGAGATGTGAATTAGGTCTCACACACTAAGGGTCTTCCGATAGGTCCAACAGTGTAAATTATAATTAAGCTCAAGATGCAGAGGATACAATGATGGGTCTGATGGCAATAGATAATAAAATAAAAAATAGCAACCCATTAATGAAAAACATCATCAGAATAACTGCTAGAATCCTTATATTTGGAAACCCCATTTGAGAATCCGGAATTGTTGGGCAACTTTTACTATAAATTACAAACAAAAGCCAGAAACTGGGACATATCACTGAAAGTAGACTCACTGAGTATAAAAAACCTATATGGCGAATATGTTAGTCAGGGGTTTAGTATAGGCAGGGGTGGACAGGAAGCCAAAAGAGGCCCTGGAAATAATGTTCAAAGTGGCCCCATAGAACTAATTTTCAGGATCCTTGCCCTTTTCCTATGAGAACATTTTAAAATAAAATGGGTTACCACACAAAAGAGACCCGGGGTGCAGAGGCCTACAGGGAAAGCTCCAGGCCAGTCCACCCCTGAGTGTAGGAACATTGTGTGACCATCTCCTGAAATATAGCAGTTACAACTTCAAGCCATTCATAATGGTGCTTCGATTTAACATACTACCTTGTTATGAAGACACTGGCACTTGCGAACGTATCCCACTAGAAGATAGAAAATGCAGACTGTTGGGAAGGCATGGTATCAAACACAAGTGATCACAGTTCAAAGGTATTTAATGAACTTCAATTGGGTTTGAAAAACGCCTAATCTAATCCTGAATCTAAAGATGGGAGCAAGCTACGACCATCAAATAATAATAAGGCAGTCCTAGTCTAGTCTGTCAAAATAAAAGGGCCTATACTAATAAACCGATTTCCAATCCTTATTTCTAAATACAAATAGTGTGGTAAACCATGTTGTGCAATAGAAAAGTGTTCAATAAATGATATGTCAGGATATTCAAGCCGTTGGCTTCCCTTCCCCATGTTTTCAGGATGGGACAAGGCGGCACACCCAAGCTTAGCACACTCTCTGGCTTCTCTAGCATGAGGATACAGTTCAAAACCTCATCATCCGGGCCTTCTGTGCCAAAGTCTCTTTGCCATTCAAATTCTGTTATTTTAGAGGGCCTGATGCAACATGACAAACATTAAAGTTCCTTTATTCTCTGGATTTCACATAAAACCTCTCAGGTGATTTACTGAAAACCTTCATTTGGTCTCCCTCTGCCATTGTCGTACCAAATGTGCACGGGATTTAGCTTGTTCCGTCGCAGGATGACTTCGATTCACAATTCTTGATATAACCTTTATCTCACTTTCACTTTTTTTTCTCTCATCTCAGCTGGAAACCTTACAGAGACCTTCAATTGAGCCCCCACGCAGTACCAGACCACTCTGTCAAAGGTATTGTATCTTGTTTATTAAAATTCAGTCACTCATCAGCGGTACAACTTTACTTGCATCTTGTTGTATTTCATGGTCTGTATTGCTGTTGCTAGGTAATCTGGTGCCCTGCCTGCATGAGCGTGTGGTAGAATGTTTTGGTTCGCAAACGTGTTTGGATTCGAGTGAAGCAGTTGATGAGCGGAGAGTCACGGCGGTTACGGAGAGATGCAGTGCAGGGCGCCGGGTCACTAGTTATTATCAATAAACTTGAAGTTACTTACATTCAACATCCTTTGTGGCCTGCATACTTCGTTTGGCGACGAGGATTTACCCGGCGTCGCATGAACCCACGGAGAGAGAGAGAGCGGCTGCTCCGAGCAAACATTTTCTGTTTGCTTGTGCTGTTTACTTCCATCAATGTCGGAAGTATGAGGAGTTGGACACTGGTGTTCCCGCAAGAGTTTGGATGTTTTGTTGATTGGAGGCTGATGCATTTTTGAGAAGCGTATTAGTACATACGCACGAGCACTGGTAGCAATTCAGTTTTACACGCTCGAGAGTAAAGGACCCAGTGAAGCGTCATGCGCTCATGTGATTTAGACCCTTTGACACAGCACAGACCAGGAAGTCAGGCGAGGATGAGAGAAGCTTCTTCATCTTCGTCTCAGTGAGAAAAAAAATGAAAAAAAAACATTTCTCTCATTTGATATTCAACTCTAACAGAATAGAAGAAACTGCTTTTTCAATATCAAATGATACAGTGTTTTATGGAAGGAAATTACTGGTATTAAACTAGAAATAGGATTTTTATTCTTTTCTAAAGAAATATTGTGCAGCAAGGTACAAATTTGACCATGCAATGCATCATCATTCAACCGCCTGCAAGTTTCCTCCCAACACCTGGACAGCCTGTGGTAGTTTGGTCTGAATGGAAAGAGTTCTGGTTGAACTATATTCAGACCGTGGAGCAAGAAGGACTTACTTTTCATAAGAAGAAGCTATTATTACTTCATGCTTTAGGCTTGGAAGGTCAAAGGAAGTTCAGGGAGATACCAGAACTGTCAGTGGATGAAGCTGGTGATGCTGATGAGCACGAGAAAGCCATAAGACAATTAGATAAATACTATGCTCCAGAGACTAATGTAGCTATAAATAGATATAACTTTTACACAAGAATACAAAAGGAGCACGAGAATATAGAAGAATATGTTTCAGCATTGATACTATTGGCATGTGCATGTCATTTTGGAAATGGAATCACTCTTGATGAACTAATTAGAGACCAGATTATTATCCAATCTAAAGACAGTTTGATTCAAGATAGATTGTGGATGGTGGGAAACCAGTCACTGCCAGAGACTATCGCTATCGCGAAAAGGATAGAACACAGTCAATTGTGCTCCAAAGAAATGAAGAGCTAAAAACAGGAAACTACTCATAACATGCTGCAACATAATGCTAAAGGTGGATAAGAAGCGGAGGATCAAAGTTTAGTCAGCACTCTGCGTATCAAGGATCGAGTTGATGTTGCCACCAACAAAAGTAATAGAGTAAAGAGGTTTGAGAATAAAGGTAGTTCTCCTAGAGGAAGGATCTGGGTGAAGAATGATCCCAGACTTCAGAATGTCCAGACAAGAGATGGCGACAGATGCTACAATTGTGGTATATTAGGCCATTATGCTATGTCAGAAATTGCCCCGCGATTGGGAAGAAGTGTGGAAATTGCGGAGTGAAGGGTCATTTTGCTGTCACCTGTAGACGAAAAAAAAAAGAGTCTCAACAATTCAAGATGAGGTGGAAGAATCGGATGAAGAGAGGGTGTTCATCATTCATGAACCACCAGGAGGAGAATTCAAGTGCCCAAGTTGTGAAATAATATTGGACAATTGGAAACTCAAGGTGAAGGTTGATAGCTGTTCTCCATGGACAATTACCATTAAGAAGGCCTGGCAAAATGTATTAGCAAATGGTCTCAGAAGTAATTTGAAAGCATCAGACCTAAAAGAATCCATGCGGATTCGAAGGGTTGAAGATTCAGATTATAGGTTGGTTCTCATGCATCATTCAATTCAAGGACAGGCGTGCCCAAGTGAAAGTTTACGTGTCTGAAAAAGGAGTAAACATAATAGGTTGGAGAGATCAGGCTGGTTTGAGAATCAGATTGGATCCATGTGAAAAAGAACAGATTCTGATTGTAAATAGTAGCCAAGGGCAAAGTGAGGAAAAGATGACAAATAGTAGTGAAGTCCAAGCGAAATTGGGCTTATTAAAAGATTTTGCCCACAGAATTCGTCTCAAAAGGGGAGCATTACCAGTGAGACACACGGAAACCAGACCCATTCCATTTGCCATTGCTGACAAAGTTGAACAAGAACTTTTAAGGTTAGAAACAGAAGGAGTTATTGAGAAGATTGAATCATCAGAGTGGGTGAGCCCCATTGTTGTCGCGTTGAAAAAGAATGGTAAACCGAGAATTTGTGTGGATTTGAGAGATGTCAACAAGAACATCATAACAGATACTTTTCCTCTACCAATAATATCTGAAATGTTAAATCGCATTGGGAATGCAGATTTATTTTCCACGTTGGATCTTTCAAGTGCGTATCATCAGATATCACTCACGGAGGACTGTTGGGACATCACAGCATTAATTACGCCATATGGGTTGTATAGGTATAGGCGTATGCCTTTCGGTTTGGCGTCCGCGGCGGTGGAATTTCAAAGAGTCATGATGCATGTTCTTAAGGGTTTGAACGGGACACTTGTGTACCAAGATGACATTATTGTTTTCGGCAAAGGTTCTGAGGAGCATGACAAAAGGTTAAAAGAAGTGTTGACAAGGTTGGAGGTTGTTGGGTTGAAGATTGAACAAAGTAAATGCAAACTTGGGGTGGAAGAAGTTGAGTATTTGGGACACACTGTAAATGGTAAGGGTTACAAACCTAAGTGGGATGCCATGAAGGCGATTAAGGACTCACCTAATCCCACTAATAAGGATGAGCTCAGATAATTTCTTGGGTTATGGGAGTATTATAACAGATTTTTAAAGAATTTTGCCAGTGTAATCGAACCATTGAGAAGACTGATGAAAAAGGATGCTAAGTATGAATGGAGTGACGAGTGTAACGAAGCGGTAAATTGCATAAAAGGTGAGATTTGTAATACTGTAGAGTTAGGAGGATTTGTGTTTGGAAGGTTAACCAGAGTTACGGTGGATGCCAGTGGGAATGGGTTGGGGGCCGTTTTATCCCAGATAAATGAGGATGGAAATGAAAAGGTGATCAGTCATGCTTCCAGAGCGGTATCGGACACAGAAAGTAGGTATTCAGTAATCGAGAAAGAGTTATTAGCTTGTGCTTGGGCAGTAAATTATTTTAGGAAGTATCTTTGGGGAAGCAGGTTTATAATACAAACTGTTCACAAGCCTCTAATTGAAGTTCTCACAGTGCGTGGGATGTGTAAGGCTTCCCCTAGACTAGCTAGATTAAGTCTCAAGCTGCATGACTATCATTTTGTGGTGAAGTATGTCCCGGGAAAGAGAAATATTGTTGCTGATTATTTGTCCAGGTTGCCATTAGGGAATAGCGAGACGGATGTTGAAGGAGATGAAGAGGTTGTAGCAACTGTTTTGGAGGTAACATCTAAAGAAATATGGTTGAATGAACTCAGTAAAGATGAAGTTTTGCAAAGAGTCAGGAAGTACACTGAATCAGGTTGGCCTGAAAAGAGACTGGTTTTTGAAGGGTGCATGAAGTTCTGGGAAGTAAAAGATGAGTTGTCCATGGAAGATAGTTTCCTAGTGAGGGGGGATAAGTTGATCCCTCCACAAGTGTTGTGCAATGAACTCATAGAAAAAGCGCACCATGGACATCCAGGAATCACTGGAACTAAAAACAATGTGAGAACCAAATATTGGTGGCCTGGAATAGATTTAATGATCGAGAGGTTTGTCAGAAATTGTTGGTCATGCCAAAATAGTGATAAGAGTTGCAAAAGTGTTAAGTCTGATCCCATCAACATTGTTAAGGGGGAGGCACCATGGGACAAAGTAGGTATTGACATTATCAGACCTTATGGAAACTTGATGCATGAAAAGAAGTTTCTATTAGTTTTGGTTGACTATTGCTCAGGTTGGTTAGAGGTCAAGGCTGTTAGTAGAATTGATTCCCGTGGAGTAATTACATTTCTGATGCAGATATTCAGGAGGGAGGGGTATCCTAAAGTGATCATTAGTGATAATGGCATTCAATTCAAATGTAGGGAGGTAAAGGAGTTTGCAAGATGTTCGGGGATTGGGTGGAGATTTTCAGCATTATATCACCCACAAACAAATGGTCTAGTTGAGAGGTGCAATAGAATCATTGTAGAGACGGTAGAATTAGCCTTGAGGAACAATTTACCTGTAGATGAGGCTCTCAAGGAGAACCTATGGAGTATGAGAATGTCTATCAAGAAGGGGATGGGGGTCTCCCCATTCGAATAGATGAGAGGCAGAGTTCCCAAAACGTTACTTCATCCTGAGTGGGTAAATCATAGGAGAAGAGTAGATAGGTTTTACACTGAGCAAGATATGTCAAGAATTTCACCTGGTGATTTTGTAAGAATAAAACTAGGGCGCAATGTGAGAAAAGGTGAATCCAAGTACAGCAGCCCTGTTAAAGTTGTACAAGTGTTCAAAAGGGCTGTTAGAATTCATGGTGGTTCTGTCTGGAATTTAGATAGAGTGAGTAGATGGTTATGGAAAGGTGAATGCGGTAGGGAGGGGCAAATGAAATACAACAGAAGAGCGGTTGAGTTGTTTGGAGAGGATGTACATATTCAGAATGGTGGTGAGAATGAGGGTCCTAGGATTCAAGTTGGAGAGTTGGATGCACCTCAAGGAAACAATCTTGATGTTATTGATGATAATAGGAGTGTGCGTAGTTCAAGAGTGAAGAGATTACCAATTTGGTCAAGAGACTACATCATGGAGAATTAAGGACAATTATGTACCTATGTAATGTTCCTTTACATCTTATCATATGGTCATAAGATTTCATGTAGGTTTGGGGACTTAAAGTTTTAATTAATTGCACTTTGGTTAATGTTATTTAAAGTTGTGTTCTGGCAGTATTTGTTATTTCATGTTTTGTACATTTCTGTTCTTGTTGTTATTCTTCTCTCTTTCTTTGTTTTTTTTTGGTATTTTATAGGGGGGTGTGATGTTGTATTTCATGGTCTGTATTGCTGTTGCTAGGTAATCTGGTGCCCTGCCTGCATGAGCGTGTGGCAGAATGTTTTGGTTCGCAAACGTGTTTGGATTCGAGTGAAGCAGTTGATGAGCGGAGAGTCACAGTGGTGTACAGAGAGATGCAGTGCAGGGCACCGGGTCACTAGTTATTATCAATAAACTTGAAGTTACTTACCTTCGACATCCTTTGTGGCCTGCATACTTCACATCTCTTATCACTCATGTTTTAACAATGTTTGTTCCAATGCTCGCCATACAGTGTTGCTGTTTGCAACCTTGGATTCAACACAGACCGGTCTTGTATTGGTCTCCTCAAATCACCGGCTGTGTTGATTCTCTGACGCTGCTTTGTTCTTAGAGCCAAGGATGGTATCATGGCGGCTGGTGCTTCTCCCCGCCTTGATTATTGACGTGGGAGGGCCACGGGGAGCTTCAACATACTATGCAGGATCCTTCAGCCTGGTTTCCTGGTCTTGCGCTTTCTATTCTCTAGGTCTCTGGAAAGTAACAGTTCCTTGACGAGAAGGTCAAGGGAACTTCCCTCCTTGCGATCCCCTTCTGTTTTGCCGTCTTTCCTCTCTCGTTTAGCTGCTGTCTCAAAACTGCTGTTTCCTCATGTGCTTTGCCTCATTCAGAGTGCGCTCTCGTGCTTCACCTTTTATTTGTATGGGAAAGCTTAATGGAAGTCAGGTGTGTGTGATGGTCAGTAATTGCCTGACCTTGCCTGACCATTGTATTGGGACACATCAGGTATACTATTCAGGTGTTTGTCTGTTTTCTCTCATAGTGGGCTGTCAGTGAGAAAGTGTTTGTGTTGTAAAAGGGGGTGGGAAAGTAGAGCTCCTAAATATCCTACTGCATTTCACCATCCAGTGTACCACTGCCATACCCCGAAGACCCCTCACCCAGGTGATCCTCCAGCACTGGTCCACCCCCAGAAACTGGATCCAAAAGCGATGGCTGTGTCCTGGCCACCTGGATGACAGATCCCCGGGAGTAGTGGGTGAGACACCTTCTGGGTTCTCACAAGACTCTGTAAAACTAGTTTGGAAACAACAAGACACATATTGATGGGCTGCCCCAAGTTGAACCAATGTTTCATAAAAGGTTACAAAACTCTGGTAAGAGACTTAATATCTATCTTCCAAGATCAACTATGGGCTGTGATATACTCTGCCATTTCGTTGGTGATAACTAGGGGTGCCTACCATATTTGGAAAAGAGGGGCCCTGCTATTTTAGCTGATTAATACATATATGTTACCTGCATAAATTATTATTAAACAACTGATCTACCTCATATTGTCTATGATGAACTGATGTTTTGTTCTATGATGCAGGTGTTTTTTTAATTAATGTGGATATAATTGTTCTAGAATATAAAGCAAATCTTGGATGAACTTTTAATGATTGGTATTTTAGAAATGTTTGTATTACTATTAAATGTGTGATATGATGAATTAATCTATTGCGATGATTGTAATGTTTATATAATGATATATGTATGTATTAATGTTATTTAATCTGTGTTCGTGCAAAAAGAGTTTTTTGATGATCAAAGTATGCAAAGAAATAAAGAAATAAAAAAGTTGCAAAAAATGGCATTGCTTTTCATAGTGTTGGTTTATTGATTTCTGAATATACCAAAGAGATCAGAAAAATAGTTAACTGAGCAAAAAGAGAGGGCATAGGAGGTGAGTGACCAATACAACTAACTGTAACTAGAGTAAATTAACACAGCACAGCTATCATCCAAGATTTTTATGGCAAATAAAAATGAATCTGTCTTGTAAGATGGAAGAGCTCTTTCTCTGGGTTGTACAGAATCTCTAGGGCAGTGGTATTTAAACTTTTAATGCAGAGCCCTGCCTTGAGTAAAAATGGTGTTGCCGAGCCCCACCTCAGCCCCCCTCTTTGAGTAAAAATATTGCTGCTGGGCCCCCTAGAGGCCTTTTCTGCTTATATTTTCTATTCAAATCAGTCACTGCACTCCCTTTTGGAAAAGCCTTGCACGCCCCCCTGAAAATCCTTTGGGTCCCCCTAGGGGGGCCAGCCCCACAGTTTGAAGACCACTGCTCTAGGGAAAAGACTGAGAGTCTTTGTATGACAGTCTTCTATGTCAGGCATGCACATGTGTCCTTCCCTGGTTGCTGTCACATTCCCCGCCTTCCCCATCCTTCCATTGTTAGCTTGCCGCTCCCTTTCTTTGATCCCTTGTGACCTGCTTCGCTCGCTGTGTACTTCCCCCTAGGACTTGTAAAATGCCCTCTTGCTTTCCGAAGCAAGGTCTATTCTCAATAAATACAATAATAATAATAATAATAATAATAATAATTGACAGGGCCGCAATCACGGCACTGTCAGGGGAGGGAGGGAGGAGTCTGACCCCTTCCCTCTACAGATGCCTGATCGTGGGACTCTAACCAAATCCCTCCTTCCTCTGTGTCCGCCCCGGTCAGGAGAAGCAGATGGTGTGGCAGGATGCCGAAAGAGAGCAGGCGGTATCGGTGCTGCATCGGTATGCCAAAGATGCGAGGCTGTGGGAGCCGGCCCGGCCCAGCTCACAGGACCTTGGCATCGCCGCGAGAAGGAGGAGGAAGGTTGTGCCATGACAAGAAGAGGAGAGGCTAAGCTGCACGCGTAGACACAGGAAAATCAACAGCAACCACAGGATGCCGCGGGTAGTGTTGGCCACAACAACACTGGTGGGGACCATGCCGCAGGAGGGGAGGTGAAATCAGCATCTGGGCGGCCCAGTGGTGAAACCAGGAGCAGGCCCACTAAACTACCAGGAATAATAATATTAATTAGTACCCGACAAGGGCGCAATCAGAATGAAAGAGCCATTCTGATTGGCCCTCGCGTAGTCGTTACCAGGCCGGCAATCCCTCCGTCGGGATTCCACGGCTTTTGTCCTCAGCTGGGGGCATGGCAGCCCCTCGGCCGATGAGGAGGCTCGAAGCAGGGCCATCCCCGCTCCGAGCCTCGCCAAGGCTGAGAGGCTACCTTCGTGGACAGAGGTAAGGCTTTTTTTTCCTTCTCTCCCTCCTCCCACTTCCCTGCCCTCCCCACCCCACTTACCTTCTATGCCTTGGTCCCCGGCGGGGGACGATGACAGCCTCCAGCCGTGTGAAGACTCGGAGCGGGGCCATCCCCGCTCTGAGCCTCCACACGGCAGGAGACTTCCAATGTCCCCCGCCGGGGACCCAGGTATGTTATTTTTTTTTTCTTTTTTTTTCTCTTTCCCCTCCCTTCTGCCTTCCCAACCCCACTTACCTTCTTCTTTTTTGGGAGCGGCCGCAGCGTTTCGGGAAAAAAATAAAGCTTTTAGTGCCCCGGTCACGCAGTTTCTGCGGGCCGGGGTACTAATAGCTATATGCCCCTCGTGGCGGGGGCATTACCGACTCTGGTAATGCCCGGGGCCTTCATTAAGGCCCTCCCTTCGCTTGGGGCCTATAACTATGGGCCCGGGGCATTACCTTAGTCAGTAATGCCCCTGCCGCTCAGGGCATATTGCTTAATTAAAGACCTCCAAGAAGACCACATGAAGGGAAACCTACTACACCACCAGTGAGTCATGCACAGTGTCCAGCCAACATCCGGGATCTCTTGGTTAACCTATCAAAAGGACCCCTTCACTTGAAAGCAGGAGAGGTATTCGACTACTTCTGTTTGGATACTGTGTGGGAAATCGAGCAAAACTTATTGGGAGCCGAAGCAGAGAAAACCTGAAGTCTGTCACAGAATCTGCTTAGCTATGATTCAGAGAGCAGGACACATCCAAACATGGCTGTATTTTTAGGGGGGAGAAGTATGTGTGTCCCCCCCAACGTTTGTGTCACACCATTTTGTCCCGTTCATTAGGCAGGGGCCCCTTTCATTTAGATGCCTTGTCCCCATCCCCTCCGCCAACATTGTCAGCAAAGTTACTCCACTGCTTCCAAACCCAAAAAGACAGAGAAATTGCTTCCAGAATGGCAGTGAGGCTACCTTGTGCAAGAAGGAGAAACGGTCTGTCGCTAAGATCATGCCCTTAAATCCAGGGACCAACCCGAGGAGCACAACACAACGACAAAGAGACATATCCCCATTCCCATGGGAAAACAACAGAGGAAAAGCGCACAGGTCCAATTATAAGCACACAAGCCCAATGGAGGGGGTGGTGGGTTGTGACAGAAAGCCGGAACTCTATCAGAAAACCGAAGAATCACTTGGGGGAGGTCATGAAGATACCAGACCACAACTAAACCAACAGTGAAAAAACAATTTCTACCGAGCCGGGTATTTATTGGATGCTAGGACCATGTCTATTTTCCATGATCCTTTTTCAGATGAGGAGGAGGAAGGACCCTCCCCCGAGGATATAGCCCAACTAAGGGCCATTCTGTCCCAACAATGGTCGGAAGACTTTGAGAAGGATGAAGACCTGGTACGAAGGATACGGTTTGAGATAGGACATGGTGCAGGGTCGGTGGAGAATGAGGTAGATGGGAGTCTTGAACCTTTGGACCAGAATATCTAGAGGAGAAATCCCCTGGAAAAAGAAGAGAAGAGCTACAAGGAGATGGACCCCACATCAGCAACTGTATACCCAAGGAGGCTTCCCAGATGATAGCTTCAGAATCCAAGCCAAGGTCTATGGGAACGTAGTATGGGGCCTTTTAGAGCATCCGCCTGGAGTTATTAACCCCAGTCCACCAATATCACAAAAAGTCCAAGACCATCACGAACCAAGCAAGCTAGACATGAGCCAGGGACAGGACACAGAGGGAGAGAACAAGCAAGCAAGTTGGCGGTATGTACCAGGGTAGCTTTCACAGGCCTGTCAGGGTAGGGAGTAGCGATCCGACCCCTACCCTCTACAGGTGTCTGATTACAGGACCCTCTCCCAACCCCTCCTTAACTCGTGGTTGTCTCGTCGGGAGAAGCAGATGGTGTGGAAGTGACATGGAAAGAGAGCAGACATTCTTAGCGCTACATTGGGATGAAGAAGAGGCTGGCCCACGTGAGCCGGCCTGGCCCAGCTCACAGGACCTCGGCATGAAGAGGAGGGCAGCATGGCTGTCGCTATATGAAGAAGAGGAGAGACCGGGCTACACACGCCGACCATGCACAATGGCCACCCGCAGGATGCCGCAAGGTACGGCAGCCACTCTGGTGGGGATCATTGATCATGTCAGAGGAGGAGGAGGCGGAGCCAGCATCTGGAGGGCCGTGATGCGGCAGTGAAACCAGCTCAGTTGCCTGGAGTGAAGTGGTGCTTCAGCAGACAGTTTCGGCTGGAGCACATGCTTCAGTAAGCAGGCCCACTAAACCACCTGGGATAATAATATGAAATTATGGTTTCCAAGAAGGCCACATTAAGGGAATCTCACTACACTACCACCTCTTTGTTAGAGAAACCCACTAAAACAACAGAGATGTATGCATTTAACAAAGATATGAATAAGATGGAAAGACTGTTCCCTATGAGCCACTGCAGGCTCCATGTTAGAAATGCGATGAAAATCGTATGAAGAAGGGGCAGTGCTTACAAGCCAATAAGAAGCCTCCCCAGCCTTTCCCCTGTCCCACCCATGGAAGCCATGTAAGTGATTGGTTAGGGTAGGTTGGTCAGTCATGGGAGGAAGTGGGATATTTTAGAGGTGCGTTTGTGGATCGATTAGTTGGGTGAGGACAGGAGTTGGAATAGGACATCCGAGAGATCAGAGGAGGAGAGTGCAGAAGGAGTGTGGAGGTTATTGGAGAGAGAGGTCTATGGCGTGTTTGGGTGCGAGAGTAAGGAGTGAGTGTAGTAACAGTAGATTAGAAGTAGAGAGTAGGTAGTAATCGTTGGAAGTGGAGGTGGTGGTAGCAGGAGTAGTTATTTATTTATTTTTACATTTTCTATAGCACACTAAGCCCTCGGGCGTCAAGGGGCTTTTTCTTGACCAATTACTTGTAAAGAGAAAATACAAAATATGTCTGGAGTGGAAAGCACCCTACGCACCACTGTATGGAAGGATCAGGTGGAAAAGGGGTTCAGAGTTTATGCAAATAGTAAGGTTTTTAGCTATTTCCGGAAGGCCCAGTAGGAGCTTTCCACTCGTAGAGATGGCAGGAGTAGGTTCGACCGTTTGGGTGTGATGTTTGGGAAGCTTGCCCCTCAAGCTTTCATCCGTTTAAATTTGGGCTGAACGAGTTGATGGCCATAAGCCGATCTCGTGGGTAATTTTCCGAGAGAGGTGGGGGGGCTTCATGTGATTGGTATCTGTGAGTGACAGGGTCTTGAATCTAATACTCTCGTGGATGGGGAGCCAATGTGCCCTTCTTCTTGCTGCGCTGATGTGTTCGAGTTTGTGTACGTTCAATGCTGCTCTGAGGGCATTGTTCTGGATGATCTGCATCTTCTAAATGTTGAGTTCTGAGATGCCTGCAAAGAGTGCATTGCAATAGTCAAGTCTCGAGTCAATAGTGGCTCAGGTTGCAGCCAGGTAGCTCTCCTAAGAAGGGTCTAGCTGCATGAGTAAGCTTGGTTGTGTAGGCGGCGGATAAGGAGTTCACATGGCGTGTGAGAGAGAGTGTGGTAGCCAGGTAAACTCCTAGTGTCTTCACAGACTGTGAAGTTGAGATTGGGATGCCCTCAGAGGCGGAGTACTGGGAATCAAGCTTTTTGAGAACTGCTGATGGGGCCACTAGAAGGATCTCTGTTTTTTCATTGTTCAGGCAGAGGCCGTGTGTGGCCCTCCAGGCTTGGATAGTCGAGTAGATGGAATTCAGGGAGGTGGAGTCCAATCCAAGTAGTAGCCAGTGAGAGGGAGCAGGATTTGCATGTCACCTGGGTAGTTTTTAGATGATAAGCTAAGGACGAAAAGGGTTTTGTGAAGATATTGTACGATGTTGGAGCGACACATGACCCTTGCGGAATGCCGCAGGAGATCGTTGCAGGAGGGGAATTGGCATTCTCAGCGAATACTCTGATGGATCTCTCACCAAGGAAGAAGGTGATCAAGGTAATGGCCAGGAAGAAGGCATGATCCCATACCCCCTAGAACACTAAGCAGGCCAAGGCGAGGTAGACGATCCCTAGGCAGGCAGTCACCCAGCGCCTTAGTGAAGTAGCAGCTGTAGGGAGAGTTAGTCGTAGTAGTATCAGCCATAAAGAGTGCGACTACACAGAGAGAAGAGGTAGTACTGACGCAATAAGAGTAGAGAGGTGGTAGTAGCAGTAGAGCAGGATTAGTAGTAGTGGAGAGGTAGTAGTGATGAGAAGCAGTAGTGGAATAGGAGTAAAGATAAGAGCAGAAAGATGGAAGTCATAGCAGAGGAGTAGTAATGACAAGGAGGTAGTGTAGGAGGAACGAGGACGTGAGAGCAAGAGAAGAGAAGTAACATCTAACGGTGGAGGTAGGAAAGTGGAGCATAACATCAGAGGGATAGGAGCATGGTGGGAGGAGAACATCCTGGGACCCCAGTGAAAGAGAGGGTCAGCTGAGACCACGCGTGACTGTAGAGAGAGTGACAGCGGATGGAAGAAGGCACTATCCCTAACCCCCCTGTAACACTGAGCGGGGCTAGGTGAGGGGGAGTTAGAAGATCCCTATGGAGGCAGTCCCCCAACGCCTTAGTGAAGTCATCCTTAGCCTAGGGGTTACCAGTCAGTATTTTTAACGCCCAGTGAGGTTGGCTGGGCTAGGGAGGTGGGAAAGACTGGGGTAGTCGACAGAGAGAGGGACGGTCCTCTCGCCAAACTTCCCAGATTTCCTAGTTGGCCATGATCTTCCAGAGAATCCCTGATCAGACTATTTATAAAATCTATAATAGACACCCTTGGAGCTACTTCCGGAGCCGGAGTGGTTATTTGTGGTGGACGGCCCTTCACAAATAATAACAATAATAATAATAATACATGTTTGGCCTCTGGGGAAGTCCTATGTGCAACATTCCTTTGGTAGCTGTTATTGGTGCAGAACAGTGCTGTACATACCCAGGAGCTTGTTTCTTACCCCTTCCATTATAGATAATCGGCAAAGGCTCCTACAGAGCCTCCACATACATGTCAAAAGGCCCACGTGGCTAACATGGGTCTTCAACGAAAAGGATTGATGACTTGCGGAAGTGTTTGACTTGACAGCTTGCGCCTTCGCTACCAAGGCGATACCTGCGTGGCACACGCTGTATTTCCCGCTCCGTGCTGTCCTTGCTGGCACAGCCACCATAGCTACATAGACCACCACAGAAGACTGCCCATTCCCTGGCTTCTGCTAACTCCTTGGACTCTACTTAGTCTCCAGCTCTGTCCCTGCACTTAGGGTTGGCCCACTGAAGGGTAATGCCTATATTTGGGATGCCCTTTGTCTGATACAGGTCTCCCCCTGCCCTGTTGAGGTTTTCCCAATGTTATTTTGTAGTCATTATTTCATTCCATGGGCGTATGTTTCATGGGTTTTTAAGTTGTGCAAATAATTCTAGTTCTTCGTTGTACAAAGAGAAAATATATTCACAAAAATGAACGTTTTATGTTAGGTAAATCGGCCTCTTTCTAGCTTTACAATCAGGAAGCGCTAAATCTGGACTTTTTATGTTTTTTATTGATTTTTTCTAATGACTTCGTTTTTTATGTGTGTCTTTTTTTACACATGGCTACGTGTTCCTTTGCTTTTGGTGTGCTACAAAAATGGAAACCTTGACAATGAAGATGTTGCTAATGTCACATGTGCTGGGTTTTAGGCACCGCAAGGCTAAATAATGTGTACGCTATTAAGAATAATTGGTTAACAAATACAAGTAATTTGAACCAAGACAATGAAACACTGTAAATCATTCAAAACCCTAAGGACGAAGGTTAGGGAAGGATGACAAGGTTTCGAGGGGAAAAGGCTACATTTCAGGTAACAAGTGGGTACTTCCTAGGTGAAATTGACATACCCGCCGATTGCTTCAGGGACTTTATCTGGCATTAAATCCCTTATTAACTCTTTCAGCGTGTACATTCATATATACTCTCTCTCTTCCGTTGCATGCTATGAAGGATAGGTTAACGCCATCTTGCATGTCTGAAGATGTCTAGTGGCGGGAAAGCAAGAAAGCCCATGCAGGCGGGGTGGCCTGGGCAAGAGTTACGTCTACGAGGCGCAGAATTAACAGATTACAACCAGTGACAAATTAAATTAAAATAGTGTGTCATTAAACGGAGCGAGAGTGGGTGACAAGAATAAGGAAAACAAGCTGACAAAAGTGTGAAGGCGACAGAAACAGAGCACAACCAATTAGGCAGAATGACGAATCGCTGCTTAATTTTTCAATTTGTAAACCCAATAATGATTTTGGCCTATTTTCTAAACTATACACATTGTTCCCTGTCAGTCTGGCGCTTGTGATTTACATAATGGCGTTCGTACATTATCGAGTTCTTAGTTAACAACGTAACGTGATAGAGTTACAATGCATTGTGCGTGCGTCAGGCCGAAATCCAAGATGGATGCCGCCGGTGGGTAGCTGGGAAGCTTACTCGGAGAACAGGTCATATCCAGGTTTATAGACACAAGCGTTGAGGGTATTAAAATACCAAATGAAAGCCTGCTGTTGCACACATATCATGTTGCTTTTGACGAGCAGCTGCTATTCGAACATCGCACACAGGCAAGTTACCTGTCCCCAGGGCTTTAAGTGTGGTAAGAAATCGAGGGGGGGCCCTCATTTGGGGGCGTGGCTTGTGGGAGGGGCGTGGCCTAAAATGTATGCAAATCGTAGGGTATACACACAAATATATATAAATGTCATATATTTGTGTGCGTACCTTACTATGGTGTGTGTAATGTGCAAGCCATCTTTTCTAAACATGGAAATATGTAACATATTCTATGTGTAACATATTTCTATGTTTAGAAAAGATGGCTTGCACAGTACACACACCATAGAAAGGTACGCACACAAATATATAACATTTATATATATTTGTGTGCATACCTTACGGTTTGCCTAGTTTTCAGGCCATCTTTTTAAACATTTCGGGTTTATAAAAGATGGCTTTGAAAGTACACAATTCAAGCCGTCTTTTATAAAGCTTTGACTATGAACAAAATTGTCCGTCAGCAAAGCTTTATAAAAGATGGCTTGAAATGTGTACTTTCAAAGCCATCTTTTATAAACCTCGAAATATCTTGAGGAATCCCCAGGTTCGCCGAGGGTTAAAGACGCCTCGGCGACCTGGGGAAACAAAGGGACAGTAACTGCCTCTGGTGACCTCTCACGCGAGGGGTCACCAGAGGCAGTTACTGTGACTGACGGAAGTGGCAGCCAGGCACAGCGTCGCTGTGGTTGGCTGCCACTTCTGTCAGATCGCCTGACTTCATGGCATGCATCCTGCCAATGTTGCGGGCGGTGGGACGGGGCCCCGGCTCAGCCCTACTTTTTGGAGACTGCCGGGGCCCGGCCCCGGCCCACTTTAAGCACTGCCTGTCCCACAATGCGTCGTTACAGGTGCGCATAGCTCCCAACCTTTTGTGTCACCACAGCGGCATACCTGCCTAGTCTCAGGGTTTCCACGCTCTTCTCCGGGAATAGCATGGAGTCTCTGGGTCTCTAGATTTTTGGTGAAAGTCCCCTTGAATCTGTAAAATTGGAGTGATCTTGCAGCTACTTTTCACGTCACAGACAATGTTAAAGGTTAGAAGAGCTGCAGGGAAGATGCTGTGTGTTTTCTCAATTAATGTGAATGTGCAGGCCAGGCGCTGAGGCATAGAACACTCCCTAAAAAGTGGGTGGGGTTGGTTGGTAAAAGTGGACGTGGCGGTGGGCAGGGCGTCCTGTGACGCAAATCTACGGGTTTTCTTTTTTGAAATGTAGGCAGGTAGGCACGGCCGGTGAAAACACACAATTTTCGTTTTGCCGGGTTAGACCCCAGAAAAGGGAATGGGCGTATGAGGGACTTGGCGGGTGATTCAGCTGTTTACCAGGCGGGTGACGCCAGCCAAAATCGTGTGAGTTCAGAGTTATGCAGGCGTGTAACTTGAGAACATAACAGGCCTGATTCATGGAGCAGTGCAAAGTGTATTTTTGCAAAGCAAAGTCACTTTGTACCAGTGAAAAGCCACTTTGCAACATGCAAACAATTCCATGAATCAGGATCAACAAGTGTATATTTATCTATCACACTATTACCCACACCCCACCCGGCCCCCAGAGCAGTACACAGGTGCTCAAAACAGTTGTTACTCACTTCAGTTGCATTTGTTTATTTCGAAAATCTTCATAAAACAAACATCAACAAATTAAAAATCATCAGTTAAGATCATAGTACAAAATATAAATACATAGGGTCCGATTTATAAAAAGGCATTTGTAAATCGCACCCACTAAAGTCTATGGGGGATCATATTAAAACTCGTGCAAATTGCACACAGGAGGCCACCAATGCTTGCACATGCATGCTGCTGGGTTCCCTGCATGCATTTGTAAACATTTGCAAAGCACAGCGGAAAACTCAAGAGTGAAATGAGGCGATAGAGGTTTTACTCTTCAGTTGTACTCTCTGTTTAGCAAAAAAGCAAACGCTGGCTGAAAATTACGCCTCGCAGAAAACGTTTACTAATGGACTCCTATGGAATCTGCCTCTTCTTTAGCAGGTGCTATTTCAAGGTGGAGTCCATAAGAATCCATTCGTTTAACTCTTCCATGAGAATGTCACGCAATTAGAAAGCAAAGTGCTCACACAAGATGGCGGAGGAAAGCAAAGCGAAGATGCAAACTTCTGTTTGTGCCCCTTTTCCACCTTCGTAGCAGATGAAAAGGAGCTTTAGAGAGAAATGGAGGCATAAAAGCAAGACATGATGCCTTATGCACCACTCATTACAAAATGACCCGCTATGTGGTCAAATCTTCAGATAAAATAACGCAAGATATCACAATGCTTTGTAATTTTTGATCTTTGATCCTAGATGGAGTAGGTAAGAAGTGCTCTAGTGCCCAGCAAACTTTCTTGCCCTGGGCAAGCATGGTGATATAACAAGCATTAGCACCCGGTGCGGGGGAGCCAGCCAATTAGGTTGCTCAGGTGATGGCCTGAATCCACAATCCAAGCCAGCATTCTGGGCAACCTGAAGACTGCTCTCAACCACCCTGCCATCTTCCCCCACCCTCCCCTTCCCTCCGATCTACGTCCCTTCCCTGGCCCACCCCACTTAACTGACTCCTGTGGTGGTGGCGCCACGCCGTGGCCGCGGCGCTCCAGACTCCCGGGCAGCAGTGGAAATGGGTGGCCATCTTAAATAATTTGCGCCTTGAAACACTTGTGTATAGGTGTGTTATAAATGCCATATCATAACAAGTATTTTGTTTGATTTAACAGGATGCAGTGAGCTCGTCCCATAGATTAAAACAAAATACATTTCTGTCAGCGTCCCAGGTTTTCAGATTGAAAACCGCAAATACACAATCTGGCCCACCGGATCAGGTTTTATTCCTATATTAGCTCCCTGGGGTGAGTACACAGCCAATCAGATTGCTTGGAACGTGGGCTGTATTACCAGACACAAGCCCCCGTTCTGAACAGCCTGAGTGCAGCGCATCCCTTTCGTTAGGTGCCTTTGCTCTCCTTCACTCCTTAGGAACCCACAATGTGCAGATG
The DNA here is from genome assembly GCF_040938575.1 of Ambystoma mexicanum. NCBI lineage: Eukaryota > Metazoa > Chordata > Amphibia > Caudata > Ambystomatidae > Ambystoma > Ambystoma mexicanum. The sequence goes on along the minus strand of NC_090933.1, from coordinate 1,246,198,481 downwards.
CAGGGGTTAAAGGTTGTTCGTAAATAAGAAAACCAAAAAGTATAGTTACCTCAGCAATCGCAAACGACGCTGAGATCTGCTGAACTCTGTCTTCAGTGCTTTGATGTCACGATCATCAACACTGAAAACAGACTTCTCCAAACCCCATCAGCTTCATGAATTGCTGAGGTAAGTTTGCTTTTTTGCTTTTCTTATTTCGTCAAGAGGATTTAGCACCTGTGTCAGTTTATCGTGGATGCTAATGATGATATTACCCGGCAGGGTGGGAAAACTCTGTCAATAATACTACTGGGGCCCACGTTAAGAGACCCTCGCTTCGCTTGGGCAGTGGGCCATTACTGGACGGGTCCACCTGCCCTGTCGTGTTTTATTGCCTCAATACGACACTTGGTAAAGTTATAAACTTTAAGTAGTAGAATTATTTAAGTTACTCAATGCAATGGAAGTCATTTTATTGATTTGTTACCAAGGCCTCCCATCCAGAAGTTATGCTAAAAAAAAAACTCCCACAACTCAGACCACTGCCTCGACCCTATGGCATTACTATTGCATAATCCCATACAGAGGGACATGATAGGAGCAACACATGCCATATTGCTGTTTGCAGATTGCCCACCAACCCAGAACAAAGCCACCTTCCAATCTCACAAAAAGAAAGTGCTTGAAGTATTCAGGAAAGTACTATTAGAACACAGCAAGGCTGCATTCAGAGCACAGCCACACATAACACTCCTTGCCTACCTCAATAATGCAAGTCTCTCAAGCAAAAGAATCAGGCACTCAACTGCAAAAAAGGTGCCATGGGACCACAGAGCAAAAACTGATTCAAGGATTGCATCAAGTGATGGAACCAAACTTATGTCCAACTGGAGACAGCCTGGCACAAAAAAGGAACTCGGGCAGGCATGCACTGTGTAACAAGAGGCCATCTGCACAGCTTGGCACATTCCCTGCTCTAACAAATTTGCGAAGGCCATTAACTGCCTCAGGATGCTCTTCAAAATGGTTCAGGGATTCATGTCATCCCATTGCCTGGTCTATGATACCCTGCTATCCGAGAGATATGGTTGAGATTGGCCACCTTCACCATGAAGAGGGTAGATATGGCAAAAGACATAACAGTCCAGACTGGCCGTAACACGGAATCAAAAGCAGGCCAACCACAACAATGCCAACATGTCCCCAAGGTGATCATTCTTGCTGGCCGTGGTAACCAAGATCTTCACACTGCTCACAAACTCGTGATGCGGGAAGGATCCAGGACATTCCTACCGATCAACTATAGCAGCAGCGTGCATGATATCCCCATGCTAACAGTACCTTCCTCCATAAATAGCTGAATATAGCTATAGACCATGCCCAAGTAACCCAAACATTCTCTGATAACACTGAACATCTAATGACCAATAGCTTCAGAACTTCAAAAATATACAGCATTGCACAACATTGTGGATGAATCCTAGACTACATTGTGTGCTTAGCATGGCACTTACAATGCACTGTTATCATTGTGCGAAGCGCTGTTTGAAATTTCAGTGGTGTGTGTCTGTTGTCAGATGCCAGAGCATCAGAGCCTGACCGAAGAGGGCTTTCCTAATTTCTGACTGTTAGGAAATGGGCTATCAGGTTGGGAGAATTTGATCACCTCTGTGGGGGCAGGCCCGTAAATCACCTTAATGAAAGTGGGCCCAACACGCAAGGAACGTAAAGCAAGTCTATTGTACAATCGTCCAGGGAACAGCTAGATGATTCTATTGAGCCAAACTAACCCAAGTCTCAACGAACCACATAAGTTGACACATTATATACAATTTTGCAACAGTTAAAACACTCCCATATATTTTATTACAATCCAGCCACTGAATGTGATGGGACAAAACCTTTTCAAAGAAATCCCATCTTTCTCCAATTCCTACATTCTCATTGGTATCTCTAATCTTAACTACCATCTTCAGCTCATGTGTAAAACACACTCCCTTTGAGGATTTGTCTGTGGTAGGTCATGACATCATCAAACAGTTAAATGTTTGTGTGCAAACATAATTCATTACTAGTAACTACTGGCCTGACCCCTTTAACATTAACCCTGATTGCACATGGTTTGCATAGATACTTCAAGCGATATGAAGAAGGCAGAGAAAACAGGTTCACTTTGAACTAGCGATGACTATCTCATCCGCCCCAGCTTTACTGGCTCCATTGAAACATTCTAATTTGTACGACTACCACTTCACACGGACTTCACACGCATGGCCTCTAGTTCCACCGTGAGAAAACAATTGAGTATCAGATACCATAGCCATGAACCCCACTACACCCCATATTTATTGCAGGCCAAAGCAGGGTCCCTCTGCAAGACTTCAATGCACTCAGGAAGATTACTTATGTTCCCTGCGGTACTACTAAGCCATAAACCTGTGTACTGTTCGCCGGCTGACCTTCTGCTGGATTACTCATTATTTCTTCATCAACCACACAAGCCTGAAAAAACAGAATTCCCCAGTCACCTAAATTCCTCACACAAACTGCTAGCTGCAAAGTCTGAATGAATTCATAAACAGCCCACTACAAGCAGATTTATCTAAACTTGCTTTGTATATTCCTCAGTGTGCATGTGTAATAAATATTATTTCTCCTTTACCGTGGGTTTTCAGGACAGGCTCCTTCTTCGCATGCACATTAAAAACCTCACTGTCTCTCAGTTCCTATTTATTTCGTAGCACCGCCATGTGTGAATCACGTTATTTCAGTTGGCAGTTTCAGCATTTCATCTTTCTGTGTGCATGCTAATCTAATATGTATCAACTTTAAACAAAAAGTAACACTAAAGTAACAAATCCCATCCATAATTAAATACACTGGATACATATGAAATTGCAACATCGCGCTCAGTTCGCCGCACCCCCAGCCACAAATTTGGCACTCACAACATAAACCCCTCTTGATCGTGGGGACCTTTCCTGAACACCCCATCACCTGCCAATAAGTCACATGTTATGTTATGTTAATCGGATTTGTAACGCGTGGAGTCCAACATGGCTCCCAACTATTCCCTTGTCTACGTTAGTAATTATGTGACACCCCAAATGGACCTACGTTAGATCAACCAATTGCAATTGTATACCTCCCCAGATGACTCATACATATACCCCTGGGTACCAGTCAGGAATAACTAGTCCTCCACTGTGTCAAACCGAGGGCAGGCCATAGAAAGTGGATGAACCCAAAATTCTTTAACAAAGCAGCTTCAACAAAGACATATTATTCACAGGCTAAAAAACACCTAAGGGGGGAAAAAGATACCCTCTGTTCTGCCGCCGCCTTCAGGAGAATGTTGCATTAAAACAAAAGGTGGGACACGTGGGTGTTCTGTGGGACGCAGACCTCAGCCTAAGCACATTAGTAGATGCTTATTAAATCAACTCAAACAGGCTAGAAAATCCTGCTGTATAAGCATAGAGAAACCGCACAATGTTGGTAAGAGATCTGGTTAACTTGCTTCTAGACTACAGCAACACACTATATAGGGGTTGGCAGAGTACCACATAAAAGGCAGGAAAAAGTACTGAATGTGGCAAGAAGTCTGATTTTGATCAGAAAAAGAGGATAATGGCCCCAACAACTGAGGAGCATGCACTCCTTCTGACCCAAAGATTACCATTCAAGATACGTTGTATAGAGTTTTAATTGTTCAGTGCCAACCACACTGGACCAGAATGTATAGCTACCGCCCATATGCGCACTACGATGAACAGACTACTACCAACATGTCGCTCAAGGGACAAGATTCAGAAGAAGAAGGTAGAGGAGCTGCTCAGCGATAGCCCCAAGACAACGGAGCCCTCTATCACCAAACATCAAGCTATTCTGAAAGAAGCAGAAGACAACACCCAACAGCGTACATCCACCGCACTGAAACCCATTGTGCATAGTGCTATGCCATGCATGTGTGCTCGCGTTACCCTAACTCCTCCTGCTTGCAGCACCAAGAAGCGATTGAGTTTATAGCGATCACTATAAAAATAAAAATAAATCTAGTCAACCAACTTATAAATGCAGTTCATTCTCGGGTTTTTTTAACTGTCTTGGATACCACTTTATAACATAGTGAATGACATGTGTGGTACTGTGTTGGTAATATTGTAATACTCAGTATTTCTGAAGTAACTATGGTGAAATGAAGATGCTGATAGTGACATATCAAACCCGCAAGAATAGGTTAAAAGGGATTCCTTGCCCCTTTTCACTGGAACCTGCTTGCTCTGTCTCTTCGCTCTATTACTTCCTATCCTTTGTTCCGTTCTTCTCTAAAAACTCAACTGCTTCAGTCCTCTGATTGATTGATACTGGCAGTATCTGAACAACGATTTGCATTGCAGAGTTTATGCACTGTTGACCGTCTTATGTCAAGCACTTTGGACAAAGGCACTACATAAAGCACAATAAAAATACAAATACAAATAAAAGTAGGTATTCATTTCCACAACCTAATACCACTTTGTGTTATGTATCAACTAATAAATCAGTCTTGCTATACATTAATTGATGATATGTTTCACAATACCATAGCTTGGCAGCAAAGACAGGCAAAAAAGGCAACTGGCCTCGCAGACATGGTCACTTTAATTAGTGGCTAAAACAACAAAATGTTCAACCTTTGGGACTGTGACCTTTTCCTTATCTTTGAGGTAAATTGGCTTGTGAATAAAAATCAAGGCATTTATTCCGAAATAAATTACTAGTAGTAAATCTGACTTACCCTTGACTTCCTCCCTGAGGGTATTTTATTTACAGAGATCTCCCTAGTAGTAACTCTGACTTACTCTTGAATTATTTCTTGAGAGTGAGTATGTGATTCACAAAGAGGTTACTAGTAGTCATTCTGACTTACCCTTCACTTCCTCCCTGAGGGTATTTTATTTACAAAGACCTTCCTAGTAGTAACTCTGACTTACTCTTGACTTCTTTCTTGAGAGTGAGTATGTGATTCACAAAGAGGTTACTAGTAAGAACTCAGACTTATTCTTGATTTTCTCATGGAGAGAGAGTACTCAGTTGACAAAGAATTTAATAGTAATAGTAACTCTGACTTACACTTGACTCCACCACCTGGTACAGGGATCACTTGATTCAACAAGAAATTACTAATAGTAGGTCTGATTTACTCTTGACTTCCTCCTTGAGAGTGAGTACTTGATTTACAAAGATGTTCCTAGCACTAGCTCCAACTTACTGTGACTACCTTCTAGAGAGTGAGTACATGATTCACAAAGAAGTAATTATCAGTACCAGGCTTAATCTTGACTTCCTCCTAGAGAGTGAGTACTTGATTCACAAAGAAGTAATTAGCAGTAACTCTGACTTACTCTTGACTTCCTCTTGGAGAGCACTTGATTTACAAAGAAGTTGCTCATAGTAACACTGACTTACTCTTGACTGCCTCTTGGGAAAGACTACTTGATTCACAACCAAGTTTACAAGGTGTAACTCTAACTTACCCTTGGCCCCGCCCGTGCAGGGAGACTACTTGTTTCACAAAGAAGTTACCAGTAGTAATGACTCACTATTTACTTCCTCCTTGAAAGAGAGTACTTGATTTACAAGAAGTTCCTAGCAGTAACTGTGACTTACTCTTGCCTTCCTCCTTGATTTACAATGCCATTCCTAGCAGTAGACTACTTGATTCACAAAGACGTTGCTAGCACCTCTGATGTACTTCTGGAAAAAAGAGAAAATCAGAGTTACTCCGTGCGGCTCCTTTTTGACTCCGCCCCAAAGTAGTTAAATTACTGTCCTAAAGCTGGTGTCCGATATTGACGAGATATTCCACTGGTATGCTAGTCAAGCGTCCTTGTACACTCACCAAACTGCAATGATTCAATCTCGTTTTATAACACATTTATCATTGTTTTACAGATATTGTCTGTCTAGTCCACCAGGTTTTGACTGCAGCAGTTTGTATCTAGGCGAAGTAGAATGTTCATTCCTCACAGTCTTCACCTGCCACCTTTCTGCATATCTACACCCTGGTATACCACTTGTTATGCAATTTTATAGACTTATGCACTGAAAAAAAATGTTTTATCGTATAGAAACCTAGCTGTGTGGGATTGTTAACAAGATTCAATCAATCAATCAATCAATCATGTTTATTTCGGGTCACAACCCCATAAAAACACTAAATACAAAAATGCATTAATGTATACGCGTCCACAATAGATATACATAAATACAAAGCAGTATTTCCAAAGTCACACATAAAAGAATTGCAGTAGATTGTTCCTCCTATGCAATGCTTGTCTGAGACATGACAATATACAGCATCCAATCCGGGCAGAGCCTGCCCACAATAGTTACAATAACGCAGGTCGACAATGATGACATCCAGTTTCTCTGCATATAAGCTTCAACGTTCTTGCATATACATCGAAGCAAGCTGAACAAAAAAACATGAAATGCAACAAATATTCATCATAACTTTCTACCATGCATTGAAAAACGACCTGTTCCAGGGAAATTAGAAACATTTTACATGGATTGCCTGAAGCCAAAGTGAAGTGATGTGAAAGGTTGAACTGAAGGAGTCTGGGCATATTCACAGTACTTCTTTGTCCTGGTGTAAAATGACTTGTGCCAGGAGAAACGTGTACATGTGCTACACATGCAAGAAATACCCTCAGACCTGTGCTGGCCCAGGCATTGCCGATGTCAAGGGATATGGACACAATATCCAGTGGGCACACCTTTTTGAAGGTTGGTGCGCTAGAGACCTTGTTCTCGGTTCATTTTTCCCTTATCTGTTTATATTTTGAACTGGGCATGTGGAGGACACAGCTTGGCGGGAGCTAGCTTTAGACCCAGCTCTTTCTGGTGTAACAAGCTTCAGTATTTATTATGGTTGTAGGACTGTGGTCATACAATGCAGATCCATATGCCCCGGCCCGATCCTTACGCCTGTCTGGGACTATACAATTATTGTTCCGGGGGAGGATCTTCTGCCAGGGTCCCACTGAAGCCCAGACCTTACTGCGAGGACTGTCTTTCATTTCCTGGCCCACTTCCTGAAATGACGAGTGACAATCCAAGACTTGAAATGGATGGACTAAACTCAATGGACTACATGGCTGGACTGAAATGTCATAGCATGCAGACACTAGAGTGTGCTGGAGTGGAATGTACCAGCATGCAGACACCAGGACTTGCTGGAGTGGAACCTCATAGCATACAGACACTAGGGGCTGCTAGAGTGAAACATAACAGAATGCAGGGCACCGGGCCTGCAGCAGTGGGACATCCCAGCATGCAAACACCAGGGTTTCCGGAAGTGGCACGTCACAGCAATGCAGACACCTGGGCCTGCTGGTGTCGAACATCTTAGCAAACAGACACCAGGACCTGCTGAACTGGAACAACCCAGCTTGTAGACACTGGGGCTGGCTGGAATGGAACAGCGCAGCATGCAGACACCAGGCCTGCTGGAATGGAACCTCACAGCATACAGGCACCAGGGGCAGTTGGAGTGGAACGTAACAGAATGCAGACACCGGGCTTGCTGGAGTGGAACATCCCAGCATGCAGACACCTGGGTCTCTTGGAGTGGCAGGTCATAGCATGCACACATAAGTGCCTGCTGGAGTGGAACATCGTAGCAAACAAACACCAGGGTCTGCTGAACTGGAACAACCCAGCGTGCAGACACCAGGGCCGGCTGAAATGGAACCGCACAGCATGCAGACACCAGGCCTGCTGGAATGGAACCTCACAGAATACAGACACCAGGGGCAGTTGGAGTGGAACGTAACAGAATGCAGACATCGGGCCTAGTGGAGTGGAACATCCCAGCATGCAGACACCAGGGTCTCTTGGAGTGGCACATCATAGCATGCACACATATGTGCCTGCTGGAGTGCAACATCGTAGCAAACAGACACCAGGACCTGCTGAACTGGAACAACCCAGCTTGTAGACACTGGGGCCGGCTGGAATGGAATAGCCCAGCATGCAGACACCATGCCTGCTGGAATGGAACCTCACATCATACAGACACCAGGGGCAGTTGGAGTGGAACGTAACAGAATGCAGACACCGGGCATGCTGGAGTGGAACATCCCAGCATGCAGACACCAGGGTCTCTTGGAGTGGCTTATCATAGCATGCACACATAAATGTCTGCTGGAGTGGAACATTTTAGCAAACAAACATCAGGGTCTGCTGAAGTGGAACAACCCAGTGTGTAGACACCAGGGCCAGCTGGAATGGAACAGCACAGCATTCAGACACCAGGCCTGCTGTAGTGGAACTTCATGGCATACATACACCAGGGGCTACTGGAGTGCAACATAACAGAATGCAGGCACCGGGCCTGCGGGAATGGAACATCCCAGCATGCAGACACTTGGAGTGGCACATCGCACCATCCAGACACCATGGCCTCCTCATGTGGAACATTGTAGCAAACAGACACCAGAGCCTGCTGAAGTGGAACAACCGAGCATTTAGACACAGGGGCCGGCTGGAATTGTGGGGTACATTTGAAGGCCCCCAAACAGAAGTCCCTTTCACATTAATAGCAAGATTTTAAACACTGAAACAGAAACAGCCTGGCCTTTGTTTTCAAGTAAAATTAAAGAGACATGAGGAATGGGGCCTACCTGTCATTGCCAATGGATAAGCAGCATTTTAATGTACAAAAGAAGGAGGATTCAAAGATCCCTGTCACATGGAAAACAGGATTGTTAAACATTGAAAACAAAAAACGGCCTGCACAGATGTGTGCAAATAAAAACAGGTTTAAAAAGTAAATGTAAAAAAAAATCACTCCTCACAGAAAAATGTCAGGAAAACAAAACACGATGTGCGGGTTGCCCAAAAGCAATGTATATTATGTTTCACCTACAAAACTCCAGTGACATTTAAAGAGCCAAATTGTCTTCATGGATCATGTCAGCCCAAGGCAGACCCTTTTTCTGGCTGTGGGCAAATCTTCACAAGACATCTCCCACTTCCAGCCTGGATGTCACATCTCCCATCCAATGACCAACTGCAATAAAATGTCCTGCTAAAGGTGTCGAAATTCAGTGTTCTCCAGACCTGCTGGCTCTGAAAGCATTGATTTCAGGAAAAAGTTACCCTTGGCTGGAGCATGACTAATATGTGTGAAAATGGGGGCACCCACTTCAAAGAGCTTGCTTCCATCACAAAGGAGACTGATAAACAAAAAAGATTCTGGGCACAGGCTGACCCAGTGAAAACAAATGGCAGCAGTCAGGGTCATTTGTCCCATATGACGGATCACAATTAATTTAAAAGGACTATGATCATTTAGGCCTTTCTCTCAGCCATCATAAAACGGATAGATTTAATGTATGTACTATGTCATTTCCAATTGATTATGGGGATATAAAATGTATCTCACTGTGACTCTAGGAACTGTAATGGCCAGTTAAACTAGGTTTCTGGGTGATCTGAACATGCTCCAAATGTTAGAGTTGGTGACCGGGTGGAAAATGAAACTCGGGATGTGCTTAGTAACTGTTGTGCTTTTTATGGAAATGGCAGAAAGGTGCCACATGGCCGTGCTACATGGTATGAATTTGGTGGTCTGCTTATCTAATTCTCCATGATTAGCTGAATCAGAAAATATGTTTAGTGTGGCATTTGCTAGTAAGATTATGAAGTTGTGATACTTAACTAGTGTTTGCCAAACAGTTTAAAGAAGAACACAGGGCGATTACAAATGGGAATTGCCATATGCTGCTCCACACCCCTAAACCAATCCTGACTTGGAGCCTGGGTTTGGGAGGTGAGAGAAGGGTAACTGTCCAATCCTAGTGGCAGGAATTATTGCAGGGTACTTCAGAAAGATTGTATAATTGGTTTTGCCATCGCTGCTATATAAGGGAGACTGCACTAGGACAAGGGAAAGAAAAAGGACACACAAAAAACGAGAAAGGAGAAAGACAGGGATAGAGAGGAACAGACAGAAAAACAGAGAGGAACAGGGAAAAAAGAGAGACAGGAAGGAGACAGACAGGGAGGGCTGCTGAAAATTACCATCTGACAGCTGGAAGTAAACACCAGAGGAGATTGCTGAGCGTGCATCTGGGTGGAGCTGTCTATTTCTTGGAAGTCCTCAAAGCTAACCTTGTCCTATGGTGGAGAGCGGGAGGCCATCAGTGAGAGTGGTGTGACCAGACACATGCTCTATCTTTCTAGAGGGTCCTGAGATGCAGCTGGCTTTCCTGAACCTTAAACAGAGGCTTGCTATGTAAATAGAACTAAGCCCTGGAAAACCAAAAGGTGGGGGAGTATGCTTGCCTTGAATCCTTTCCCTTTATAGTGGTTGGGGGCAATACTGTGTAGATCCTTAGCCTATTTAACCAAAACAATGAATTTAATGACCCCATTTGGCAGAACACTGCGGGTGAATTTTGTTAAAATTCAGAATTAACAAAGCTCACTTGCCAGTGTGTGCTGAAAACTATAGCCTATACATTAATTGTTTAATCCTTGTTGTCCAGCTGACCCCGACTTCTTTAAGGAAGAGGGGTGTCCTTGTTCTTAGATCAGTCCAAACTTTTCATCCAGCTTCCCCAACCCAGGCCTTTCAGTAAGGGGGGGGAGTCTGAAATCCAAAATTACCCAAATCATTTAAATTTTTCTGTCTGACTTCCCAACATAGACCAAAGGAAGGGGGGATCTGAAAAACAAACCGATAAACCACCCTGTGTTTATTTTAAACCAAAAGTGTGGGCAAAATCATAATTGCCATATGTATTTGAGCTAATCTTTAAATCCTACTGCTAGCCTTTTAAGCTGGCAGGAAAATCAAAATCACAGAACATCACATGATAACTGCCTCCTTGCTTGATCAGTGTAGTTATTTTGTGAAGTGAAATTTGTAGAAAGTGAAGAATTGTGATTGTGTTCTTTTTAACTCACTTTTGTGATTTGTTTATGCTGAGAGACGTTGATTGTGTTTTGCCACGGATAAAGTGGTGTTTGATTTTTGTGCTAATTTCTATTACTTTTAATTTGAATAGATACCAATATATTTCCCGTACAACGGCCTAGTTCTTGGCTCATAATTAGCTCAGGGGAGAGGGATCCATAGGGGCATGATATGTGTCTGGGACAGGGCTAAAAAAAAAAAAAAAGAATCTGTTAAACAGTTTGTTGCATAACCACTTAAGTGCGGAGGGAAGGAACTCCCCGTGTTGAGGGTGGCTTCCCAATAAACAGTTACAGAATGGAACATCACAGCATGCAGAAACCGGGGTCTGCAGGAGTGGAATCTCCCAGCATGAAGAGGCGGGGGGCTTGAGTTGAAAACCACAGCATGCAGACACTGCGACCTACATGAGTGGAATGTCCCAGGATGCGACAATGGGGCCTGCTGGAGTGGTACATCCCAACATGCAGTCACCAGAGCCTGCTGGTGTGGAACACCGTAGCATGCAAACACCAGGGCCTGCTGAAGTGGAACATCCCAGCATGCAGACACCAGGGCTGGCTGGAATGGACCAGCACAGCATGCAGACACTGCGACCTACATGAGTGGAATGTCCCAGGATGCGACACTGTGGACTGATGGAGTGGTACGTCCCAGCATGCAGTCACAAGAGCCTGCTGGTTTGAAACACAGTAGCATGGAAACACCAGGACCCAATGTTGGGAAAGGTGGGGTGTTGCTTTACCTGTAACAAGTGTTTAATGGCATTTCAGGTTGCAGGAAAGTCTTTTGGGCGAGGTGTTAACGTGCAGAATGTCCATGTCTCGCATATATTAGGGGTATAATGGCTGCTAACTGACCGTTTCGATGATGCTGTGAACGGTTTTCGAATGTAGACACGTGCTGTTCTTGTAAAAGTACAGAGGGTTGGTCAATCCCCATTCAAGTGCAGCTGGGGACTGAGAGCCATGTCTGATCGACCTAGTCATTCAAACTTCGTGCTCTGCGTGGTCTCTGGATTTAACTCACTTCTGGTCTAGCAATAGTACAGATGGCTGCGGCGGAGCCATCTTTGAAATGACTGCCTTTCAGTTTCCGGGAGATGTCTGACTGCAGCTGGAGTCTGACGCCCCAGTCTGGGCTGCACATTCCTCGTCTTCACTTGGAGCCCCTGCTCTGAAAGGTCCACTGCCTTACCTAAAAGATGGTTTATTAAGATTCCAGATGGGGCTGGTTCAGGTGAAAGTGTGTAGTGATGCCCGTGTCCAACTGCCCCAATCCATTGGGTTTTATCAGTAGAGAAACTGCGATTTAACGCGTAGGATTTCCTCTTTCGTAGGATTAGGGTCGTGTACGTAACCTTTGGTTCTCCAGATGATTTGGACTGCAACTAAAATCCACTCTAGCCAGCGTAGTCAACGGTGAGTGATCATGGGACTTGTAGTCCAAAACAAAACACTAAAAGGTTTGCAGACACATGCATGGATGGGCTTGATTGGTAGATTGGTTATTAGGTATACTGTTTCCTTGAGCACAACCTTGTGAATGGGCAGATGTTCCTTTCCTTACATGATTTCAGAGTCCATAGTAATAGTAGTAATGGTAAGTGGTTATTTATAAGGCGCTTAATACCCTGCACGGACCCTGGGATCGAACCTGTGTTATTCTGCGTCGTCTTGCTTCCAAGACGAGCGCGTTGCCCCAGAGCTATCCTCCATGAAGCTGGACATGGCTGCTCAAATAGAAGTAATGTCTTCACGTGCATTGATGAGTTAATGTTTTCTTTTCGATGAAGGTAAACTCACTAAAATATGGCAAGTCCATATACCAGTTGTCTGAGCTCTACAAACCAACTCTTGGCATCCTCTGCAAATCACCCACACAGGTCTGAGAGGTAGGGGCCACCGGTGGTTAACAGGAGATGGGCATAAGCTGTCTGATGTTCTTAAATATCCCCACACTCATCAGGACCAACCCGCAGGACTACCTACCTGCCTGGGAGTGGCTAGGCAGGGGCCACATCCACACTCATCAGGACCAACCCGCAGGACTACCTGCCTTGGAGTGGCTAGGCAGGGACCACATCCACACTCATTAGGACTAACCCACAGGACTACCTACCTGCCTCGGAGTGGCTAGGCAGGGACCACAGACACACTCATCAGGACCAACCTGCAGGACTACCTACCTGTATGGGAGTGGCTAGGCAGGGACCACATCCACACTCATTAAGACCAACCCCCAGGAATACCTGCCTGGGAGTGGCTAGGCAGGGACCACATCCACACTCATCAGGAAAAACCTGGAGGACTACCTACCTGACTGGGAGTGGCTAGGCAGGGACTACATCCGGACTCATCAGGACCAACCTGCAGGACTACCTACCTGCCTGGGAGTGGCTAGGCAGGGACCACATCCACGCTCATCAGGACCAACCTGCAGGACTACCTACCTGCCTGGGAGTGGCTAGGCAGGAACTACATCCACACTCATTAGGACCAACCTGCAGGACTACCTACCTGCCAGGGAGTGGCTAGCCAGGGACCACATCCACATTCATCAGGACCAACCTAGGACTACCTACCTGCCAGGGAGTGGCTAGGAAGGGACCACAGACACACTCATCAGGACCAACCTGCAGGACTACCTACCTGCCTGGCAGTGGCTAGGCAAGGACCACATCCACACTCATCAGGACCAAGCTGCAGGACTACCTTCCTGCCTGGGAATGGCTAGGCAGGGACCACATCAACACTTATCAGAACCAACCTGCAGGTCTACCTACCTGCTTGGGAGTTTCTAGGCAGGGACTGCATCCACACTCATTAGGACCAACCTGCAGGACTACCTACCTGCCTGGGAGTGGCTAGGCAGGGACTACATCCACACTCATCAGGACCAACCTGCAGGACGACCTACCTGCCTGGGAGTGGCTAGGCAGGGACCACAGACACACTCATCAGGACCAACCTGCAGGACTACCTACCTGGTAGGGAGTGGCTAGGCAGGGACCACATCCACAATCATCAGGACCAACCTGCAGGACTACCTACCTGCCAGGGAGTGGCTAGGTAGGGACCACATCCACACTCATCAGGACCAAACTGCAGGACTACCTACCTGCTTGGCAATGGCTAGGCAAGGACCACATTCACACTCATCAGGACCAACCTGCAGGACTACCTACCTGCTGGGAGTGTCTAGGCAGGGACCACATCCACACTCATCAGGACCAACCCACAGGACTACCTACCTGCCTGGGAGTGTCTAGGCAGGGACCACAGACACACTCATCAGGACCAACCTGCAGGACTACCTACCTGCCAGGGAGTGGCTAGGCAGGGACCACATCCACACTCATCAGGACCAACCTGCAAGACTACCTACCTGCCAGGGAGTGGCTAGGCAGGGACCACAGACACACTCATCAGAACCAACCTGCAGGACTACCTATCTGCCTGGGAGTGGCTAGGCAGGGACCACGGACACACTCATCAGGACCAACCTGCAGGACTACCTACCTGCCAGGGAGTGGCTAGGCAGGGACCACATCCACACTCATCAGGACCAACCTGCAGGACTACCTTCCTGCCTGGGAGTGGCTAGGCAGGGACCACATCAACATTCATCAGGACCAACCTGCAGGACTACCTTCCTGCCTGGGAGTGGCTAGGCAGGGACCACATCCACACTCATCAGGCCCAACCTGCAGGAATACCTACCTGCCTGGGAGTGGCTAGGCAGGGACCACAGACACACTCATCAGGACCAACCTACAGGACTACCTACCTGCCAGGGAGTGGCTAGACAGGGACCAGAGACACACTCATCAGGACCAACCTGCAGGACTACCTACCTGCCAGGGAGTGGCTAGGCAGGGACCACATCCACACTCACAAGGACCAACCTGCAGGACTACCTACCTGCCAGGGAGCGGCTAGGCAGGGACCACATCCACACTCACCAGGACCAACCTGCAGGACTACCTACCTGTCAGGGAGCGGCTAGGCAGGGACCACATCCACACTCACCAGGACCAACCTGCAGGACTACCTACCTGCCTGGGAGCGGCTAGGCAGGGACCACAGATACACTCACCAGGACCAACCTGCAGGACTACCTACCTGCCTGGGAGCGGCTAGGCAGGGACCACAGACACACTCATCAGGACCAACCTGCAGGACTACCTACCTGTCAGGGAGCGGCTAGGCAGGGACCACATCCACACTCATCAGGACCAACCTGCAGGACTACCTACCTGCCAGGGAGCGGCTAGGCAGGGACCACAGATACACTCATCAGAACCAACCTGCAGGACTACCTACCTGCCTGGGAGTGGCTAGGCAGGGACCAGAGACACACTCATCAGGACCAACCTGCAGGACTACCTACCTGTCAGGGAGCGGCTAGACAGGGACCACATCCACACTCATCAGGACCAACCTGCAGGACTACCTACCTGCCAGGGAGCGGCTAGGCAGGGACCCCATCCACACTCATCAGGACCAACCTGCAGGACTACCTACCTGCCAGGGAGTGGCTAGGCAGGACTACCTACCTGCCAGGGAGTGGCTAGGCAGGGACCACAGACACTCAGTGCAACACTCTATATCCACGTCACATGCACATGTACAGCGCTTTGGGGTTCTATGTACAGCGCTTTGCTCTAAAGCGCTATATACATTAAAAATACAATGCAAATACCTAATGCATGTCAATGAAGGCAATTTATTTGGCAGGTTTTAAAACCAATTTACTGATTGAAACTCTTTGCACATGAATCCAGAAGGAAGCCAAGCTCTCCAATTCCTTTGAGGGCTAACAGACAGCCCAGCAGGTACACATTAATGTCTAAGGCCCTCATTACGACCCTGGCGGAGATCCATGGTGCAATTTGCACCATGGACCATGGCGCAAAGCTGCCAACACCGCCATGGGGGTTGGCGGATTTACCGCCCCAT
This sequence comes from Ambystoma mexicanum, assembly GCF_040938575.1. Lineage (NCBI taxonomy): Eukaryota > Metazoa > Chordata > Amphibia > Caudata > Ambystomatidae > Ambystoma > Ambystoma mexicanum. The sequence continues at coordinate 1,246,182,569 of NC_090933.1, read as the reverse complement.
TCCGACCTTGGCGGGACGGTAAATCCCCAATCCCCATTTTGCCCTTCCCCATTCCCATTTTTGCCCCATAGGGTATAATGGGAGTGGGGAAGGCGTTAATTACGCCACCGTAAATTACGGTGGCGTAATTAACATCAAGGTCCCGTAGCGCCATGGATTTTTCCGCCCGGAAAAAGCAGGCGGAAAAAGGCTCCATGGCGCTACGGGAACTCGTAGTAAGGCGGAAGGGTACGCCATGATTTACGCTGGCGTAAACCCTCTCCGCCAGGGTCGTAATGAGGGCCTAAGTGTTTGTGTAAGCTGCAATGCTCTTCCGCCATGTATCCAAGACGAGGAAAATCTTCTGCAACAAAACTGAACACGCTACGATTTAACAAATCTGCCCAAAAGCTTTGCTACCTTCTTCTGACTGCAAGCACTGTACCTGTTTCTCTGTCTTGCCATCATGCCTGTACCCATGTACTGTAATTCATATCTACCGCCATGATACCTCCGGGTCTGGGCGCTATCAACAAAAGCGATAAATAAATAATGCCACTAAATGCTAGACTGCACTGGCCAGAAGAGGCATGGGAGGTGTATTCAATGCTCCCATGCAGGCGGGGCACATTACTCGCCTGAGCAAGCCATGCGCCAGCCACCTCTGGAGCACTTTGATCGCTTCAGCATTACCCATGCTTTGGAACACCTGTGGGATGGTCCCTGATGCAGCTGAATGGCCGGTTACATGGCGGACATATCAATGCTACTGATCCTAACAATGTGAAGGGCAAGTGGGCCCTTCGGGGATCCTGGGCAGATCCCTTTTCTCTCTGCATGACACATAGGGGAGCTTTGCACCTCGCCATGTCTGGTGTCGCAGAAGACAATAGGCGTCAGTGCTTCTCTTAGAACTGTGGGGTTATGGGGGCTGTTGGACCCTCACCTTCATGTTAGTGCTTCATTTAGCTTTGCGGCGCTATGGGCTGATGGACTCCAACCCCCTAAATTCAATAGCTATATAGCTCCGCCTTTCATCCTACTAGTCATCCTGTCAGGTCCATACCCACTGGTCTCTGGTACCAAATTCCCGCCGGGGCTTATCTGGCTAATCCAAAGGATGTCTCCCTCTTTGGAAGATTGCTTTAGAGCCGGAAGATGCAAACTGTCACCCTCCAGATGTTTTGGACTACGGCTCCAATGATCCCTAAACTGGCTGGGGTTGAGGGGGGTTGCTGCCAAAAACAGTTGGAGAGCTAGCCTTTGCTTTGGAGGTCTGTGGGCCATACAATTCAGAATGCCCGCCTTCGTATGTTAGGGGCTCTCTCTTGGGGAAGCACTAGTCCTGGGACACGTTTTTAAAAATGTCCCTTTCCAAAAACAAGTCTGCTCGGTCACCTTCTCCCCTCAGCCAGCCACTATCAGCCCTCCTGCCAAGCCTGCCTGCCTCTTAATCTTGTCACTTAATTGCCTGTCTCCTATCAATGCGTGGTCTTCGCATGTCTCCACACCACTGAACACCACACTGCCCCTTGTGGTGAAGCTACCCTCCCTGCAGTCCAGGCAGGCTGTCCAGGGAATCTACAGGTGTGATGATTGATGCCAATCATTCAGGTCTCAGAAGTTAGGAAAAGTTAACTCCTTGTCATCCAGCACACAGCTCACCCTCCCCTTTATACGGCGAGTAGTAACAAAACAGACCGAGGCTGGTCATAAATAACAGGGGGCCACTAGCTATTGTGCATAGCTTCCGATTTATGCATTTATGTATTTATTTATTTATTTTTTACATTTGTGTAGCGCACGAGCATCACTTAGGCATGGCAGCACTGTTACTTGTGGGTCACTTAGTTACAGGGGAAATTACAAGTTGGATATGCATCAGGTTCTACATTTATACAATTCAAGCACAGGTTATTCACACAATTACAGATTCTAACTTTATACAGTTATGCAGTCATGTGGGATTAGTTTCCATGATGTTGGCGCGCTGACAAACTCTGCCGCTAAAGCCTGCGACTCCTTAACTGGGAAACACGGTTCGGCCCCATGTTGTGGAGAAAGCTGAGACTCACACTTCGGTCTAGTGGGTGCAATTGCCCTGGGTTGGCAGAGCAGCCCACCGCTTAGCTGCGGTCGCATTGATGCACGAGCCTTCCCATCAGGGTTTTAGGGGTGTGCTTGTCACCCGGCCTGCAAAGACAATGGTCGTAAGGTTTCGAAGTAGTCATTCTCCTCATGATATAACCATAGGACCAGTGTCCTTTCAGGCCATGAGGCAAGGGCACCTCTGAAACCCTGATGGGAAAGTTCGTGCGTCAATGCTACCCTATCCAAAGGTATGACTGTTGGTCATCAGTGGCAGAAAAAACATTGTTTTCCAAAACAGTACCGAAAAAATATCGCTGCCACGTGGGAGGTCGCTCTTTGGTTGCTTGGCATCTGGTCCTGGGCTGGATGGGATGAGGATCATGTGTCAACGCACGTGACTTTGCGCTCTGGTTCTAGCAAGGTAAGTCACACGGGAAGTCGCTCTTTGGTTGCTTGGCATCTGGTCCTGCGCTGGATGGGATGAGGATCTACTGTTGCACGTGACTTCGGACTCCGGCTCTCACAGGATAAGTCACATGGGAAGTCTCTCATCAGTTGCTTGGCCTTTCGGTCCTGGGCTGGATGTGATGATGAATTACTGTCACACGTGACTTTGGGTTCTGGTTCTTCCAGGGTAGGTCATATGGGAAGTAATTATTTGGTTGCTTGGCATCTCGGTCCTGGGAGGGATGTGATGAGGCTCTTCTGTTGCACGTGATTTCGGGCTCTGGTTCTCGCAGGGTAAGTCACATGTGAAGTCTCACTTTGGTTGCTTGGCATCTGGTCCTGCGCTGGATGGGATGAGGATCTACTGTTGCACGTGACTTCGGACTCCGGCTCTCACAGGATAAGTCACATGGGAAGTCTCTCATCAGTTGCTTGGCCTTTCGGTCCTGGGCTGGATGTGATGATGAATTACTGTCACACGTGACTTTGGGTTCTGGTTCTTCCAGGGTAGGTCATATGGGAAGTCATTATTTGGTTGCTTGGCATCTCGGTCCTGGGAGGGATGTGATGAGGCTCTTCTGTTGCACGTGATTTCGGGCTCTGGTTCTCGCAGGGTAAGTCACATGTGAAGTCTCACTTTGGTTGCTTGGCATCTGGTCCTGCGCTGGATGGGATGAGGATCTACTGTTGCACGTGACTTCGGACTCCGGCTCTCACAGGATAAGTCACATGGGAAGTCTCTCATCAGTTGCTTGGCCTTTCGGTCCTGGGCTGGATGTGATGATGAATTACTGTCACACGTGACTTTGGGTTCTGGTTCTTCCAGGGTAAGTCATATGGGAAGTAATTATTTGGTTGCTTGGCATCTCGGTCCTGGGAGGGATGTGATGAGGCTCTTCTGTTGCACGTGATTTCGGGCTCTGGTTCTCGCAGGGTAAGTCACATGTGAAGTCTCACTTTGGTTGCTTGGCATCTCGTTCCTGGCCCTGATATGATGAGGATCTACTGTTGCACGTGACTTCGGACTCCGGCTCTCGCAGGATAAGTCACATGGGAAGTCTCTCATCAGTTGCTTGGCCTTTCGGTCCTGGGCTGGATGTGATGATGAATTACTGTCACACGTGACTTTGGGTTCTGGTTCTTCCAGGGTAGGTCATATGGGAAGTAATTATTTGGTTGCTTGGCATCTCGGTCCTGGGAGGGATGTGATGAGGCTCTTCTGTTGCACGTGATTTCGGGCTCTGGTTCTCGCAGGGTAAGTCACATGTGAAGTCTCACTTTGGTTGCTTGGCATCTCGTTCCTGACCTGGATATGATGAGGATCTACTGTCGACACATGGGACTTCGGGCTCTGGTTCTCGCAGGGTAAGTTACATGGGAAGTCGTTCTTTGGTTGCTAGCCATCTGGTCCTGGGTTGCATGTGTTGATGAACTACTATCAAACGTGACCTCGAGCTCTGGTTCTCGCAAAGTAAGTCATATGGGAAGTCACTATTTGGTTGCTTGGCAACTTGGTCCTGGGCTGGATGTGATGAGGATTCACTATCACACGTGACTTTGTGCTCTGGTTCTCGCAGGGTAGGTCACATGCAAAGATGCTCTTCGGTTGCTTGGCATCTGGTCCTGGGCTGGATGTGATGATGAACTACTGTTATACATTACTTCAGGCTCTGGTTCTCGCAGGGTAAGTCACAGGGGAAGTCACTCTTTGGTTGCTTGGCATTTCAGTCCTGGGATGGATGCAATGAGGCTCTTCTGTTGTACGTATTTCGGGCTCTTGTTCTCGCACGGTAAGTTACATGGGAATTTGCTTTTTGGTTTCTTGGCATCTGGTCCTCGGCTGGATAGGATGAGGATCTACTGTTGCACGTGACTTTGGACTCTGGTTCTCACAGGGTAGGTCACATGGGAAGTAGCTCTTTGATGGCTTTGTATCTCGGTCCTATCCTGGATATGATGAGGATCTACTGTCGACGCATGGGACTTTGGACTCTGGTTCTCACAGGGTAGGTCACATGGGAAGTCGCTCTTTGGTTGCTTGGCATCTCGGTCCTGGGATGGATGTGATGAGGCTCTTCTGTTGCACGTGACTTTGGACTCTGGTTCTCATAGGGTAGGTCACATGGGAAGTAGCTCTTTGATGGCTTTGTATCTCGGTCCTATCCTGGATATGATGAGGATCTACTGTCGACGCATGGGACTTTGGACTCTGGTTCTCACAGGGTAGGTCACATGGGAAGTCGCTCTTTGGTTGCTTGGCATCTCGGTCCTGGGATGGATGTGATGAGGCTCTTCTGTTGCACGTGACTTCGGGCTCTGGTTCTCACAGGGTAGGTCACATGGGAAGTCGCTCTTTGGTTGCTTGGCATCTCGGTCCTATCCTGGATATGATGAGGATCTACTGTCGACGCATGGGACTTTGGACTCTGGTTCTCACAGGGTAGGTCACATGGGAAGTCGCTCTTTGGTTGCTTGGCATCTCGGTCCTGGGATGGATGTGATGAGGCTCTTCTGTTGCACGTGACTTTGGACTCTGGTTCTCACAGGGTAGGTCACATGGGAAGTAGCTCTTTGATGGCTTTGTATCTCGGTCCTATCCTGGATATGATGAGGATCTACTGTCGACGCATGGGACTTTGGACTCTGGTTCTCACAGGGTAGGTCACATGGGAAGTCGCTCTTTGGTTGCTTGGCATCTCGGTCCTGGGATGGATGTGATGAGGCTCTTCTGTTGCACGTGACTTCGGGCTCTGGTTCTCACAGGGTAGGTCACATGGGAAGTCGCTCTTTGGTTGCTTGGCATCTCGGTCCTATCCTGGATATGATGAGGATCTACTGTCGACGCATGGGACTTTGGACTCTGGTTCTCACAGGGTAGGTCACATCGGAAGTCGCTCTTTGGTTGCTTGGCATCTTGGTTCTGGGTTGGATGTGATTAGGATCTACTTTTGCAAGTTACTTCGAGCTTTGGCTTTCGCAGGATAAGTCACAGTCTATGCAGTAGGTAGAGTGCCTCCATAATCTATTTATAGGGGTGCCGGCAAAGGTTCAGGAACAGTTGGCAGTTATCGCCCTTCTGTGTTGCCCACCCACGCACCCTGATAACTCTGGCATCAGGGTCATTTTTTCCTCACGGGTTCTGCGGGGTAGGGGAGGAGATGCATGCTGCTTACCTATTACTAACTGAATTGTAGTTACTAGATCGGGTGCTTAATAAATCACAGGGCGGTCCTTAATTTGTGTACTAGCATGGTTGGCTACTTCCTGCACAGGACTCACCATCATAGTGTAGGGTCGATGACAGGGGACAGTAGGACTCATCATAAAGAGGAGTAGCAGTGAGTGATCGGACCTTCGGCCTCCATGCCATGATGCATGCCATGTGCAGTATGTTATGTTATATGGCATTTGTATAGCACCTAATGCCATTGGTATGGCCACAAAGCGCTGTGGGGGAACTCCCTTGGAGGACCATAGTCCGAGGTGTGATAATTGAGAGGAGGATTTTTAGAAAGCGTATGTGCCTTTTAGGCAAAACGAATGTAAGGAAGGGCAACTAAGTCCCTGTTGGCAACCCATGGAGATCTGGTTAGAGGATGGGTGCTGGGACAGACTGTTCGGAGAGTAGGCTATTCAAGGAGACTAATTATGTGCCCAGCTGGACTGCATTTATTTCATGGGACTCAGCTGCATTTTAATGGTAGAGGTGATGTGCGCTGTGAAGCCAAGAAGTGAATTGCTGCATATGCATGGGGGCGGGTGGCTGTGCCCTGGGAGGGATACGGCTATGTTTCCATTGAGATGGAGCGCTATACATACCAGATAATCACTATCCATGTGGGAAAATATGCAGAGTAGTGGTACAAGACAAACAGCAAGATTCAAAATGCAAGCCTTCAACACCATCCAGTGGGTAAAGATGCAGACTCGTAGCACAAAACAACAGCCAGCGAGATTCAAAATGCGCACCTACAACACTATCCCTGTCGAATAAGATGCAGAGTAGTGGCACAGAACAACAGCAAGATTCAAATTGCAAGCCTTCAAACACTACTCAAATACAAAAAGGAAGGTGGCTGCAGGGCCCTGCGGTGCATCCTGGTGGTCTCCTTGCAGCAGCAATGGGTGGATTCGGCCTGCATCGGTGAGTCCTCTTGGTGTACCGGGTCTCGAGGAAAGGGCAAGTTACCTGGAGGGCTAGGTGGCTGCTTTGACTTGAGGTGCGTCCTGGTGGATTCCTTGCAGCAGCAATGGGTGGATTCGGCCTGCCTCAGTGAGTCCTCTTGGTGTACCGGGTCTCGAGACCTGGACCACCAATAGGGCTCATCGACGGTGGGAATTGAGTGGGGGCAGATGGAGCAGGCTTAAGGGCCCAGAAGTGCTATTTATTTAGATTTTATTTAGATAAGTGCTACGAGCATTTTAGAGGGAATGGAGGCCCTGAACCAGGAAAGGGCAGGTTACCTGGAGGGCTAGGTGGCTGCTTTGACTTGAGGTGCGTCCTGGTGGATTCCTTGCGATGGAATGGGCGGATTTGGCCTCTGTCGGTGAGTTGTCTTGGTATTCCGGGTCCCGAGTCATGGACCACCAATAGAGCTTGTTGAGGACGGGCAGTGGGCACAGGGAAGTGGAGCAGGTTCAATGGCCTGGGAGCGCTGTGAGCAAATTAGGGCGAATGGAGGCCCCGAACAAGGAGGGTCAAGTTACCTTGAGGGCTAGTAGAGAGTTGATGTGTATTTCTTTCCATGGTCTGGTCGTGGTTCTTTCGAAGATACTGAGAGGCATGGTGTCACAGAATATTGTGAATGGGATAGATAAGTGATCCCCCAGGGAAGGTGTTCTGGGGAGCAAACAGTGATTATGTTTTCATTCAGCAACAGCCATCTAAAGTGTGTCCAGCTATGTGGGGTGGGCCCCTTGACAATCTGTGGAATTCAAAATAGTGGAATTCTTATGAGATATATGTACTTCTTTGTATCATCCGCAATCCAACGGGATGATTGAAAGGGCTCAATAGGAAATTGAAAGATCTGGTACATATGTGTAATCAAAATAGATGGAACTCCATGTGGGTGTTGTTGAGGTTTATCACTTTCTATCGTACCACTCCTCACAGTGTAACTGATGTGACTCCTTTTCAGTTGATATGTGGAAGGTTGCCCTGCAACAGGCTGTATCCGCGATGGGTAAGAGATGAAGGAAGACAATATGAGTGGAATGAGGATATGCAGAGAGAATTACAAACAAGAGTACAAAATGAACAGTGCTGGCAGAAAGAGTATGCTTGGTATACGAGGAGACGATTGGGTGAGAGTGAAGTTGCCTGGAAAAATAATGAAGGGACTGTTAAGATTTTCCAGTGCCAAGAGGATGAAGGAGTGCAGGGGAACCTGTGTGCATTTGGAAAATGGGGATAGATGGAACATGAACAGAATTATCATATGCCAAGGTAGAAAGAGTGCGGGTGAGAGCAGAATGAGTGGTCCATGGCAGGATCGGGTGGAGGAGCAAAGAGTGAATGATCAGAATAAAGATCCTGTTAGTGATGAGAAACAAGTAGAGTGGGTCGGCACTGCAAAAGCACAACACAAGGACAAAACAGAATGGGGAAATCAAACCAGAGGAAGAACATGGTCTGTGTTGTGGGGTCGGCCATTGCGGCATGAATATGACATACCGCACGACAGAATTGCAAAGTTGTATTTAATGGAAAAGGGCGGGATGTGTAGCACCGTTAGTTTATAGGGGTTCATCTGTGCACGAGACCCGCATGGACATCGAACGTTTGGTGGATGATGATGGTTGAGGGAGAGATTGACAACGGCAACCACTGATGCCAGCTGCCTCTCTCCCCCACTCCGACTTATACATGAATCAATGTACGTAACACATCACAGCGGTGTTATTCTTCTCAATACATGATGTGATATGGCATTTATAACGCACCTATACACAAGTGTTTCAAGGTGCGGCGAGACAAGGGAGGGGGAACAGAGGGAAGACAGAGACAGCGATCCTACTAGGCCAGTTGTCATTCAGATTGCGCAAGTGCAGGGGAAGGGGAAAGTGCGGGGCGGTGGGGAGGGAGCAGTGCAGTACATGGTATAAAATAGAATAAATAAAAGCAATAAGTAAAAGTGCGGCCATCATGTTGATCGTACATGTGCGTCTACCTCTTAGGAAAGTACCAAATAACTGTTTAGCGCAAAAGGGTGCAAATAAAAATCACTTTCTCTGTCCTAACTGCAAAAGTCAGTTTTTGGTCCTTAAGTGAGCTCATGTGTTGTGCAGGACCACACAATCTTTTTCACGGAGAATCACATTTTTGGGAAGGCGATGAAGGCTTGGTATTGAAAGTGGATTACATTCAAATGGGAGAGCTTTAGGAAGTATGAATATTGGATCAAACTGGAATAACTTCATGGACTCTACTGATTGTTAAAGAGACTAAGCTGTCATAATATGTGATATGATGTTCGAAGATACACTTGAAAGCGTATACGAACTAAGAGATAGTATAAAAATGAAAAGTTTAACAACTTTAATAATAAAAAACAAAATATTGGATCAAAAATATCGTGGGAGATATTGAAATTGATATTTCATTTATATCGCGCTCGTACACAGGATAGCAAGACCTCCTGTTGAGGAAGGGCTGATAGAATGAGCTCTGGCCCCACCTGAATATGGCTTCAATGCAACCACCTTCCACTGAAATGTAGGCAATATAAATACTTGGGTATCTGTATAGTACCATAATATCACTTTACTGTATATAGTGCTCTATGCCCGATTCCTCATCCTTCTAAAAGCTGTGACAATAGGGGTTACGACACATGGGTCGTTATGGATATGAAAGCTACACCCCATATCAAAGTACCGACCTAGCAATGGCGGACTGGGCGTAAAATGGTCTTGTGCACCAATGAAAAAATCGGCGCACATCTGCATATGCTGATTGGTGGAGTTTGGAACAGACTGTTGAGTAGTACCCAAAGAAATGAGTTGGGGTACATTGTGTTACAAAATGTGCATTTACAAAAATGCTTCTTCAGTACGGCTGGTCAGTAGTACTAGCTGCTGCACAGTGAAGTAACTCAACAAACTGTCCCACTTTGGCCCATGAAAGTATGGGAGTGTGTCTGCTTTGAAAAAAACGAGGGAATGGTCCCCTTTGTTGCTGCACGTAAATAATTAGTAATTTGCATTTATATAGCGATACAAACGCTATAGCGCTCAGGTATTCGAGAGCTGCTTGTTTGGCCATGCTGAGATTCGAACCAGCGTCAGCAGGCTTTACAGGATGTGAAAGTGGGTGCGCTACTCTCTGTGCTATCTGGCCAGCTAATGTCACAAGCAGTTCTTGTGGCATCGCTGTTAAGGGCGTAGCAGAGGGGATGGTATCTTCACTCCTTAGGTGGTATCTTTTAGATTTTCCCAGCATTATCAGTATCTTTGCCCAGAAATCGGGATCAGAGGGACTTTCTACCCATGCAGTTTCCCCAAACTAGGGAATTGGCTGCTGGATGCAGAGTGTGGATACTGAAAGAAAACTCCCACCCACAGTTGGACAGACCTTATGCTAATTCATCTTTTATAACACACTTAATACCAGAGACCGGTCTCAAAGCACGGACCAGGATTCAAACCTGTGTTGCTCTGGATTGTCTAGCTTCCAAGACATATGCGTTGCCCCTAAGCTATCATCCCAGCCCTCCCAGAGTAGTCTGAAGGAGATGAAGGGCTCCACAAGGAGCCAGTTGGGTTACCTCGGGGAAAGGGCAATGGGCGAGCATTTACGCATGCCAACAATACAATGTTCCTCTAAACGTGCTATCTGGAACTGGTCTGACATTGGTACGCGTTATGGATTTCCATGAGCAGTTCGATGGAGGAGGTCTGACTTTGGCAAGCTTTATGGATTTCCATGAGCAGGTCCATGGAGGAGGTCTGACTTTGGTAAGCATTATGGATTTCCATGAGCAGGTCCATGGAGGAGGTCTGACTTTGGTAAGCGTTATGGATTTCCATAAGCAGATCCGTGGAGGAGGTCTGACTTTGGTAAGCGTTATGGATTTTCATAAGCAGATCCGTGGAGGAGGTCTGACTTTGGTAAGCGTTATGGATTTTCATAAGCAGATCCTTGGAGGAGGTCTGACTTTGGTAAGCGTTACGCATTTCCATAAGCAGATCCATGGGGGAGGTCTGACTTTGGTAAGCGTTATGGATTCCCATGAGAAGGCAGATGGAGAAGGCCTGACTTTGGTAAGCGTTATGGATTTTCATAAGCAGATCCGTGGAGGAGGTCTGACTTTGGTAAGCGTTATGAATTTTCATAAGCAGATCCATGGAGGAGGTCTGACTTTGGTAAGCGTTATGGATTTCCATGAGCAGATCCGTGGAGGAGGTCTGACTTTGGTAAGTGTTATGCATTTCCATAAGCAGATCCATGGGGGATGTCTGACTTTGGTAAGCGTCATGGATTTCCATGAGAAGGCAGATGGAGGAGGTCTAACTTTGATAAGCGTTATGGATTTCCATGAGCAGGCAGATGGAGGAGGTCTGACTTTGGTGGTGTGGTTGTGTACTTTCCTAGAGGGAGTCTTCATTTAGTTGGGTAATTAGAGTCAACGGCATCATGTAACCGTCACATCCCTCTCACTCGCGCTCTGCGCCAGATACTATCACCAAGTCTTCATGGTGAAGGGATTCCTGTATGTGTGGTTCTTTGAGTTCTTCAAGAATTATAAGTAGACGCCAATCAGTCCGAATGTTCTTATTCTAAAGGAGCCTGAAGGCGAAACAAGGAATCCCTGCCAAGCCTGTATCCCCTGCCTGCATCCATCCCTGTGTATTCCCTCTATCCAGGTCCTTCCAAGTCTCCCATACATAAACGATCCTTCTAATTCAAGGGCCTGCATCCTTTGGCTCACCAGATGCTTTGGACTACAACTTCCATAACCCCCAGCTGGCATAGTCAATGGTGGGGAATAATGGGGGGTGTGGTCTGTGACATTCAGGCAGCCTCAAGTTGCAAGCCCCTGTTCTAGTTCTATCTATATCATTGTACCCTGTTACTGTATCCCCTTCTTGAACAGTGCTTCATTGCGCCAGAGCACTGGTTGCACTGTGTATACACAAATAGCAGATAGATATATACATACAAGACCCTGGAACCTTTTGACAACAATTAGTTGGTAGCCTCAATCTACCTTGTTGGCTTCTTTGCTTTGTCAAATGATTCATCAATGTGAGTTAGTTTAAGGCAGTGGTCTTCAAACTGTGTGGCTTCCCTCCCGGAGGGTCGCAAAGGATGCCCTTAGTGGGCGCAAAGACTCTTTAAAAAGGGAGCTGCGTGGCCGATTGTAATAGGAAATATGCGCGTTGGGGGGTCCTTCAACAAGGGGGGCTCAGTATAAAAGTGTTTGGATGCCAATGCTTTAGCTGGGGTCTGCAACCTTTGGCTCTCCTGACTTTATTGACAACAACTCCCATGATCCCTCACCATTGGCCATGTTGCATATGCGAACAGTAGTCCAAAACATCTGGAGAGCCAAAGGTTGCAGGTATCTTTCTTGGCGCTTGGCTCTGCAGCACTTTAGCAGGGAATGTCCTGGTGCCATTTTTCATTCCAAACGTTTTTTTTTTTTTATCGGCACAGGAAAGTGACTGCTTCCACGCTTATTTCACTTATTCAGAAATCTGAAAGGCAGCTTTAATACAAGCCTTCGTCTGCATCTATGCCTGGCTCAGGGGGAGCACTGAAGTGTGTGGGCTTCCTATAACTATCTCTTTATTAATAATAAGCTGGTCCATCAAAAGCAGTAGGCTCATAGTGCGACATGATATGCTATGATATTTATAGTGCTTAATACCCAGAGGTTTGTGAGCGCGGACCCGGGGATCGAACCTGTGTTTCTCCGTGTCATCTTGCTTCCAAGATGAACACGTTGCCCCTGAGCTATCCCTCTGATGTGGGTAATATGCGTTCCACTGTGTTGGACTGACGTCTCATAATCCACAATGTATTTTCCGGATGGCGGCTGGTTTGCCCTACATTTTCCACCCTTTTCCCGGCAGCCTCATTTTCACCGGCCCCGCGACCTGGTGAACTCTTGCCTATTTGAGAGAGATGAATGGGACGCCATTTGTCATTGCATGCGTCCACAGCAAGTGCTGCGTGGCTCATTCATCCATGTCCTCCAGGACTGTGAGATCCCAGTAGGGGGCAGGCTCTTGTTATCTGTCAGTACCCAAGATCCTGCCGTGTGCCTCCATTTCCACCCCAGCACAACGTGAAGGATTACAGGCAAAGACTATCAGAAGGACTCATTCCGCCCTTCTGGTCCAATCATTCATTTCGCTTGGTCCACGGCATCTGCGACCCGGCAAGACCCGGTAACCGCGTCATGCTACGCCGTTTGTCTGCTTCAGATCCCTCTAATGGAGGGCGCAGAGGGCAGGAGGAAGGAGCGGAGAAAGAGCGGCACCACGGAAGGAAATCACTGATGTATGGAGTCTTGGAGTATATCCAGGATAGAGCAAATTAATCTGGAGACCTTGGCATCGGAGACTGGGGGTGATGACACAACATCTCCCCCACTGGGAGAAATACATGCGGTAATATTTACCATTGGGCTTGAGAACAAAGCAGGATGGATGGCAGGGCGCGTACAGAGCGCGCCCGGGGAAGATCAGAGCTTGCATGCATACAATCACTCATTCCACCATCGGCGGATGGGCCTAGAACTACAGAGCAGTGCTGCCTAGGCCTGCCCTACCAAAGATGGCGCGGGCCTGCGCCATATTGCATACTGTCATGCTGTGTATCAGAAGGCAAGGGGTCCCCGCTATTGAAGCTGCAATGGAAACCAGACACGGATACAACACAAGGCTAAGCAGAGAGCTTGGAAAAACAAGGGCTTGTAAGGCTGTTAACTTGACACACACATTTAGTGTCACATACACAATACAAGACAAAGTATTCCACTGAATCTGTGCACTAAGGAAAGACTGTCATCCATGACTTCCAATTGATGGCTTGCTGCTAGTTGACAATCCTTCACCAGGCCTCGAATGGCCTCGCATTCTGGGACTTCCTTGATCCGGGTTTCGAAGAATTGATGTGATTGGCCAAAGAACAGACAAAGAGGCGGTCTTTATGAAAATGAGGCTCTGTATTTACAACCCTGGATGAGTTAAATAAACAGCTCAAGGCCAAGCACAAGGCACTAGAAATACATCCCACGATAGAGCTGTCAGGCTACCTGTGACATGAAGTGAGCAATTCAATGAAGATGTCCCAGCCATTAGGCAAGGGCACCCCCACACGCAGTAACTAAAGTACTCCTGAAGGGAGCATCCTCAGACTGGCATGGTGCAGGAGAACAGTGCAACAAAAAATAAGCCTCTTCATCCTTAGGTACTATACTTACAAATAGTTGCCACTGCAGGGGCAGATAGATCTAGAAACAGAATAACTCCTAACCAGTAATCGAAGTGAGTGGCAACGGTTGGGTGCGGTGTTCCACCACTTTTATTTTTTTATGTTTACCATTCCTCAACCTTTTCTGACCATAATCACCATTCTATATAGAGCATTTGTCCATACATGTCCCTATGCAAGTGTAAAGTTTAATAGGAGCCTTAGTCACTAGTCACTTAGGCTATTGCAATGCCCCACACGCAACACCTTGTCACATGTTGCACTATGCTTCCACCTACCCTCTCCCCTGCCGAGACCACAGTTCCACACACACTCCCAACTGAAGGATCTCCCCTTGGTGAGTGAACCGTCAACTAACCCAGGTGCTCTGTGGGACCAGGGTGGGCATCAGGGCCAAAGCACAGGGCAGTCGCGACCCCTCAGCTGGGTTTGTGTAGTTATGCCGGTTACCCACAAAGACCTATCATAGACTGGACCCACAATATACTTAGTCGGACTAGAAGACCAGTCCTTGGTCCATCTTGCCAACGTACAGTGTTGGGTGATTTACACTAGCAAGATGGCAGCCCGCACTGGGACCAAGGGACCCACATACAGAAAAACTGACTTAGGATATAATGAAGGTGGCCTCACCAACTGTCTGACGCAGTCACATAGTCAATGGAAGGGTTCCAGAATGGTGAAGACTTCAAGGCATGTATGCTCAGTCTGTGCTAACAGGCAACACATCACATCGTGCACATGTGTCTCAACAGTCATGGTGTTGTAGGTCATTTATCAAGGAGAGTATGTTTTAATGCTTGGGCTCGTGCAATGTCAAACATCTATATACATTTTCGTTGTTTATGGATTCTATTGCAAGCCATAAAGAACAACAGTTCTTTTGAAATGTCGTATTCACCCGATGTGATGCCACATCACAGGGTATTATATGTTCATGGGTGCCAGCTTTTGATTTTTGCTATGGGGCCAAAAGTACCTGGCCATATGTTATTCTTGCAGCCGGTCAGTTTTTCCCATTTCCGTGCTGCTTAACCGCGGTTAGTTGGGATCATGCGATGTGTCACAATAGTCACGAAGAGGCCGAGCATAAAACAAGGGGCTTGTATCACGCTGCTTAACCAAAGTGTGTGATCTTTGGCAAATAATTTTATCTTAAAGCGCATTGCCTAAACAATTGTGAGTTCTTTAAGCCTGCCATCTTTTTTGCATAACAATATCACTGTCAAAACAGGTCAAAACCAGTCTGTGATTGATGAATGTCTTTAAGCGATGATTGCAAGAGAGTAGATTTTGAGGTTAACCTCTCAAACCTGGGCATATATATTCTTGCAGTGGTAATGTGGGATATCACCCTACTTATACACGCAATGAAATAATAATGTAATGTTTGTGTGTTTATAGTGGAAAAAACAGTTATCTGATATTTTTTGAAGAGGCACGCGAGAAAACACTGATAAACACAGGTTCTGAAAATGTTTGAAAACACTGGAAAAACACCCCCAGAAGGGACAAAAACCTAAAACAGGAAACCCACATTATATATTTCATAATCTGTTGCAGTGACATGCTAGCAAAGGGATATGACATTCTCCTCAGCCTGCCTGGGTCTTCAAGGGAAGCCCACCACCTAGACCGCACAATCCCCTGCTCACTGCAGGAGGGCATTGGACACCAACTATATATTACTCTGTTGCTTGCTGGGGAGTGGAAGGAAAACACAAGGCAGTTGGGATGGTTGCCAGTCCACGGGAACAGCTCAGGTGGAGAAGAACTAACCAGAAGCACCACGCACAGCACAGAATTCCAGATGACAGCTATCAACTGAGAGGTGTAGCCCCCTTCATATATCACAGTGAAATTACAGACAACTGAAGCTTTTATCTCATTGTCTCTAAAGTGTCGCGTGGTATGCCTCTGTTGAATATGTCACCATAGGAGACCATGAAAATGGCAGCGGTGTGTGTTATAAATCACAATAACATAACATAGTTGATAGCTACACATTTGAACTCTAGATATAACAGGCTGGTTGAAACGTCACTACTCACTTGTAATAAGACAACCGAGTTGTGAGTCACAATGCTGCTATCAGACTAAACACAGAGTGTGAAAGGCAGCTCCCATAAAATAAGAACAGCTGATGCTTAAACACTTCTTTAAAGGCATGATTACCTTTCAACATTCCTATCTTCTGAACTAACTTCCTCCTTGGCTGATAAGGAGACATTTATACTGCATGTTTATTTAGTGCAGCGCTGGAGTTAAACACAGGAGAACAGGAATCTATCTTCATGTTACCACCTATTTAGAAAATAAGCCCCGAGCTGGGAGGGCATTACCGTTTCAAGTAATACCCCAGGGCCTTAATGCAGGCCCCCAGGCATTACCTCGAAGGGTAAAGCCCCCCCCAGTGAGGGGCTTATTGCTGTTAGCACCCAGGCCCATTACACTGGGGTACTAATAGTGTCTGTTTCAGTTGTTCAACTCTTCGGCATTGAGCAACTGAACAAATAAAAAAAGATGACCACCATGGAACGGGGTACATAGTCTGTTCTACATTTCTATGGCGGCCGTTCAAAAGTGTATAAAAAAAAGTAAACTAACAAGATGGGCGCCATGGAATGGGAAGAAGGAACTACATGTAGTCCCTACTCCCTTTCCACAACGGCCATTTAAAAGTGGAGAAAAAAAGTAAACAAAGAAGATGGCCCCCATATAGGCCTGATGTATGAATTTAAAGTGCAACAGCTTGATCTTCTAGTTTACAAAGACATTTTTGGTCTGCTCCCATGTATGAAACCACTGGTCACATTGTCACCTCAAGGTATTGCTCCTATTTCTTCCTGGAGTCTCTGCATGCACCACCTTAGGCTCAAGAATGATACATTTGTTATCCATAATATTTGATCTCACTTGGGAGGTTATATTTAATGATAGAATAATTATGGAACTGGCAATATTATGCTAATTTCTGTCCCCTTTATCTTCCATTTCCTTCTCTCATTCTCAATGGGTGATTTACTCTCAGATTGCTACCTAACTTGATCATCACTGTCTACTTCCCAAGTACCAATCTGGCCCCCTTGACTTTACTGAGACTGCCCTCCCCTTTGTCTCTAACTCACTTACATTCACTCATCACGCTAGACGTTCACCAATACTGATCCTACCACACCGCTCTCCTGCTATTGACACCGTTGCCCATGCCATACTCATCTACATCACATCCCCCTGAGGCCTTGTACAGGAGGGCAGAGCAACCTCTGATGGGCCCATGGGATCAGAGCTCACCCTCGAGTACTTTAAGACGAGATAGCTGCACCTTGAGGTGGATGGGATGCAGGATTCTCTTACTCCAAAACCAGTCAATAAGGACAACTCAATGGTTTGGCAAAGGGAAGTCCGCTCAATGACAAGTACAAAAAACGGGGCACCATTAGGAAATCATCAGTGATGCGATCGCCCATCTCGCTTCAACTTCCACAATCTTCATTCAAACAGCAGTTTTTATAGGCAATATTCATCATCATTGACGTGTAACACTCGAAAGTTTGTCATGCAAGTCTATTGGTTGGAAAAGGTAACTTAAGTATAGGTACTATAACTGTATATGGTAACAGAGTGTGAGGATTGGATAATTCGTATCTGGTGGGTGTCTACGCCCATTCCTCTACATCACTCGTGATAGACGTCACTACAAGTACGACGTCTCATTAGTTCTACTAGCTATAAGACCCTAATATACTTGGTCCATTGTGATTGGGTCGGTTACACCCCTAGGCATAAATCTCCACTTTAATTAGCAGCTTGCAGAATGGTTACCCAGATGCGGCATGCCCCAAGACTCACCCTGCCTCCCTTCCATCAATCAGTACTTTAGGGCTATGTGTAAATTAGTTGGCTGAGGACGGCCTCAAAACTGTAGCTTCTTATCAGGAAAAGTTATGGCATCCTCTGGTTTTGGGTGACATCAGACGTTGGTACCTCTTCGCGCTTGGCTGGTCACGTGTCCGTACACGTGAAGCTGCTTCATCTTCCATCTATTTGCGTATTTGATTCTACCTTCGGCCTCGCCATCTGCCTGGGCCTCCTTATCTCAATCTTCACGGGCAGGCTGCTATGCTCTTAAGTTTCGATTCTTCAGAGTTGCCGCTCTCCTCCCTTTCTTGGGTTGACCTTGAATTCTGAGGCATGAGCTGCTTCTTGCTAAGTTTTGATTCCGCTCTTTCGTCTGGCTTTGTGCTGGTATATGAATCCTGGCCTGTTTGGCCCCTACCATCCTGGGCTTAATTCTGCTTTCATGTAAAGTGGACTGCACTTATATAATGTGCTTCATTGAGGTAGATATATATATATGTATATAGTTGGCGCTTGCCGCTCTATTCTTCTTCTAAGCATAGCAAGCCGTACTGTTTTCTTAGCTTCTTGTGTTACATGCCTATGTACAGGCGTTAACTGGTTGCATATTTTCATCCTGTTTTATGGTTGCGTTTCTTTATATTTTGACATCGTCTTATCTTCTATGTCTGTGATATCTTTATTCATGGTGTTTCATCTTAGTGTGTTATCTTTTTGGTTGTTGTTTGTTCATCCGTACTTCTGTCCGGGCCCTCGTGATGTCACCATTCACCTTCGATTAAGGCCCTTTGGGTCTCTTCTGGGACAGTCTGAAAGTAGTCTTCATGCCATGTCAGCTGTTGGTACGGTTGTCTCAATGGGTACCGTGTTGCCCATGGTTGTCTTGTTATTGGCATTTCAACAGATATTTCTCTTCTGATGGGCACTGGGCAGAGCCCCAGTGTGGCTCTCTGTTGGTTTATTTGCTCCTCATATGTCACATATCTCGGCGAGTATGTTCCTGGTATTTCAAAATGGGTGGCTGGAGTGCAGGCCATATCTGGGACCTCCTCTACAGCCCCTCTGGAACTGTCTTACAATGGTTTAACTCTTACCTGCCTGACCGTACTTTCTCCATCTCCTGGGCTGGTAAACATTCCTGTACGTTTCCATTTCTTCTTGGTGTTTCACAGGTGTACGTCCTAATCCCTATACTGTTTTCACGCTACACATTTCCTCTATCCTCTATTGTTTCATCCTTTGGTCTTTTCTCCCATTTCTATGCGGCTGATTCACAAATCTTTGTCTCCTTTTCATGTTTCTCCGACATGCTTCATTTGCACCTGGGGAAGTG
This sequence comes from Ambystoma mexicanum, assembly GCF_040938575.1. NCBI lineage: Eukaryota > Metazoa > Chordata > Amphibia > Caudata > Ambystomatidae > Ambystoma > Ambystoma mexicanum. The sequence goes on along the minus strand of NC_090933.1, from coordinate 1,246,163,412 downwards.
CGCTCAGCCAATCAGGTGGCTGGAACAGCGGTTGAGAATACACAATCATCTCCCACTGTCCCAGCCACCAGAGGCTCTTCCGGGGTAGTTCTTTTTTTTCCTTTTTTTTCAATGCAGGGAGGCAACATGGAGCCAATACCTGTTGCCTCCAAACCACCTCCACTTAACTGTGGGACCGGAGCTTCGTGCTCCAGTACCGGAGCTCCTCCTGTCTGGCCACCGCAATAGATACAGTCCCTTTTCAATATGGCGACGGTCATCTTTTTTCTTCCTTTTTTCATCAGGAGATTGGCTGCGCTCGCCGCGTGGATCTCCTGATGAAAAATTGTGAAAGACATTTGACCCTAGACGAACCCCGACGTTTGAATGGCTTTCATGCCCTGCCAGGAGCACGATCATGGCCTTTAAAGCGCCACAACCCAAGCTGAGTCCCTTGCCTTAGCTTGGGCTGGTGGGCTGTTAAAGGCCATGTCCACCCTCCTGGCAGGGCATGAAAGCCATATTCTACCATCTTCTGCTGCCTTTGGGCAATCCAATCTTGGATGCAGGGTACAAGGATTGTGGACTCGCAATACGGTACCTGTGCGCTATTTATCACTATTGGAGTCTAAAGAAGAAAGAATCTAAGGGACGGTGTGAGCAGCAGCCCAATCCCAGTCAACCAGGCCACACAGGTTGATACTATATTAACAATTTGTGGGATGTGGGGGATGGAATTGCGCTAAACACCATTGAGCTAAGAGACAACAATCAAACTACAGTCTTTTAATGGTTTGGAATGAAGAACAGCCGACACGTGTTTCGACACTTGCGTCGTCTTCAAGGCGTAAGGATTTAGAAATGGAAATGATACATTAATTTGCTCCATACTCGATTTACCGAGCGATATACTGGTCCCAGCCAATTGACTTTTCATATTGAATCAAGATATACATTCTTCAACGGGTACTTACCCACCAATCTCCAGTGTGGTTTCCCATATTCATTGGCCATTTCTAAATCCTTACGCCTTGAAGACGACGCAAGTGTCGAAACACGTGTCGGCTGTTCTTCATTCCAAACCATTAAAAGACTGTACTTTGTTGTCTCTTAGCTCAATGGTGTTTAGCGCAATTCCATCCCCCACATCCCACAAACAATCTTGGATGCATGCCAACTTCCTCTACCTCAACCTCTCCAAAACTGAAATTCTTTTTTTCCCCCATCTTCTACCTTTTCTACCCCTTGACCCCTTCTTCCATTTTCTTTTCCCCACACACATCTTCCCGTTTCCACCTACGCCCATAACCTGGGCATCTACTTTGCTAACTCCTTCTACTTTTGTCGCCACCTCTCTAGCACTGCCTGCTTGTGCCGCTATCATCTCTTCAGCCTTCCACGCCACTAAACTGCTTATCTCTAATCTTACCCTTTCCTGACTCTGCTATTGCTCAGTTATGCTAATCGGCCCACCTGCGTATCCACTCGCCCCCCTCCGCTCTATCTCCAACACCTCTATTAATAGCCTCTGATGTCTTTCTCCTTGTACCTCTATTTCCACGTCCTACGATCCTTGTCTTGACTTCCCTTTCGAATCCTGCCTTCTCTTTCACTTCCTCTGTATTCTATTCAATGCAAACACGGTCTTGCTACCTTTTATTTGTATCTCTCTATGTCCCATCCCGCTCTCCCTGCTCTCAAAGCCAAAACTTGCCTGCTCCTGCTTTCGTTCCAGACTGCACGGTGGGTCTATGCTATACCATTCCTGGAATAATAGCCCAAATACACTGAGCTTCTATGCTATACCATTCCTGGAATAATAGCCCAAATACACTGAGCTTCTATGCTATACCATTCCTGGAATAATAGCCCAAATACACTGAGCTTCTATGCTATACCATTCCTGGAATAATAGCCCAAATACACTGAGCTTCTGTGCTATAACATTTCTGGAATAATATCCCAACTATACTGCAGTTCTATGCTATTCCATTCAGAGAATAATAACTCAACTACACTACACTTCTATGCCATACCATCCCTGGAATAATAACCCAACTACACAGTGGTTCTATGCTATACCATTCAGAGAATAATAACTCAACTACACTACGCTACTATGCCATACAATCCCTGGAATAATAACCCAACTACACTGCGCTACTATGCCATACAATCCCTGGAATAATAACCCAACTACACAGTGGTTCTATGCTATACCATTCCGGGAATAATAACTCAACTACACTACGCTTCTATGCTATACCATTCCGGGAATATTAACTCAACTACACTGCGCTACTATGCCATACAATCCCTGGAATAATAACCCAACTACACAGTGGTTCTATGCTATACCATTCCGGGAATAATAACTCAACTACACTACGCTTCTATGCTATACCATTCCGGGAATATTAACTCAACTACACTGCGCTACTATGCCATATAATCCCTGGAATAATAACCCAACTACACAGTGGTTCTATGCTATACCATTCAGAGAATAATAACTCAACTACACTACGCTACTATGCCATACAATCCCTGGAATAATAACCCAACTACACAGTGGTTCTATGCTATACCATTCCGGGAATAATAACTCAACTACACTACGCTTCTATGCTATACCATTCCGGGAATATTAACTCAACTACACTGCGCTTCTATGCTATACCTTTCTGGGAATAATACCCCAACAACAATGCGGTACTATGATATAACATTTCCGGAATAATAGCCTGGCTACACTGCGCCTCTATGCTATAATATTCCTGGAATAATAGCCCAAATACACTGCGCCTCTATGCTATAATATACCTGTAATAATAGCCCAACTACACTGCGCCTCTATGCTATAATAATCCTGTAATAATAGCCCAACTACACTGAGCTTCTATGCTATAATATTTCTGGAAAAATAGCCCAACTACACTGTGGTTCTATGATATACCATTCCGGGAATAATAGCGTGGCTATGCTGCACTTCTGTGCTATAACATTCCTTGAATAATAGCCCAACTTCCATTGCACTTCTATGCTATAACATTCCCGAAATGATAACCCAAATATACTGCAGTTCTATGATGGAACATTCCTGGATTAAAAGCACAACTACACTGAGTTCTATGCGATAACATTGTGTAATAAAAGCACAGCTACACTGCGCTTGTATGCTACAACATTGCTGGAAGCATAGCCCAACTACACTGTGGTTTTATGCTATAACATTCCGGGAATAATAGCCCAACTTCACTGCGCTTCTTTCTATGCTATGGCATTCCTGGAATAATAGCCCAACTACACTGCGCGTCTTTCTATGCTATGGCATTCCTGGAATAATAGCCCAACTACACTGCGCTTCTTTCTATGCTGTAACAGACCTGGAATAATAACACGACTATACTATTCACAATCTGAAACACTTGTGTACGAGCGCGATACAAATAAAATATCATATATAATATCGTACTGCGGTTCTATGCTGTAACATTCCTAGAATAACAGGTAGACTATGCTGCTGTTCTATGATATTACATTCCTGGAATAATAATGTCACTACACTGTGGCTTTGTGCTATAGGATTCCTGGAATAATCATCCAGCTACACTGCAGTTCCATGCTATAACATTCCAGTGATAATAGCACAGATACACTGCAGTTCCATGCTATAGCATTCCAGTGATAATAGCACAGATACACTGCAGTTCCATGCTATAGCATTCCAGTGATAATAGCACAGATACACTGCAGTTCCATGCTATAGCATTCCAGTGATAATAGCACAGATACACTGCAGGTCCATGCTTTAGCATTCCGGGAATAATAGCCCGGCTACAGTGCGAGTCCATGCTGTATGATTTCTGGAATGATAGCCTGACTACAATGCATGTCCATGCTACAAAATTCCTGGATTAATAAATAATAGCCCAGCTACACTGCTTTTCTATGCTATAATATTATTGGAATAATAATCCAACATCCACGTGGTTCTATGCTCTAACATTCCTGGAATAAGAGCCTGACTACACTGTGATTCAAAGCTATCCCATGCCAGGCAAGATAGCCCAGCTACACTGCTTTTCTATGCTATAACATTGTTGGAACAATAGCCCAACAACACTGCCTTTCTATGCTATAACTTTATTGGAACACTAGCCCAACAACACTGCCTTTCTATGCTATAACATTATTGGAACAATAGCCCAACAACACTGCCGTTCTATGCTATAACATTATTTGAAAAATAGCCCAACTACGCTGCGGTTCTGTTTCTAACTTTCTCAGAATAATAGCCCACCTATCCTGTGGTTTTATGCTATAACATTCCTGGAAAAATAGCCAAACTACAATGAGGTTCTATGATCTAACATTCCTGGAATAATAGTCCAGCTACACTCCAGTTCTATGCTATAACTTTCCTGGAATAATAACCCAGTTCCACTGCAGTTCTATGCTATAACTTTCCTGGATTAATAACCCAGCTCCACTGCAGTTCTATGCTATAGCATTCCTGGAATAATAACCTAACTACACAGCAGTTCTATGCTATAACATTCCTGGAATAATAACCCAGCTAAACTGAAGTTCTATGCTATAACATTCCTGGAATAATAACCTAACTACACAGCAGTTCTATGCTATAACATTCCTGGAATAATAACCCAGCTACACTGAAGTTCTATGCTATAACATTCCTGGAATAATAACCTAACTACACTGCAGTTCAACATTCCTGGAGTAATATAGCTGAATGGCACTTCGGTTCTATGCTATAACTTTCCTGGATTAATAACCCAGCTCCACTGCAGTTCTATGCTATAATTTTCCTGGATTAATAACCCAGCTACACTGCAGTTCTATGCTATAACATTCCTGGAATAATAACCTAACTACACTGCAGTTCAACATTCCTGGAGTAATATAGCTGAATGGCACTTTGGTTCTATGCTATAACATTCCTGGAATAATATCCCGGCTACAGTGCAATTAAATGCTATACAATTCTCTGAATAATACTCCGGCTACACTACGATTCTATGCAATAGCATTCCTTTAATAATACGCTTACTCTACTCCAGTTCGATGGCAGAAAATGTCTGGAATAATAGCTCGACTACACTATTTTATTTATTTATTGGTATTTATAATACGCCTATACTAGCAGACATTTCTGTAATAACGGCACAACTACACTCCAGTTCTATACTAAAACACTCCTAGAATATTATCCTGGCTACCCTTTGGTCCTGTGTAATTAACATCCTGGGATAATAGTCCGGCTACACTGCGCCGCTGTCTGATAAAATGTATTAATATTAACCCAACTACATTGCAGTTCTATGCTGTAACATTCATGGAATAATAGCCCAGCTCCACTGCAGTTCCGTGCTATTTATTTATTTATTTGTTTATTTATTACATTTGTTATACGCCCAGACCCTGAGGTATCACGGCGTAGTTACAGACAGTTTGCTGCTTACACAATTGGAATGAAAAACAAATAAGTCACACTTTTATCAAGCAATTAAACATAATGAAAAACAAGCTAGCATATATACAGGCTGGATGGGAGGAGTGCTGGTGTTATGGGGATAGGTGGGTGGAGGTTAGTTGAATGGCCAGGTTTTGAGTGATTTTTTGAAGCGTTGGCAGGACTCTTCTTTTATGATGCTTATCGGTAGTGCGGTCCAGTGTTTAGGGGCCAGGACTTTAAAACTACTGCCTCCAGCCCTGGAGCTTTTGTAACGTGGGATTTCGGGGAGAGCATTATCATTTGACCTCAGTTCTAGTAGAGAGTTTTTTGTGGACTGTGTTGTTGATGTATTTGGGCGCTTTGTTGGTAATGCATTTGTGAATGATGCAGAGTGTTTTAAAGATCATTTTGACTTACTGCACAAAAACCCAGACTCGTTTTAGAGTGGGAAAGTTTGCTTTAATGTGACAGGTAAAAGCTTACAAATAACCGCTTATCTGGCTCCCTGGCCTTACAAACTAACACACTGTTTTAAACAAATCAATTAATAATTAACACTTTCAGTTCCCCAACAATTAAATAATTAAATAAATAAATAAATCCACTTCCTCCCTAACCATCCCTTTGTTCCCTACCATCTCCTTACCACTTCTGAAGGTGTCCCATTTTCTCCCCGGGGCCTTGCCCCTTCAGGGTCAATACCTGTTCCCCCGGTGTAGCCCGTTTGTGCAAACAGCACCACCCCCATCCTTTCCCGCGCCATGCCCCCATTGTGCTTCCCTCCCCCCGCATCTAAAGGGGCCATGCCCCTGGCACCAGAAAAACCCTCCACCGAGGTGTTCTTTCTGCTCTACCCCTACCAGTTCTCCTTACTTCCAACTCCTTAACATGTCTCCCACCAACGAGATCAAATCTGCCAGATAATAACTATTCTTGAACTCCGACAAGTGGACACCATCCTCTCTAAATATCATGAACCCTTCATAAACTATTTCCTTGTGATCCAAAACGTGTACCGCCACCGAGGCGCAAAATTTGAGCATCCCTCTGTTTATCCCCTTCCTTGCACGCTCTATCGTTCCCTCACTTCTCGCTCCCCTCCAAACTCTCCACGGCAACAACTTAGTCCAAACTACTGATGCTTGAGGCCACATTTCTCGCACCCATAACAAATCTCTTTTCATTTTCCTCAAAAGAGCCACTCCCGTATCTCTTACCAGGTCTTTTTCCCCAGCATGAATAATCACTCCATCTGGAGACCCGAAGCGTTCCCTGAACCCCACCAACATAGGAAGTAACTGATCCCAGCGAAGGCCCCCAAAACCGGACCATCTTACCAACACATCTTTATTGCTGGAACCCAATTGTGTGCCAAAAACTCTTTTCTCAGCTTCTTTCCCCAGCCACTTAACAATATAATGCCCCACGATCCAAATGTGTGCAATCTGCCCCTGCTTTCGAGCAGCATCTAAAAAAGAAATTACAACATCACTTACAGATCAACAACAAAATACTAAATGCAACTTTCCTGCTAACTTCTGAAAACTCCATCAAACATCCCCTTTGCCCAAATCCCTGACATACCCTTTGTATCTCCCTGACTTCCAACGCCCCAGACTTTTCACCTTCTCCTCTGAATAATCCATCCTACAACCCTCAGATGCTGTCCCTATCCTAAATGAATGAGTTCCAAAATCCTCTGCCTTTTCCCCCACTGCTAACAGAGCTTTCCGTAGTACTCCCAGCACTTGCTGCGCTGATAGTGGCTCCCCCTTCTCATGCTGGAAAACCAAACCTGTCCTACCCCCACAACGCTCCTTCCAAATCAAACCTGTCCGAACCGGGCATAACTCCTTACTCCCTCGACCCAGTAAAACCCAAGAGCCCTTTCCTTTTTGATCCGTCTTAGACCTCCTGATCTTGATGTTCAAACCTAACCCTGTAAACTGGACATCCTCCCATTACAGCCCACCTACCCCATTTTTCCCCCCCACCGGCTCGGAAATCCTAAAGGCCCCAAAAAATAGCCAAGTAAAACAGGTTGCGAACAATTCTCCTTCCAGGCCGACCAACAAATCCCCCCCGCTGCCTGACACAACCTGGTTAACAATTCTGCTGATACCGGTTTCCTCTTATCTTTTCCCTCTTACTTTCCCTTGCCCATCCTTCCAACATCCTGTTTGCCATTTCTCCACTGCTCGGCTGAAAACCCCAAAACCACTTCCCATAGAAAGCAATCCTTGCCAGTTTCCCCGTTATAGTTGACCTAGATCAGCCCCTATCAAGGCACTTCAAGAGGAAATAAGTGACATCGTCCCTTCTCCTTTCTTCCGCGTCCCTCCAACCTTTCCAACTACAAGCTCCCCCTCCTATAAAATCCTCTCAAGTCCTCCTGTATGCCTCTCTAGATGCCGGAGCAAGGGAACCCTCCACCAATGCAAGCGCTCTCAGCCTCCTATTTTCCACAGCTCCTCCGGAATCCGCTGCCCCTCCTGATCCACCTCTGGAGCTAATCCACAGAATCTCTGCCATTGAAAACGAGATAATGCATCAGCGATGTCATTATCCTTCCCTGGCACATGTGTTGCTTTGAACACACATTCCATTCCATGCAACGCAGAACAAACTCTCTCATCAACCTCGCCACCCTCTGATCCTTTGCTGACTGCCGATTCACTACATGAACCACACATTCATTGTCAATGTTGAAATTCACTTTCTTGTTTTGCAAATCCTTCCCCCACAACTCCAATGCAACCAACAAAGGAAAGAATTCCAGGAATGCAATGCTCCTTCCCTCCTTCAACCAAAGCGATGGCCACTTCTCCACGCACCATTTTCCTCTGCAAAACACTCCCAAACCTCCTGCACCTGCTGCATCTGAAAAAATCTGAACTTCCCAAGACACCGGATCTCCCTGCAATCACATGGACACTCCATTAAAGCTCTCCAAAAAACACAGCCAGATTGTACAATCTTCCCGCACTGCACCTGATACTCTTATCCGATGATGTGGGTACTTTGCTCCTGCCTTAGACCATGCCATGTTTCTGCAAAAAGTACGCCCTGGGGCCACCACCTTGTAAGCACAATTCAAATGCCCCACCAAACTCTGCATTTCCACTAGCATCAATTTCTGGGCCCCCACCGCTTTCTCCAGCAATCCTACCAATTTGCTCACCTTGTCGTGCGGCAAGCGTGAGATCATCGCTACTGAATCCAGTTCAACCCCTAGAAATGTCAACACCACTGCAGGCCCTTCTGTTTTGTCTTCCGCTAGAGGCACACCCAAATCCCCCATCAAATCTTGGAACAACTCTGCGCACTCTCTTTCTCCTTCCGCCCCGCTAATAAACAGAAAATCATCTAGGTAATGCAGCACACTTTGACAACCGGAACTGTATGAAAAAACCCACTGTAGGAAGGAACTGAAACGTTCAAACACGGCGCAAGAAATTGCACACCCCCTTGGCAAAGCTTTGTCGATGTATATCCTGTCCTCGAATTGCAGACCCAACAGCCAAAAATCCTCCGGGTGCACCGGCAACAACGTGAAAGCCACCTTAATGTCACACTTGGCCATGAAGGCCCCACACCCCGCCTTCCTTACCAAATCCACTGCCTGGTCCACACTTGCGTATACAACCCTGCATTCCTCAGGGGCAATGAAATCATTGACAGACATGCCCTCGGGCCAAGACAAATGGTGTATCAATCTGAATTCCCCAGGGGCTTTCTTAGGCACAACACCGAGCGGAGATATCCCTAAATCACCTGGCAGATCATCAAATGGCCCTACTATCCTTCCTGCCGCTATTTCCTTGCCCAATTTTTGTCTTACCACCTGCACATTTTCTTAGGCTGACTTCAAATTTTCCGCCCGCCAGCGCACCCTTGGTCCCTGATAATGCAGCCTGAAACCATGACAAAAACCTTCACTCAAAATCTTAGCCCCTTCCCTGTCCAGATAAAAATCCAACCACTTCTCTAGCACATCCAACTTAACTGGCATAAAAGCATTTTCCCACAACCCCTCTGCCGGCTCCTCTCCCCCTCCCTCTGTCTCCTTGTTGGAACCACTGAGTGAAAGAGGGTTTCCCTGCACATTTTCTACATTCATGTCTGAACCTACAGAAATTCCTTGTGCAGCCGTCCTTGTTAAATGCCCAACATGCTGCTGAGGACTGCCCTCTGCCTCCTCCCCTTGCCCCCTTCTGGGCGGGGTGACCAAGAAAGGGCCGAAAAGGCACAGGCAGCCCACTTGCTGTGTGCAGAGTCGGGGCAGGCCTCGTTGGCGCCATCCATTGCAGCTATGAATCCATGTCTATCTCCCCCTAAACCGCCTGACTGTCCTCAGCCATTCTTGCTCTGAATTCCTCATCATAACACACCCACGCAAAACCTCCGAAACTTGTAAAAGCCTTCCTGTTCACATCCATATATTTTAACAGAGCCACGCACCGCTCCGGAAATTTCTCACAATATACACTTACATAAATAATAAACGCTGACGTCCAATTTTCAATTGTCACCGGTACTCTTGGGCAAGAGGCCAACTCTCTCTCCTCTTCCTTAGAACCCTCCTTTGCTCTCACTTCCCTATGAAGCACCTTAAACACGTCCACAAATTCCCCTGCCTGAATCTTATCCTTCGTCGTTGCCATCAAGTGTGCCCCCAAAGGTTTCGTGATGCCCATGTAAGGTAGCTTTTTCTCCTTTCCCTTCACCTCAGCTTCTTTCTCTTTTGAAACCTGTACCTCAAGCACCAATGGCTCAACCAGTTTGTCCGTTTGGACCTCCACCGAGCAATTTCCCTTGTCACTCACCATGGCTCCAATAGCCTGTACACCAATCTCTCTCCTTGCCCCTTGCAGACCAGACCCTTCATTTCCTGCCCGGTTCTCATATCCCCCCTCTGCCATTCAGATGGCCAATCCCTTTCCCGCTCAGCTCTTTCCGTCCTGCCATCGCCTGTCTGCAGTCTGGCCTCCACTATAATGCTCCTCATTTCTTTTCTTACTGGGCTCCTACTGCGGGGACAAATCATGTCAGCCGTCTCACCCAACCAATTGCTCCCCCGACCTCTTGCTCCCCAAACCCCTTGCTCCCGTCTTTCCCGAACCCACCTAGAACCCCTTCTCTCATTACTTCCTCTCCTTATTGCTCTATAACCTTCATCCTCCCACTGCCCCACAAATTCCTCAATCCCAACTTCATCACCCCTGAAATACCATTGCTGATGCAAGCTCATGCTCGGGTCGCGTGGATCCTTTTCTTGTGAGCCCGGGGTGTCCGCCCCGTCACTCCTTTGACATCTTCTCGGCGGGGCTGCAGCAACTCCTTCCTGGTCCTCTTCTCTTGGGCGAGGTGTGCTCCCCTCCACCTTGTGACCCTCATCGCTAGGGGCCTGGCTGCGCCCTCTAGACTCAGCTCGCGCTGACCGAGGAGGGGCCGTACCTAAACCCTCTCCATATTCATCCTCTCGAACAACGGGGGCTGAGCAGCACCCTCCGCTACCCGCCCTACTTTCTGGTGGGGCCGTACCTCACTTAATGATGGGGACCTCTCTCTCCTCCCACGTACACTCTTCTTCAGGTATTTGCCACCCTTGCCCCTCTGTCCGGATGTCCCGGCCTGCGCCCCAACACCCCCACTGACGTGGATCTCTTGTCCTGCCCCTTCTTGGACACTCCTCATATCGTCATCCTCCTCCTGTTCATTATTAACCTCAACCCTAACAGGTTCCTCACCTAGATGTAATTCCCCCCTAGAAGCTCTCCTATCAATCTCCCTCCTCAACTTTCTGCCCTTGGATTCCCATGCCTCCCCTCTGCCAGCCGCAGGGGTGCAAGCCACCACTGCTGCCAGAGCCCCATCTGACGCTGCTCTGCGCTGCAGTCTACCGCCACCCACCTCAATTTCTCCTGTAACCTCCCCCACCGCCCCCTCCAGTTGGGCTTTAGATGCCCTGCTAATAATCTCCAGGGGCTCCCTAAGTGCCCTGGCATCCACTAAACCATTCTTGCTGGCACCCAGGCCCACCATTGTGCACTAAAAAATCTGCCCAAGTTCTAAATAATGCCCCTATATAATTAATAGCTACCCTAAAGCCCCGAGCAGCACCTAACTGCGGACAAATGACCCCTGTGAAGAAAAAGAAAAGAAGAATGGGATGAAAAAGATATTAAAGAAAAAGAGTTAAATAACTCTCAACATTCCCCAATTGAAATTACCCATAGTTCTTGAATAAAAATGACTAACCCCATTATTTATTTATGTATTATTATTATCATTATTTTTTTTATACCCCCCAACCACTGCATTCCTGTAAGGCACAAAACTGGCCAAAATCACATAAAAACAAAAACAGAAACAGAATAATAATAATTTGGCATTTATATAGCGCTGCTTATTATTACCCACTGTGTGTCGTGCTCATTTATCGTGAGTTTGGCCCCGCTGGGATTCGAACCTGCTTTAGCAGACTCTGCACAGATGACAAAGCGCTCGCTGTGCCACTTGACCAGCTATGAACCAAGAGCCAAATTCTGCTAATAAGCGGCAGAAAACACACTGCCCCCTAACGTGCATTTGTAACTTCACTGAAATGCTTTCTAAAAACCAGCGTGCACCGGAGCAGGAGCCTGCAGCCACACAACACAGGCTCATTGAAAAGGACGGATAAACGTCCTTAACCCCCTGCACAGATGTACTTAAAAGGAGGGGGAGCCACACACAGGAGCGTAAAACAGCAATTATTTAATAAAATATATATTTAACTAAAAGGCCTGACGGAAACGCGCACCCCCAAGAACGGAGACCGCAAAACACCAGTGAAAAACACGGTAAGTTGGGGTCCCTTATATACGGTACCCCCGTCTATGTGAAACATTTTTTTTTTTTTAATAATATGATAATAATTCCCCTAACATCTTTTAAATAAAACAAACTAACCTACCTCACCTCCTCTACCAATAGCCACCAATGCCCAACTAGCAGGGAAGGCTCGGGAGCAGGCCACAGGACTTCTCAATCTTAAGTCCCCAACCGTCACCTGCTTCCCAAACCTTCCCTGACCCTTAAATACCCCCCCCCGGGGGAGACGCTCTGTGCGCAGGCCACCTTGCGGGCCTGTGCATCGTCAAAATAACCCTGGGGGGGGAACGCTACATGTTCCCCCCCGAGATTCTCCTTTCTATGCCTAGCTTTAACATTACCCTAACAGTAGTCTGGCTACATTGCAGTTCTTTGCTATAACATTCCTGGTATAATAGACGCGCTATATAGCGGTTCCATGCTAGAACATTCCAGAAATAGTAGCCCGGCTACACTGCGGTTCCATGCTGGCTACGCCATCCTGCAATAATAGCCCAGCAACACTGTGGTTCTATGCCATAACATTCCCAGAATATTCGCCTTGCTACACTTTATATTGGCTATGGCCACTTTGGGGAGTGGTTACTTTTTGTTAACTCCAACATTTTGATTTCTGGTCTTGTCTGGCATTGAACCCTGGGAAGAATGAGACATGCACATGCAAACGTAGAAATGTTGAAAGATACACAGATGTGAGCTGGCAAAGGAGAGCCTGAATGTGATAGTCATGCATGGACAAAATCAGGCAAGTTTCTGTGCAGGGTGTGCCACTACACAAAACCTGTGTGTTCTTTGGGAGGCGGTGAATGGGCTGTGTTGTGATGTTTGTAATGAGTGGTCGAAGTGGCGCGAACAGTCGGTTACAATAGTCCACTACTTTTATTTGTTACTGTTAACAGCTCCACTACTTTTTGCAACCAATTTGACCATTATGGAACTGTTCTTTGTGAAGTGAAAGCACACTTCTCCACCTAACTATGGCAGTTACAGTTAAACTGAAATCTCTTTCAACTCAATTGGCTTTCAATCAGCACGGCTGCAACCCTTAAAAAATGTGTTGCACGAGGCTCCCTTCCTGCCTAATATGTCCTCCGCCGGAGTCACAGTTTCGCTACTTTTTTTGGCACACTTCTAGCACTGTTTGTAATCTCTTCATGTTTCCGCAAGTGGGAGGCACTCACACGCGGAGATGATGCTAAACTCTCTGTGAACAGTTGTGGTCCAAGTGCAAACCAAAAAAAGGTTCTCTCCTTTTCATGCTATATCAGGGGTCTGCACCCTGCAGCTCTCCAGATGTTTTGGGCTATGCCTCCCAAGATCCCTCACCACTGATTATGCTGGCTATTTCTTTTTTTAAAAACATTTCTTTTATTGAGAGAGCAGGTTAACAGCAAGACATCAGTATAAGTAGCATGACACATATTAGATATAATTGCATTATTGGTACATATACATTCTGCATGAGGCATCACATATCAGGGCGAGGAAATAGGTGTTACATCCGCATCGGGCATCAGATTCAACAAGTACAGGCGCATCAGTGACCAAATGTCTTTAGGTCGACAAGGTGTCGGGACCGATAGCACAAAAAGTTCCTCATCGTCGTTTACCATACATAGGTCTTTTAGAAAACTGGCTCTGGTTGGCGCATTTGTGGACTTACATGATTTTAGGATACAGCGCTTTGCAACAACGCAAGAGATGTTTAATAGACGTCCCGTGGTTTCCCTTACTTTACCAATGTCGCCAAGCAAGTACTTCAGGGGGGACAAAGTCACCGGTATCAACGTTATGTCCTCAAGGAGTTCTGCCACTTCCCGCCAGAATTCGGCAATCAAAGGACATGACCAGTACATGTGGCATGGTCCGGCATTAGGCGCATTGCATTTGGGGCAGGCTCCTGTGCAATTTTCCACGAATTTGGCCAGCTTGGCGGGGGCATAGTGCAGTTGGTTCAAGACTTTAAATTGAATCAATCGGAGCCCTGCGTTCATAGAAACAGATCTAGTGAGCTGGGAGTAGCGGGCCCACCTAATATCATCAATCTGTGTGCCCATGTCCCTTTCCCAGGTTTCTTTTATCGTGTTACATGACGGGGAGTGGGTCTGTACTAATGAGTATACCATCGAGACTCCTTTGTTATGGCTATTCACGGACACTATTGCCCTAATGCATTCGTGTACCTGGGGCTCTATTGGGAAAGTTGGCCATCTAGCAGCAAAGGAGGATCTCATGCGATGGTACTGAAAACGCTTAAGCTGCCCTCCTCCCACCACTTCAATGAAGTCTGTGAGTTCGCACTAGGTGCCGTCTGGGAACATATCCTGCAATGTAAAGAGCTTATTGGGATCCCAGGATTGTTGTAGGGCTTTATCAAAAGTTGGGGAGATGCCCGAGAAGTTCCATAAAGGGACCTCTGCATCGTAGGGGGTCTCTAGGCCGATTATTTTGTATATCTTGGCCCAAGCCTGTGTGGTTGTATACACTGGGTCAAACGGGCAAATGTCTCCATAAACCGGGTTGTGGAGAACTGACCTTATGTCGTTGGGGCGGACAGCATGCTTTTCGATGGGGATGTGGGGAGCTGTATCCTCGGGATCGAACCAATGTTTAGCAAATTGAGCCTGCACAGTCAAATAATACAATTCGAAATCAGGGGCAGCAATACCACCCTGTGAGAATGGTTCCACCATCTTGTCCCACCCTAGCCTGGCCGTCTTCCTGTTCCAGATGAAAGTGGAGGCAAGTGACTTGAGTTTCACGAAGAAGGGCTTGCCAGGCCAGATCGGGATGTTGTTAAAATAGTATAGGAGTTTGGGGAGGACAACCATTTTGAGTACTGCCACTCGGCCATATAGGGACTGTGGGAGATTCGCCTAGATCTGGAACCTGGTTTCCAAATTTAGCAATAGCTCCCCATGGTTATGTGCATACAGCAGTTGTCTATCCCTGGCAATCATGATACCCAGGTAGCGTACACAGGTGGGAGCAAGCCTAAACCCTGCAATCCCGGAGAGGTCCCCCACCTCAACGGTCAATGGAAATATTTCGGACTTGGGGACATTGATCCTGTAACCTGAGTGTTCTGAGAACTCGTGAATGTCTGACATAATGTGTTGCACATTCTCCTCCGGGTCCCGTACAGCAGGGTGTCATCTGCGTACAATGATATGATCTGCGGGGGACCAGTCATTCTAAGACCTCTGTGCGAGTGATTCTGGTGTATATATTCCGCCATTGGCTCGATGGTAGGGGCAAAAAGTATAGGTGAGAACGGGCAGCCCTGCCTGGTCCGTCTGTGCAAATGAAACATAGGGGATAGAGTGGTGTTGGTCAAAACCCTAGCAGATGGGCAGGTGTACAGCAACCGTACACATCCGATGAAGTACCGGCCAAGGCCGAACCGCTCGAGCACCAGGAAGAGATATGTCCAGGACTCGGAGTCAAAAGCTTTTTCGGCATCTAGGGCCACAACGGCCGACTTCGCGTCCGGGTCTGTCTGTACCATTACATTGAATAGGCGTCTCAGGTTGAGCGCCGTAGATCTGCCTGGTATAAAGCCAGCCTGATCTGGGTGGACCAGGAGGATTGACATATAAGGAAGGAGTCTGGTGGCCAGTACCTTAGCGAAAATCTTCGCATCAGTATTTACCAGCGAAAGGGGTCTGTAAGACGCCATGTACTGTGCCGGTCTGCGGGGCTTCAGGAGGACAGTAATGATGGCTTTGCGCATTGACTCCGGAAGGACACCCCGGTCCATCGCTTCTTCCCACACCTTCAATAGCAGCGGGGCTAACTCACTCTGGAACTCTTTATATAATTCTGCACTAAGGCCATCCGAGCCAGGGGCATGGCCACCTGAGAGGGATTTAATGGCTTCTATAATTTCTTCAACTGTGATGGGTCGATCTAGTATGTTACGGGTCTCAGTGGTCAGTGTAGGGAGGCCTAGGTTATCTAGGTACCGGAATGTGTCTTCCCTAGTCCTTGTATCATGGTTAGAGTATAGGGAGGAGTAGAACCCAGCAAAAGCGGAGTTAATGTCTTGCTCCCTGTTGATTATTACCCCCGCCGGAGTTAGGATGCTAGGAATCGGGCTATGGTGCCTATCGGTCTTAGGCATATTGGCGAGGAATTTCCCGGCCTTGTTTCTCTCCCCATATCTGCGGGCTTCGGTTGGCGCAGCCGTGTATAGGACTTCCCTGCTGGCTAGCTCATTGAATTCCTTTAGCGTGACATGAATTTTTGATAACGTTTCCTTATCCTGCATGATACCATATTCAGTTTGTAGCAGGTCTATTTTGGCTTCGGCTATACCCAGTTCCCTATGCACGGCCTTCAACATACCTGTGGATTTGCCCAGGATAGCGCCCCGTACCCAAACCTTGAATGCCTCCCACAGGGTAGCGTAGGTGGACACTGAGCCCTCATTTATTTCCATAAATTCTGCCGATCTCTGTGTGTAAGGCTTTGCAGATATTGGAGTCCCTCAGAATGGCAAGGGGCATTCTCCATCTTCTAGCTGGAGGTGGGGTGTCGCCTAGTTTGATATCTAATGTTACTGGTGAGTGATCTGAAAGGGTGCGGGGGTGAATGGTACAGTAGGAGACTGTGCCGGCTAGGGACAAGCTAA
Organism: Ambystoma mexicanum; assembly: GCF_040938575.1. Classification (NCBI taxonomy): domain Eukaryota; kingdom Metazoa; phylum Chordata; class Amphibia; order Caudata; family Ambystomatidae; genus Ambystoma; species Ambystoma mexicanum. Next base: position 1,246,146,445 of record NC_090933.1, on the reverse strand, counting down.
TAAGCCAGTAGTCTATGCGCGAGTGGGAGTCGTGGACTGACGAGGAAAAGGTGAATTTCTTGACGTGCGGGTGCAGTGTGCGCCATACATCTATCATGTTCACCTGTTCCATAATCTGCGTCACCACCAATGCAGCTCTAGTCGGGGCCCTAGGGGTGGCTGAGGGGCGGTCCAGGGACTGATCTAATATCGTATTGAAATCCCCGCCCCAGATTATGTGTGCCTCCCCGGATGTGGACAACATATCAAGTAGTGTACAGTAGAATTGTGGGTCGTCCAGGTTAGGTTCATATGTATTGACAAGAATTATTTGGTGCCCCACCAGCTCGCCCCATACTAGTGCATATCTACCGTGCATGTCTATTTTACTAGAGTGGTATTTAAAGCACAGTTTGGGATGTATGAGAGTCAACACTCCCCTGGATTGCGTTGTTTATTCCGTGTAGTACCTGTGGGGGCCCCATCCTGGTAGGAATTTGGCAATTACATTTCCTAGTGCGTGTGGCTCCTGTATATAAAGGATGTGAGGGTTGTGGCATCCAACAGATGCCGCGATCTTCCTGGCTTTAACCAGGTTATTAAGCCTGCGTACGTTCCAGGAAAGCAGCCTAATATTTAAGCCCTTGTTAGCCTGTGTCATAACTGTATCTTGGAGGAATCATCTGTCCGTAGCCCTGCCCCTGTTGCAGGTGATACGGGCATCTTGCTATACAACCGCTCTTTGAATTTAACATTATTTCTCCCCCCACCAGCAACTCTCCAAACAGACCTGGCATACCGCCAGGCATAGCCCACACTCGAATTCCCCGCCCACCCGCATCATCAACCCCAACCCGATGATGTATCCCTTGAAACATAACTTGGGAACGCTCCTGGGGGTGAATACCGTACTCACATGGCCGCAATCCGAGGGGGCCCTCGCGGCCCAACTTCAAACAAGTAATAATGATCAGGGCAACCTCGCCACTTGTATTTTCAGACAATATAACAGCGTGGCCAGGGTTGGAGTACATCAGCCGGCGGGTTCATCCGGCTCCCCGACGGGCCGGGCGGCACACTCCGAGGCAGCGCCCGGTCGCGGGGAGGTAGAGGGATGGAGGCTTCAACATATAACATAGCTTCCGTGGGATTTTTTTAAAAAATTAGCCCGTCCTCCATATTGGATCCTCATTTTCGCCGGGAAGACCAGAGAGTAGGGAACATGACGCAGCCTCAGTTGTTTCTTGACCGGTTCATAGGATCTTCTTAATGTTTGTATATGTGTGGAGAAGTCCGGTATATGTGTATTCTGCTGTTTTCAAAAAGTAGAGTACCTTTTTCTCTGGACTTCCAAAGGATAGCATCTCTGTCCCTATAATTGAGGAGACGGGCGATTATCATACGAGGCGGCGCTCCGGGTTTAGGAGGAGGAGCCGATGTACGGTGAGCACGTTCCACAATGAAATGGTCTGAGAAAGAGTCTGGGCCCAGAAGGGCTTTCAGGAGAGATTCCACCTGGCGTTCCATGGACCCCTTGCCGAAGGTCTCAGCCACCCCGACAAGACGGATGTTATTTCTCCTGGACCGGGATTCAAGGTCTTCGCATTTATTCAGAGTTTTTTGGAGGTCTCCCTTCAGTTGGGCAATGTCACGGCCGTGCTGTAGTATAGAGTCCTCATTGGTGCCAATCCGATTTTTGGCCTCAGTAATACGTGTGCTCTCTTTTTCGACCCTTGCCTTCAAGGAGCTAATTGTCGCCCCAATGTCGTCTAGTTTGCTGTTAACCGCCAGGAAGCCATTTTGGACCATTAGCATTAAACGGTCCACCCTCTCATCCGTTGGGGATTCCATTTGACTGTCCATTTGTTTAGGTGGCGATGTGGTGGACCCTCCGGGCTGGGAACTGGCAAACGAGTCCATAGGCCCAGTCTTCTTGGAGCGAGCCCCTTTCTGCTCATGGCGGCCCATATGATGAGCCGAATGGCCTGTGTCCTCCCACGTCTCTCCGTGAACTACAACGGTGTATCCGTGATTTTATATGAGGCCTGTATCAACCGCGCACCCAACAAGCCTGCAAGGCGCGACTGAAGGCTGGAAAGGATCCGGGGTTATGTCAGGTTGCAGGTTCTGGGGGGGTAGGCTCTAGATGTTCATTCAGGCCCTGGCATCACTGCAGAGGTTACTCGAGGCCACTCTTCCCAGCAGCTGCCCCACCACGATCTCCCGCCAGAGGGAAGGGTATAGCGCCCCGCCAATCTCGGGGTCCAGGAGGAGCGCCACCGGCCCAAGCAGCGCGAGCCACCCAACACCTGCAGGCCCTCCGCAGCCTGGTGTAAGTGTCACTTAGCGTGTAGCGGCCTCAGTCAGGGGTGGTGTGAAAAACCCAAGGCCCATGGATGGGAAACCTGGACAGAGTTCTTTCATACGGGTCTAGTATATGCACCTGAGATTCCAGCCAAGTTGCTACTGGAGGGTATTGCTGCAGCAATGGGGTTGTATTTGGGGTTGTATTTGGGGTTCCCCGTTAGCAACGAGGGTTTGCCAATGCCACGGTGCTCCACCAGTCCCCAGCTGTGTGTAGTTGGCAGCCTGGTTCCACTGCGAGTGGGCCCGCCAGGCCAGAGATCACGCAGGTACTTCGAGTCTGTTATTAGAGCTGGGGGTCAACCAACACTGCAGGCATCACCACCACCACACAGTCCCGGGGTACACCGTCTCACCAAGGAGTATCAGATTGTTTTCCCTAGGCCCACGCGTGTTGGGCCGGGCGGGGACACACCGCACCGCCCCCGAGCACTTACTTGAAGTAATATCTTGAGGGTGACGAGGCCCGGACCGCCGCAGGGGGGGCCCTCTGACCTCCCTCGGCCGATGCCGACACGGGCAGGGGCGTCTTCAGCCCTTCACCCCCGCAAGGCCAGTCACAGAACAGAGACTGCAGTGCTCGGGCGTGCGGCCCGCCGCCACTCCCACAACGACGGGCCTTCCTCCAATGTGTCTGCAGCGCGCGGGTCCCCAACCGCGGCACGGCAGCCTCGACGGGCCTTCTTCCAATGTGTCTGCCGTGCGGGGGATCCCAGTCCGCGGCACATCAACAGATCACAGCCGCGTACGGATGCAAGCAGAGTTCCAGCCAAGGGATCACCACACAAGACGCCACGGTCCACAGAGGTTAGTGTCTGCCTCCCCCCATGGCTGCACAGGAGGATTCTTCTGGTGCCCGCGGCTGGCCCGCGCAGCCACCAGGGTACGGAGGATTACTCGGGATGGCGCAACTTTCGAACGGCCAGCAGCAGCGGCCCCAATTTTTTACAGCTCGTGCCGGAGGAGTTGTGTAACTCGCCAGTGTGCTTCTTTCGCCGTGTAGGTTGCCCTGATGGAGGATAATGACAGAGCATGATTTATATGGGCCGGAACTCCAGGACTAGGTGGCCATCTTAGATGTGCGCAACAGCACCCCCTATGCTGGCTATTTCTGATGGTAGTTGTAGTCCAAAACCTCTGGGGAGCCAACCCAAATGTGGTCGACCCCTGTTCTATCCACTGGGCTGGCTTGGTACAGCCGTGGCACGAGCCGCTGCTGGCCCGAGTATATTTGGTGTGCGTCGAGAGTCAGTAAACCGGCCGATGCATCCTAGTGACATTGTTGCATTGCTGGTGGCCAGCTGCTCATCACTGACCAGTACATTCTGGTAGAACTGGGCAGCTCTTCCGAGTGCATCGTGTGCGCTACACAGAGAAGTCCGGTTTTTGTGACTCGAGTTGCATGCGCGGTCCCCGTCACGTGACATGCGCGAGCCTGGGCAGCGGCTATTCAATGTCTGGTGGATTATACAGCGCATCCTGAACTGTGACCTTTGCGTCACAGGACGTCAACGCAGTGCTTTTAGCGACAAACAAATGAGGTCCATTTCCCTCCAGCCTGGGCAAGTTCTGCGCATTCTGCAGGTTTCCCGTTGGAACTTTCTTTGTCTTAAGTGACAGCTCCCATTAGAACTCTTGGTCGCATATCACGACACTTGCCCGCTGGCATAATCAATGTCCAGCGGCAATCGCCGTCTAATTGATACATCTAATTGCCAGGAGTGTGTTTATTCATTAAGGCACATTTACATATGTTAAACACTGTGAATTCAATTAAGCCAAGTATATTCGGAATTAAAGCTACCGAGAGCCTGTCAATCAAACCTTTCCGATTAGTGTTCCCCCCCTGCAGCTGGCACCATACCATTACAATATGCAAATCTGTACAGACGTTCTAACCATTAACAGTTGCTTTGTGCAATCCCCATAGTGTCTGAAGAGGAGGCAAAGACAAACATGCAATACCTTCAAGAGGCCTTTCAAAGAGCCCTGGTTATTATAGTAGAGATTTGTGATGCCTGCAATGTGAGTTATAACATCTAGCAAACATAGTTTATCTGAGCAGTTACCTACCATATGAAAGGATGTACTTAAATATTTCACTAGGGAGAGAGAGGTAAGTACTTACGGTTTCAATAGGCAGTGGTAGAAGTGTACCGAAAAAAGTAGTCGAACTGTGGTTTCGGCATGGGAGAGGGTAGGCCGAAGCATAGTGCAACATGTGACGAGGGGCCTCATTACGACTCTGGCGGTACGGGGTAAACGGCGCTGTAAAAGGTGCCAGTGCCGTTTACCCCGTACCGCCTCATTACGAGGTCCCCTCGCGGGACCCAGGAAGCAACGCCTGGTCAAACCAGGCGTGCTTACTGGGTCCCGCGAGGGAAGAGGGAGCAAATAACAGGCCAACTCGTAATGGCCCGTTGTTTGCTCCCTCTCCCACTCCCATTCAGCCCTATGGGGCAGGACCCTGTCTGGGTTCTTGGAGGGAGGAATTACCGGGCCTTCCGAACTCGGAATGGCCCGGTAATTCCTCATTCTGAGGACCCAGACGCAATTTTGGCGGCAGCCATGCCGCCGATAGCGGCATGGCTACCGCCAAGGTCGTAATGAGGTCCAAGGTGTTGCGGCCGGGACATTGCAATAGTCTAACTGACTAGTAATTAAGGCTCCTATTACAACTTTACACTTGCAGAGGGACATGAATGGACAAATCCTCATAGAATGGTCAATATGACTGTAAAAAGCAGAGCAGAACAATGGTAAACAGAAAAAAAAACAAGTAGTGTTATTGTTGCTGCCTCTTGGTTTGGTCATGCTCTCAGTTTGGTAATGTAGGACATTACAGACTGGTATTTTTTCACTATACGAAAAAAAAATATGGTATTAGAAAGACCGGTCTGTGACCACACAGTGCTGTCTTTCTAAATCAAACTGTCAGCCCCTGCAACACTCACAAGTGTGCGCAGAGGTTGACAGGCACAGTGAGACCCAGAAGAATCGGTGTGGGAGTGACAGGTAATTGTATGTTGGTCTGTGTGTGTGTCTGTGTGTGCGTGCATACGTGTAGTGTGTGTGTGAGTGCATGTGTGTAGTGCGTGTGTGTTTTGCTGGGAAGGGGTCGGGAAATGGAGCTTCAGGGGGTGGTTAAACCACACAATTAAGAATGAGACGGGAGGAGACGGTGGGGATCACCTTGCTAGGCGCAGGGTGCAGAAAGTGCTATTTCCGCATTTTAAAACGACAGAAAAAACGGATGAAAAAAAAACAGTCTTTTTTGTGTTAGGTTTTTAAAATGCAGAAATATCACATAGAACCTACAGACTTACAACACTGTGCCAAAGCCAGCCATTCTGCCAGCACATGATCCAACTTGTATCCTTTCAGACACATGTCCTGAGAATGAAATAGGACACAGATGATGGGTATTCCCTCGACACTGAAAGGAAATGTCGCTATTTTGACACAAAAGGAAATAGCAGAAAAGTAATCTGACAGTGGGATGCCACTAACCTCAATGATAGGGACCTAATAGGCGAGATGCCCGACATATTGGCAGGGTAAATCTTCACAAGATCACATGGGGTGTCAACACTCATCAGGAACAACTTCACAGAAAGCAATTCAGCATGTAGACCGACTCCAAGCTGTGCAGCTTAAGAAAGTTATTACACTACTAGTAAATGGTATTAGGGGAATGCACCCAAGAGCTCTCTGTGCTCCCCATGAACCTCAGAAACCTTCTTACCTACAATTGTTATCAATACATATCTGGCCCAAAAAGATGTCCTCTTCAAGGATTCATGCAATGGCAGGTTTTGTGAAGCTGACATATTTGGTGATGTTATAGAAGAAATATCACCTGGGAAGGCAGCTGTTCCCAACGTCCCTAGTGAGTACACAGGAACATGGAAGGCTGGAGGGACGTGAGCAGACATCTTAGTAAATGACGTCACAGACGAGGAGCATAGTGGGAGCAGGCAGGGCTCCACAGAAGGGGAAGCTAATACACATAATAAAAAAGCAGTAGGGGTGCAACAAGATTCAGCTTTAAGACACTATTTAAATGACGTTTGGCTGCTATCCACCTATGCTGCTGTGGCCACATATTTCCTGGCTTGTTGACTCGAAGGCCAAGTCCACTTTCTATGATTAGCACTCGGGTCGCTCAGAACCCAGGCTTCAATTGTCAGATTTAGCCCAGGTTTGAGGCAACGTGATTGGCTGATGCACCCGCAAAAGAGTGCTAAAATGTAATACATTAAGTAGTTATGTCGGGTGTGTAGGTAGTCTACTTAGTGAGTACTCATTCCAGCACACCTGATGGAGTACAACAGGCTTATCCCATGAGGATGTAAGTCTTCTATGTGATGTTATCCTATATTACTGAGATTTCTGCCACAAACCACTACCATTTTCATGGTCACCATGGTTTCCAGGCGCTCTGGCAGATCTGAAAGAGAATGGGGTTGGATAGGTTTGTGGGGAGACAGGAAAATGGGGGGGGGCTTTGCTTTTGTGCTGATTTGTGCAGACCGGAAGTACTGCATATGGGTAGGTTTATAGATGGTTTGTGTTCAGAAGAGAGCCCCAATTACCCATGGCTTTAGGATACTCTGGCCAGGGCTTCGGTATGTCATTCGGTGGTAGAGGTGTAATATTGCGTTGTTTGACGTCTGATGAGAGGGATATTAAATTGATGTGTGTGAGTGGCTTAGTTGGTTTGTATATAGTGGGTTTGATCACAGAATGGTAACGTTAGTGTAACCCTTGTTTCCTGGCCCCAACTGGGTCAGGGACAGTTCACATGGAACCCTCATCTCCACCGCCAGCCCGCTGGGTAGGAAGTGGAGCTGCACCCGCTAAATAAAAATTGCTACGAAGAGTAGATGGGCCAGACCCTGACTTCTTTGATCACTAATTACTAAGGGACAAAGACACCAGATTGAACTTTATCTGGATCCCAATGGGGACCCCTCTTTATTTAATAACAACACTTATACCTTTTATTCTCTTTCGTTTCCCTAGGATTTCCCTGGCATGAGCTCCAACTAGATGGAGACCTGTCGCATCATCTCACCCTTCCTTGGGCGTCTCGCAGGGACCCTTAGGGTTAGCCTGCCGCAACACACCCCTTACCTAACTTGGGTAACACCCACACACATTCACACGCAGTGTGAGGCCAGAGGATGGCCTCTGTCGGATCTTGCTAGGTGGCCTCAGGGAGGCCACCACACATTACCCAATACCTCCCACCAGAGTACCTCCCCTCTTCCTCCTTCTTTAAATAATGGCCATATCTATATAACATCCTACTTAGCTACTAACCCTACTTAACATTCACCCTAGCACTTACGCCAAACTCTGTGCTTCACCCTACTTAATGTTTAACCTACTTAACATTTAATTACTAAATATATACAAATAAGTACACATACATATATACATTGACTTACAACATATATTGAACATACAACACAGTCAGTCACCCCTTCCCAATACCCTTTGGTCTGTCCTTGTGGTGCTGGCTCTGTACTGGCAGTGACGCTGGCTGTAGGGCTGATCATGGTGACAAGGCTGGATCGTAGCTTAGGTGGCTGTGGCCCCTTGCTGACAAATAGTGCCCTGGGCCCTCTTCTTTCTTCAGGGTGACCCTGTCCACCATATGGTGTCACCTGCTCTCACCATGCACGCCTGCACTCTTAAAAAGGTTCTGGGCGCCCATGCTCACCGCTGAACCTACGACATTGTTATTGTTTTCAAGGTGGGCCCCATTGGCTGGGGAGCCCACCCGACATCACCGCAGCGCCATTTTGATTTTGGGCAGTGTCCCCATTTTCATGGTGATGCTTCCACTGCCATGCTCCCTACATCCTTTTTGTGTTTGGCGGCATCCCCATGACAACAGGAACAACACCGATCTCACTGCCATGCTATGAGGCCTCGATGGGGCTTCTGGCCAACCCCTCTGCAATGTGACATAGCACCAGACTATCTTCACCGGGGCCACTCAACGAAGCAGTCAAGGCTTCGGTCTCCTCCTCGTCTGGGGTAATGTTGGGCTCCTTCGGTCTGGCTCCCCTGACGGGCCGACATCCGCTGACACCTGCAGCTCGTCCTCCCTTGTTTCCTTCATGCACACACACACGCATGCACACATACACACCCCATTATTATCTGCAGATTTATTTATAGGTAATCCCTCAGTGGAGGAGCATGCAGCCGCACTAACCGGGCTCCGTCGGCCCAAGTCAGTGGTCGAACTGGGCGGGAGCGGTCAGGAGCGGTGCTCCTCTACTTCTTTTAATTACGTTTTACTGTTCCTATACTTTTATTCTAAAATGAATCCGTTCCGGAATGGTTTCATTTTAAAATAAAAGTGTGGGAAGCAGTTGAAACTTGTACTTTCATTGCAATGCACGGAACGTTCCTTAAACAGCAGGCACATGTGTTTTGGGATTTGTATTGTGCATGGGCGGGGCGATGGGGTTTGTGGGGAGCGGTGCAGGCCAGCAGGGAACATAGTTCCACTACTTTTTTTTGTACACTTCGACCACTGCCCATGGGATACATTACCTTGGGGGCACCGGGGAGAAGGGACCACCTCACCTCTCTCGCATGTCCAGCAGATTGGCCGTGCAGGTTCCACTTCAGCCTCGCAAATACTTAATTACTTAACACTGTATTTGTTATTCCAGAGCCTTTAAACGCTCTTTGCTCTTCGTGTTTCATTGGGGGTACCCATTATTTGAGGTAATAAAAAGAATTAACATTTGAGTGATATGGTATGTGATAGGTGCATTTCTCTTATGAAATCCAACAGAAAACTCAAGTTAGGTATCCACACCTGGGCCTTGTTTCAAGACAATTGTGTTGTCTCCCACACATTTATTTTAAATGGTCCCCTGTATTTTCATGCGTGCTCATTTGACAGCTCAAAACATGTTTGATTTTTGTGGAGCACAACCACTTACTTCACATCATGTATGTAGAAGTCCTATAAAAATACAGTGACTACCCAGTTGACCTCACTGCCAGTCTGAGTCATGGGCAGTCTATGCCTGTCCCAGGGCCAAGGCTGATGCGGGGCCCCAAAGACAGCTGTTGCCACATATAAACTGATATTTCTGCAGGAGGGATGGCATGAGACCTTCTTTCACCTCTTAGCTTCCTGTCACCCTGAGGCTGCGGACACAACTCCTCTTCCCCACCCCCTCAACAGCTCAACAGATATGATACTGCAGGTCCCACTGGGTTCTGGCAAATACTTAACTACTTCACTGCTTTGTTATGACTACAACCATCTAACCTTATCACACATTATGTGTTGCATTCCAATTGTTAAACGCTCATTTACAATATCCAGAGGCCACTTTTTCACACCTAATTGCATTCTGGAACTTGTAGTTCTCCATCCAACATAGAGAAATAAATGCTACAATGAAAATGTTTTCCTTATTTTGATTAACATATTTCTACAATGATGTAAACATTAGGAAGAGTGGTTTATTAGGAATTGGGTACTTTTTAAGTCCACAAATTAACAAATTAGACCATTCTGGAAAGGCAAACACATATTTCTTGCATCTACAGCTTGCTACAGATATGGTCAAGTGCCTAAATTGCAAACGAGTCTCTAATACCACTTTAACCACTTACAAGTGTGTGATCCTGGGCATGTTGTTTTCTCTCACTATGCCTAATCTGCTAAAATGAAAAGTGCCAGGAACTGGTTCACTCTACATTGTCCAGTACTCATAAAACACCTCAATCATGTTATTGTTCAATGTTCAATAATAATAATTATAATATTGTACATTACCAAGTATATTTGTCTCATGCATTACTCATTCCAACTTCTTGTAATGTAACGTCCTATGATCTCCTCCCCAGTACAAAAAGACTCATATCAATTCTTGTGACATACTTTTCTTTGATGCACCGTCTGTATGTGATGTCAATTAATATGCAAATTATGTGCATCTGGCAGCCCACGGGCCACGCAATCCTTGATACAGGACTTTCAAACATGTCGTTTAATTTCACAGGGAGAAGCAAGTTCAGGGTTATTTTTCCAAATGAATAACTTGGATGAAAAACATACATTAAAGTGTATATTAAAGTGCACGTAACCAAGAAAATCAAAAGAGGCAATGAACGATACAGCTATGGATAACACAAGTAGCAACTGCGTTCCATACCATGAATAATGTAAGCATATCAATCAAATATTTACTATGAGCAGAGGTCAGAAGATCACCTGGCCCCTCTGGGTCTCTCCAGGCACTAATTAACCTGCAATGAAACAGCTCTCTGGCCTGCATGGAACTTTGAACACAAACGCACACGCAGCTAAATTAGTAAGAGAAACTCCCATGACCAAGTATGATCTGCGCATGCTCCGTGCCTCACGTGTACAAAGCCCTGTAATAAATTGGCTCCTTTTTCAAAAATACTAATGCAACTTTTTTTCTTGCATTTGAGAGACGAAGTCCCAAATGAATTAGGCAACATATGTGGTTGCCTACTTTCTTGTGTGCAATGATAGCACAGCTTGGCTGGCAGTGTGGATTTCTTTCAGGAAATGTAGCTGCAGCACCCCTACTTCCAGAGCCACTGGCTCCCTCCACCCACTAACTCTCCCACACTACTGTAAAACATGCCACTCACTACTAAAATGCCATGCCCAACGCAGGCACCCTCCCTCCACTAACAGTAGTGCACTACTGAACGCTGGCATCCTCCCTCCACTAACAGTCCTGCACTACTGTATAAAATGCCATGCCCAACACTGGCACACTCCGTCCACTAACAGTACCGCACTACTGAATGCTGGCACCCCCCTCCACTAACAGTCCCGCACTACTGTATATAATGCCATGGCCAACGCACGCACCCTCCCTCCACTAACAGTACCGCACCACTGAATGCTGGCACATTCCCTCCATTAAAAGTCCTACAATACTGTATAAAATGCCATGCCCAATGCTGGCACCCTCCCTCTACTAACAGTACCACACTACTGTATTAAATGTCATGCCCAATGCTGGCACCCACCTCCACTAACAGTCCTGCACTACTGTATAAAATGCCATGCCCAACGCAGGCACCCTCCCTCCACTAACAGTACCGCACCACTGAATGCTGGCACGCTCCCTCCATTAAAAGTCCTGCAATACTGTATATAATGCCATGCCCAACACTGGCACACTCCCTCCACTAATAGTACCGCACTACTTAATGCTGGCACCCCCCTCCACTAACAGTCCCGCACTACTGTATAAAATTCCATGCCCAACACTGGCACCCTCCCTCCACTAACAGTACCACACTACTGAACGCTGGAACCCTCCTTCCACTAACAGTACTGCACTACTGTATAAAATTCCATGCCGAACGCTGGCACCCTCCCTCCACTAACAGTAACACACTACTGTAAAAATGCCATGCCGAACGCTGGCACCCTCCCTCTACTAACAGTACCGCACTACTGTATAAAATGCCATGCCCAGCACTGGCTCCCTCCCTCTACTAACAGTCACACACTACTGTATAAAATGCAAAGCCCAACCCTAGCATCCTCCCTTCACTAGCAGTACTGCACTACTGTATAAAATGCCCTGCTGAATGCTGGCACCCTACCTCCACTAACCGTACTGCACTACTGTATAAAATGCAATGCCCAATGCTGGCACCCTCCCTCCACTAACAGTACTGCAATACTCTATAAAATGTCATGTCCAACGCTGGCTTCCTCCCTCCACTAACAGTCCTACACTACTGTATAAAATGCCATGCCCAACGCTGGCACCCTCCCTCTACTAACAGTACCGCACTACTGTATAAAATGCTATGCCGAACGCTGGCACCCTCCCTCTACTAACAGTAGCACACTACTATGTGGGGTGCGTTTAAAGGCCTGAAACAGCAGTCCCTTTCACCTGAACAGCAGCATTTAAACACTGCAACCAAAAACGGCCCTACTTTGCTTTCCCTGTCAGATGAGTGGCAAGAATTTCAACACTGCAACCAAAAAGGGCATTGCTTTATTTGTATTTCCCATGAGTGGCAAGAATGTAAACACTGCAACCAAAAAGGCCCTGTTTTGCTTTCCCTTTCACATGAACAGAAGCATTTAAACACTGCAACCAAAATCGGCCCAGCTTTGCTTTCCCTTTCACATGAACAGCAGCCCTTTAAACACTGCAACGAAAAATGGCCTGGGTTTTTCTTTTATGCGTATGTAAAATTAAAGAACCATGTGGAAAGGGGCCTACTCATCATCATCTATGGACAAGGAGCAATGCAAATTCATCAAAGGAGAATGAATCAAAGAATCCTGTGACCTGCAAGACAGGATTTTAAACATTAAAAGCAAAAACGGCCTGCACATGTATTTGCAAATAAATACGGCTTTAAAAAGCCACAATGGGAAAAGATACCACTGCTCACAGAAAAATGTCAGGGAACATGATGTGGACACTACTTCAGGAAAAAACAGTTTTGGCTGAGGCAGGAACTTTACCATGACAAGCCACACATCCAGCTGTATTTCACACATATCCTCTAACAATCCCTCAATAAAATGTGATGCTGCTGAGGTTGTCAAAATCCCCTATTCTGTAGACATGATGGCAGGAGCTCAGATTTCAAAGAAGGCAAAATGTTGCTGAAGCATGACAAGAATGTGTGAATCATTGTAGCACCCAATTTCAAAGGGACTCATAAAAACCCTCTGGTCACAGGCTGACCCACGGGAACAGATGGCTGTGGGGGATGAAGTAGGCCTTCCACATGTTGAACAAGACACTCCCAATTAATATAAAAAGACTATTTCGTTTTAGGCATTTTGTGCAGCCATCAGATGTAGGTATTATTTCAATTTCATGCCATTTTTCTTGTAATTTCCAGGTGGTTTTTGGGATATAAATTGCATTTACCTGGGACTTTGAGGACTCTAATGGCCAGTAAGACTAGTTTTCTGGCTGATCTGAACATGTGACAAATGTGACAGTTAGTGGAAAGATGGAAAATGAAATTAGGAACATGCTAGATCATTTGCAGATTCATAACTGTTGTACATTTTATGAAAATAACAAAAATGTGCCACATGGCCATGCTACATCGTACGGATATGACGATCGGCTTATCTAATTGTCCATGACCAGCTAAAACCAAATATCTATTTCACATGGCAGTAGCTAGTATAATTATAAAGGTATGATGCATAACTCGTTTTTGCCAAAATGTTGAGCAGAGAACAAAGCAGGGTAATAAAGGGGAAAGACAGATAGTGCTCCAAAATCCCTGATCTAATCCTGACTGGGGGCAGAGAGACAGAGAGAAACTGTCCAATCCTGGCATAGGGTACTCCCCCTAGATTATAAAATAATTTATGTCATTTCTTCTATATAAGGGGGACTGTACTAGGACTCAAGACACACAAAAAATGGGGAGACAGGAGAAGGAGGACGGAGAGAAGGTTGCTGAACCTTACCATCTTTGAGAGTGCAGTGACCAGACCCTTGCCCTATCTGTCCAAAGTGTCCTGAGATCCAGCTTGCTTTCCTGAATCCTAAACCAAGGCTTGCTTTGTAAATAGCATATAAGCCCAGCCCTAAATTGCATAAGCCCTTCATTTTTGTAGAATATATCAAATATTTCCCATTAAAAACCCCACTTGCCCATGTAGCCCAGTCATCTCCCCATAGAAGAATCTCTTGTTTGCCTGTTTAGGTCAGCATATCTCCTTTGAAACACCCCTCATTTGTCTGTGTAAATCCTTAGTATTTTTGTAAGTAAATCAATTAATTCCCCCATTGAAATTCACGGTTCAAGATTGTTGCAATTCCAAATCAACCATATTGGTCCTGGTGTTTTTATTTAATTGTTATTGTCATTAAAGTGTTGCCTCAAAAGAATTATTAGGCCCTCATTACAACACCGGCTGTAACCAATGGCGCTATTAGCACCATGGTTGCTGCCGGTATTGTAACAAGTCTGTCATGGTGCAATGGGGAATTACCACCCCATTCCAAGGTTGGTGGGGCAGTAATTCCCCATGCACCATTGGCCCTTCCCCATTCCCATTTTTGCCCCAAAGTGCTCAATGGGAATGGGGAAGGCGGTAATTACGGTACCGCAAATTGTGGTACCATAATTACCTTCAAGGTCCCTTTGCGGGTCCCTACTTTAACAGCTGGTCCAGACCAGCCGTTAAGGTCAGGAGCCGCAAAGGGACCTCATAATTAGGCGCTAAGGGGTTAACGGCGCCGCAGCCTTTTACGGTGCCATTAACCCCTTAGCGCCAGGGTCGTAATGAGGCCCTTAGTCTCCTTGTAACTAAAAACCAAAGTTGTCCATGTATTGTGTGCATTATCAAACAAATTCCTATTTGCATCTGTCCTATTAAATCCAAACCGTTGTCCTCATTGTGAGAAATCCCTTATACCTGGAAGTCTACCTGTTATGTGCCTTTGTCCTTGTAACTGAAAAACGATTTTCCTATTGTAAGCTAACCCCCTTCCCTGAGCTTCCTGTCATTGTAAGCTTCAGTCTAAACAAATTTCCATTTGCCACTGTATTTTCCCTTTGCATTTGCTTTCTCCGAAAACCGATTTTCCTACTTGATTTCTATTTTTCCCTGGTGTACTGATTAGTATTCTCTAAAACCCTGCCTATCTCATAAGTGTAAGCAATAAAAATGTTCTTCTATTCTGTCCCCTAGTAGTTGTGGGTAATAATGAAAATCCCATTCTGCCATTTTGCTCCAAAAACGGGGTTTGCCTTTCTTTGCTGGCTTCCCATATTGTGGTGGTGGGCTTCACCCCAAAAACCGATTTCCCACTATATTCCTACTCCTTGCCACTGCCTTCCATTCAAAGGAATCAAGTTTAATTGAGGTTTGGGGTGAGTATTGCGTGGGGGGGCGGGAGTGCTAAATTGTGGTGCTATCACTTTCTGTGGAATTATTATTTTCCTGTTTTTTCATTAAAGCAAAAGCGAGTGTAACAGTCTATTTCAACCTGATTGTATTTTCCGGTTTGTCATTATAACAAAAGTGAGTGCAGCAGCCCGTTTCCACTTGGTCGCTCTAGAAAGGATATTGCATTTGTGTTGCCCTAATGTTGGTGACTGCTGTATTTTGATTATGTTCCTTTTTCATTAAATAATACACTAATAAATATCTTATTAATACACACCGGCCTGGTTCCTAGTCCGTTGCGACACGGGGTGTTTGTGGTGGTTGGGTGCGAGACGGGTTGGAGACCTACTCAGAAAGAATTTGTGTTATATTAAAAATAAAAAGTGTTTTATTGTGCGTCACGTTCGTTGCAGGGGAAGGAGTTCCTCGTTGGCGTTTGCCATGCAATATACCGTGACAACTGTATAAAATGCCATGCCCAACGCTGGCACCCTCCTGTTGTAAAGCGCTCCACTGCATTCGCCCTACGTTCATGCTATAAGAAGTAACATTTAAAATAATGCATTTTCCACCCATCCCTCAATATATGTCTTGCCTCAACTGTCCCAAATCCCTTTATTCCCTCCGCCTCGCCCCTCAGGCAGGCCATTTCCGAAGAAGCGGACCCTAGTGTGAAAAGATGGTGGACCCCGTATGCCCAACCGCAAGTGTATTAGATTCAAATGCAACTCTTTGTTGCCCGTCAGACGTATACATGCATCCTACATTGGAGGTGGGATAAGCTCTGTGCCCTACTCTCCACTCCCAAGCTCTCTGTGGGGGGGAAGGGAAGGCTCCTAAAGGGTTAATGGGTCTGGGATTCACTCTTTTTAAACTGGAAGACAACATCGTGGGTGTTGCGGCTACACCAGCAGCACAATGGAAGCGTCAAGCTTTGGCAGGACTGGTACTGCACATTATATTAAAATAAATCTGTTTTTGCAGTTATGGAAACTGATTGGTCCTGAGTTAATCCTTTTTTGCTAATTCAACCTATTTTCAATGGATTTTCTGTACATGTCTGTGCTAACCCAAGGGTAGTGGGAATCTGTTTGTATGGACTTGAAGCTTTTATAAGCGTGTGCCTGCCAGACGCAGAGGCCAAAGTGCTGACGGCTGAAAGCTGAACTGCCAGGCTGTATGGAAGGGGGCCTGATGGCAAGGAGAACCCTACGTATGATAATTAATATGACTGTAGTTATCATGGCAACTTCTGGGCGGGCAGTTATGCGCGCTTCTTTTCACAGTAGGCCTCAATTGGAAAGACCTCCCCTCTCTCCAACTGAAAAAAGCCTCGTCCGCTTCTGAATTGGTTTTCTTTGCCTTCTTGAAGCCTACAGTAAAAGTTCTCGATCTTTTTTTAAGAGCCCTCAATGGTTGACTGGCCGCCCGCTCCTCTGCCAATATCCGTCCATTTGCGCCTGGGCTCTTAATGAGAACGAAGCGGCTAATTTGATCACCCTCCATCTCTTTATGGCCTGAGCCCTCGGCTACGACAAGCCAATATCACTGAGTTGGTTCCACTGATTATTTTAATCTGATCATATGTCTTTTCTGCTCAATAAACCCCCTCTCAAATCAAATTGTTACTGAACATAACCTGACGCTAATGTCCATTGGACTCTGGGCGATGGCAGATAATGCAGTTTGTCATAATTAGGCGTGCAGTCTAATTAATTGAGTGGTCAGGATGCTAATTACCCAGGTTTATTGAGATTGGAGGAGTATGAAGGGCAATGCTGGAGCTCATCAAAACCACTGGGGTTGGAAATCACACTCGTCCATTCGCGCGCACTGCGCGCGCCGAGCTGACGGATGTTCTTAGATCATGCAGAAGTATGGTGGCAATCATCGCTGCAGGTCTGCGGTTTAAGAGCTACAACCCGATTTTGATTTCCGTTTTTTGTGCTCAGGCAGCTTTAGAACTCCATTGAAAGGTTGTGCGGTTTACCACTTGCGCGCAAAACAACTTTGATAACCACACAATAGTGGTGGTGTGCACAAAAGCAGCGTCCTCAGGGCTTTAAGTGGGCTGGGGCTAGACGGGGCTGAGACCGGGAGTCTCCCAAAACATTGATCGAGACGGCAGGCTCACATTACCCCAGTCAACCCCAACAACCACTTTAAAAAAAATGTTCGTGCTCAGGATTCAAACCTGCGCACCGCCGGTGACTAGCCAGTGTCACGTTGCACTGCGCTATTACTTAGGTGTTGGATTTAGTGTGTTTCATTCATAGACTGCTTGACACAAAACACTCATACAGGCTTTGAGTCAAGCAGTCTCTCATTTTGTATTGCCCCATGATGGCGATACAAACTGGAGCCCTGCTGCTGACAAGCCAGTGTCGCATTGGACGGTGCTATTTCGTAGGTGCTGGATTCTCTTGACCCAGTCTATTGAATGAAACAAAATGAATTGAGCACCAATGAGAACAGTGCAATTCGACACTGGCTTAGGGCTCAGGAGAATCCCCAGCGCGAGACAATAAAAAAAAGACAACTTTCTTATTGTCCTTTGCTGGGGACGCTTCAGGCCACACCCATAATTTAGGCCACACCCCCTTACTGGAGCTGCCCCTAGATTTCTCACCATACTTAAAGCACTGAGTGTACTTGACTTGAGGGGTCGCTCCCTCCAATGCACATCAATGAAGAAATGATATTCTGCAGTAAGTCTTTCTGCTTCAAATTCTCTCAAGCGAGTGTTCCCAAATGCAGAAGGTACTACCCTGCACTCGCCAAATCCAGACCTTCTCGAAATGTATCAAAAACGTTGTGTGATAGCCCGCACAGCTAGTGGGATATACCCAGGGCTGCCTCTCAGACTGTTCAGTCACCCTTCGCCCCCCCATTCCAAATATCAAGAGTTAGGGTAGATACCCACTCAAAGAAACAATTGATACAATCACACTGCGCGTGTGTCCTCAAACTTTTTTAATACAACTAAACCAAATTCATCTTTTGAGTCAGCCGACACGTGTTTCGAGCTCCGCTCTTTTTCTGGGGCTTGTGTCCCTTGTGTACTGGATCCAACCGAATTAATTCCAAATGAGGTGCATTCACATCCAGGCCATGCGTTCATAGTTTGCTGCCGGAAGGCGCCGTTCGGTGATTTGTAGTGCCACAATTGTGAGGCAATATATGAGAAGTGATGGGTGAATGCACCTGATTTGGAATGAATTAGTTTGGATCCAGTACACAAGGGATCACACGCCCTAGAAGAAGAGCGGGGCTCGAAACACGTGTCGGCTGACTCAAAAAGATGGATTTTGTTTAGTTGTATTAAAAAAGTTTGAGGGCACACGCGCAGTGTGATTGTATCAATTGTTTCTTTGTTTCCAATTGCTGGCAACCTGAGCAGAGGCTCCACGACTAGATACAATCACCTGCTGAAAGCTTGTTAATTATTTGATTGTGTACAATCTATATTATTGCGTACAAGCGCTGAGATTTCCAGTTTCTTCTCTGCTCTGTGGATACTCTCTAGATACCCACTAAGTTCAGTGCCGTTTCTGCACTGATAATTCAGTGCAAATGTCAGTGCAAAATGGCTCATCAGCCTGGCAACACTGTCCGTCACTGTTGCCCTTCATGTGACACAGGCTCGGGCATTTGAGACAGTGCATCTTGGGTTCATGCTCTCAGTTGTGCTGATTTATGTTTTATTAAATTGTCCTTTCTTGAGATGGTTTATTGATGTGAATCTGTATTATTTCTATTCTCTGTTAGGAAGCAGACTAGTTCTAATGCTTTTTAAAATGTCAGCATACGTGAGGTCCGCAGACTGACGCATGTTGGCCTGTTTTAATTATAAATGCTGCCAGATTCACCCTGTTACATGCTTTGGTTCTTTTCTTCAGATCTTTGAGGGGACTGGTTTTCACCGTGGCTATGCATGTATGTTATTCGTTTGTAGAGTGAGTGAAGCCCTCAGCCCAATTTCATAGTGCTCCATGAGGACATCAAGGTCTTAGAGATGCCCAGGTATTTTAGCCATGGGTAGCATGACGGAAGCCTGAAGAACATTAATTAATTGCAAGGTGATCCTCTACTGTAGGGAGCAACTGGTGTGAGATTTTCATTGCAGAAAACTCAATCCATGAGTACATGCACGCGTGGATGGGCTTCCTCACTTGGTACTCTTGTTCAGAGGAGAATTGCCTAGCATTTCGGCGCTGGACTGCCCCGGGGCAGGACAAAGGCTGATATGCGGGGACATTTCTTCTCTGTGAAAAGGACAGTGAGCTAAAGACTTGGTAGAGTCTCTCCCAGGGGTTATTCACCCAAGAACAGGTCATTGGGCTGTGTTTGTGCTGGTAGAGAGATTCCCAGACCCCCCTTTGTTTGCATACATTAACTTGGGTTTCACCCTAAGTTAACAGGGCAATCCAGACGTGGACCCCTTGCTCACTGTTCTTAGAGAGGCAACAGTTTCACCTCACTGATGATGCCCAACAAGGCTGAAACACGTGTATGAGGTTACTGATGGTACTCTTGTTCAGAGGAGAATTGCCTAGCATTTCGGCGCTGGACTGCCCCTGGGCAGGACTAAGGCTGATATGCGGGGAAATTTCTTCTCTGTGAAAAGGACAGTGAGCTAAAGACTTGGTAGAGTCTCTCCCAGGGGTTATTCACCCAAGAACAGGTCATTGGGCTGTGTTCGTGCTGGTAGAGAGATTCCCAGACCCCCCCTTTGTTTGCATACATTAACTTTGGGTTTCACCCTAAGTTAACAGGGCAATCCAGACGTGGACCCCTTGCTCACTGTTCTTAGAGAGGCAACAGTTTCACCTCACTGATGATGCCCAACAAGGCTGAAACACGTGTATGGGGTTACTGATGGTACTCTTGTTCAGAGGAGAATTGCCTAGCATTTCGGTGCTGGACTGCCCCTGGGCAGGACAAAGGCTGATATGCGGGGAAATTTCTTCTCTGTGAAAAGGACAGTGAGCTAAAGACTTGGTAGAGTCTCTCCCAGGGGTTATTCACCCAAGAACAGGTCATTGGGCTGTGTTCGTGCTGGTAGAGAGATTCCCAGACCCCCCCTTTGTTTGCATACATTAACTTTGGGTTTCACCCTAAGTTAACAGGGCAATCCAGACGTGGACCCCTTGCTCACTGTTCTTAGAGAGGCAACAGTTTCACCTCACTGATGATGCCCAACAAGGCTGAAACACATGTATGGGGTTACTGATGGTACTCTTGTTCAGAGGAGAATTGCCTAGCATTTCGGCGCTGGACTGCCCCTGGGCAGGACAAAGGCTGATATGCGGGGAAATTTCTTCTATGTGAAAAGGAAAGTGAGCTAAAGACTTGGTAGAGTCTCTCCCAGGGGTTATTCACCCAAGAACAGGTCATTGGGCTGTGTTCGTGCTGGTAGAGAGATTCCCAGACCCCCCCTTTGTTTGCCGACGTTTGATTTAGGCTGCCATGCTCTTAGGCTAGAGGAATTATGGGGACTGTTGGTTTATTACTTGAGAAGGCTTAGGAGGTTCCACTTTGGATGGTGGTCATGATTCTGGCTAGGATGGTTGAAGGTGTGGTCTAGTTTTAGTTGTACTTGCTGTGATCGCCGACAGTGGGGTGGGTCGTGTCATCTCCCGGTGCCATGAGGCGCATATGCGCAGACCATCGGTGGATGTTATGCTCTTGGCATGTGATGGTTTTCATGTTTGGTTTGTGACTCTTTTCCAGGGAGGTTCGTGTTCTGTGGTATGTTGTGTCGGTGCGAGTACAGTGTTATGTGAAGGGTTGCATAGCTGGGAAGTTATAGTGATAGGTGCAGGCAGGGTGATATCAGCGGGCGTCAGGTCTGACTAAGGTTAGGACTCCTGGCAGATGAACCCTTTGCAGTCTCATAGTTCTGTTGGTGGCATCAAGACGAATGCTTCTTCTCTGCTCTACTGTCCCCCTCGTCTACACCTATTTTCCACTACCAAGGGGTGATTGATTGTGTGCCACATAGCATCAATCACCGACAAATTAATAAATACACATTCACTCAACTGGCCCACCATTTGAAATACTATTATTGTAATTTATATTATTATTATTATTATTGTAGCCATTCGTATGATTGATATTATTATTACTCATTTTGTATTATAATTACAATCATTGTGACTTTAATGATTACAGTGGTTAAAATATGCTCATAAAAAAATGCTGCATGGCTTGGCACAGGGCAACAAACCCTTGCCCATTCAGGCCACTCGTTGGATTCTGGTCCAGATTGGCACTGATCAAAATCCGTTAACATCTAAATGGTACCCATGTTGCTTGCCTTCAGGGGCGTTGCTAGGGGGGGGCTAAGGTGGCTATAGTCCCTGATCTTTTGGTTGTAGCCCCGGATTGAATCTCAGGAGCTACAGCCAAAAGACTAGCTAGCCCCCAGTGCCAACAGTTCCGACATCAGCTTAGCCCCAGGTCTTTTCCAGACCTAGCAACTCCCCTGCCTGCCTTAGAAAGAAGGTCCAGAATTGGTAGCGGATATGGACGGGTCTAAAGGCGCACTTCTCCGTGCAGCTTTTTTAGCTGGCTGCTGGGGTTGGTGGGGCTCTCCGCGCTGGTGCTCAGGACCATAGCCTTTAAAGACCCGGAAATTGAAGTGACTCGAACCAATGAACACAGCCGAGATAGATCACGTTGCAGCCTAGTATGCTCCTGAGCTTCCGCAACCTGGCGAAGAATGGGCGGGGCTTACAAAGAGGCATCCATGCATATTTGTACAAGATGCCCAATGAGAGTTGTGGGTGTTCATAAGCAAGTGCCTGCATTCCTTGTCTTGTGAATCTAGCCCAAAGGGGGTGCACTTGTGCGGTGATGTTATGTTACTTTATGAAGCATGTACACTGAACCCATCACCACCATAGAGGTAGAAATAAATGTCCCACAAGCATTTTCAGGAAAGTTCCAGAGATTTCCACCAGGTCCGTATCAGGAGCAGTGGTCTGCGAGTCCTTTTTTGCTGCAACACCTTTTGCGGAGGCAATGTGCAGGCAGGTGCCAGGTGCTTGTATCCAGAGACTGCATGCTCAACAGGGGTCCGGCAGCATGTTGTTGCATGGCACAACCACCCCCCTAATATTACACATCTTACGTTTAACAATATAGCATCTGTGCTCAGTGCATTTGTCTGCTGATATGTGCACCTCTATGAAAGGTACAGTGAGCTAAAACGTGGTTGTACACACTGCCGAGTGGGCACCTTCCCATAGAAAAGGTTATTTGGCCATGTTCGCTCTCTTTAGAGGGGCTACCAGACGGTTTTTGTGCATTTTAGGGACTTTGGGTTTCACCCTAAATTACCCAGGGTAATCCAGAGGTGGACTCCCTGCTCACTGCTCTTAGAGAGGCACAGCTCCACCTCACTGATGAGGCCCGACTAGGCTGAAACACGTGTCTGGGGTTACTGCTCACACTCTTGTCCAGGAGAGAATTGCCTAGTATTTCGGTGCTGGACTGCCCTTCTGGGTGGGACAAAGACTGATATGCAAATGGATATTTCTCTTCTGTGAAAGGTACAGAGAGCGAAAACGTGGTTTTAGACCCTCCCGAGTGGGTACCTTCCCAGAGAACAGGTTATTTGGCTGTGTTTATTCTCAGTAGAGGGGCTTCCAGACCTTCTTGTGCAGTGCTTTTATCTGCTGATATGTGCACAATGTATTACCTGCAACATGTTGTCCCACTGTATGGACTACTGAAACAGGGCTAACTTGATAAATGTGACAGAATGCCCTGAGGCGGGAGTGGGGGCGGAACAGCCTGAGCTTTTTAGATTATTAATAATAAAACAACGCAGGTAGCTCTATCTCTGAAAGTGAGGTCTGCTAATCAGACCCCCCTTTCATAATGCTCCATGCTAGAAAGGCATAGTGCCCACACGTGACTTTGCAGAGCTTGTCTAGTGACACCAATCAGCAGCTGCCTTGTGGTTTGGCAACATGGCCGTCACAAAGTGACTTGTGCATTCTTGTCAGGAACTGTTGCAACCAAAAGTCTAGCAGTCAGGACCTGCCGTTAACTATGAGCAAACCTGAGACTAAATTAAATTATATGATTATGGGCTTCAGGATATGGTGGCAGATGACAAATCTAAATATAAGCCATGTCTGGTTATGACACGGTGCACTCTGGGACAATTATATTAAAATCTATTTATAATCAGCTTGGTTGGTAGTGACCTTCCTGGACAAGGATTCCTGTGTAGTCACTATCTGGGGCTGAGTTTCTGCCACAACACATTTGGACTCCATCCCAAAAAAAGCCTTTGTCTTCCCATATAAAGGGTTGCCTTTTCCCCAGAGTACGGCAACTGGTCCCATGGAGCAGGGAGAGGTCCATTGCTTCAAAGGACAGATTCTGCCAGGCTAAGGGGAATCGCACCAGGGTATGTATTAAAAGGTACATTTTGATACATACCCTGGTGCTTTGATGTAGGCAGACAGAGAATGGGCGGAGTAGAATAGTTAAGAAGAGGACTTTCCAACTTTGAGGAGTTCCACCAGCTTGTGTTTACCAAGCCCTACAAAACTCTGCCTTCTCCCCCCAACTTACAGAAGACCACACACTTTGGGTATGGCATCACCAGGTAAGAAGCAGTAAAGACTGGGCCCCTTAATGAAGGCTAAAAGAGAACCAAGCTGCTCTGGTCTTGTTCCTATGTAAGCGGGAGAGCCTCCCATTAGTCGATTCATCTTTGGACAATGAAGGAGAAGGATCCATCTCTAAGCTGGTCGCTGGTTGGGATGTACAGCCTGCTCTAAAGTCCTCTTCTGTAGAGGTGAAAACCAAGATTTCCAAGAAAGGGGCAAGCTCTTTCCCTTAAACATCCCAACGGAACATTTGGGGGACAAGCTCTTGGAGAAGTTCTGCTTGAAACCAGAACTCTACCCAGGATGCTGCTCACTGGAGGTAGCAGCCCCTGCAAGTGCTCTCTAGAATCTTCCTGGTGGGGAAGGGCAGCACAAGGTCTACCCTCATCCTTTGAGACAGGGTCCCCAGAAACCAAGAACCAAGGAACTGACCTCTGGCTCTCCCTGCATTTCTGGACCAATTTGATATTGCTTTGCACAGTTTTGATGCCGTCCAAGTTGCAGCAAGGTAACCACCGGAGTCACCTTTTCCTTCAAGGGACGACTGCCTCATGCATCTCTGAGTTCCATTCAATGCCAACACTGCAGCTCTGCTGTCTCTGCATCCGAGACACAGAGAGTCTTCTAGAATCCCCAACTGGACACAGCTTGCCTAGTTATTAATCGCTTCAAGCCGTAAGCCATCGCAACTGCAGTACCACAACACTGTGTGGAGCCAGTTGAGCCCACTCACAGTTAAAGTCAAGTCTTCGCTTCTCTGCGCACAAAGCTACGAGTCTTCCAGCATCGCTTACCCGACACCAGCTACCCGTTCCCAGCGTCTGTGACTTGAACGCTAAGGCTGCTGCTGAACTTACTGCATTGTTGCATCACGTCAACCCTACTCCCTAACTCAACCCATTCCCGACACTGACAGCACCCAGACTCCCGGTTCAACACCGAAAAGCCTGTAAGGCCAGAACAAAGGTACTTATAATGTTTCTGTGACACTGGCCTACTTTATGGGACCCTAGGGACTAGTAAGGACCCCTTCTCTCATTGTTTAAAGACATCTTCAGTGAATCTGAAATTGCTGCTGAAAGTATTGCCTTTGTACCCCTATCGTCAAGCGTAGAGTGCCACCCTCATTCCTAAGTCTGCATTATCTTTGTTTTCCTTGACATGGATGCGCTATAGTGTTTTTGATTAGTTTGTATTGTTACATTATTCACAGTGCCCTATTTCTATAGAACATAGGTTGGCATTATTTACACTGGTAGCACAGTTCTATTGTTTTTGGATCTGTTTCTATACTACCCCACATCCCTCCTGAAGAGCATAGACTGCCCTCAGCCTGCACTACCCTAAGAAGGAAGAAGGCATGCCTGTCGGGCTGAGGCCTGTTTCACCTTTGTGATTGGCCTCACTGCTAGTTTTGTAGTAGTTTGGTGCTGGGTAGACGTTTCATTCAGTACCCTGCCCTGTACTCCCGCAGAGAAGTAGCCATTTCATCTCGGGAGGATAGCTTAGGGGCAACGTGCTCGCCTTGGAAGCAAGACGACACAGAGCAACACAGGTTGTTAGAAACCTCTGGGTATTGAATTGATATTGCATTTATATCGCGCTCATACGCAAGTGTTTCAGAGCACGACAAGGTAAGGGAGGGGAACAGGCGAGAACAAAACAACGTTCCTACTAGGCCCAGTGACATTGAGAATGCGCAAGTGCATGGGGGAAGGGGAAGGGAAAAGTGCAAAGAAGGGAGGAGAAATGAAAGTGCAGAGCAAAAGGAGAACAGAATAAATAATAAACAATAATAAATAAATAAAAAAGGCAACAAAAGTGGTAGTGCAGCCAGCAAGTATTAAGCGCATTATAAATAACCAATCATATCAGCTCACACCATGAGAAAAAAAAATGAGTGAATTTGAAGCACGTTCTTTTTTATGAGAGGAGCGTCATTAAAGGTATTGCATTGTTCCTCAGAAGGGTGCATGCTAGCCCTTTAACAGGTGGGCAGTTATTTAGCATTTACATACAAGACATGATTGCTGTATTAGAAAAATACTCCATCTTGATATATAAGTGGATTCCGATCTAAAAATCTGTCAATGGATACGATTCATGAATAGAAACATGAATACTGAAATATTTCTCAGTCTGTCCAGTAATCATATGCTTCCTTGAGGCAATGAAATTGACGGATCTGTTTCTTTAAATTGGCAGCCATTTTCCTTCCTACTTGACTGTATCTTGCGGCAGTGAAAGTGTCTCCACCAAGCAGGTCCAGAAGGGTTCGGATAACTTATGATGGCCAGGAGCCGGAAAGCCTCACTAGCAGGTGATGCCGCCTTAAAATTAGGAGACATTTTACAAAGTACAAGACTTTTCCCTATGCTTTGCAGCCAGAAAATATTAAATGGTGCGCCGGCTGCCATCTTGCTTAAATCCATCTCCTCTCAAATCACTGTATTACAACCTAACAGGATTTGTTCCACTTCAATTTGTCATGATTGGACAAGGCCTCAAAGTTGGCAGCCGCGTATATTAAAGGTTTCCCGGGGATTGGCGCCAGCGAGGCAATTACCTTCCGCTTGGAAGTGTGTGTGTGGAAATGCGGCTCCCATTATCATGACATAACTCAGGCTCTTTCTAAAGCGAGCTATTAAAGTACAGATCCGACACCAGCAGATGCTTAGCTGCTCTGCGGGGCTGCCACCATTGCGCAGAGCGACTCGAGCGCGCCGCAGCTCTTTCCTGGTTAACGTCGCGGCCCCACTGCGCTCCCAGGGAAAGGCCATCACAGGCGGACAGGTGGACATGAGGGGGGTGGGCCAGTTGAAGGCTTTTTCCTCAGACCCCCGACGAGTTCCCGCAGTCCCCCACCTTGTGTATCTCAGGGGCGCCATGAACCCTACATTTCGGGGAGTGGGGGCTAACCCTTCAAATGTTGGGAGAGGTGCTAACTTCAGAGATGGGGGAGGGGCAAACGTAGTTGTGTGGGGGCATCTCACTTCTTTACGCATTCTAATGAGACTATTCTAGTGCAGCTTCAATGTTGCAAGCAGTTAAGTCTGAAAGCACCCATTTAAGGACTGCTGTGAGAATGAGCGGTCTCCTGTCCCCTCTCTACCATTCCAGTTACTCCCTTGGTACGCAAGTACTAAACCCACATCTCAATTTCAATTGCCTAAAAATGCATGCACATGAATGCAGGTGCTAACAGTGAAGTTATTAACATTAGTAATTGCAGAGCCTTTGTTAACAGTGAAGCCCAGGCGCCGTTTAACATCTGTCCCCTGTTCTGCCCGGCTATGGCTCTGTAAATCAGCCAGGTCGAGTCAACATAGCCCAAAATGTCAGGGGTGGGGGAGGGTTGGGTGAAGCCCGTTCAGCTCAATGCTGTTGCACCACAGATGTATGTCAAACAGTACATCATATGTAGCTCCACATTCAGAAAGGCAGGTCGTGGGCAAAGCTCCAGCAAAGCAGAGCAGCCTTTAGTCTATGCGGCACAGAGTAGCACTGCACACATGCGTGTTGTAATACCCACAGACCCTAATGTCCCAGAACATTTTTACTATGCCAAATAAAACCACACACAATCCATCATACTGTAGTAGTGAGAGGAAATGTTTGTAATGGTAGGCTCAGTTTTAGAGCTGGGTTGAGCCTGGTGCAAGATGGCTGGCACGGGCGAAGCTTGGACCCTGGCCTGACCCTTCTCTCGTGTGAGTGCCTGCCCTAAACCGGGTCGGCCACAAGCCCCGCCAGCTGCCCTCCAACCCAGAAACAAACGTGTTTTGTTTTTAAAAACGCACTCCTTTAAGGGCAGGCGCAGGCAAAACTTTTGTTTTTTCTGGCGGGGGCTGGTGCCTGGTGGCAAAAAAAAAAATAGAAAGTCCCTTTGTAACTTTCACACAGTTGGCCTTTCCTGGAGGGGGCGGCTCGGGGCCCCGGAACACCCACATACTTGGCGCCCAGGGCGCCAGTCTGACTTCCGGACCCGACCGCATGACTTCCTATCCCGCCCCAGACACTCAGTGATTGGTTGGGGCGGGACAGCATTGCTTCCCGGCGTGACTATGCAGCAGCTGGTGGCAAATTAAAAGGTAAGTGAACACAAAGAGTTGGAAGGCAGAGCCTACCAACTCTGTGCTCCCCCAGCGCTCCTTCCCCTTGCTATCACCCATGCCCCCACTCTTCCTCCACCATTCCAAAAGCACTGGCACTGCCCCCAAACCACCAACAGCCTATTTACCCTGTCCAAGCTCCCCTCCCCATCCAAAAAACACAAGCACTTTGTAACGTCCATTGGTCATCAAATTCAAGACTCTCTCCCTCCTACATACATGTATACACAACCAAGCAGCCAAATACCTCTCAGTCAAATTCAAACTCAACACTTCAGTTAGACAAACCAGATTCTCCCACTCCAACCTCCTCACCGTACCAAGGTACAAATGGGAAAAAGCATGGGGTAGAAGCTTCCCAGTCCTCGCAGCCAGAACACACCACCGCCCAACATCAGGCTAGAGCCGTTCTTTAATAATTACGGCAATGGGGCCAAAATCTGGCTCACTCAGAATGAAAACTAACCCACATCATTTATGATCTCTCTGTAAATACTCTTGTGCACCATGCAATCTTTGTAAATACTTCTGAGCTCTATGCTAGCTATGTAAATATTCTGTAAATATTCTATGCGCTATGCATTCTGTTTACTTTCCATGCGTGTAATCTTGTTTATTTATGCCTGTAACTGTATATATGCTTATCTGTCTGTACCTAAGAAATGTGCCCAGTTGCTTCAGGGCTCGGCGCGCTATATAAATAAAATACAATACAATACAATACAATACTTCCCCACTCTCCCAAAATGCCACCGCCCCCTTCAGGGTAGCAAGAAAAGGGACTTAAGGAATTGGGGGAAAGAAAAGGGGCTGATATGCTATTTTGATTGGTACCGTTCACCACTAGCACCCAGAGGCAGTCTCCAGGCGCTGGCGTGGCTCTGCAAAAGAAGGGGGCGGGGATTAGTGGGGATAGGGTGAGAGGATAGATTCAGTACCAGGAGGAACTGGCGTCTGTGAGTGTCATCGTGCATGTGGTGTTTTATGGAGGGGGCTGGGGCAGTCAAAAGGGGGTGGTGACATTCTGGGAGGGTGGGGAAGTGCTTGTGCATCCCGGTTCTGCGGTTCTATGCCCTGCCACCACCCCTACGGGCTAAAAAACTCTCACCCAGCATTCCGCAAAGCTGAGCTCCACTCACCACATCTAGCCGGGAAATATACCTGCAAGACAAAATGTATAATGTATGACATGGAATTACTAATGTGTACAGCACTGCTACTCTCCTTTGTACCTAAGCTCCTCACAAGCAAAAGCGCCGCCATGCCCAAGGGCTGCCTGCGCGCTATACAAATCTAAAACATAAATAAATAAATAAATAAATACAATGAGGCAGAATCCCTTCAGAGGGTTGTCCTGGGCCCTTTTGTGCATTTTCTTTATAATGGGACTGTGGCACTATAGACCACTGGTGTCCTGCTTCCATGTCTTAAAGTGGTGGTGCCACCAAGGTTTGCCTAGTGTTACTAGTGCAGGAGAGTACAGCCGACAATTTGACAGCATAGTAAAGAAAATGTATGGATGCACAAACAGTAAACTCAATTGAGGTTTGTTTTCCTCTTTTGGGTAAGAATGCTTAAATGCAATTGCAGTGTGGTTAGATGAAAAACAGGTGCACTCAATCAAGGCGGGGGCGGGGTGTGTGGGGGGAGTATTTTAGTTTCTACCCCTGGTCTCACAAACGTCTCTGACTGGCTCTTCTTAGTGGCCTGTGAGCAGTCTGTTCCCACGTGACAGACGTTGGACCAATGGCACCTATGAATGCACATTATTGAGTACAGACTACACAAACACTGGACTCTCTTGGTTCATGTGACTGTCTTTTCTCACAAGGAAGGGACTCTGATTTATCTGCAACAACCCCACAAGCGCCCTTATTACAGAATTGTTGCACTGGTGCAGTGCACTTTTTCACTGTATTATCATCAGGGGAAAAGTTCATCTACTGCAAAAAAAAAAAAAAGGTTTCTTCCAATGCATTACTTCACTAGGTAGTTTTTGTCTGTCATGGGCTATACATAGGGAACATATGCCTAATCCTTGTCACAGGGAGAAAAAGAAAAGGTTACAGGTCTTTCATTTGAAAGAGAAGATTTATGTTGGAAATTTACATTCCAAATCTGCATGGAATATTCTGTGGGCGGTGTACAGGTCCTTCCCGTCGGATGTTTACTTGCCTGAAACCACGGTAAGTGGGCACCTCATACAGGCCATCATTCAAAGCGCCTCCATAGGAGTAACCGTGTGGCTCATGCCAACTGGGCACATAGCACTGCACCTGGGCTTGCTGCTGCACTAATGTCTGAAAAGTAACAGTGTAAAGTGAACATTGTAAGCGTGCAGAAGGAATAGTCACAATGACAGGCGTTTCTTAAGCAAGCAAACTGCTTCTCAAATGCCTCCTTTAGGCCTTTCCTAAGCTCGGCCAAGGCGTCTTTGGGCACGAAACTGTCAATTAGCCAAGCAAACAGCCCGCAAAAACAATATCTCAGCAATTTGCTGAATGCTTGCACAATAAATGCACGGCTTGTAAACATAGAAATGCTTCTCACTGCTTGGAAACGGTTCTTGGAATATTTTAACTACTAGTGATGGGCTGGCATGTTTCTTCCTTCTCAGGACCGAGTTTCACGGATACAAGGCCACTGGCAGTGATTCCCTCCCTCTTTCTCCTCCTCCCGTTTTCTCCCTCTGCCTCTTTCTCTTCCCCGGGCTCTCTCTCTCGTTTTTTCTCTTTCACCCACATACTTCCTAACTTTCTTTCTCAAACACCTTGTCTAACTCGCTCAGTCTCTCCTTCTCTCTCGATCTCTTAACGCCTTTCTCTTCACTGTTCCCTCAAACTCCCACTTTATTTCAATTCTATCAGCCCCAACGTGTTTTTCTCTCCCTCTGACCCTTTCTCTTTCCTCCGCCCATTCTCGCAATTGTCTTGCTCGTTCTTTCCCTTTCTCTCTTCTCCACCTGCCTCGCTCCTGACTCGTGAACTGTCTCTACCTCTCATCATCTCTCTCTCCACTCTCTCCCTCTTTCCCCTCTCTCTCAAGACCTGTCTGTCTCTCTCTATCTCTAGCTACACCGCGCTACCTTCTCGATTTTACGGCCACCCTCAATCCTATCCATTCTGCCCATAACTCTTTCTCTACTTCAGTCCTCTCTCCCTCCTTCTCCTTCTCCCTCTCTCCACTGCCTCCTCTTTCTTGCTCCCTTCATTCATCCTTTCTCTCACCCTACCATCTTCCTCTCCTGCTCGTTTTTACTCTTTTTACTTTAGCCCCATCTTTCTCTCTCTACCCCCCACTACCTGATGCACCTTCATTCTTCTGCTCCAGGCTCTTTCACTTTCCCGCCCTTTATCTCCCTTTCTCCATTCTTTTTCTATCTTTCTCTTTCTCCCTACCTTCCTCTGTCTCTAGCATCTTAACTCTTCCACTCCAGGTACTGTCCGTTTCCCTCTCTTGCTCTACTCTGTCCCATCTTATTCCTCCTCTCTCTTACTCCTCCCTTCATCCTTCCTTCTCCTTCTGTCCCTTTATTATTTCTCTTAAAAGGGTAATTGAGGTGGATGGTATTATATTCTGGAGTAAGGAAGACCTAGTTCCGCTTTTGCCTCTCGCAGTACGTATTTCTCCATGCCGACTGCGCATCTCCTGGTTGGTGGGCATGCTGCGCGCCGCGCTGCACCGCTGAAAGTTTGATGAGGGCAGCTCCCTGCCGGGTGGCAGCTCGATTCGCCCTGCTGTTCTGCTTAAAGCCGTATCTCAGCTCACCAGTCAGGAGCCATCAGTCCTCCTTAAGCAAGATATCAACATACCGAGGCTCCCAGCCCCATCCCTGTCAAATTCACGCTGTTCCTTCCCTCATCAAATCCATAATCAAGCAGAACCGAAATATAAGCCGCAGAAGAATTGCTTCCCTATTCCCTTTCGCTGACCACTGCCCTTCCAGCCAACTCCCAGTCAATCTTACTGGCTAACTACATCAGGAGGCTTTTTTCCGCCCTCATAAATTATTTATTGAATGCCAGGTAAAAGGGAATAGTTTAGTCACAACTTTGAGAAAATAAAAATAAAATTCGATTACATTAAAAGGTTTTCTGTTAAATTAATCAGTGGCCTACTCCTGCTCTGCCAGAACATGCAGTTAATCTCCACCAAAAAGTTGGTATAGTGGTCTCACCTTCTGTGTGACCAAAACAGCATCCAAAGCTTCTGCCCCGCCCCCAATCCAATACCGCACAGCTGTGAAGCGTTACTCACTCAGACAACCATGCCGCCCTTATCCCAGGCAGCTAAAACAAGACATAGGGACAATCTAAGCTGAAGATGGAAAAAGCAGTCAAGCTGATGTTGTATCATCAATAGGCGCTTGCACTAGACATGAAGTAGATATGCACTCCACATGAAGAACACGTTCACTAGGTCAAATGTGCATTTATACATGAAAAATATGAACATAGCACCCACAAGACATGAAGAACACTAACGTCACCAAAGTATAAGCTGAATGCAACACGAACAACATGCGAGTATAGCTCTTTAATATAGTAATAAGAGTGTAACAGGACATCCATCTTCTCTAAAATGGATGCCCCAGCATGCTTTTAAATAGACAAAAGCCTCGAGGCTTTCAGAGAACTCAAAAGGCTGAATCTGCAGAAATACAGAGCTGTGCCGAGCTTAGGCATTAGTTTGTAGTTAGCGACAAGCTCCGAAGGAGATAGGTTCAATGGGAACAGTGGATCAAAGGCACAAGATAGTGATTCCCAGTACATAGGCAGGACACTCCCCAATTAATTCAGGTCTATAAGAGCACAGCCGACCTTTGTTAGCCAAAGGCAACGACACAGTGAGCCAAAAGGACTCCATGGAGAGTAACTCAAGAGTGTCCCTGAAGGCGACAGAAAGCACGGCACACGCATTAGTAATAGCTAGAATCTCAATAAATAGGAGGTAATTCCACTTCATACACGGTCTTCTAGCATGTGACTTGTCATTGGGAAGCACTGGCTATTCATTAAGTGCCAGCAGACGATAGGACACCTGTGGTGCTATCTAAAAGCACACACAGACCCAAGGTCAAGCACATAGAGATTGCTGAGCTCATGGTCTAAGGAACGAGGTATGGTAATTTCTTTAATGAATAGAAGACTATTCATGGGCCTCTCCCCCCCTACTACCTGTCTGGCGCATATCTTGATGACATATCAAAATGTCCAAGGTTGGTTAGCAAGAAGCCAACCAATCGAACACCTTAGGGTCATGCCACCCACCATGTAGTATGCCAACCAATTAGTTTTCTTAGCAGTGATGTATTTTTACTTTGATCAATATTGGGATGATCTCAGGAGGAGCCATCAGATATCATTTACCCAAGTAACTGTGTAACCCTTATATGATCCGTATGTAGCCAAATCCCTTAACCAATCCCCATGCCCCATAGGTTTTGTAAAATTGTTAGGATCTATGACGCAAGAGATGATGTGTCATAGGTACTTAAAGTGTTGTTTTGTATGAATTCGGAAAGACACTCAAGAATTTGATACTTGTATGCTGTCCCTGCTTTATTTGGATGACAACAAAGCTGAAATGTGCCTCACACTTTGTCTACTTCGTCATTCAGTTTATCTTGGAGTCATTCAAGTACCTCTGGCATACCAGGAAGTTCTGGGCCCACCCAACAATGACCTTGAGAAGTTCATAGAGTATTGTTTGAGGCCTTTGTGTTCTTCCAGGAACAACCTTCTCCACATCCCTCACCATCTAAAGTCACATCCAGTGGTCACACCTTCCTCATGTCCCTAAGATCAGAAAGGTTCCTAGAGTAGCGTAACCTTGGTTATTGAGTTGGCAAAGGTGTGCAGATGCTACATACAGGAGCAGCACATGGACCAGCCCTAGTTTGACACACAACAGGTACATACATCAGGCATGACACAAAGTAACCTAGCCCAGAGTGTTTCAAAATATGCCTGCACCTTAAACCCTTAGATAAGGCGAGGGAGGCCTAAAGCATTAGAACAGCTTGCATGCTGGGAATATGAGAGGGATGAGTTTTGGGGGGTTCTAAAGAAAGCAGAAAGAAATACCTGGTTTCTGACCCAAATCATACCCGAGCAGTTCAGAGAGAAACTGTTTGACTCAGTGTGGCCCCATCTACACCAAAGACTAGTTTCTCCAGTCCAGCAGGGTAGCCGGGATGACAGGAAATAAATAAAGTTTGAGGAGTATGAGGGGAAGTAAATGAAAGAAGCAAAGGGTTGTAAGATGAAGCTGAAGCTGAAAGCATGGAAGCACACAGTGTGGGAGCACTGAGCAGAGCAGGTGAGAAAATGGAGATTGCAAATTGACAAGCCACTGGTAATGTCACCCAGAGAGTCTTGAAGGCATATTCAACCAGCAGTAAACCCATTCGCAAAGGTGCAACAGGCCCAGCCCGACAGGTATACCTCCTTTGCCTAATCGGGGAGTGCGGCCGGGGGCAGGCTCTTCAGGAGGGGTATGAGCAGGTGCAGAAGCAAACCAAGCAACTATTGTACCATGGTACCAAAGAAATAGAATGTCTAAACAAGGTTCTATTATAATGTAGGGTCTTTAATTAAACTAACAAAAATGCACACAGCTAATAAAAACATTAATCACCCACCATAAGGGAAAACATCAAGAAGGCAGACTTTATAATAAAGCGGCAGTCTGGGTTTATAGAGAGGGGCGCTCATGCAATGCTTCTGGCTGCAATTTGCAAAGTAATTGACAATGATCTAGAAGGGCAACTGACACGTCACTAGGGCCCATTACGGTGGCCCAGAGGGACAGGCCACTCTAAATGCCTTTAATATCATCTTTGAGGCTCAGCAGCATTGAGCCAGTGTTAGATAGGCTGAGTAGGAGTTTTATTCACTACTCATCCGTATACTTCTGCAGACCAGTAGTCATTTCGTCACACACCTTCTTACTAAAGAAAATGGATGCCTGCCATGTCAAACCAGGGGTACTTCTTTCCCCAAAACAAAGGGTCCCACCGTTCACCACCAGAGCTCTGCCCAGGTAGCCCCCCACCCCCCACCTGCGAGTACTGTGCACAATGCATCTATTTAGGGGAAAAGAGAGAGCAATATAAGGTGCCTGTGGAAAGGCAGTGAATACACTCACTGGGACCAGTGGGTGTAGGACTGAGGGGAATGGGAAGAGCAATTTGAACCATTCCTGCTTAACAAACACTCATTTAAGGACACCCAGGAGTAGTGGAAGATGTAAAGCCTGACCTCCCAGTGCCATAGTAACTACTCCTTGGGGGACACACCTAAACACATTTACACAACTCGAAAAAATTGTCTCTCCAACAGAGACGACTGACAGGGCCAAGAAACCATGAAAATGGCAAAGTATGTGCATATGTAATATACAATAACATAATAACTGCCCAACATTACATAACACAATTGAATACACTTAATGCAACCATATTGATTTGTTTAACCTTCCTTTTTTTGTTTCTTCCTTTCTTTCTTTTTCCTTCTTACATTTCTTTCTTTCTTTCTTTCTTTCTTTCTTTCTTTCTTTCTTTCTTTCTTTCTTTCTTTCTTTCTTTCTTTCTTTCTTTCTTTCTTTTTTCTTCGCCTTTCTTCTTTCGATCATCTATTTTGCGTCTCACCTTTCCATCTATGTACCTGTCTTATTTCTTTCTGCCCACATTTTGTTTTATTTTTCCTAAATGTTGCATTGGTTCTGTGCTTTCCGAGCCTCCTCAAAAGAGGAAGATTGCCCACTTTCCTCCCAGACAGGCAAGCCATTGCTGCCCCACATCATTTTCCCCCACCCTCCTCAGCCCGCCTTGACCATGTCCGCCTCGTGCCTCGCCAGCTGGAGGAGCACTTGGTGTCCCACCCCTTCCCTTCCATGGCAATGGCCACCATGTAAGTGGAGAAGGGATTGCATGCATTCCCCTGCTCAATACGTCCATGGAGGCCATTTTCTTTTGTAATTGTTTTCAAATTGAGAGACTGCAACCACGATATTTCTCAACTTAATAAAAAAACGTCCAGCACCCCATAAAGCATGGCGGAGTGCTGGTAGCAAAAACCCTCTCTATGGGCAGGCATTACTGGGTCTGCAAATGACCCTCGCTTGACTCAGACCTGTAACTCGTCCCTTGGGTTATTATTACCTGATCCAGTACTGCCCGCCCACGTTGTAGGTTATGCTTAATTAACATATGGACACTGTTATTGGCTTCCTCTTAGCCAATCATATTGCCCGGAATGCAGTCCATATCGAGAGGTGGATGAAATTACAGCCAGCGAAACAAAATTAGCGACGTTCGCGCCACCAATTCTGCTTTAGCAGCGTGGTCGCTTTTTCCCTATTTTGCCACGCTTTGGCGGTTTTCTTTTTTTGCTCTGAAATTCACTGAAAAACACAAAATTGAAAGCAGCAAAACTTCTGAAATTCAGCAAATGAAATTTTGAAAAAATGAAATTTTGGACAGGAAAAGGTCAAAAAGAGCCAATTTCACCAGACGCGTGAAATTGTCGTATTGGGTGAAATTTACCCAGAATGTGCCCGTTCTCCTCTGGAACGGAATTCCGCCATCCGCCCACCCCTCTCCATATCTACAGATACAGACTGCATTCTAAATATTTGGACTTCTGCAGCAGACAGGCAAACAACAGAGGGCCTTGATCGCCAATCAGGAAACAGCATTGCAATTTTTCAGCAAGATTTCTTTCACTACAAGTACAATTTGACAGACGACGTCTAATGTACCTCACTATAGTGAAAGATAAAACATTTTTTAAAAAAAATACTTTAATCCTGAAATCGAGAAATAAATCCCTTTTACATTAAACCTAATTCATGCACATACTAACACTGTTGAACCAGGTTTACATTAAAATGCATACCTTAGAAAGACAAACTTGTTGCTTAAATATCGCCAAATAAAACCAAATTTCCTGAAACGCATTGACCAGGGGACAGCAGTTGTGCACCTTCGTGCCTGTAGTCCATGGGCACTTGAGTATTTGACTCTGAAGGTCGAGTTGGCTGGGTCTCGTAGGTGGGTGCCATTTTGGATAGTAGTGTGCATGCCAACTTTCTTGGGTTTTTAAAGTTCTGTTAGTTGGAGCCAAATCGCGTTGGCGACATTACCAACAGCCAGTGAAAGGGGATCAGCCTTGGACTTAGCACGGCATGGAATTGAGGGCACTGGAGAACCAAACACCTGTTTCATTGCAAGCTGAGTGTCCAGCAGGAATGTGTGGGCTGTTTAATCTTTTCACAACAGTTTGGAGGTAGCAGAAATGATATCACAGAGCCGACAACATAGGGATATCAGGTGCTACTTCTGGAAGCCTAGCAGTGATGCCCTTTGCCATGGCATACCGCTTGTAAACATGAAGGTGCAATGTTTTAAACGTAGGAGAAAATATAGGCTTTGTGAATATTATTGAATATTATTGAAACAAATAGGTCTGCCATTTATTGAATTCACTTCATCCATTTACTAAATTGGGGAATGTTTGTATCGCACTCTAGAGAGTTTCCAAGACTGCCAAGTACGCAGTGGAGTGGATTGGTAGCACAAACTATGAAGTCATTGTTCCAAGAGTTAGGCCTCTGTTGTATTTTCCCATGGAAACCGTTCCCTGAGGGTGTGTGACGTCAAATCTGAGGTTGGTGAACAGGACTTAAAGTGACTTCATGGCAATGGGGACTTACAAAATCCCACGCCAAACTTCCGGCGCCACCTGGACTTGTTATGTCCCAGTGGCACCGCGAAGTCAGGCGCCGGATTCGGTGTTACGTGGTTGGCGGCAACCTCGTAATGAGGCCCATTTTGTTTACGATTATTTTGTACTCTGCTGTCTCAACTTTGGTGCCCTTCTTGGAGTATGAACAAGGACAATCTATTTTCCTGCATTATGCACCTGAACAGTTTCTAGGCATCACAAGCAAAGAGTCACCCAAGTATGGGGTCTACCAGAGGTAGGCAGACATCAAAATCACAGAACTAGATGGGGCACAGAAAAAAATTGAAAATCACTTTTAGAAATGGTACCACCTCAGTGCTTCAATGGTTATATTTGCAATTCCCATACATCACTGTGAAAAACCTTACATAGGTAAGACCACCAATTAAGTCTGCACCAGTACTGGGGAACATATATGTAGCCAGGGTCGGATTGGCCCCTCGGCCTTTCAGCCCGTGGCCGGACCGAAATCGTCCCTGGGGGTGTGGGGGCCGGTTTCTGGCCATGCCTGGGCCAGTTTGGAAGAAAAAAAATTGAAAATAATATATATTTTTTTTCAATTTTATTTTCTTTCCAAAAAGCCTTTCATCCTTTTTAGGTCGATAAATGAGTATCAACACAGGTTGGGTGATATTGTATGCATATTTGTTCTATAAAAAAGAGCTTAAGCTTAAGTGATATACAATAACATATTATAATTTGGCCTTGGACGTCTGCTTGGATTCACAGTAATTTAGTGTACTTAAGAACAATGCTATTTGATGCCACTTCCTGTTTTGTCAAGGGGTGAAATGTCATATTTCATCGCTTCCTGGGATGTCACTTTGGCGAGTGGTCAAATGACATCACAGGTCAAGAGTCGTGAGGCCAGGGGTGGCCACTTTTGTGAGGCGAGGGGTGGGCCACTTTTTTGTGGGTGACCGGGCCTATTTCTTGTCCCAGTCCGACCCTGTATGTCGCTTTCATCATTGAATTGTCACTGCGCGCCTCATTACATTTTTCAAAGAACAAATACATAGAGAGAACAATATCTAAGGAGCCATTAGCAAAAAGCCAGACATCCTCATCAGTAAAGAGCGGACACCTTACCAATAAGATGGGAGCAATAACTAATCTTTTAGATCCACAGCTGTATTATTGAATAAGTCTGCATTGTTGGATGCTCCAGGTTCTATCCGATCACTATTTCCTTTCCCACCTTCACCACTCCTCTGCAGATATGATTAGGACTACAGTGAAGGTGGTAAAAAGACTTTAAGAGGCATCAACTTTGGCTTTTGTGAAGGCATGGGATAGATATTTGCCAACCACAACCATAATGGTTCTTTATGGCCATAAAATGGCAACAGCTGGAAAATGATGTGAGCACCTGGGCATATGAATGCTGTGTATGGCAAATGCCTATCAAATACCTGTGAACAAACCAACAAATCTGGCTTGCCAATGCTTACTTTGAACAAAACCTCTGTTCAAGGAACAGATGTGAGAACACACATACTGCTTAACATTCTAGCAGCTAAAGGGACGCTGGCTTAAAACATTGCATTTACAGTTTACAATTAAGCCATTTACTCTCATGCGATTATTTAGAAATAACACCAACAGGC
This sequence comes from Ambystoma mexicanum, assembly GCF_040938575.1. Lineage (NCBI taxonomy): Eukaryota > Metazoa > Chordata > Amphibia > Caudata > Ambystomatidae > Ambystoma > Ambystoma mexicanum. The sequence goes on along the minus strand of NC_090933.1, from coordinate 1,246,107,079 downwards.
CCTATACAGCACATAGTTTGATGTTACAGCTTTTCAGAGGCCGCTCAAAGAGCTCCCAGGAGAATGTGTTCAGAGTGGGGAGTGGCAGGTAGTGGGTGGGAATTGACATAGGGATTAAGATAGTTATGGAAAGCCAGTGGATAGTCAATAATCAAATACCTACAAACTGTGTGGCCCTCATTACGAGTATGGAGGTAGCCATGCCCAAAATAAGGGCATGGCTGCCTCCATACCGGGTTCCAGGTCCGGTTCCCGCGAAAGGGCACTTACCGGGCCATTCCGACCTTGGAGGGCCCGGTAAATCCCTTTTGTGGGACCCGGATCCGGTACTTCCCCATTCCCATTTCAGCCCCCATACAGCTCAATGGGAATGGGGAGGGTGCTAACAATGGGCCCGTGGATAACGGGTCCGTTGTTAGCACCCTCTACTGCTAGTGGGTCCCGCTAAGGATGCCTGTTTTTACCAGACGTCCTTAGTGGGTCCCGCTGCAGACCTCGGAATAGGGCAGCCCGGAATGAACGGGGCCGGACCCTTACCGGCCCTCTTTATTCCGTGACCGACTGCCTCGTAATGAGGCCCTGTGTCCCTATTCACATCCCACAGTCCTCATATTGTTTTTACTTTATTTTATTTATTTAATAAATCTATACTCTAATGCAATAGTTTTGGCTCGTAGCGGATGCTGAAGTGCCACCTAATAGCAAAACTACTAAAGACCAATGGTCAACATACTGATAAGAAGAACAAAGCACGCCATTGAGCATAGGATAGTTAAAAACAAAATACAGCCACCCCAGCAAGCTTCAAGGAGCAGAACCAAAGTAATCTTTTTCTCTACCCTAAGCCGTATGCTTGGAGCATCTGCTGCAAGAACATTCATCCCACTACAACACACTATCCTACAATGCCTCTTGCACAACCTACAGGCAAAATACATGTCTATCAAACCAGAGGCCACTAAGATTTCCTCATGTGGACATGGATCTCACCAATTAATGTGAGCACTTACGTTTGATGGATCCTTAGAAGATCTGGACACAAACTTTAGAAGCACATCCCTCCCCCTTTTTCCTTTTTGCTTTACATTATGAAACATATTGCAAGCGCTGACGCTACGCTGGATCAATACCCCTGGATTGCCAGCAGCAGAAATGCAGTGACATGCTGTGCTCTTTATCATTTTCAGTGGTTTACTCGGATGCAATAGACAGAAAACCATTGTTCGTCCTGATGAATTTCAGAACAATTAAGGGAAGAAACATATTGCACCAAATGTATGCACTGAGAACATAATGAAATCAGCTATTCATGTTTGTACTTGCACATCTAGTTGCTTTGTCCATTTTCTTGTACATTATTTTACCAAATGTGAAAGTAGAGAGAATCCATCAGTACAAGGAAATGCACATCAGTTATGGAATCACGCGTTGATTTATGAAGCGAAAATATGATGTATTAAAAAGAAATAAAGAATCTGTATTTTTAAAAATGACCGCATGGTGCTAATTTTCAAGTTCCCCGTAATGATGTGCTGAAGGGAATGTTAACTTTACACTTTTGAGTAAACAGGGCTTGCAGCGTAATTTTCATCATTTGCATCAAGGCGGAGTGCCAAACGGGAGTATTAAAGTGCCGTACTCACTTATGTGCTACCATTTTGCACTCAGTCCTGCAAAACGAGTAAACGCTGTCTTCATGTACGCATGCTAGGAAGAAATTGCAACGGATTTCTATGATATAATATGATAGGTTATTTATAACACGCTTAGTACCCAGAGGTTTCTAAGTGCAGACTCAGGGTTCGAACCTGTGTTGCTCCGTGTCGTCTTTCTTCCAAGGTGAGCACGTTGCCCCTGAGCTATTCTCCCGAGACACAAATCTGCCTGCTTTCCACTAGTGAGAAATGCCTGTGTATTCCATACAAATCCATACAAATCGAACAGCATTAGTGCTAGCCTAAATATGTATGCTGGCACAAATGCTGCAGTATTTGCATGGCAGTGGAGTAGAGCAACGGCGGAATCGTAACGCCTCCTGGCTTCTCTGCCGTACAAATAGTTGAATGTGAGCCGTTAAGTAGATCTAATGCGGGACAGTCTTAGATGAGACATTTACGCCCCAGATTTACTTTGATGCTTCAACGAACATGATCTGCTATTTCTTATGTGCGTTCACTTTTGCTTTATTATTAGCTAAGATCCATTCAAATGAAATTTATACAATGAACATATACTCAAGGTTTCACTTCTGTACACGGTTCCTAGTGATAGCCTCAGCATCCAAAGCATCGAATGCAAAAGCCTAAAAAAAAAAGCATTGAAAAAATGCATTTTATTTTCATGTTTTTTAGTGGGGGGATCCCCCCAAACCCTGTTTTTTTAGCCCTTAAAACCTATTTTAATTAAAAAAAAAAACGTTACCTACAAAAAAAAGCATTTTTTTCTATGCAATTTGTTCGAGGCTTTTGCATTCGATGCTTTATATTCGAGGGAATCACTGGATACCCTGTACACTAAGAACATACAAAAATGAACCCCCACCTGTTAAGTGACTTCAATTCAACAATCCCACTAGGTCAGTGCCTCGTCTGGGACGCCCAAGGGAAGCCCTTATTTATATATTTTTATGACAAGTTATAATCTGGATGATAAACCCTTATATAATGCCCCTCTCTTTGAATCCCCCTGACCTCACTGAGCCAAGAAGTAGGTTTGTTTTGCAATTGAAAAGGTTTATTGAGAAAGTAAAAATATATATATATCACACTTTTATGAATAAATTAATATTTGATAGCACACTTAGGCATATGACAGTGATCAACAATGGATGATGTTACACTAGCACACTGATTTAATTACTTAGGAGTTAGTATAGGGAGGATAAGGTAGCTGAGAATACTTTTATGATTTCAAGGAAATGCAATGATGAATAAAAATGCAGTACAGAAATAAACTGAGATAATATGTTCACTTTTCCCCTTGTGGCAATTCTCTCCCCCCCTATGCAATATAAGGAGATGGAAGTAAAGCATAATACAATACGAATTTCAGTTCCCCCCTAGCAAGCTTAAAGAAACAGGGATGGTTTTAAACACAGGCAAAAGTACTTTTAAATGTGGTATGCAAGAAGGGAAAATATGCTAACAATGATTTTAATTCCCTGTAGTAGTTCCAGGGTAGGTGATAGCTATTAAGATTAGTTCAAGTCAAACTGGCAATGATTCAGGAATGATTATCAGAGGGAAAACAGATTTCAGCAGTTGCGAGCAAAAGACAGCTATTTTTTTGACAGGAGCTAATTTTTCAATTTGCGGCAATTTTTCCGAATGCGTCGAGCGCGATTACAGACAAACTATAAGGAGTAGAAAAGATACGGACGATTTTGTGGAGGTAGTTTCTCGAAATTAAAGTAAACTTCAGAATGAAAAAATGACACCTTTACAGCTTTGAAATGACAGAATGAACACACGATTCCTATGATGCAGTTCTGGACAGGTTAAAATGGGTTGAATCAGATTATTTTAGACTAAGAGATTGGTTCTGGCACAGTTCTAGCTGAGTACTCACACTATAGATTTGAAATAGGCCGTCAGGGTCTGGTCAGGTTTGCTCTCTCTGGTACTGGTTCTGCTCACAGCGATCTGGTCTGGGTCTGCTAGCGGCACTTCACAGCGGTCTGGTCTCTGGTTCTGGCAAAAGCTCTTGGCACTGCACAGTGGTCTGGTCTCTGGTTCTGGATACAGTTCTGCTTTCTGGGTAATGGCACAGGGTTCTAGCCAGAATCAAACAGCTCAGCCCGGCTGTTTGAATAATTTGCAAAAGATTTTGAGGCCTGCTGAAAAAGGATTCAGCTGGTGTTTCAGGCCTTCTGCTACAAGTTCTGAAGTCTGATTGATTGATTTGGGGCTTTTCTGGGCGTTATTTTTATTTTCCACCGGTTTCTGCACCACATAGATGCGGATGGCTTGCTCAATGACCCAGTCTAAAGATCTTTTCTCGTGAAAATCTCTCACGAGCTGGGTCATTATGTATTTGGGTAAGGCATGGAAAAACGTATTAACAAATTCTTTACTGTCCGTGCGCACCCTTTTTGTAGTCTGTGCAAAAGCACAGTTCAATTCTTGTGGGGCCTGATCCTCCCCACATTGCAAATTGTACGCTGCCTTGCGTGCCTCTTGGGGATTTTTGTGAACAGAAACATGTTTCAAGATGGCCACCCTATATGTGGACCATCTTGAATGGTTTTGGTCCTCCAGCCCCGCAAAGAAACTGGAGTATTCTGGGGAGAATGTCCATTTGACATACTGAATGCAGCTACTGCTGTCCTTCAAATGGAAAGTCTCCATCATTTGCTCATAAAGCTCCAAGTGTTCCCAAACAGAATACTTGGCATTCTTGTGATAAGGCGTGATGACACTCCTTATTGCCTTAATCTGTTTTAAGGGGTCCTTAAGCAAGGCCCTTTTTGCCTTATTGGCCTTTTTGGTTCAGGTAACCCTGGTCCATTCATCCTCTGACTCAGAAGCACTGCTCCCAGAGGTGCCCGTCTGATCTTCCAGGCTCTCCCGGATTCTGCGAGCCTGGGAATGGCTGGCAGAATGTGAGGACCTGGTCTGCTGTGTCCTGTGACGTTCAGAGGAGTCTTCAGATTCCTCCTTGCTGCCAGGATTTGATGGGTACCCCCCCACGGACCTAACTGGGCAGAGGTTTTCAGGATGCCCTTAGTGGGCCTACTCTCCTGGGGTTCCCCAATAAATTGCCCTGTACTTGGGTGCCCATACCCAGATGCCCTCCCATCCATTCCTGGGAGGTACTGGCCTATGAGCCCCATACTTCTGGTTGGATAGTAGTCTGCCATCCCCGTGGCCCTGGGCTCATGTGCACCATGAGACATGGGGGTGGCAGAGTCCAAGGACTGGGAGAGATGAAGGCCTCTGGTACTAGGGCTCCTGAGGTTATGCTCAGGTGTTTCCCTTTCCCAGCGAACTTCATCTCTGTCAGCCCCTGCTCCCTGTTGCAATGCAAGAGCCTGCGCTTTCAGTTCCTCAGTTAAGGCCTTACTAGACTCTATCGGTCTCTCCTGCATGGCTACCTGTTGCTGGAGCCTATCATTGTGCTGACAGAGAGCCTCATTTTCTCTCTGCGCTTCCTGGTTGATCTTGGAATAATGGGCCAGTCTTTGCTGCATGAGGGTTACTTCCTGAGTCCCATCCCTTCTTGCCTGTTCCTTTCTTGCCAGAGCATCTTCCACCCTCCTGGTGTGCGCTAACAAGTTATGATGCTCTTTTTGGAGGTCACCCAGTCCCTGGAGGGCCAGGTGATTTTCTTCAATTTTTTCTTTTAATTGACAGACTTCCTGGCCTAAGGTGTCCCTTTCCTGACTAACTGCCTGCATCTGTGCCGCCAGGTCGTCCCTCTGCCTTTTAAGGGCCCCAGCTTTCTGGCGCTCTTCGTCAAATTCTGTCTGGGTATCCAGGTCTGTCAGGATCAGTTTGTTGCTCTCTGTCTTCTCCCTATCTAGGTGGCTTTGCAGGATGACTACCTGCTCTGCGCATGCCCTATTGAAGTCCAGTTGTTGCTTCAGCTTTTTCTGGCTCTGCAGTAGGGCGTCCAAACCTTCTTGGTACTCCTTCTGCAAGGCCAGAAATCTGTTATCCTGGTCAGACTTTTCCTGTTGCAGGATACCCATATCCTCTTTTATTTTAATGATATACTGCCTACTATCATTTTCTGACTCCTGGTTCCTCTGCAGCCTCTGCTCGGAAGAGACCAGGTCAGATTGGGTCTTCTCTAATGCCATCAGTTGCCTATTTGCCAGATCTTGGCCTTCAGCACATTTGTCCTGTATGGCTCCCATATATAAATATAAATATACCGCTACCCTGGCAATCTTGTTGTTCTCATCCTTGGCCTTAGGGGCCACATATATTTCACTCGGGGCCACATGTAAGGGACCCCGATCTCTCCATATATCTGACCCTGTTTCAGTGATCTGGGGTGCGATTGCCTGCAACCAGACTGCCTGGTCCTGATGAGCCCACTCACCTCTCACAAATAACTTATGTAAGAGGTGTTCTCTCACTATTTTGATGTCTACCAGTGTCGTCATTCTGGAAATTGATTTCCTTCCTAACTTACAGAAGTTAGTATTTTAATTTGCAAAACAGACCGTTTCCTTATAGCGTTCCTTTGAGGAGTGTTTTTACAAGTCGGTACTGGGTACTGGCACAGGGTTCTAGCCAAAATCAAACAGCTCAGCCCGGCTGTTTTAATAATTTGCAAAATATTTTGAGGCCTGCTGAAAAAGGTTTCAGCTGGTGGTTCGGGCATCTCTGCTACAAGTTCTGAAGTCTGGATTCTAAGTTCTGGAGATGGTCATTCTGGATATTGTCTGGTCCGGCAAAATGCTTCGCAAGAAATCAGTTTGAAGTGGAAAGTGAATGTCCCTTCCTGGGTCTTAGTGGCTCATTTTATGTCTTTTGAAAATGGGTGTGTGCGTGGGCATAACTAAGCCTGCCCCTCACAACTTATCATTGGCCAATCTCTCCTCTCTCCCTTGATTGGGGGAAGGAATGGAGTGTCATCAGGCATCAATTTTATGGCATACAGAAAGAACACTCCCCTTGTCATTTTGCACACAAACCTATTTTTGATCCAAATACATATTTATCTATGTACCATTTTTCTAATATTATATGTCCAGTTAACATATTTTCTGTAGCACCAAACCATCTGATCCCTGTCTTTGTAAGATGTTTTGTCCACTTATGACATAATTCTGCCCTTTTCATCAAGAACACAACCTCTAAACCTTTCCAGAATTTACACAAACATGCACAAGGAATATGGGCATCAGATGATAAAGTGTCAGATTTTTAACATACAGACATTCGGAGTAATACCTTATTTTCCACTACTACCCCCCCAGAACATACCACATAGTCCTAACACCTCTTAAAATGTGCACAGAAAAATCACAAGAATAATGATATTAATTATATAATTTTGACAAGTCCGTACTATGAATTATCCATCTTTTTAAAATTATGCTCTAGCCCAGAAGGGTGTGGTTTCCCAAAGCACATGGTGGAATTTCTGGTTTGTCCACTTCCTCCAACTCAGGTTGCTCCCAGAGGCACTGCTCCTCCCAGATTCTTCCAAGAGGAAGCCATTTAAGACCCTCCCTAATTTAACATTTGCCTGAGCCAAGGAAAGCTCATTGTTCTGTTTCCCTGCTCCCATGTGCTCCTCCCGTGATTAAATCAGAGAGGTGTAATCTCCTTTTGGTGGGAACAGCAGAAGGCAGCCAGGCCTGTGAATGCAGTTGCTGGGTAAGTTTCAACTCCTGTCGGGGGTAGTTGCCAGGCAGAATTCAATCTCTTCAATACAGTCTTCAGCTAAATGTCACTTTTGTTCCAGTTTTCTTCATTCAAATCAAACTTACAATTTTTACACATGCAGCTAGAACGCTGATTCTAAGTTCAAAACTATGACATTTAAATAGTTGCAACCTATGTGACACTCAAAAAGTAGGTCACTCATTTATTTTAAACATTTCGATTTTAGTGGTTTTAAATCCAATTTCAGTTAAGCTGCTGACATCCACAGCTCAGCCAGTTTTGTTATAAACATTGTTTTGGGCTCTTCATCTTTCCAGATTTTGCATGCACACAAGACTACATTCTGCCAAATGTCTGCTGGTGTTCAGTGAGATTTTTGAATATCTTGCAATGTTTAAAATAGGCATTTTTAGCTTGCATTTCAGAGAAACAAAGGTGATTTCAAAACGCTTTTTGAGCTAACAGGCACTGCTGTTTTTCCTTTGGCACCATGTTTCACTCATGGCGCTTTTGGCCCATCACGCTCGCACTGGTGGTTGGCAGGTTAGGCGACCATTTGGGTGTGTGCAAAAACTGCACGGTTTTCCTGGATTCCTGCGCAATGTGGGCTTTTCAGCCATCTTGGATTTTCTAGGCCCGCAGCACCAAATGTTGTAGCTAATGATTCAAACGTGGGTCAAGACACCTGACAAGCCCCCCCGCCCGACTGCACTTTGATTTCGAGTCGAGGGGGAGTCGGGTGCAAAGGATGTTTTGATCCACGTGCTGGGATGTCCGCATCATCCCCTTCCGATTCCGTAGATGGCAAAGTTCAGCATCTTTTCCTCCATCAGGGTCGATCGATCAGTTCTCCTTGCCGGTCCTGATGGGAGTATTGGGCGGTACCCCGGGCCCCTCGGATCTTTGCTCTCGGTCCCCGGGTCGTCCTCCTTGGTCAGTCTCCATGGTTTCATCTCTCCTAGGATGACAAAGCAAAGTGGCAATACCTATTCATAGACATTTCTCCCCCACTATTGATATAGTGGGGCGGCATATACATTTTATAAATCAAGAGACATTTACATTCTTATTTTAAAAAACAAGATATAATCAGGAGACATTTGCATTATGTTACTATATTTTTGATATGTGGAATATTTTAGGGTTGGAGTTTTTTTTATCTGTGGCATACCCCCTCTGGGATTTCAGAGGATTCCTCCAGTTGTTGCAGAGTGTGCCTGGGATGGCAACACTTTAGTTGATTTATATGGACCCACTTGTCTTCCCCTTCCGCCAAACTACCTTTGGGGATGCAGATCTTGTAAGCGACTGGGGAGATCTTGTCTACAATTTCAAAAGGTCCCTTCCATGTAGGCAGAAATTTTCGCTGTTTGGCCTGGTTCCTCTGGAAATTGTATAGATAGACCCGGTCTCCCACATTGTATTCTTTCATGGTAGTTTTCAAATCATAGTGCATTTCCATACTCTCGGCTGATCTTTCTAGATTCCGCTGAGCATAGGCAAAAGCATGTTGGAGGTGTTTCCTCAAATTCTCCACATAATCATGAGTTGTGGAGGCATTTATCAATGTCTGCTCTTGGGTCCTGTAGAGCAAATGCCGGGGAAGCACCATCTTGCGTCCAGTCATCAGCTCAAACGGTGACATTTTAGTTGCAGATGAAGGGGTAGATCTGATGGCCATTAGGACCAGAGGTAATCGGATATTCCAAGTTGGCCCAGAATCTGCCACAAACTTTTTTAAGATGCTCACAATGGTTCTGTTGTATCGCTCCACTGCACCAGAAGAGGCTGGCCGGTAAGCAATATGTAGCTTCCTTTTAACCCCCCAGTATCTCCCACATGTTAGTCATTACTTCGCTGGTGAAGTGGCTACCTCTGTCTGACCAAAACCAGAAAAGATGTGGTTGATCATCAGGGCAACTGCTGTTTCTGCCTTGAAGTTTGGGGCCGGGAGACATTCCACCCATTTGGTATATAAGCATGTCACCGTCAACATGTACTTATTCCCCCTAGAGGAGCGAATCACAGGGCCTATGAAGTCGACTTGCAAATCTGACCATGGCAGTGTCATCCCCCTATTTTGGAGAGGCGCACGGTGTGTGAGGGATGTTGGCTGAAATTGTGCACACATAAGACACCCCTTCAAGTATTGGTCGAGGTCCTGCCCCATGTGTGGCCAGTATGCAACCTCTCTTAAGATCTCAAGTGTTGTGTGAAACCCCTATGACCGGCGATGGCCGCATCATGGGCGTGACTTAACATCAGGCTTCGGAATGAGGTAGGGAGCACCCACTGGTCATGGCCAGCTTGGGATTTCCTTACCAACAAACCATCTTGGATTCGGAACATTTTTGGACATTTTATCAACACTCTAAGGTCCTCTTTCCCAATGTAATCGGTATCCGTCAGGGGAAAGTTCTCAGGGTCCTCAATGTGTTGGTAAAACTTACCAATTATTGGATACCCTTCTGAGCTGTAATCAAATCAGCATCTGGGGTCTCCGTAATCCATTGTGCAGTTCAAAGATCATTGTGAGCATTTGTCTGGGACCTAGTGATAGCAGTGACCTGGATCTCCCCCAACAGGGACTCAATCTTTATTAGATCCCCTTGTATGGCCCCGTTTTGGCCAGCTGATCAGCTAAGTCATTTCCAGTTTTGTCTGGTCCCTCTATTTTGGAATGACCCTTGATCTTTTTCCAGTAGATGGTCATCCCATTCACGGTGCTCAGATCATAAATGTTTTGAATTAACTTCCCATGTTTCAAGGGTTTGTTATTAGCACATATGAACGGGCGGTAATTCTTCAATGCCCACACCGTTGCCAGGAGTGCCTTCTCACAATCGTTGAATTTGTCCTCCCCAGAGGATAAAGTTTTGTTCGCATAGGAGATTACTTTATTGACCTTGTCATGCTTTTGGTATAATACTGCCGTCAAGCACGTATTAGAGAACCCTGTCTCCAGGAAAAACTCCTTGTTTCTGACAGGGTAAGCTAGGCAGGGCGCTTGTGAGAGGCTTCTTTTGAGCTGTCTTACTGCCTCGGATTGTTCTGGACCCCATTCCCACTTGACCCCCCCTTCAAGAGATGAATCAGGGGTCTGGTGATCTCTGCGTAGCCCTCAATGAACTTTCTGCTGTAATTAGTCAGTCCAAGGAGGCTCCTTAGTTACTGCAGAGTTGTGGGGTCTTTCAGTTTCTGGAGTGCTTCCACTTTCTTTTCCTGGGGACAGAGACCCTGAGGAGTAATTTAATGCCCCAAGAAATTAACACGGGTTCTACACCACTGTGCTTTCTGAAAGGAAAGTTTTGCTCTGGCGGCCCTCAACTGTGTCAGAACATAACGGACCTCCGATATGTGTTCCTCCACAGATGAACTTTTGATGAGGACATCATCTACGTAAGCCAGGTTACCCTTTGCACCCAGATCGGGCATGGCCTTGTGTAGGAAAATGTTGAATTCATTGCCGGAGTTGAGGTATCCGAAGGGAGTCCGGGTCCATGTGTACTGCTGGCCCCCAAAGGAAAAAGCCAGTTTGTATTGGTCCTCCCTACTTACAGGCATGGTCCAGTATCCATTGGTCAGGTCTATTGCAGTGAATACCTGTGACCCCTGGATCTGGGCCAGCCCTTGGTCAATGTAGGGAAGAGGCCATCGGGAAGTATGGACCCGTTTGTTGAGCTCCCTAAGGTCGGCGCAGAGTCTCCACTGGCCGTTTGGCTTCAATATTCCCAGCACCGGATTATTGAAGGTGCTGTGAACTGGACGGATTATCCCCCGGGACTCAAGGTTCTTAATTATTTCAGTAAGGGACTCCATGGATGCGAGAATCAAGCGATATTGCTTCACAAACACTGGAGTCATGCCAGGGTCCGTGGGAATTGTTGTGTGTATGTTGGTAAGACCACTGTCATATGAATCTACCGCAAAGAGATCTTGGAAATCCAAGAAAACTTGTTTCAACTTTTGCTTCTGTTCCAGAGTCACACAGGCATCAGCTAGGTTGACTCTCTCTTCCACCATCTGCCTGAAGCCTGGAAAGACTTCTGGTTTTGCTATCTCAGCGGCCTCCTCCAGCTGGGTGGAGAAGTCCCTGGTCAGAGTGCTGATTTGGACTGGAGGCTTCAGGTGGGAAAGGCAGCCCTCATGGACCTGAAAAATCACCTCATCCCTCCTGAAGTTCCCCCATGCCGGGTAAAGATCCTGTCTAGTGTTGTATTGTCATCACTGTCACTGTCAAAACAGTCCTTGGGGATTGGTCCTAACAGTTCATTTCCTAAATCAATGGAGAAATGTCGGTCATCAACCGCCATTCCAATAATGGTGACTGCGGCTAGAGTAATACTCTTTAAGTCGCTGTAATCCACCTCTATTGGAATGGTGTCATGTTCTATGTTGACTAATGGTGTTGGATTTACCCCCAACCATTGCTGGTGGAGAGAAGTATTTAGATGAATATAAGCATCAGGGTTTTTCAATTTTTGTCCTCTTCTAACTTTCACTTCCAGGGAGAATTGTCGGGCCCTTTCTGGGATGGTGACTTCCTCTTTAACCTGAATTTCAATGCATAAGGTAGCAGTTGAGCTGACCTAAATGCTTTTTCTGGATCATCAAAGCCCATGGGATTATCTGCTAATCGGGACCAAGCTTTGAAGTTTATTAGGTCCAAACTAATGGCAAAGCGATTGAGAATGTCACGGTCTAAGTAAAAGGCGGCAGTGACGTCTCGCATGACCCAACAATTATGGGCTATGCTTTTGTTGCCAATGGAGATTTTGAGCATACACCTGCTTGACAGGAGATGTTTGGAATTGGGTGCTTCCAGGTCCATTTCCTATTTGTCTATCAGTTTGAATGTGGGAATGGCTGGATCTTTTTGGAGTTGGCGGAACATGGCTTCGCTGATGAAGCTCTTAACGTTGTTCACACACACTCGGGCGAGAACATAGTCCTTCCCATCATTTAACTGAACTGGCATGAACAACTGCTCTCCAATTTGCTGAACATCAGCCAGGCTCTGAGTTGATTTCACATCTTTCTGGACTATAGAAGTGGGAGTTTCTGATTGTGGATTAGTAAAGAATTTCAGAGTGTTTCCTTCCAGTGTGGAATACCACCTTAAACTGGAAGGAAGGTTGATTTTCAGAAATAGAGAGGACCCCCCGTCACCAGTCTGTTGTCCTACTGCTATTACTGTCACGTCAGGAATTTGGTTGTTCTGGAAGTGAAATTCTACTTGGTCAGATTTTAGTTCATCCATGTGGCAGGTGCCGTTTAAACTAACATGGTTGACGCTCTGTTTTAATTTTATTGGTCGGCTAGTCTGGGTCCAGAGGACCTTGTTTACGCAATCTATTAGGGGTGACAACCTTCTCAGGAGGTCATTCCCTAGTAAACAAGGGGTGCCCTCTGGAGTCACTAATATGACCGGGTGTTTCACCTTGTGTCGCCCGATTTTGATGTCCAAATCTGCAGTCCCCTCGACGGGAATTTCCTTCCCGTCAAAGTTCTGAAGTTGTCCAGGAAGAGAGGTGAGAGGAATTCGGTAATTCTCCCCCCTTCCTGCATTTAGTTCATCAAAGGCCCTTTTGGACAGAAGGGTAGCTTGGGATCCCGTGTCCACCAGTGCCAAAATTGTACCCTGCCCCTGTACTTGTACCGGGGCATAGTATCTTCCCTCCTTCTCCTCAAGGGGGCACAGATAATGCACATTTTTGGACAATTGGTGGGCTAATTTTCTGGTTTTGGACATTGAGAGAGAAGAGATTTGGGCAGGGTTCGGCAGGGAGTTTTTGGAATCTGAAAGAAAAAGTTGGCAATTAGATATTGATGCGGTTTTGGGTTCCCCTGGTTCCGGTTCTGGGCCGCCCCCCCCTTTTTGGAGGCAGTCACCAGGATGGCTTTGAACCAGGGGTTTTTGGTATTGTTGGTTCTGGGATAGAATGATGGGTGGCGACAGATCAATCCCCACATCTACCCAGTCTATGGATGCGGTTTTGGGTTCCCCTGGTTCTGGTTCTGGGCCACCCCCCGCCCCTTTTAGGAGGCAGTCACCAGGATGGGTTTGAACCAGGGGTTTTTGGTATTGTTGGTTATGGGATAGAATGATGGGCGGCGACAGCTCAATACCCACATCTACCCAGTCTGGGTTGGAATCCCTTGGGATCCATTTTTCCTCCCATCTCTGGGTTCCCCATCTCTGAAGGAGAAGATCCTTTTCCCAGGATCCTCTGAGGATCCCTCTCCCTCAAATTGGAAGACCCGTACCTCCTCCACAAAATGGGTCTGTTTGGGTCCTTTGTTTCTCCTACCTCCTCTCTGCTCCTTGGGTGGCAGACTTTCAGGGGTAGGAGATTTTGTTTCCAGTTCCTGGGTTTCCAGGGGCTGTTTACAAGTGGGGAAGGAAGCTTCCTCCAAGGCTTTACACCCCCTTCCCCTTGTGCCTCCTCCCTGGGAACCGGTGGGTTATCAGGGTGCTGCCCCCGTCATTGTTCTGGAGCACCAGGCCCAGAGTTTGGTGCATTCTGTGCCGGCATGCCCATCTGAGGGTTCTGCTGAGCCCTTAGCACGCGACCCAGCTCCTGTGCCATATTTTGGACCTGGCGCTCAAGTTGGGAAACCCGCTCAGGCTGATACAGGGTTCTGTTTTCTCCCCTGGGCTGATCCCGGGAAGGGTAGCTATCTCTTCTCTGGTAGTACCCCGGGTTGGGAAGATTTGGGTACCCCTCCACCCTTGGCCTCCCTTCTCCCGGATTAGGTGGTCTGGGCTCAGGGAAGTGGGGAAAGAAGGATGGATGATTTTGGGGCTGGAAGTTGGGTGGATACCGGGGAACAAGTTCTGCCCAGGATTTGGGGAATTTCTGCCCTCCTGTGGGAAGTTAGGAGGGAAGTTCCCTGGGTCAGGTGCTTGGCTGGATCCCCCCCTTGGGCTGGAGGAGTCCACACATAACCCAGGATGGATCGGTTTCCCTTGTAGCGGGGACTTACATAATCAGGGGAGTGAGGGACCCCATTTGTGGGACTACCTCCTTGACTCCCTGTCTGTGACTGGCCCGAGGGCCTTCTGGTCTTTGAATTATTCGGTGCAGGCAGGTTTTTATGCCCCCCACCGCTAAACCTAAAATGAGGCCAACCTTTATCTCTGTCATCTTGGCAGCAGCAGGTGTGCTGGTTGATTTGGGGCTTTTCTGGGCGTTATTTTCATTTTCCACCGGTTTCTGCACCTCATAGATGCGGGTGGCTTGCTCAATGACCCAGTCTAAAGATCTTTTCTCGTGAAAATCTCTCACGAGCTGGGTCATTATGTATTTGGGTAAGGGATGGAAAAACGTATTAACAAATTCTTTACTGTCCGTGCGCACCCTTTTTGTAGTCTGTGCAAAAGCACGCTTCAATTCCTGCACAAATTCTTGTGGGGCCTGATCCTCCCCACGTTGCAAATTGTAGGCTGCCTTGCGAGCCTCTTGGGGATTTCTGTGAACAGAAAAATGTTTCAAGATGGCCGCCCTATATGTGGACCATCTTGAATGGTTTTGGTCCTCCAGCCCCACAAAGAAACTGGAGTATTCTGGGAAGAATGTCCATTTGACATACTGAATGCAGCTACTGCTGTCCTTCAAATGGAAAGTCTCCATCATTTGCTCATAAAGCTCCAAGTGTTCCCAAACAGAATACTTGGCGTTCTTGTGATAAGGCGTGATGACACTCCTTATTGCCTTAATCTGTTTTAAGGGGTCCTTAAGCAAGGCCCTTTTTGCCTTATTGGCCTTTTTGGTTCAGGTAACCCTGGTCCATTCATCCTTTGACTCAGAAGCACTGCTCCCAGAGGTGCCCGTCTGATCTTCCAGGCTCTCCCGGATTCTCCGAGCCTGGGAATGGCTGGCAGAATGTGAGGACCTGGTCTGCTGTGTCCTGTTTTGCTTTCTCAGAGTGTTCCAAATGTAGGTTTGCCACTCGGAAACTCGCCACTATTGTATTTTGCCACACTGGCATTTTTCAGCTTGAGTGTTCTAACTCTGGGTTCGCTACTTTGAATCTAGCCACTACAACACTCTGTCACACTTCCATTTTACCTCCCAGAATCTTACTGAAGTAAGTCTGCCACGTCAGATCTCTCTGCAGCAGATGCGTTGCTAGGGGGGCCTGAGGCGGCTATAGCCCCAGGTCTTTCGGTTGTAGCCCCAGAGAGAAGCTAAGGAGCTACAATCAAAAGACTAGCTAACTTCGAGTCTCGACAGTCAAAACATTAGTGTAGCCCCAGCTCTTTTCCAGATTTAGCAACACCCCTGCTCTGCAGGCATATTTTGCTGCACTCTCGTTTCACCTCTTGGAGACACTGCACGGTCTGTGCTCATGCGGTCACCTGTCCAGAACCAGGTAAAGCTGCCTTGACCTCAACCCTCCACCCCCTAATGCCCTGAATAAGTTTCTCCCACCTCCAACTAAGTTAGCACTTTCACACTCACAACCTCTCACTATGGCTAATAGCTCCAAAATAAGAGGTTTCAATTGGCCCCTATTCAACCATTGAGACACCATCCCTACATGACGCCACCCCCTCCCAACCTAGCACACATGAGAAGCAACTACCTACACCCCCCTCCCACTGAGACAACCCTCTCCTCAGCTCCCCCTCGATCATCCACCTTCCCTCACATCGGCTGTCTTTCCAGCTCACTCCTTCCCAAAAGGCTGCCTGACTTTTGACCACTCCACCTCTAGTCCCACTGGCTTCACCACCCACCAGCACAGTAAACCCCCTTTCAGATCTCTAAGCACCTTATGTGCAACCCTTGCATCCACCCACCGCTTGGCGGGCCCTCCAACCCTTACCCACATGCCCTGAGCTGTCTCAAAATACTTGAAGAACAGACACCTCACCTCCTGTGGCACTCATATCGCGCAACACCCTCACCTCCACCCCTACACCCCAAACCCAATGAAATTGTTCCTTAACCTACGAAATAGCCCACATGCCAAGCACTCCTTTCCACACATTTCTAGGAGACTGTCCCCTCCTCCCCCACGAGTACTACAGATTCCACCTCCACTAACCCATATGGCCCCAGCTCCTGGCACACTAATCAACACCCTCCCCATATACATTTCCATCACTTGTATCCACATTACCATCCAACATCCAGAACTCCTCCACCATGCCACACATCCACCAATAACGCATATGTCCTCGTCTTCTCACCCTCCACCAGAAACCAACTGCCTCCCCCTACAGACACCCCTTCCAAACACAAATATCTGACCCTACATTAATTCCAACCTTCCCCCTTCACGACAACACAAGCCAACCTCCGAAAGCACCTTCCAGCCCACCCTCCCTGTCACAACCTCCATCACTGCATTGACCATCACCCTTTCCCGCCTCTGCGTTGAGCCAACCCCATCCCTCGGTGATCACTCCAGCAGCTCCGGACCACTAGCCTAATCCCACCTCTGGAAGGAAATCAAAGTGACTCCAGACTAGCCTCACTGACCTCCACCCCACTCTATTCGGGTCATATCACCATCTCTAACTTCGATCGCTGGCTTTCAGAAACACTCAGCTCCCTCGTCCCCATCAGAACTTTTTATAAAAGACAAGGCCATTCACCCAAATGGTTCACCTCAGCCCTCAAAAATACTGAAAACCTTGAAGTACATCATGGAGCATATATGGCGTGCAGACCCATCGTCATCCAGCAGAACAGCCTACACCTCCCAGTTCAAGGTTTATCCCGCAGAAATACGCAAAGCCAAAATATCCTACCATTGGAATATCTCCAAAGCCCTGCACCCATCGAGGAAACTCTTGAAACTCATCTCTGAATTCAATGCCCCTGCCTGCACCACCAACACTCCCAGCCACTGCCAATACCCTATGTGACTCCCTCTCAGACCAATTCCACAATATAGCCCAAGAGAGACACAATTCCATCCTCTCTAAAATCTCTTCCCTCCCCCCACTTCTCCCACAACATCAGAACCACCCTCCATCCTCCCACTTTTCTCTACCTTCTCACCACTCCCCCACCTGGAATTCCTCAAGCTACTATCACTTAGCCGGGCCACAGGACCCCCTGTGCCTGCCCCCCACCCACTACTAAAAGAAATATTGCCAGCTAGCTGCGCGGGCGACCTCGCAAGGTCCATCGTCAACTCATCACTCTCTTCTGGTACCTTCCCAGCAGAATTTAAGACCTCTTACATCAAGGATCTCCTCAAAAAGAACTACATTGACCTTCTATCCCGACCAACTACAGGCCCATCTCAAACAATCGCTATATAACCAAATTAGCTGACCAAGCAGCATGCGCACAACTATGCCTCTTCTCAGAATCAAAGAAGATCCTCGACTCCGCCCAATTTTGCTTCATACCTTTACGAGGAACTGAATCCTGCATAGTGTCGATCTGGCACAATGTTAAATGACATTCAGACTCAGAAGGTTCTGCCGATCTAATCCTACTCAACCTCTGGCAGTGTTAATCACCATCGACCACTCATCATCTCCAAGAGACTACGCAGCCTCGGCATCAGAGATTCAGCTCTGAATTGGATATCTTCCTTCGTCTCCAACAGATTTCAAATAGTGCACATGCCTCTGTTCTCCTCGACTCCCCGTCCAGTTGCCCACAGAGTGCCACAGGGTGCCTCTGTCTCACCACTCCTCTATAACATCCACGTGAGCCCATTACATGCACCCATTCGATCCCACAGTCTAACGTGCTACAATTCCCAAACAGCCCTCCGTCTACCTCACCCAATCTTGCAACCTGCCACTCAGAGATCAAACGCTTGATGACGGCCAACCACCTCCTACTCAATTCAGGCAAAAGTGAAATCTTGCTATGTGGGAAGACTGCCCTCTTTTTTCAACCCATCTCCATGCTTCTCTCCCTAGGCCCACCTCCCCCCACCTCCAACACAGTAAAAAATGTCAGATGCATTAAGGATGCATACTTGACTCACATCACATCACATCAACTCAGTGGTAAAATGCTGCTACCTACACATGCGCATCCTCTACCGCCTTTTTCCTTACCTGACCTTCCCATACAGAGTCTCCATGATCGTTGGTATTATCCTTTCACAACTAGACCACGTTAACACTCTATACCTATTGGCCCCTGCATCACAGCTAAGAAAATTCAGAGTACAAAATACTGCTGCAAGGCTTCACCTAGCTCTAGGGCTCAGGGACCACATCTCCCCCACACTCCCAGTCCTGCACTGGCTTCAGATTGGACAGCGATCCTCCTTGAGGGCTACGTGCATCACCCACTGAGCCTTTTACAACAAAGGACCGGAATACCTCCAGCAAAAATTAACATGCTACAGGCCTCAGATACTCAGCACTTCCTCTTGTCATTCCAGAGACAATATCAACCCATATGAAGGGTTCATCATTCTCAGTCAAAGCACCCACCCTCTGGAACTCCCTCCCATTAACTATCCGACGCATAGAGGACCGCCTTGCCATCAGGAAGGCATTCTAAACCTCTGGACCCTCACACACACAGTACAACCCTAGCACTAACCACCACCCACCCTCCCTTACGGAGAATTCAGGCGCACAAGAGGAGTCAGTTAGGTGGATCATAGCGCCCCTTCCCATGCGCATACTATATGCACTGCATGACTACAACTAATACGCTTCAGTCCTTTTTCACAGGACCATCGTGCGCTGCGTCCGACAGAATACAGCGGAGTCTCATGAAAAATTCAGTCCAACTGTTCACATAGCCGCACACCTTTGAGATATTCGTCTATACCTTGCCCTATACATGCATCACACTCGACCCCAAGCCCTACAACCCATTGACTGCAACTGAGCCATTGACTACAGTTGAGCCCCGCACAATATTCGATCCAGCTGTTCAAATAGATTGACTCTTTGACAATTTGACACAGCATCATCCTTCGGGACTTTGTAATATGGGCTTCTGTTTGAGACCTAACCATTCTCTAACTACCTTCTATCTGACTATACATGCACACATGCATTTTACCACTACTTTCCTTACTTTCAACACAGACTACAGTCTTCCAAATGGCGCTCATCCTCACAGCGCTTCAAGGCCATACCAATGGCAGCAGGGACTATACAGATACCACCTAATATAACATAAAAGAACATAAGATGACATAACAGTGATTTAGTTTATTCATATGCATTTTTAAAGCGCTCACACAGCCTGGGGGCATCGAGGCGCTGTTACAGGAATATGTCTTAGTTGCATATTTATAACGTGCTTAATACCCAGAGGTTTCTAAGCGTGGACCCGGGGATCAAACCTGTGTTGCTTTGTGTCGTCTTGTTTCCAAGGCAAGCACGTTGCTGCTGAGCTATCCTCCCGGGACTGATCTGCTGTGCCAAGAAGGTGCCAGTGAACATTATGGTTTTGACTGTGAAATATTCAAGCTCTTTGATTTGATATGGCCCGGAGAACGTAGGCTCTCTATTGATCCGGTAGTGTATGCAAGATGTTCCTAGTATTGTACTTCATTGGTCACGCTAGATTACATCAAATTGCCCTCTACTGATTCTCAGTGAAGCAGGCGATTCACCAGTTGGCACATACGCAAACTCCGTAACATGTTATACCTGATTGGACCATTGCACTGGAATGGGACGAACAAAAAGCAAGAATGCACATCAGGTGCACCAGGGGAATGTGGAAGGGGTGATGAACCTGCTTCAGGAGCAGAAAATGAAACTGACTATAAACATTGTGTCGGGTCAGAAGGAGGACAAGGACTCAGATCTGTCATTTTGGAATTTTCTTTGATAAACAAAAAAGGTAGAAACTCCTAACTTTCCCTGTGCTTTGGGTTTCCCTACCTAATGCAAACTAACTAGGGTGCTCGTCACTCATTGGTGAGTCCAAAATGAAGATCAGTCCTCTGTCCAAAATAATCTAACCTTTACCTGTCACTATCAAAACTAACTAAAGCATAGGAGAATGACTCCATTCTCCTGTGGTCTGCTTTTCAGCAAGTTCCTTTGAGTAACTTAATCGTAGGTAGTTCTTGGTGACTACTTTGATCAGTTCATATAGTTCATATATTAGGCGCTTCACTTTCTCTACTGTGTCCTTGGCATTTTGCTTTCCACTTCTGATATTCTTGTTCCCTCTTTCCTTGTTTAGTATACTTTTCACTGTTTCTCTACTCAATGTCCATTCTTCATCCTGGCTGAGCCAGTTAGAAATATTGTCAGAATGTTTCTCACTCTTCTCTGTCTCTTGATAGTTACTGGGACGAGTATGGGGGTTTGAGTAACAATTCTTACTTATTTCCAGCTCTGCGTTTCTACTGCAAAGAGTATCGTTGTTCCAATAGTAATTCTCTCTGTTATCCACATAATGATTCTTAGCATTCTCCATGATTCCATCTTTACTGAGACGATTATGCACGTTCTCACAAAGATTCTCACTCTTCATCTGTAACTTTAATATAAGGTCCTCACTGGGACGAGTATGATGTTTTGTTTGTTAATGTAGAGCGTCAGATGTACACGTCATCTCTAGTGCCCGCCCCCTCACCTCCATCATATTGGAAGAACAACGAAAAGGCTCTGTTCATGACACCTAGTATAGTCCCAATACTGCATCGAAGATATGAAAGACGTTATGTGCGACAACCGTATCGAATGTACCCTTGCACTGATGTGGTAGAGGGATGTCTGCATACACCATTGAAAATAGAAGAGCTATAAGTGAAGTCTGACAAGAGTCAAGTGATGCCATGTAGAGAAGATACAAGGACACACTGAAACGATATGTGAATACTTAAAGAATAAAGATATGACTGAAGTAACAAAGTAACTGAACATGCAAATACGAAGAAATCAGGTACACTGAGAAGACAAGTGAGAAGAGATGCAGCAGATGTACATATAAGCAGAAACACAGGGTAGATGAGACATGTAGAAGCTTGCTGCAGTAGAAAATATAACATGGGTAAAGTGGCCAGGATGAAAAGATGAACATCGGTTTTGAATAATAGTAAGCTAAAAAGCCTGAAGGAGAGAGACCGATGCTGCAGAAGCTAACAGGCACTGACTGTGAAACAGCTTCGTGAAAGAAACAAAGAATATCTGTTTGGCTTGGGATCAAGGATGTCAAATCAAGAAATAATTGCAAGGCACAAGAGGGGTCGAAAAGGATAAGCTACATACGCACAACATAGTTCTCTTAGATAAGGTAAGAGAGTGAACATTTGCAAGTGCCAAGTATTGAACAAACAAAGATACAGAAAGCATATGCAAGACAGAGCAACCACGTCTCCAGAGACCAAGAGGAGTAATAGCACCCAGCACAATAAAATCAAATAGTGCTAAATAACATGTCAGAATGGACAAGATTGTGGTCTCCTCACACATGGTGCAAGACTGGAAAACAAGGCCTATTCATTAAGCTCCAGATGAAGATAGCAATGTACCTTCACTCCCTTAAAAATCCTGAGGAAGAGAACAGTCAGCATGGTCAACTACAAAGAAGAAGCCTTAGTTAAGTTAGGGCCTAACTGATGAGAGATGGTAGGCTAATTGGCCAAGTGGGCAGTGGTCTGACGTTTTTTCCCACACCTGGTTTTCATTTTGCTTACGTGCTGCTAAACAGCCGAATGTCCAAGGTTGGGAGAGAATGTCAACCAATCATTTATTTATTTATTTATTTATTTATTTATTTATTTAATTGTATATAGCGCACAGCAGCCCTGGGGCATCGTGGCGCTGTTACAGAATACTTGCTTAGTACAGACTTGCATTAGATGAGCAACAGTGCAAACAATATTGTCAACCGTAGGAGAATGCATGTTCATTGGTTACAGTGGAACAGCATAAGAAGATTGAGTAATGTTGCAGGTTACAGAGAAAAGACATGATTAGTTGAACAGTTTGGTTTTCAGCATTTTGCGGAAGACTGTGTAGGACTTTTTATCTCTGAGTGCTGTGGGGAGGGCATTCCAGTTTTTGGGTGCTAAGTATTGAAAACTGGAACCTCCTGCTTTGGACCTTTTGAAGGAGGGGACATAGATCTGGTTCGTTAGATCAGATCTCGTGGGTCTGGATGAGTCTGATCCTTTCCGATAGATAGCGGGATGGGCATTAAGTGAAAGGCATTTGTGTGTAATGCCCATGGTTTTAAAGAGAATGCGTTCTTTAACCGGCAGCCAGTGTGCGTCTTTCCAGGCCTGGGAGATGTGTTCCCTTTTTGGAATACTCAGTGCTGCTCTGAGCGTATTGTTTTGTGTAACTTGTAGCTTGTTACGGTTTTTGGCGGAGGTGCCTAGGAAGAGGGCATTACAGTAGTCAAGCTTGGTGCTGACAGTGGCACTAGAAATAGATTAGCAATTTTTGGTTGATAGGAATGGTTTGACGTGGGTTGATAATTTTTTGGTGAGTGCAGTGGAGGAGGTTATGGCACTGACCTGGCGTGTCATGGAAAGGGAGGAGTCAAGATACACTCCTAAAGTTTGACGTGCTGAAGAAACAGTGATAGTGGTATTGTCGATGTTGAAAGTGCTGTATTGGGGGGATGTTTATTGAGCATTTCTTTGGTGCCTACCACAAGGATCTCTGTTTTATCTCCATTGAGACAAAGGACGTTGGCTGTCATCCATGTTTGGATGGCTGTGTAGATATTGGTTAAAGCCGCAGAGTCTTGTTCGTAGATGCCGGTTAGGGGGAGTAGGACTTGCGTGTCGTCGTCATAGTTTGTGAAGGCTATGTCACGACGATCCAAGTCATTGTAAAGAGGGAGGGTGAAGATGTTATACAGGGTTGGTGCAGTACATGATCCTTGTGGGACTCCACAGTGTATAGTGGTGGGTGAAGCACAGGCAGAGTCTGAAAAGACTCTCAAGAGGCTTCCATTGAGAAAGGATGCAATCCATGCTATGGCTTGGGGGAAAAGTGTGCTGCGTTTTTTAGTTGCTTACCAAGAATATCATAATTGATGAGATCGAAGGCAGCCGACAGATCTAGCAGGAGGGGAAGTGCCGGTTTGCCTTTGTCCATAATGTCACCAAGTTGTATTTTGAGATCAAGTAGGGCAGATTCTGTCCCATGGCCTGGGCGGAATCTGGATTGCCTTTTGCCTAAGATTTTGTTTTCTTCCAGAAATGTCTGGATTTGCGTGTAGGCAACCTTATCCAGGATTTTGAGCAAAAATGGGACGGTGGTGATGGGCCTGTAGTTGTTAGCTATTTCAGTGTCCGGCAAGGGTTTTTTCAGGTCTACTACTTTGGGCTCAGTAACTTCTCTGAAGGAGAAGGGTTTTATTTTGTCTTTGGTGTCCTTACTGTTAGGGTAGGATGCTAACATGATGTGTTTACAGAGAGGTTTTTAAGATGCTCATGAATCTTCTTTTGCAGGAGCTCAATTTTATTCACCAAGGCTGTTTGTACACTAGTACACCAGGCTTTATCTTTAACGATCTCTTGTGAGTTGGTGGCTGGAGTGGATAGTTCGTTAAAGATGGCGAAGAGTTCTTTTGATTCAGAGGTGGCATTGGTGATTCTATCGTTGTAGGAAGATTTGGCTGTAATTATGGCTTTCTTGTATTGAGTCGCCAACGTTTTGTAGATGGATAGAGTTTATTCCTGTGGGGATCCTAGCTATTTGTTCAAGGCTTTACATTTTAGGGCACGTAATTCTTTCAGTTAAGCAGAGAACCAAGCATTGGAGTGTTTTTTTTCTTCACCTTTTTGTTCAGTACTGGTGCAATGGTGTTGACAGCTGTTTTCAGCGTTGTGTTGTAGATATCCACCAGCACCAATGGGTCTGAGGAAGTTGGGAGATTGAGCGTTCGAGTGTCTAGGTCGGAGAGGATCCTCTCTTTAGTAAGGTTCCGTGCACTTCTAGCTAAGGCAGGTGGGATGGGGCTGAGATTGTTGGGTGTGGTGGTGCAGGTCGGAATGAGGAAGTGTATAAGGTGATGGTCAGACCAAGGGGTCGGGGTGTTGGAGCTGACGTCTACATCACAGTTGTGGTCTACTACCCAGTCAAGGGTTCGCCCTTTGCAGTGGGTGGGTGTGAGGATTTTTTGGGTGAAACCGAGCTATTGTAGACCTTGGGCAAAGGCTTTGGAAGGTCTAACATTCTGGTCATTAAGTCCCAGATTGAAGTCACCTAGGAGAACTGTTTTTGTAGAGGTTTTAAGGTTTTCACCTAGGAGATGGATGAGGTTATCATGGAAGTCCGCTATTGGAATGGTGGGTGGTAGGCTAGGTGGATGGTTAAGGTGGTGTTAGGGGAGATAGCAATCTTAATTGTGAGGGAATCAATGTTCTCCCCACGGTGTGAGGAGGTTTCTCTGACCGCTAAGCAATATTTGACTATGACGGCTTCTCCGCCACCTTTGGCTGTCTGTCTACCTTGCCTATAGATTGAATGCCCTTGTGGGAGGGCTAGTGAAAAGGCAGGTCCTGCGGCTTCATGGAGCCAGGTCTCGTGATAGCTAGGATGTCAAGGTTGAGATTGGTAATGAGGTCATATATTTCTGTGGCATGTGCTGGGAGGGATCTGGCATTGACCAGTGCACATTGCAGATTGGATGGTGCCACGTTTTTACCCATTTTGCCTTTACCTGAGTGGGTGGTCGTAGTGTTTTTTTCAAATCTTGGGCAGGGTGGGTGGTGATGAGACTTTGGCAGTCTCAGGTGGGCCAGTTGTCTAAGTAACACTGTGGTATGCCTGTGGTGGGTTGGGGTTAGGAGTATAGCAGGAGTGTAGACCAAGGAGTTTGTTTCTGGTGTCGATGGATCTGGGGCGTTTAGATGGTTTGAGGGTTCTGGAGAGGTTATCTGGCAGGTTGTGTATGGTCTTTGAGAAATTGAGGAGATGTGTGTTCGACCTCTGATGGGCAGAGTTATGAAAAGTGGGTTTGGTGAAAAAATATGGTAGGAAGGGGGTTGGTGGGATGTTTGCGAGTTTTGGGGGTGCATATGTAGCCATGCTGGGCACAGCTGTGGGCATGTGGGCTAAAGGGTAGGCCTAGGTAGCTGCTGTGGTGTTTAGTGTGGAGTATGGATCTGGTTTGGGATCCTAAATGCTGTCCAGTGGATTGTACTTAGCACAATGATTGCATTGTCCCAACAAGACTAGAGGTCTGCTGAGGTAAGGCATTAGAAAAGGTGCAGTGATCTGACTAGAAGCGTACAGTGATTTGAGCAGGAGTAGTTGAGGAGTGCAATAATATAAAACAAACTCCCTGTCTCATCAAGTAAGGTAAGGAAAATCGCTAGACTCAGAGGTATGTGTCACTTTTCAAATTTAACATCACAGAACAATTACAAACAAGTGCAGGGAAAATTATACCACTCGCACTCTAACTTAACATTATCACAAATATTTTTAATACATAATTATAAAACACAATTCAGTAAAACATCATAAAAAACAATACAAAATATCCGAAAGTGCTAAGTGCAGATATCTGGAAGGTGTAGTTGGCACACAAAGGTGTCAGAATGTGCAAAATATGCAATCTTATTACAATAATTTGAACTCCTATTTACAACAATCAAATGGCTGGCAAAACACTATGTTGGACACCATTTGGTGTAGTATTCTTTTCAGCAGAATCAACATCTTAGTTGGTAAATGATAAACCACAGTCACAAAGACAGCAAAAGAAAACAAACCATACACAGAGTGCTCCAATGAAGTATTACTCTGAGGTTGATGTGTACGCTGTCTAGTGTTTTGTTGACATCACGTGTGGTAATTAATCCACCTCCTAACACTTGGTTTTAAGTGTTAAAATTAACCCTACATGTTTCATTCCTATAATTAATAGTATTAGTACAGGAACTTCTTCAGGGGCATAGTATTTTTCATGCGTGGACCCAAAGGGTCACAGCTTTGAGTGGTTTACAAGCACAGTCCAAAGTTAAATTTTGGCAACAAACAACTGGTGTTTAAATTGAAGGTGACATTGCTTCAATGCATCCCCAGGAACAAATGCAAAGTAACTTGTTCCCTTGGCTCTTCTCTTTATAGTAGAGTTCAAGCGTCTAGACCAAACCGTCTATTAATGTCGGTATCGCATCCTGTGTGGCTGGTAACAGGGTCTGTAATCCAGTCACCTTTATCCTGTCATTCTCTCCAAAGTACTATTATTGAGTTGAACCAGAAGCGTAGTAGTGGTGCGAGATTATACCGGAAGGTTGAGGTCTTGCGGGGAGCAAAGCTGGGGTGTGTATTGAGTGACTTCATTTAGAACAAGCAATTATTGCTGCGGGTTAAGATGTTAGTAGCGTGACACATGCATTATAGCATTACTGGTGGGGTAGGCAATATGGCCCTTCACTTGAACAATGGCATATTACAATGGGGTAAACATTACATTGCATATATATGTGTACATCCTGTAAGCGGGCAGTGTGAACTTTCACAAACAACGATCTATGTGGTGGCATAGAATTCAGTTAACAAAATGACAACGCAAATTGCAGTGGACAGAATGTCACTATGCTTATGCTACGGCAGCGGCAGATATTGAACAGTCAAAGTATAGAGGGCTGAGTAACGTTGAAAACGAGGTAAGAAATGCTTCATGGGGTGCTGGACAGGACCGCCAATACCAAGAGGTTGCATATGAGTCACAAGTGTTAGGTTGTCCAGGGCGATGCCTTGCGGGGATAGTGAAGGCAGCAGGACTGCTAATAATCTAGTGGCATTCTTAGACGTTGACAAATGAATTGCATGTGAGCATTACAAATACTATTATAATAGAGGGCGAGGACAAGAGAGTCAGTGGTAGCGTACTCACGGTGGTGGAATCAAGGTGAGCCAGCAGCATGTATGGCCGACGGCATGGGCGGCCACGGACAGACACAGACAGGCCCTTATTCACAGTCCTTAGACCACGGCCGACTTCCACCTGCCGGTGATGACAGTGGGCGGATGTAGGTAGGTCATGCCAATCAGAAGCAGTAAATGCTGATGGAGTCCGCCTCTTACAGCTGGGCAAAACACGGTGCGGCCATTACGCACGTTGCAAGTAATGGTGATTCAATGAAGCTGAAGCAACAGTAGCTTCTACCGTTGTCACGCTGATTTCTTTGAAGCCTTGGTGTACAATGGTGCAGTAAGGATTAATTGTGGCACATTTAGAGAATAAATCTTGTTATTTTGTTGTGGCTTACTTTTTCATCAGGATGTCTCTGAAGGGTGCTGGTGCTCCTCGCTGGGAGCGCTGGATGCCACTCTGGCAGGGAAGGCTCCTGCCCTCTCTCTGCATGTCAGGGGCTGCAATGGGGGTATGAGGACACAGACAGGCCCTTATTCACGGCCCGTAGACCACGGTCGACTTCCGCTTGCCGTTGATGAAAGTGGGCGGATGTAGGCAGGTCGCGCCAATCAGAAGAAGTAAATGTTGATGGGGTCCGCCTCTTACAGCTGGGAAAAACACAGTGTGGCCATTAGGCACCTTGAAAGTAATGGTGATTCAATGAAGCCGAAGGAACAGTGGCTTCTACAGTTGTCACACTGATTTCTTTGAAGCCTCGGTGTACAGTAAGTAACAGTGCAGTAAGGATTAATTGTGGCACATTTAGAGAGTAAATCTCGTTATATCGTTGTGTCTTACTTGAGGGCCTATGTAGTGATCAACCATACAGTTTTGCAGAAGCCAATTCGCTGTCGTTATACTGCAATTTAATCTGTATTATATGTAGTTAGAGGTAGTTCAAGGCATGCCTACCAGATAAGGGGAAGCCAATTGTGTTACTAACACCTAAACAAAGTATAGGTATATATGTTCCCCTAAACAATATTGCCCTTCAACAGGTTTTTAGTATTTGCCACGTAAGATGATGTCATAGCTGACGTATATTGAGGTATAACACTTTTTGTGTAACTGAAATGCATCGAGAGTGAGTGAGCTGGAATTTGTTTGTTCCACAGGTCACCCTACTTTATCGAGCTGATAATAAAGTAGTACTTCGCCATGTTCTCTGAGTCTGTCCAAAGGAAAAACATAAAGTGGTTAGAGCGGCCATGATGAAAAGATGGACGTCGGATTCATATTGAAACCCATCAAGCTACCTCAGAGACATACCAGGGCTGCAGAGTCAGGAGACGCGGAGGTCCTGGGGTGTCGTGGAGATTTATTCATGATCTATGCCCCTTTGACCTTGTAAAACGCAGAGTTTCCTCTGGTTCCGAATCCAGATATGATATTATGCAACATCACAGCCAAAGTCAAATATTTTACAGTCACTGGTTTAAAAAATGCCAGCACTAGAAACATACAAGATTATCTAAGTGGTACTGTGAGTCCCCCTTAATATTTAATAGGGTCTTTCAGATGGACTGAGGTAATGTACAACTTGAGAGTACAATAATTCAGTGCATAGATGATATACTAGTGTGCAGCGAGAAAGATGAGAAATGAATGCACAAAAGGCTTGGTTTAACTAATGACTATGCTAGCAGAGAAAGGAAATAAAGTAGACAAAGAGAAATAACAGTATTGTCAGGAAGAGATCCTGTACATAGGACAGCTAATCTCTCAAAAAGGCTGAAAAGGGACACCTGTGAGGGCAGAAGCGATCATGAAAACTCCAACACCTGAGACAGTTAGGGAAATGCAACAATTTTTAGGTCTATGTAATTATTGCAAGGCCTGGGCTTTAGATTATAGTTCATATATTTGACCACTTTGAAAAGGGCTCAAGGAAGCACAGATAACATGGACAGACGAGATGACTGAGGGGTTTGAAGAAATAAATAGGGTGGTTTGTACAGCCTCTGTGTTAGGGATTCCAGATTAAAATGAAGAGTTTTATTTATTCTCACATTCAAATGGAGAGGTAATGACAGCAGTCCTCACGCAGAAGACGACTTTAGAACATGGACATAAACTATAAGCCTACTATATCAGGATTTTAGACCAAGTAATGAAAGGACATTATCCTTGCGAACAAGTGTTAGCTGCTGTTGCTTTCGCGATATAAAAAGTGGGGTGTTCAATGACGTTATTAGGCGAGCATTCCTTAGTCACCATTTTAGAGAAACCCAAAGGTACATTGACTACACAAAGAGTATCTGGGTATGAAGTGATTATTTCACACCCAGCTATCAAAATTGTCAGGTGTAGATTAGTGAATTTAGCGACATTCATAGAAGAACTAGTAGGGAAGGAGGACTATGTACATGATTGAACAACGAGTTCTATGAGGGTTGGGTGTGATCGACAGGATGGGACACATCAAGTTCATCTCTGGGCTACCCTATTGGGGGGTACATGGATAACCCATTCCCTGTAAAGGGGTTGTTCCCCACCATTGTAACTCCTCCTAGTCGTTGGATGGGTACTGTTGCTACTGTGTCCGCCTGTGCCGGTGTGCTGTCATCTTATATCTGTCCCCGTTGTTGTGTACTCCCCCTAATTTGTGGCACTTGTAAATACTGTGGTATTGGTGCTGACATATGTGGTGCCTGCATCTGTACTTGTGGCTTGTGCCTGTGGTTGTATTTGTGCTTGTGGTATCTGTTGATATGTACCCTGCATCTGCCCTTGTGGCTGTTGATCCTGTACTGTCAAGGGTTTTGACCCATGTTGAATCAGTAGACTGGGTAGATGTGGGGATGAGCTGTCGCCGCCCATTATTCTATCCCAGAAGAAACTAAATCAATAGACTGGGTGGATGTGGGGATGAGCTATCGCCGCCGACATTCACGCCAGAATAGGAGAACTGCGCAGTTGGCACGAGACCACTCCAAAGATACAACCTTCTTGTGGAGGGTTCCACATCACCACTCTACTGTAAGGATGCCATCAAAACAATGTTAAGCAAGGGCCCTATACTATCAAGCAAAATACCACTCTATTGAAATGCAGTAATTCAAGACAACTCAAAAATGGATGCAGTACCGACAAATTCCCCAAGGTGGCGCTAGCGGTCTAAACTCTGACAGGGAAACTGTATTTAGGAGTTGCAAGAGGGGCAGGGACTTCAAAGCTTGTTGGTTAATTGAAAATCTAGCCACCTGCTGTTCCCAGAGGCCAAGAGGCTGAGAACTCTTAACACCCCAGAGACTCACCACAGGAGGCAGGATATCACATGGCCCTTCTGAGTGAGAGGGAGGGGGTTTCCCCTTCAGCCTGGAGGAGAGAGACAATAGCCCCTTTCTGTTGAATGGGGTATGTTAATTTTGAGTGTTTGCTGTCAACAGCCCTCTGCCAGCAAGGAGAGACATGTGATCACTGACCCACCCAGACTCCTGGAGGTGGACCCAAACACTTTGGGGAGTTGAATTGCAACAAATATATATTTTATAGAAACAGTGATAATTTATTGTAACCAAATGACAGGAATGTACAACTTTGAGAGTCTTAGTTTGAAAAATGCCCTCATGATTTGAGTCCAAACTCCAATTTGTACCATGTTCTGGGGCAAAACCCCGCTAATTATGATTATTGTAGACAATGTGTTTAAGCTAGAGACATGGAAAGTTACTGGGATATATGTGGAAGGGAAATGTACCTTTGTATAATTTTTGATGAAAAACCAATGTTGCAAAACCCTCTAAAATCGAAAATAAGTTGCCATTTTTGAATGCAAGCTCCTAGAAACGCCAGAGTCGGGACAGGGACTATCTTTAGTAATATATGATGTGTGTATGTGATGTCAAACAACTGTCTACCTGGGAAATATGTATTTGGATCAGGTATAGATTTGTGGGCAAATTGACCAGGGGAGGATCCTCTGACCCATAAACAGACCTCATCACTCTGACTCACAACCCAATTCCCCAATCATGGGAGAGGGGAGAATTGGGCCAATGACAAGTAGAGAGGGGCAGGCTCAGTTAGGCCACGCACACACCCACTTCCAAAACACATAAAAAGAGACTGCTGGGACAGGTAGGGAAATTCAATTCCATTTTCTGCGGGACGCTCTGCCGGGAGACTCCAGACTTCACATCCATCAATCTCCAAAGACCAGAACTTTAGTTCAGAACTTAAAGCAAGGGCCTAAACCCACAAACTGAGAACTCTTCTCAGCAGGCCTCAGCATCCTTAAAATCATTTGCAAACTATTCCACAGCCGGGCGAGCTGTTTGAATTCTTTGACAAGAACAATTGCCAGAGACCAGACCAGAGATCCAGAGAGACCCAGACCGTTGTGAGCAGAACCGGTGCCTGATTGACCCGCCGAGCAGAGAGAACCGAAGTCCAGTCCAGTTGACCAGATCCGTGACGAGGCCCATTCATTTCAAAATTAGGAGAGAGTATCCGCCAGAACTGTGCAGAACCCAATCTCTTAGTTAAAATAATCTAATTCAAGCTATTTTAACCTAATTAGAACAGCCTCCTAGAAATCGTGTCATCTGTCATTTTTAAAGCTGCACAACTGTCACCTGTCAATTCTGCAGCTGCAAGCTGTCACCTGTCATTTTGAGTTTACTTTAAATCCGAAAATCTACCTTTATTAAATCATCCGTATCTCCGGAACCATTTGTGCTAGGAACGAGATTTAACTTTCATCTGAAAGCTTAGAATCTAGAACCGACTTCCTACTCCATATACTTTTTCCGTAATCGCAAGACACGCACTCGCGAAATTTACCGCGATTTGCGATTTGGCCCGATTTCATCTGTAGAAATCAGCAGCTTTTTGCCTCTCTTTGCTAAAATTCGTTTGCAATCTGCTAATCATTTATAGAGTATTGTTAAAGTGAGCCTGAACTAATATAAAGTAGCCATCACCTACCCTGAACCTCTAGAGGGAATTAAAAGCAATTTTAGCACCTTTTCACTTCCTTGCAAACCACATTAAAGTAATTCACCTGTGTTTAAAACTCATCCCTGTTTTCCCTAAGCTTGCTGGGAGAACTGGAACTGTGTATTGCATTATAAAGTGTGATTTGTTGGGATTCTTGAAGACTGTGTGCTCTCCTTCCATTTCTTGTATTGCATAGGGGGGGAGTGAATTGTCAAAAGAAAAAGTGATCATATTACCTTTTGCTAAAATCATAACAAGTTATTTCTGTACTGCATTTTATTCCACCTTGCGTTTTCTTGAACCATATAAAGCATTCTTTCCCACCTTATTCTTCTGTTCCTATTCATAAGTTACCTCTTGCTGACTACTGCTCATATTCACAAGTGTAATATCCATTATCAATTTATTTATAGAAGTGTGATATATATATATATTGTTTACATTTTCAAATAAACCTTTTAATTTGCAAAACAAACCTACTTCTTGGCTCAGTGGGGTCAGGGGGATTCTAAGAGGGGGGGTGTTATACAAGGGTTGTCATCCAGAGTACTGAACTGGATATAAAAATACATCAATAAGGGTTTTCCTCAGCATCCCAGACTAGGCATTGACTTAGCTGTAGTGTTGATTGAATATCGCTTACAGTACATAATACTCTTCTTGGCCTCCTTGATATTGCTGTTGGCCCTTCTCTCCCCAATTCTGTTGTGTCCCTCTAAATCAACATGCCTGTGAAATGTGTCCTAGCTGGCCACAAGTCCAACACTGTGGTGTCTCCCTCCCCTGTCCTGAAAACCCCCCTGAAAAGTCTCCTGGGTTCTGGTGCATCTGCTGTCCATATCCCCAAAACCCTTGTGAATCCCCCCTTTGGTTGTAATGCATCTGTGGCCCAAAGCCACACCCCCTTTGTAAAGCTCTCCTCGCTCGGAATCCCTGCTGTTGGCTGCCCCGTCCCATGTACCCTCCTCCCATGGGCGGTGCAAACGAACTGTTGGAGTTGCTGATACTGCGGCTGTGGGGTGGTGATGGTTATAACCGCCCCTTCCATTGCATACTTTGATAGCTTCCACTGCACTAGTTTGGCTTCATCTGCCTTCCTGTCTTCCGCCTTTTGCTTAACCTTCTCCTAACAAAATCTACAATGAGACACTATTGTGAGCTGTATTTCTGGCTGTCCCTTCGCTTCCATCCCCGCCAGTTTCTTCAAACTCTTCTGTACTGGCTCTGGTAGTCCATGCACTAAAACATGATACAATATTGCTATTGTTTTATCCCAAGGCTCTCGAGTTGCGAGGCGCCAAAGCTCTTGAATCTCCTGAATGTACTTGCACAGGATCGTCGTCTTCCCTCATCTTCCATGACATAATTTCCCCAATGTCTGAAGTGTCTGGTTTTTGTGTTTCTAATGTTTGCCATACTGCTGCCCTGCAGTTTGCAAATGGCGCCTTTGTCTGCGTGCTTCCATGGCATCACCCCTCCTCTCTCTAATAAAGGCATCTCTGAATATGCCTTCACCTCCTTAGGTGTCCTTCGATACAGTCTGATTTGTCGAGGCCCCCTCTCGTCCTCCATGTCTGTACATATATCTACTGGTTCCAATGTGGGCACTCTCCTGTTATCATCATATGCTCTGGACAATCATCCTCTCGAGCAGGCTATGGATGTCTCCCCCTCCTTTGTCCTGGGAGATCCCTAAGTCTATTAACATATGAGTTGTGTGTGGTGCAAAGGTCAATAGTCTGCTGTGTCTGCTCGTCTGAATCGGCCCCACCTCTCCTTGTCCATGGGTCCTAAATTCCCATGATGCCCACTTGTCTGTCCCTGTGGACTATGACTGGTCCTGTTCCCCTCTCTAATCCCCGCTGTGTTTGTCATCATTGTCGGATCCTGTGTCCATGTTGCTACAATAATCAACAGCAAAACTTAGTCTCCTTGATGCCAGGTCTGTGTTAGGTTTCATGCTAAGTCGATGTCCACTAAATCATATTTGCTACCTTCTGCCCAAGCCCCTAGACTTGCTCCTCCTCCCTCTGTCTCGCTCTTGCCACGTGAGTTTGTGCTGTCTGGTTCTGTTTGACTGTTCTCCTCCTGTTTATTCCTTTACCTATCCATCCACTGCTGCCTGTGTCTTCACCGCCCTTATTGCTCACTTGTCCTCCTCCCTGTGTGCTCTTACTCTCTCACCAATCTGGCCAACTGTGACTTTCTCTGCCCCTTTCTGCTAACTTGTGTTTTTCTTGCTCTGCTATCTCTCTCGGTCTCTCCTCCTTCTCCAGTTCTCTCTCCCTTTTCTCCCTCATCTCCCTTTCCGCTCTCTTCCTTTCCTTGATATCCCTCTCTATTCTTTCTTCCCGCTCCCTTTCTAAATGTTCCTTCTCTTCTTCCCTTCTTCGCTCCCTGTCTTCCCGCTCCACTTTCTTCTCTCTTCTTCTCTCTCTGCCCTCGTGCTCTAATCTCACTTCCCTGTCCTTCTCCCTTCTATCCTCCTTCTCCATTAATTCTGCCCAGTCTTTTATGTTGCTGTCCCTCGTCAGGCTTTCTATTGGCTTGGTTGCCCCTTCTGCCTCCCCATTTGTCTTCCCTTGAAGCTTTAAGAGTACCTGCGCTGCTATCCATTCGTTCGTACTTATGCCCTCAAAGTCCTCCTTCGCGCGCTGCTGCACCTCACTGCTCGCCCCTGCATCACTATCTGGCTGTCCTGCGCCTTTCTGCTTATCCTCTTTAGTGTATGATGGTGGCTTATATGTGCAGATTTGAATACCCCCTCTGCTTTCCTTAGTTCCCTCATTGGATACATTCCCTATTCATCGTCTGTGTCATCAGATACTACACTTGTAGGGGCAGGGGAGTTGCGGAGGGATGGGCCCCTTCGTCCTTCACCTCCTGCTGGCTTTGCATCCACTGACGCCTTGCGGCATCCCCCTCTCCCTCCTGAAACATGTGCCACAACTCAAATATATCCATGCGTTGGGTCAATTCCTTCCCCTTGTAGGCACCCTGTATGTGTGTCAATAGTGATTGCTGCAAGTCTTTGGAGAAACTTCCACAAGGTGGCCATGGTTTGGTTAATTTACCTTCTGTACATTTGGACCATTCTATACTATATTTGCATATTTTGGCCTTACAAGGTGGAAGTGTCTTACACAAATGCTGAAGGGGAGTCACCTCCCCCCCCCACTGTTACTTTGATACATTTCAATACCTCTTACCTGACCTCAAATAGAGGGTTTCGACAATCTGCTGTTCAGGGATAAAAAGTCACGATGCAATGATAATACTTTCCAGTTTCTACAAGCCCCTCTGGATCCACAACTTATCAGGCATGCTTTGCGCACCGCCCCTCCTTCACAATCACTGCGTTCTCAGGCACACAACCACAATCCTGCGCATGCGCCTTCCGCGCACAGCCACTGGTTCATCTGGTCTGCCAATCCCAAGTTCTCAATACTAGCTCCTCACCGTCTCAAATTCTCTGTTACCTATATGCAAACCTAAGGGTGATGTCACCCAGCTATCAACACAATATAGGTAAATCAAATATCGTGCACACTGCAGTAACCCGTTATTCCCAATCCCACACAAACCCCCACAGCTGTCTTCCTGCTCTCAGGCTGAGTACCCCAATATTCTCTTGTCATTAAACTGCATCTGTTGCGTCGGCTAACGTTTGAAAAGCATCTCTCCCGGAGACTTAACCAGCTGACTCACCTTCCGCAATCTAGGCTAGCTCCCTTGCTAACCCTCACAGGAATACCATCATCTATGACCTGAGCTAAAACGCCCAACCCACAGGAATGCCTTATTTACATAGTTTTTGTCCTCCAAGCCCTCAAATCAATAGTCTAGGTTATTCACCGGAACCGTTTACCTCAAAGACCAAATGTGCCCTAAACATAGAAAAGGGACTTCTACCTCAGCTCCTGTCCCTACTCACTACAGCGATACTAAACAATCCTATAACACTACGAAACAATACTTCACCAATACTCAACAATAGCAAACAATACTCCACAGTAGTCAGTACCCTCCCTCACACCCACAGGTGCTGTTGGACTTGATGAATACTTACGTGCCGTGCTGTGCTGGTGCTGCTCGGCTGCCGGCTCCCCGTCAAGGCACTCGCCTCCCCGCCCTGGTCTGCCTGGACAACTCGCTGATCTCGAGCAGGATGATTTCCAAGGGGCTCCTGACGAACTTTAAACGGACACGCATTTTCCCGTCTTTCTCGAAATATGCGAGGATTCCACAGACTCTCAGGTTCGGCAGAGAAGGAGTTGACTTGGTGCCGAGCTGGCACAGCCAACCATCCTATTGCTACCACCTTGTTGGGACAAACTCCCAGGTAGATTTGAGGGCCACTAGGAGTTTGCGTACTCTTGGATGGCCCAACACCTTCCCCCAAAAGGACCATAGTCCAAGTCAGACAGCAAGTTCAAACTGTGGTTTATTAGAGCAAAAACCAACAGAGGTCAGTAAAAGGATAGAAGAAATCCGAGGACCACTCAACGTCTCCTGGCTCGCAGGTCAGTTTTGTCCTAAAGTTGTGTCATAGTGACATCACATCCTGGGCTTCTCTCCAGAAAACCTATTGAACTACTGGATTGGGTATTGAGTAATAGTCGACCTATAGTGGACACTATACATGTTAATCTACTGGCTCTCGTGTGTCAGTTGGCAGGCCTGGTCCATCCCCAAATTGCTATCTCTAACAATGTTGCAGTGTGAGGGTCTTACCATTAGTCCTTGCCCATTGCTACCCACCTCTAGGATACTGAACTGTGGTTGGCTAGAGCTGACGTCTCCAGGACTGGGACCCGCAAAAGGTTCTCAGCTCTTGGTGTACCTTCTCAAGGTAATAAGACCGACGATGTGTCTGCATTGTAACTTGTGTGTACCACCATAGATTATGAGAGTGACTGTTCATCTCGTGCAACACTTGTCTCACAGTGTAGCATCTTTGTTGCAAGCTTCTGTCTCGTGGCTTGGGATCGACTCCCTTTCCCAGCGCTGGTTTCTGTCCATTGTCTGAGTTGGCCGGGTCACGTGTTCAGAGACCACGATTTGGAGCTCTGCAGCTCTGAATTATGTAGAATTATTCACATTTATTGCAGCTGGTGTTACTGTCGTTCAGGGAATGGAATGTCACTCTTATCTGGTAACCTTGGCAGCGGGTTCTGTTTCACACGTTTGTCCAGCCTGAATTCAACGCAGCTCAGCTCTTACTGAGAGGCTTGTGGCCTGCTGTAATTTTCCTAAACCATTATGCGGCTCCTACAGTGCCCATGCTGTTCTATATTCTCCATATGTTAGTCACACGTGGCTCTGTCAGGTCCCATAGGTGATCCTACAGTTCCATAAGGTTATTTGAATATAAGCCCCTGCAAGCTTCACTCAGGATCTCTTGCTTCTTGCTATTTCTGTGTTGCTGCGTTAAGCTAATGACAAAATAATAAAAGCATTGACAGTATGTTTATGTATCTGTCCTCTAACTATAGTACTGTACGCTTGTGTTCTTCATGTATTCGAGTGTGTGTTTCAGTCCCGATGTGCGGATGGCACGTGTGTTTCATGTCTAACGCTGCTAAGTCGTGGTGCCTATAACGACGACAGTAACGTGGCTTCTTCGTGCTTTAATTGATACTGTCAATTGAGGTATCTTTAGTTGCAGCCTGGGGCTCCTCGTCCACTCCAGGGAAGATTTGCACCACTCCTGGTCTATAGGGTTGGCTGAGTGGGTACCTCTCGACATACTTATCTATCATTGGAGCACTAGGAATTGGTCCGAAATAGTATGGGTGTTCACCATATCTCCTGGCCTTCATCTGTGTCATGTACCTTATGGGAGGGGGAGCAGGGGCAAATTTCCCCATCCCTCTTCAGGGCGCAGGTGAGATGAGGGTACTGGGACTGAGTGCAGGTGAGATGAGGGGACTTGCACTGAGTGCAGATGAGACTTTGACTAAGCGCAGGCGAGATGAGGGCACTGGGACTGAGCGCAGCTAAAATGAGGGGACTGGGACTAAGCACAGGTGAGATGAGGGCACTGGGGCTGAGCGCAGGTGAGATGAGGGGACTGGGACTGTGTGCAGGTGAGATTAGGGGATTGGGACTAAGTTCAGGTGAGATGAGGGGACTTCACTGGGCACAGTTGAGATGAGGGGATTTGGAGTGAGCACAGGTGAGATGAGGGGACTGGGACTGAGTGCAGTGGAGGTGAGACGAGGAGCCTGGGACTGTGTGCAGGTGAGATGAGGTGATTGGGACTGAGTGCAGGTGAGATGAGGGGACTTCACTGGGCACAGTTGAGATGAGGGGACTTGGAGTGAGCACAGGTGAGATGAGGGGACTTGGACTGAGTGCAGGTGAGATGAGGCGATTGGGACTGGGGTGCAGTTGAGATGAGGGGACTACACTGGGAACAGTTGGGATGAGGGGACTGGGAGTGCGCACAGGTGAGATGAGGGGACTGGGACTGAGTGCAGGTGAGATTAGGGGATTGGGACTGAGTGCAGTTGAGATAAGGGAATTGGGACTGAGTGCAGGTGAGATGAGGGGACTGCACTGGGAACAGCTGGGATGAGGGGACTGGGAGTGAGCACAGGTGAGCTGAGGGGACTGAGTCTGAGTGCAGGTGAGACAAGGAGCCTGGGACTGTGTGCAGGTGAGATGAGGTGATTGGGACGGAGTGCAGGTGAGATGAGGGGATTTCACTGGGCACACTGTAGATGAGGGGACTTGGAGTGAGCACAGGTGAGATGAGGGGACTGGGACTGAGCGCAGTGCAGGGGAGATGAGGGGCCTGGGACTGTGTACAGGTGAGATGAGGGGATTGGGACTGAGTGCAGTTGAGATGAGGGGACTGCCTGGGAACAGTTGGGATGAGGGGACTGGGAGTGAGCACAGGTGAGATGAGGGGACTGGGACTAAATGCAGGTGAGATGAGGGCACTGGGACTGAGTGCAAGTGAGATGAGTGGACTGGGACTGAGCACAGGTGAGATGAGGGGACTGGAACTGAGTGCAAGTGAGATGAGTGGACTGGGACTGAGCACAGGTGAGATGAGGGGACTGGGACTAAATGCAGGTGAGATGAGGGCACTGGGACTGAGTGCAAGTGATATGAGTGGACTGAGACTGAGCACAGGTGAGATGAGGGGACTACACTGTGGACAATTGAGATGAGGCGACTGGGAGTGACTGCAGGTGAAATGAGGGGACTGCACTGGGCACCGTTGAGATGAGGGGACTGGGAGTGTGCACGGGTGAGATGAGGGGAATGGGACTGGGACTGAGCGCAGGTGAGATGAGGGGCCTGAGACTGTGTGCAGGTGAGATGAGGGTATTGACACTAAGTGCAGGTCAGATGAGGGGACTGCACTGGGCACAGTTGAGATGAGGGGACTGGGAGTGAGCACAGGTGAGATGAGGGGATTGGGACTGAGCGCAGGTGAGATGACGGGCCTGGGATTGTGTACAGGTGAGATGAGGGGATTGGGACTGAGCGTAGGTGAGATGAGGGGCCTGGGATTGTGTACAGGTGAGATGAGGGGATTGGGACTGAGCGCAGTTGAGATGAGGAGACTGGGAGTGAGCACAAGTGAGATGAGGGGATTGGGACTGAGTGCAGGTGAGATGAGGGGACTGCATTGGGCACAGTTGAGATGAGGAGACTGGGAGTGAGCACAAGTGAGATGAGGGGACTGGGACTGAGCGCAGGTGAGATGAGGGGACTGTCTGGGAACAGTTGGGATGAGGGGACTTGGAGTGAGCACAGGTGAGATGAGGGGACTGAGACTGAGCGCAGGTGAGAAGAGGGGCCTGGGGCTGTGAACAGGTGAGATGAGGGGATTGGGACTGAGTGGAGGTGATATGAGGGGACTGGGAGTGAGCACAGGTGAGATGAGGGGACTGGGACTGAGCGCAGGTGAGATGACGGGACTGCACTGGGAACAGTTGGGATGAGGGGACTGGTAGTGAGCACTGGTGAGATGAGGGGACTGAGACTGAGCACAGGTGAGATGAGGGGATTGGGACTGAGTGGAGGTGAGATGAGGGGACTGGGAGTGTGCACAGGTGAGATGAGGGGATTGGGACTGAGGGCAGGTGAGATGAAGGGCCTGGGACTGTGTGCAGGTGAGATGAAGGGATTGGGGCTGAGTGCAGGTGAGATGAGGGGACTGCACTGGGAACAGTTGGGATGAGGGGACTGGTAGTGAGCACTGGTGAGATGAGGGGACTGAGACTGAGCACAGGTGAGATGAGGGGCCTGGGACTGTGTACAGGTGAGATGAGTGGACTGGGACTGAGCGCAGGTGAGATGAGAGGACTGGGACTGAGTGCAAGTGAGATGAGTGGACTGGGACTGAGCGCAGTTGAGATGAGGGGACTGCAATGGAAACAGTTGGGATGAGGGGACTGGGAGTGAGTGCAGGTGAGATGAGGGGCCTGGGACTGAGTGAAGGTGAGATGAGGGGCCTGGGACTGAGTGCAAGTGAGATAAGGGGCCTGGGACTGTGAACAGGTGAGATGAGGGGACTGGACTCGGAACAGTTGGGATGAGGGGACTGGGAGTGAGCACAGGTGTGATGAGGGGACTGGGACTGAGCGCAGGTGAGATGAGGGTCCTGGGACTGTGTGCAGGTGAGATGAGGGGCCTGGGACTGAGTGCAGGTGAGATGAGGGGCCTGGGACTGAGTGCAGGTGAGATAAGGGGCCTGGGACTGTGAACAGGTGAGATGAGGGGACTGGACTCGGAACAGTTGGGATG
The DNA here is from genome assembly GCF_040938575.1 of Ambystoma mexicanum. Lineage (NCBI taxonomy): Eukaryota > Metazoa > Chordata > Amphibia > Caudata > Ambystomatidae > Ambystoma > Ambystoma mexicanum. The sequence continues at coordinate 1,246,066,236 of NC_090933.1, read as the reverse complement.
AGGGGACTGGGAGTGAGCACAGGTGAGATGAGGGGCCTGGGACTGTGTGCAGGTGAGATGAGGGGCCTGGGACTGTGTGCAGGTGAGATGAGGCGACTGGGACGAAGTTCAGGGGAGATGAGGGGCATGGGACTGTGTGCAGGTGAGATGAGGGGACTAGAACTGAGTGCAGGTGAGATGAGGCGACTGGGACGAAGTTCAGGTGAGATGAAGGGACTGGTACTATGTGCAGGTTAGATAAGGGTACTGGGACTGAGTGCAGGTGATACGAGGGGACTGAGCACAGGTGAGATGAGGGGACTGGGACTGAGTGCAGCTGAAATGAGGAGTGTGGGACTGTGCACAGGTGAGATGGGGCTATAGACTGTGCAGAGGTCTGTTCAGGCTGACACTATGCACAGGTGATATGAGCGGAGAGGGACAGTGTGCAGATCTGAGGACTGGGGCTGTGCACATATGAGTTGACGAGGCCAGGACGGTGCACCGGTGAGATGTGGGGGCTAAGCCTTTGTGCAGATCTGAGGGGACTGGGACTGTGCACTGATGAGGTAAGGGGCCGGAACCTTGCACAAGTGACATGGGGCTAGGAACTGTGTATAAGTGAGAGGAGTGGACTGCACTGTGCCAGTTGAGATGAGGGGACTGGGACTTAGTGCAGGTGAGATAAGGGGATTGGGACTGAGCACAGGTGAGATGAGGGGACTGGGACTGAGGGCAGGTGAGATGAGGGGACTGGGACTGAGCGCAGGTGAGATGAGGGGACTGGGACTGAGGGCAGGTGAGATGAGGGGACTGGGACTGAGCGCAGGTGAGATGAGGGGACTGGGACTGAGCGCAGGTGAGATGAGGGGACTGGGACTGAGCGCAGGTGAGATGAGGGGACTGGGACTGAGGGCAGGTGAGATGAGGGGACTGGGACTGAGCGCAGGTGAGATAAGGGGATTGGGACTGAGCGCAAGTAAGTGAGATGAGGGACTTGGACTAAAAAGAGGTGAGGCTGGTGTCAGCACACAGGTGAGGTTCCTGGGTTGTAAATGAGGTGAGGCTGGTGTCAGCACACAGGTGAGGTGTGGTGCCTGGGATGGAAAAGAGTTGAGGCTGGTGTCAGCACATTTTTGAGATGAGGTGCCTGGGATTGAAAAGAGGGGATGCTGGTGTCAGTACACAGGTGAGGTGTGGTGCCTGGGATGGAAACGAGGTGAGGTGGTGTCAGTACACAGGTGAGGTGCCTGGGTTGTAAAAGAGGTGAGGCTGGTGTCAGTACAAAGGTGAGGTGTGGTGCCTCGGATGGAAAAGAGGTGAGGCTGGTGTCAGCACACAGGTGAGGTGCCTGGGTTGTAAAAGAGGTGAGGCTGGTGTCAGCACACAGGTGAGGTGTGGTGCCTGGGATGGAAAGGATGTGAGGCTGGTGTCAACGCACAGGTGAGGTGCCTGGGTTGTGAAAGAGGTGAGGCTGGTGTCAGCACACAGGTGAGGTGTGGTGCCTGGGTTGTGAAAGAGGTGAGGCTGGTGTCAGCACACAGGTGAGGTGTGGTGCCTGGGATGGAAAAGATGTGAGGCTGGTGTCAGCACACAGGTGAGGTGTGGTGCCTGGGATGGAAAAGAGGTGAGGCTGGTGTCAACGCACAGGTGAGGTGCCTGGGTTGTAAAAGAGGTGAGGCTGGTGTTAGCACACAGGTGAGGTGTGGTGCCTGGGATGGAAAAGAGGTGAGGCTGGTGTCAGCACACAGGTGAGGTGTGGTGCCTGGGATGGAAAAGAGGTGAGTCTGGTGTCAGTACACAGGTGAGATGTGGTGCCTGGGATGGAAAAGAGGTGAGGCTGGCGTCAGTACACAGGTGAGGTGCCTGCGTTGTAAAAGAGGTGAGGCTGGTGTCAGCACACAGGTGAGGTGTGGTGCCTGGGATGGAAACGAGGTGAGGCTGGTGTCAGCACACAGATGAGGTGTGGTGCCTGGGATGGAAAAGAGGTGAGGCTGGTGTCAGTACACAGGTGAGGTGTGGTGCCTGGTATGGAAAAGAGGTGAGGCTGGTGTCAGCACACAGGTGAGGTGTGGTGCCTGGGATGGAAAAGAGGTGAGGCTGGTGTCAGTACACAGGTGAGGTGTGGTACCTGGAATGGAAAAGAGGTGAGGCTGGTGTCAGTACACAGGTGAGGTGCCTGGGTTGTAAAAGAGGTGAGGCTGGTGTCAGCACACGGGTGAGGTGTGGCGACTGGGATGGAAAAGAGGTGAGGCTGGTGTCAGCACACAGGTGAGGTGTGGTGCCCGGGATGGAAAAGAGGTGAGGCTGGTGTCAGTACACAGGTGAGGTGCCTGGGTTGTAAAAGAGGTGAGGCTGGTGTCAGCACACAGGTGAGGTGTGGTGCCTGGGATGGAAAAGAGGTGAGGCTGGTGTCAGCACACAGGTGAGGTGCCTGGGATGGAAAAGAGGTGAGCCTGGTGTCAGCACACAGGTGAGGTGCCTGGGATGGAAAAGAGGTGAGGCTGGTGTCTATGCACAGGTGAGGTAAGGTGCCTGGAATGTAAAAGAGGTGAGGGCGGTGTCACCGCACAGGTGAGGTGTCTGGGTTGAAAAAAGGTGAGGCCGGTGTCATTACACAGGTGTGGTGCCTGGGTTATACAAGGTGAGGTTGGCCTGAATGCAAAGGTTATCTGATTTTATTAAGCGCACATACAGCACGAGGGCACCTGGGCGCTAGGATAGCACAGATGGCCACTGCAAATGATCCTTAAGCTTCCCTATTGCAGTGGGCAACTCCTTCCAAAGTTTTCCTGATGCTACGGAAAGTGAACGGCCTCCCAACCGGGCAAGCTTGTAGATACTCAGCCCCAAGGTGGGATAAAAGTACTTGGATTGAGCAAAGGTGAGAGAGAGGAAGGAAGGAAGGAAGGAAGGAAGGAAGGAAGGAAGGAAGGAAGGAAGGAAGGAAGGAAGGAAGGAAGGAAGGAAGGAAGGAAGGAAGGAAGGAAGGAAGGAAGGAAGGAAGGAAGGAAGGAAGGAAGGAAGGAAGGAAGGAAGGAAGGAAGGAAGGAAGGAAGGAAGGAAGGAAGGAAGGAAGGAAGGAAGGAAGGAAGGAAGGAAGGAAGGAGGGAGGGAGGGAGGGAGGGAGGGAGGGAGGGAGGGAGGGAGGGAGGGAGGGAGGGAGGGAGGGAAGGAAGGAAGGAAGGAAGGAAGGAAGGAAGGAAGGAAGGAAGGAAGGAAGGAAGGAAGGAAGGAAGGAAGGAAGGAAGGAAGGAAGGAAGGAAGGAAGGAAGGAAGGAAGGAAGGAAGGAAGGAAGGAAGGAAGGAAGGAAGATGAGCAGGAGGAAGGGAGGATTGGAAGGGAGGATAGGACCTCAATATCCACCATGAAGGGTCGGTGAGTGACACTCCAGTGGTTCGAGTCGACGGGCGGCGGTTGACAAAATGGTGATCCTGTCGCTCTGATATGCAGTTCAGTGAGATTCGACAGTTCACAGAGCAAGTTGTTCGAGTCGTGGTGGTCTGTTCTGAGTCGACAAGTGAGACTCTAGCGGTTGAGTTGGGTTCCGGCGTTGAGTAGTTGTTTTTGAGCTTAGCAGGTGTCGGGCTCAGCGAGGGCACAATGCAGCGTTGAGCGTGCTCTGTGTGCAAGTAATTAAAGGTTCGGAGGAGTGCCAGAAAGTAGCACCAGTGGTATTCCTCATCATCAATGGTGACTAATTCACTTGGCTGGTGTGGTGGTGGAACGGGGTGTCTTAGCAAATCTGATCTTCCAGGTGCTGTGACACCCAATTCACGGGCTCAAGGTCAGGGCTAGTCCTTTCAGGGTCTGCTCTCCCAGCCCTGGGAGATTCTACTACAGAATGGCAGGTTCTGGTCCACAGAAAATGTCACCTTAATGTGTCAGAGATGAGGGTAGAGCTCTCCTTTGCCTTGGACTGCTCCTTCTTCACCTTAGTAGTTGTGGGCTTTGAAAAGTGCAGCTCTCCCAAAAAGGTCCAGTGAATCTGTCTCAGGTGTTGTTCCAGAGGGAATCAAAGAAGTGGTAGAGGTCCACAGGTGATTGAACTAATGCTAGCCTGCCTTAGTCATTCAATACCTGTTTTTGAAAGAAGTAGACGCTGTCCTTCTGACATGATACCCAAAATGCTTTGCTCCAGAGAAAGTGGAAGATACAGGAAGGAGAGAGAGAGGCAGAAAGAAACAAAATGGTGGAAGTCTCCTTCCAATGTACAGACCCCACCTGACTATTCTAGCCCTGCCCCCTTTTTGCACTAGGATCAAAGACCTTCAGAACTGCAGCACCCTTAGGTGAGGCTACTCCCTTTGCATGGGGGTGCTCCTTTGATGCCTCCCAGGGCAGCTGCCTGGTGGGCGACTGCCTCTGGCGGAGGACGTTACCTACCCTCACAAAGAGATCGAAGAGAAGACATGGCCATTCAGGTTCCTGTCCTGTCATTTGGCAGGCTCAGTTTGTCTGGCCTAAATACACATCACCTTCCATAGCTTGAGCCGTCCCACAGGAGAGGATACCTGTGTCTATCAAATTGAACGTGACTGCAATGATTGTAAGTAGTGCCATACACCATGCCTTAAGTCAGGTGTAGAGATTCTCTTGTAGAATGTGTAGCACGCGAACCATTCTCCTGGCTGTTTACTTTGGAGCTTGGTTCGCGTGACACAAGAAGGCGAGAGCCGTTGGTAGAGCTGCAGTGCCCCGGCACGGCGGGCCCGTTATTAATAAACTTACGTATTAATCTTACCCTGTTTCTTCCATTCCTCACATCAGGCGTAGCTTCTTAAACTGCCACCATCATGGGCTGCTTATGATCATCATAGCTTATGAACAGGGGTGTGTATCTTAAATGCAGACCCTGCGCTGCAGGTCCTTGGCTGTCACTGCAGCTGACAAATGGGCAGAGGCGTTGCTAGGGGGGCTAAGGGGCTATAGCCCCTTGGTCTTTTGGTTGTAGCCCCGGATAGAATCTCAGGAGCTACAGCCAAAAGGCTGCCTAGCCCCCAGTCTCAACAGTTCCGACATCAGAGTAGCCCCGGGTCTTTTCCAGACCTAGCAACACCCCTGCAAATGGGCAACTGTGACTTCTGAACCTGCTCTGTGCCACTGGTAGAGCAGGCACAGCGTTTTAGTATACTGATGCAGCAGGGCGCAGATACACACTATGATGTTGGCATGAAACTAATGAAAGGGGAATCTGATCAGCAGATTATATTCCCTTTCAGAGATTACCTGCATCCGTTTATTGATTTAATACAAATGAAAAAAGCCAGGGCTTCTACACCCTTACCAAAATGGAGGGAGGGAGGGATGGGAGAGAGGAAGGAAGGAAGGAAGGAAGGAAGGAAGGAAGGAAGGAAGGAAGGAAGGAAGGAAGGAAGGAAGGAAGGAAGGAAGGAAGGAAGGAAGGAAGGAAGGAAGGAAGGAAGGAAGGAAGGAAGGAAGGAAGGAAGGAAGGAAGGAAGGAAGGAAGGAAGGAAGGAAGGAAGGAAGGAAGGAAGGAAGGAAGGAAGGAAGGGAGGGAGGGAGGGAGGGAGGGAGGGAGGGAGGGAGGGAGGGAGGGAGGGAGGGAGGGAGGGAGGGAGGGAGGGAGGAGGATCGAACGAACGATCTTAGTTAAGGATTTGTGTGACTCTCTTGACTGTCTTTCCAGTAAGGCTCTACTTGCTGTCCTTTGCGCACATTAGCTGCGGTGCCATCTGCGCGCATTTCTCCTGCGTGCCCCCCTTCCTCGGCCATGCCTGCGGCATTTAGCACCGGCCTGCTGCCTGCACTGGGACGGCGGAGCCTCGGATGAGCGCAGGCTGGGGATGCGGTTATGTCCCGACCAATACAAATGGATTAACAAGCTAAGGACCGTTCAGAAGCGCAGTCCATTTGATTATGCGTAAATAAACTCCAGCCTCGCAATGAAATTAGCGGGGATGTTTTAATCAACGGCGGGAGACGGACGGGCGGCATCACAATGCGAGTGCTGAACACAATAACCGGAATTTATCGCCGGCGCTGCCACATAGTCAATTTAGCTTTGATTTTGCTCTGCGCCGAGGCTCTTTTATCGCTGCCATCTTTAATGGGAATCGGGGGCTTGGAGGCAGCTTCGCCTGCGGCATCAGGAGGCAAAAGGTCATCCCGGATGTCTGAGAATCAGGCCCCGGGTCCCAATTTTGCGACCATCTTTGGAAAAATGGTGCATTGTACAGCATACTGGCCGGTAACACTGGTCAAAACTAGCCAACTGCAGCACGGGGCCAGGGCTCAAAACGCAGAGCGTTTTTGTGGGCATAGGTGCTTTTGTGAATGGGAAAAAAATTCACGAATTGGAGCTGCACCAAACTGTGCACGATTCGTAAAACAGTGAAAAAGACCGTTTGCAACCAACTGATTTGGATAAAAAAAGTGTACCTTAGACTCAATGGGTGGGAACGGGGTGCACCTCCAGTACCACCCATTTTTCACATGCAACATGGTGGCTGGCTGTGCAATTCAAATGCAATGTAACATAACGTAGAAAGTATTGAATAGCCGAAGGTCTGCCCCTTTGGTATGCAGGGGCGACGATACGCGGGTGCACTGAGAGGCGGAAGTGGAAGCCAGTGGGATGCAGGGGCAGGGAGTACGCGGGTGCTCTGAGGCGGAAGGGGAAGCCAGTGGCATGCTGGGGTGACGTGTACTCGGGTGCTCCGAGAGGCGGAAGTGGAAGCCAGTGGGATGCAGGGGCAGGGAGTACGCGGGTGCTCTGAGGCGGAAGTGGAAGCCAGTGGCATGCTGGGGTGACGTGTACTCGGGTGCTCCGAGAGGCGGAAGTGGAAGCCAGTGGGATGCAGGGGCAGGGAGTACGCGGGTGCTCTGAGGCGGAAGTGGAAGCCAGTGGCATGCTGGGGTGACGTGTACTCGGGTGCTCCGAGAGGCGGAAGTGGAAGCCAGTGGGATGCAGGGGCAGGGAGTACGCGGGTGCTCTGGGAGGCGCAAGTGGAAGCCAGTGGCATGCTGGGGTGACGTGTACTCGGGTGCTCCGAGAGGCGGAAGTGGAAGCCAGTGGGATGAAGGGGCAGGGAGTACGCGGGTGCTCCGAGAGGTGGAAGTGGAAGCCAGTGGGATGCAGGGGCAGGGAGTACGCGGGTGCTCTGAGGCGGAAGTGGAAGCCAGTGGCATGCTGGGGTGACGTGTACTCGGGTGCTCTGAGAGGCGGAAGTGGAAGCCAGTGGGATGCAGGGGCAGGGAGTACGCGGGTGCTCTGAGGCGGAAGTGGAAGCCAGTGGCATGCTGGGGTGACGTGTACTCGGGTGCTCCGAGAGGCGGAAGTGGAAGCCAGTGGGATGCAGGGGCAGGGAGTACGCGGGTGCTCTGAGGCGGAAGTGGAAGCCAGTGGCATGCTGGGGTGACGTGTACTCGGGTGCTCCGAGAGGCGGAAGTGGAAGCCAGTGGGATGCAGGGGCAGGGAGTACGCGGGTGCTCTGGGAGGCGCAAGTGGAAGCCAGTGGCATGCTGGGGTGACGTGTACTCGGGTGCTCCGAGAGGCGGAAGTGGAAGCCAGTGGGATGAAGGGGCAGGGAGTACGCGGGTGCTCTGAGAGGCGGAAGTGGAAGCCAGTGGGACGCAGGGGCAGGGAGTACGCGGGGGCTCTGAGAGGCGGAAGTGGAAGCCAGTCGGATGCAGAGGCGACGATACGCGGGTGCTCTGAGAGGCGGAAGTGGAAGCCAGTAGGATGCAGGGGCGATGATACGTGTGTGCTCTGAGAGGCGGAAGTGGAAGCCAGTGGGATGCTGGGCGACGAGTACTCGGGTGCTCCCAGAGGCGGAAGTGGAAGCCAGTGGGATGCTGGGGCGACGAGTACGCGGGTGCTCCGAGAGGCGGAAGTGGAAGCCAGTGGGATGCAGGGGCAGGGAGTACACGGGTGCTCTCAGAGGCGGAAGTGGAAGCCAGTGGTATGCAGGGGCGACGATACGCAGGTGCTATGAGAGGCGGAAGTGGAAGCCAGTGGAATGCAGGGGTGACGATACGCGGGTGCTCTGAGAGGCGGAAGTGGAAGCCACTGGGATGCAGGGGCAGGGAGTACGCGGGTGCTCTGAGAGGCGGAAGTGGAAGCCAGTGGGATGCTGGGGTGACGAGTACGCGGGTGCTGCGAGAGGAGGAAGTGGAAGCCAGTGGGATGCTGGAGACACGGAAGTGGAAGCCAGTGGGATGCCTGGGCGACGAGTACGCGGGTGCTCCGAGAGGCCGAAGTGGAAGCCAGTGGGATGCTGAGGCGACCAGTACGCAGGTGCTCCGGGGAACCCCAGGAAAGGTCATCTGCGTACCGGAAAAGGCCTTCTTCGTAAGAGTCCCTATACTTTCAATGGGACTTTTTATTTTTTTGGGGTGCCGGCATCCCCTGGGACATCCAGAAGTCAGTGACCCTGGTGGGATGAGAGGGAGAGGCCGAAACATGAGGTTTTGATGCGGGCTGACCGAAAGAGCCTGTGCTCTATGTGCTGGGATTTTCTAGGTGAGTTGTACTGAAGCTGCTTGGCTTACAGTCATTTTCATCGAAATATGGAATACAGGCAGAAACATGATTTTTTTAAAATGTATATTTTATTGTTTAAAGCGTGGACCTAGCTCGAGAGTAGCAGAGCGCTGTACCGGGTGTGAGTAGCCCGCATTTGGGCTGGCATCTTGTAACAGTAGCGCAGTACTGCAAGTTGCGGTCTGTGCGTGGCTCTGAGCATCTGTTGGGATTAATCCATCATCAGGTGTGGTTGAAAAAGCCCAGTTTTGAGAGATTTGCACAATTAGAGAGTTGTTGGGGCATTCCGAGTCGATTCCGGGATTGAGTTCCAGAGGGCGGTTGCATAATAAGCAGGGAAGGACTGTTTGCGGGTCTTCTCTTTGCGGACTAGTTGTGATTCAAGCCGGATGATGCACTTTTTGCCACAGTACCGAACACCCTGTCTCAGTGAGGGAATTTTGTTGAGTTTATTTCCTTTTTCCCATCGATGATAGGTCTGAAGAGAAATAGTGGCACCCCTCAACTCTGTGCATGGTTTGCCACTAGATGGGAGCTGCCCAAGTGCAAGGTATTGGTTGAGTGCATGGGGATGTATTAACTCATGCCTGACTCCACGGTCTTCAAGGTTACTGTACAGCTTTGGTTTGGACCCTTGCTTCCGAAAACGGAGCAGCCATCGGAGCTAGTTCGAATCTCACCTCCTCCATAGCCTTTTTGATTGGTCCATACTTTGAATTTTATTTTATGTTTTTTGCCACTTTTGTTTATTGTTGACAACTATTACGAAATCGTACGTAGACACTATCGGGTTAAGACTTAGGGCAGCAATAGGCCCCACTGCTCGGCGCGCGAGGAGATCTGCCAGAGTCTACGCAAGGACGCGGGGGCAGATTTGGATAAACCACCCACTGATCATACACCTTGACAAACAATGCTGCTTTTTTTAGTTCCCGCTCTACAAACCAGAGAATTCAAAAACAATCGGCTTTAAAGGACGAGAATGCTCGTCTTTTTTTGCATAGACTTGCATAATAGCCTGGCACTTAGGGGGTTAAATGTGCAATATTGTTTTCCATTCCTGCCATATGAATGTTATGTTAGCTTTCTGTGGAGTCAGGGCACCCCACAGATATGGAGATGTTTAACTGCAGAGCACCTGGCAGCTCCTCCTGCGAGATGATTTTGCCTTTTAATTTCGGTCGTACCCGACACCTTACTCCGTGAAAAACATGAAATTCCAGACTTGTATGCACCTTATTTACTCTTCCGCTTCCCATCCATACCTATTTAGCCCCTTAACCGCCAGGTAATTATGCAAGTCTCTGCAAAAAGGACAAGCGTGCTCGTCAGTCATGTGTTGTGCATTGCAACTCCTGAGCTACGTCCCAGAATCTATGCGATTACTGCAAATAGAAAATACTGAAGACGAAAATGTTGAGTTGTTTTTTCTTTTCGTACATTTCAATGCAGTTATATGTGGAGGGCGACCCCTGTAGACCCCTCACATTATTTATTACCCTAACCCACCCACCCGCAAATAATTGCGTTGAAATTCGCAGCAAAAGATTTGACATTTTTGTCCTGTGCAGTAATGGGTGACACCACGTCCCCTGCTTTACTCTCCACACTCTTCTTATACTGCACAATGCCTAAAACCATCATCCTAGACATGAGTGCCAAGGGGAAGGAGGTGTGTGGCGCTGGCATTCCTTTACAGAAATTGAGTAATGGATCATAACTCTTGGGATTTCCCTCTTGGGGTCCGTCAGCCCCTAACACACCAGTGGCAAATGCACCCACAGAAGAGGAGAATTAAGCATAAGGACGAGTAAGTGCTGTGGGGGGTTGTACTGTACACTGCAGGAGGTGGGGTTATTGTGAGGTGTTGCACTGCATTTGGTTGGGTTTTGCATGGTCCTGACACTAACATGATCTTACATTACTTCTTTGCTGTACGTTTAAGTGCCTGTGTGTGGTCATTGACCCCCTGATTAAGGAAGATAACGAGCAACCTGTGACCCAGTCTGAATCTCTGCTGTTCTCTCTTCACAGGATGCAGATTCCAAAAGGAGTCCTCCACAAGGCACTTTGGGCTCTGCGGCGGAAAGGGAGGACTGTGCGAAAGCTATGGGCTGAAGCAGCTCCTGTGGTTGTTTTTGTCGACTGTTTCTAGAGCACAGTAAATCATGCCTCGCAACTCACCCTCATTTGGTTGGCGTGCAATACCAGACTTCAAGGATATCACCTGCCAACATATTGCAAACATAGGGAGTAAAATAACAGCCTTCCTTGCTCTTTGTGCTAATATGTATTGTTTATGTACAGGGCAGCGATGGTGCTTTTCTGTTGCATTCTAGGACGTCATATTTCAATCCGTAATGCAAATATGGAGAAGCAGGTGTTGCAAACAAATTAGTCTCTCAAGGCAGGATAGGTTCCATGTGTTGATATCCCCGCAGAAATATGTACGGCAATATTTTTGGTGGGGATAATATGTAGGGATACCGGCAGGATAGGACTTTGAAGACCTACTGCTTAAAGGTGAGTTCTCCAAAGTGCTTGAGAGGTTCACAGGGATGTGATTTCCGAATAAGAAAATGAAACAACTAGAATACCTGATCAGGAAAGAGATCAATCGTAAACTACAAGCTACAACATTAACAATGTATTACAGAGCACAGCGTATCCCTAGAGGATTACGAATGACTATACGTCCAACCCTTTGCAAGGAAAACAAAGAATTTGTTAGAAAATGGAAAAATATTCTCAATAAATGCTCACTAGACTTGATTCTCCTAACAATACAAGAATTAGCTAATGAATTGAAAGTATTAGCAACTGACATTGAGATAATTAAAACAGATTTGAGTAAGTGCCTTAGTGGGGAAGACGTGCTAACCATGTTAGATGACATTAATGGACAATTGGAGCAATATAAATCAGAATTGGAAAACAAAACAATTTGCAAGTATAAAAGGGAAACCTATGATTATCACAATGATGAGGTGTACACATGGATGGAAAAATACAGACACTCAGGTCAATCACAGCAAACTAAAAGCTCCTCTGATCAATCAAGTTCTGATTCCGATTCCCAACCACGTCCTAGCACATCAAGAATTCCAACTCCCTCCTATAATGATGACAAACAACTACCCCAGAGAACTCTGCAACAGGAGGCGTCAGACCACTTAGGCAGCCTTTTTTACGCAAGGACAAAGGAAGAAAAGATCCCGGAGGGGTGGCAGGAAAAGGAATTACAGAGAAACTACCGGACAGGTATCCAAGCAGGAAGATCTGATTATCAATATATCTGATCGTCATTTAAGCATAGGGGACCTGGCCTAGCAGTTCGGACTGGGCTGCTACCTTCGGTGGCGGCAGCTGCTGACTGATTTGCGCATGGCTGGTCCCCTTTTGCAATGGCGCAGACGGGCTAAAAAACGGTGGTGTGGAAGGTTGCCCAGAGCAATTGCCAGTGGTTTAGATTCATTCGAAACCTTCCACCCATCACTTTTGTGGTCAGTTTGTTTCTCCATGTGAGAGAGGGTATGCCCAGACGTGGGTCCCTTGCTCACTGCGCCACAGGGAACCAGGCTGCACCTCACTGAGGAGGTCCAACAAGGCCGAAACATGTCTGGTGATGCTTGTGTTTCCGTGCAGAGGGGACCTGGCCTAGCAGTTCGGGCTGGGCTGCTACCTTCGGTGGCGGCAGCTGCTGACTGATTTGCGCATGGCTGGTCCCCTTTTGCAATGGCGCAGACGGGCTAAAAAACGGTGGTGTGGAAGGTTGCCCAGAGCAATTGCCAGTGGTTTAGATTCATTCGAAACCTTCCACCCATCACTTTTGTGGTCAGTTTGTTTCTCCATGTGAGAGAGGGTATGCCCAGACGTGGGTCCCTTGCTCACTGCGCCACAGGGAACCAGGCTGCACCTCACTGAGGAGGTCCAACAAGGCCGAAACATGTCTGGTGATGCTTGTGTTTCCGTGCAGAGGGGACCTGGCCTAGCAGTTCGGGCTGGGCTGCTACCTTCGGTGGCGGCAGCTGCTGACTGATTTGCACATGGCTGGTCCCCTTTTGCAATGGCGCAGACGGGCTAAAAAACGGTGGTGTGGAAGGTTGCCCAGAGCAATTGCCATTGGTTTAGATTCATTCGAAACCTTCCACCCATCACTTTTGTGGTCAGTTTGTTTCTCCATGTGAGAGAGGGTATGCCAAGACGTGGGTCCCTTGCTCGCTGCGCCACAGGGAACCAGGCTGCACCTCACTGAGGAGGTCCAACAAGGCCGAAACATGTCTGGGGTTGCTTGGTTTTCTGTGCAGAGGGGACCTGGCCTAGCAGTTCGGGCGGGGCTGCTACCTTCGGTGGCGGCAGCTGCTGACTGATTTGCACATGGCTGGTCCCCTTTTGCAATGGCGCAGACGGGCTAAAAAACGGTGGTGTGGAAGGTTGCCCGAGCAATTGCCAGTGGTTTAGATTCATTCGAAACCTTCCACCCATCACTTTTGTGGTCAGTTTGTTTCTCCATGTGAGAGAGGGTATGCCCAGACATGGGTCCCTTGCTCGCTGCGCCACAGGGAACCAGGCTACACCTCACTGAGGAGGTCCAACAAGGCCAAAACATGTCTGGGGTTGCTTGGTTTTCTGTGCAGAGGGGACCTGGCCTAGCAGTTCGGGCTGGGCTGCTACCTTCGGTGGCGGCAGCTGCTGACTGATTTGCACATGGCTGGTCCCCTTTTGCAATGGCGCAGACGGGCTAAAAAACGGTGGTGTGGAAGGTTGCCCAGAGCAATTGCCAGTGGTTTAGATTCATTCGAAATCTTCCACCCATCACTTTTGTGGTCAGTTTGTTTCTCCATGTGAGAGAGGGTATGCCCAGACGTGGGTCCCTTGCTCGCTGCCTGCGCCACAGGGAACCAGGCTGCACCTCACTGAGGAGGTCCAACAAGGCCGAAACATGTCTGGGTTGCTTGGTTTTCTGTGCAGAGGGGACCTGGCCTAGCAGTTCGGGCTGGGCTGCTACCTTCGGTGGCGGCAGCTGCTGCCTGATTTGCACATGGCTGGTCCCCTTTTGCAATGGCGCAGACGGGCTAAAAAACGGTGGTGTGGAAGGTTGCCCAGAGCAATTGCCAGTGGTTTAGATTCATTCGAAACCTTCCACCCATCACTTTTGTGGTCAGTTCGTGCGGATCCTCATGACAGGGCCAAGGATGTCCAGAATGTTAGACATAGAAAGGGGAAGGTTGGAAAGGGCTGTGTCCGGCTGGGAGTCAGCCGCTGGAGTAGGTGGTGGAGAGAACGTGGAGGCAGGGGCAGCCACTGACACTAGCTTCATAGATCAAATGACCGTGAAGGAAGGTGGCATTGCTGGGTGGGGCTTTGCCAGGGGGACAGGAAGCTTCAAATGAGGATAAAGAAGAGAGTGGTCAGTCCAGGAGAGAGGTGTAGTACGAGGATTGAGAGGGGGATGTCTGAAGAGATGAGAGCATCAAAGGTTTGCCCGTCAGAGTGAGTCGGACCAGAGGGTAGAATGGAAATGGACAGAGAGTTGCATAGGTTTGTGGAAAAGCCCAGAAGAGTCTGGAGAGTCCAGCGATGCTGATATCACCAAGAAGGAGAAGCCGGGAGGTAGAGGAAAGAAGAGAAGAAGTGAGGTCAACCCATTCAGAGAGGAAGAGGGTGACTTGGCCAGGTGGCCTGTAGATGGGGGCCAATGTCAGAGAGAAGCCAGGGGAGATAGAGAGCCTGCAGACCAGGCATTCAGATGGTTTTCTTTCATGGAGGTATTGCAACAACTGCTCACCTAACATGGAAGCACCTACTAACCAAAGAAAAATAGAAGGACCTTCTATTAGGTGAACACCTGATGCTCAAATGCAATCTGAAGTAAGATAGGCGCACAGCAGACGATAAGTGAAACACAGTTTTAATGTAGCGAAACGGACCCCATGACCGCCCAGCAACCAGGCCCCTCAACAGTCAAGAATGTGAAATCCAGGCCAGAGTAAACACACCAGGGTTCCATTACAACACTTCTCCCCCCTTCATGACACTACACGAGAACACACATTGGCAAAACTACACAGAAAAAATGGGAGGGGAAAGGGAAAGAAATAAACAGGAACAAACAGATGCATTGCATATATTAACAGCACAAAGAGCTCTTTTCCGAACACCGCACCAAAACATAATCTCTCAATTTGACAGGAGGCAACCTGATCCTAACAATGCGGCCACCACTGGCAGAATCAGCTGCCGTGCCAAAAGGACACTCCACAGCACAACCACACTGGACCGCATTTTTTGCCAGAGTCACTGCATCCTCCTCTCTATGCACTACTCCCTCCTCACACACACCCTAACCCACCTCAATAACCGAACTCAGACTGGGACCCAAAGTAGGCCCCAAAGTGAAACAAGATGTGTCAAACAACTCTGGCACCACGGGTGCTACTCTTTCAACCACAATCCTCCTCATGTTCCACTGTGACCCTTCATCCAGCACCACGTAACCTTCACCAACCTTCACTTCTGTCTGCAGAGACATGTACACACTTCCACCCTTAGAAACATATCTTGGATTCTCACTATCACCAACTTTCACCCCAATGGGTTTCTTATTTGCATGTTGCACTCTCACTCTCTCTTGTCTATAACACA